>NC_135001.1:3989895-4704395 GCF_051020985.1 Nomia melanderi | reverse complement strand
GTGGGGAGAAATATATTTTGTAAGTAAACAATAAGAGACTGTCGAATGAAATGTTTAATATCTGGTTTAATGAAAAGTACGTAAAGATTCTGATTGTTCGTCGTTGATAATGTGAATTCACAAGAGGTGCTGTTTCATTTATGGAATGTTTATGACGGTTTTGGTATCAGGATTTGTGGAGAAATAATGTTAGCGTTATCTGTGTAATTCGTAGGATGTTTATGGTTGTTTCGTTGTCTGATTTGTGGACAAATGGTGTCAATGTGTATCTGATTTGTGGAAAAGTAATGTCATCGCTATTTATGTAATTTTATGGGAAATTTGTAATGATTTTACTATCATCTGATTTATAGAAAAATACTATCATCATTATCTATCTAATTTATGGATAATTTATAATGATTGAACTATCACCTAATTGATAAAAAAATACTACCATTATTGTCCATCTAATTCACGAATAATTAATAACGATCCCACTATCACCAAATTCACAGAAAAGCACCATCATCACTATCCGTGCAATTCCAGAAAATTCTATAATAACCTTACTATCGCCTAATTTATACAAAAAAACACCATCATCACGATCCATCCCATCCCAGAAAATTCCATAATAATCTTACTATCACCAAATTTATAGAAAAAACACTAGCATCGCTATCCATTCAATTTACATCCCCGCCATTATTAATACCATCAGCCCTATTACCCCCGTCATTACCATCATCAACCATCTCCATTAGCCAACAAGCATCCGCAACGAACGTACACTCCGAAAACAGAGTACCGCACCGAATCAGAAAATAATCACCGCATTGTCCAATCGATGAGATATAATCGCGCAACACGCGAGCTGATCGATGCTACCAGACCCGAGGCGCCGATCAATCACTTTAACCGCGGAACCGAAATGTCACAACGTGCCGGGCACGTTTAAGGTTAAGCAAATGGCGTCCACTACAGCGTTGCACGCGAATGCAATTACACGCCCGGTCGCCCGTTAAATTTTCTTTTGTTTTCGTTCCGTTTAAGTTTCGCCTATATCTTTGTACACGTGTGGCTGTGTGTGTGTGTCTGTGTTTTTTTCGTTCTTCTCGTTTGTTCTTTACCCCTCATCTTTTTTCGGCGGAGAATCGCTTTTTCCCGAGCCGACAAAGTTTATAAACGACGAAAGACTCCCTATCTATGTTTCATCATCGCCATGACGCCTACACGGAGTGCTCTATCTGGTTTTTTGCTTGCACGTGCGCGCACCAGCGAAAAAGCGACCGGTTGTTCGAAAGGTAACATCGGTCGGCTGTTCTTTCGTGTTTCATCTACGCTGCGCTATAGATATGAGTAAGTGGGTAGTTAAAGTTCTGAAATATTAATTTCAAATTGTTTTGCGGGTTTAGTTGTGTATTCTGAATTGAGTTTTCGACTTTTACAATGGGGATTGTAAGGTAAACTGTAGGAGATGGTCTAAATTCAATTGAGGAAGGGTGATTAAAGTGAAAATAATTTTTAGTTGAAATTGTTTTACAGGTTTAGTTGTGTATTCTGAATTGAATTTTCGACTTTTAGAATGAGGATTATAAGGTAGAATGTAGGAAATAGTTCAAATTCGATTGAGGACGAATGATTGAATTGAGAAAATGATTTCAAGTTGAAATTTGAAAAGGTATCAAGAGACAGATTCTGAAATATTCAGTTGAAATTCTTTGGCGGGTTTAGTTGTGTATTTTGAATTGAGTTTTCGATTTTTACAATGAGGATTGTAAGGTAAACTGTAGGAGATGGTCAAAATTCCATTGAGAGAAGATAATTAAAACTGAAAGTTCGTTGGAGAATCGCTTTTGCCCGAGCCAACAAAGTTTATAAACGACAAAAGACTCTCTCTCTCTCTTTCTTTGTTTCATCGTCGCCATGACGCCTACACGGAGTGCTCTATCCGGTTTTTTGCTTGCACATGCGAGTACTATCGAAAGAGCGACCGATTGTTGTTCGAAAGGTAACATCGGCTGGCTGTTCTTTCGTGCTTCATCCGCGCCGCGCGATAAATATGAGTGAGTGGGCAGAAGTTAAAGGTGAACGTTTAACGTGAACGCGCGACGGAACGCTCGGTGTCCGTGAACGAGGCTGGGATACCGGATGTTCGGCCTACGCAATGGCTTGCATGATAGTGATGATGATGTAAAAGGTGGATGGCAAAGATGAGACAGGCTTCTGCGTGATTGGATTGATGGGAGGTTGAGTGGAGAATATTTTTGGATTTTAAGGGTGTTTGGTGGAGATTTATTTGAATAAAATTCATATTACTAGCAACTGTATATGTTAATTATGGTTCTGTAAATAATTTGAGGTGATTGTGTAAAATAACGTTATTAGCGGTTTCATATGCTAATTCGGATTCTGTAAATAATAGGATGTAATTGTGTAAAACAACGTTATTAGCGGTTTCATATGCTAATTCGGATTCTGTAAATAATAGGATGTAATTGTGTAGAATAACGTTATTAGCAACTTCATATGCTAATTATGATTAAAAGCTACAAGATAATAGATACTTGGCCTACGCAAACGGATCGAATAGTTCGAAGTTAGTGCAAGGGTGAGATAAATCTCCCGTTGATCTGATAGAAGTTAATGTATCCGAGAAAATTGTATCGCATTATCTAAAAATTTTTATAGAGGAATGTGATCGAATACATTAACATTATTAGCAACTTTATATGTTAATTATGATTAAAAGGGACGGATAATGGATATCCGACTTATGGAACGGATCGAATGGCGAAAGCTGGATGGCAAAGGTGAGATAAGTCTCTGTGTGATCGAATTGATGATAATTTGATTGGAAAAATTTTATCGTATCATCTGGTTGCTCGATGAAACCAATAGATAGAATAAAAGTAAAATTCTAATAAATCAACGTTATTAGCAACTTTGCGTGTTAATTATATTGTAATTCTATAAATCATTAAGTGTGGTTTTATAAATTAACGTTGTCAACTCCTTTGTCTGTTAATTATAATTCTATAAATTATTACGCTTGGTTCTATAAATTAACATTGTCAGCTCCAATGCATGTTAATTATAATTCTATAAATCATTACGTACGGTTCTATGAACTAATGTTACTAGCTACTCTACATGGTAATTATTGCGTAGATCATTTAACGTGACTGTATAAATCAATGCTATTAACAACTGCACACGTGAATTACAATTGAAAATGGCTACACAGAAGATATTCGACCTACGCAACGGATTGAACGGTCAAAGGTAAAAAAAATTTTTGCGCGATCGGATTGATGATAATTTGATCGTGAATATTGTATCGGAGTATGCGGGAAATTCGATAGAAGGATTCGATCGTATAAATTAACGTTGTTACCAACTTCCCTAAATTGTAATTTTCGTATTTGTAGTGGTTAAAAGTGATTAAAATACTGGATGGTAAGTTTAGTACGTAAATACAGTTTCAGTTCATTTGAAATTTAATGAAACCGTTGGAACGACGGAAATGGAATTTTTTGCGCATGTCCAAATGTGTTTTTCAGTTGGAACGTGGAAATTAAAGGCAGCTAAAATATCAAAAGCTTCGGGGAAAAGTAATTACAATGAAATAACGGGTTTGAGTTATTTTAATATCGTTTTGAACTTTTTGGATGACTCAATATATTGCCGATGAAGATATTGATCGATTAAACCGGGCCAACTGGTTTAAAAAATTAAATATTAATAACAGAAAGGGAGCGAGTAGAATGAACTGTGTTTGATCAGAGCTACATACTTCGAAGGATTATTCACATAACCATAAAATCGTTAAATAATCATGATCAAAATCATCAAATATTTTATACACAAATACAGTCATTACAAAGTATGTACAAATGACAGAGGAAGAGAGAACAATTGACAAAGGAGAATATCGTGAAAGGCAAGAGGAATAATTCGATCGTAAGTAGAACGAACCTATATTCAAAGAGACCGACGACAACAGAAATATTTGGGTCTCAATTAAATCCTAATCATATTACCGATGCAGACATCGATCGATTAAATCAGTCCAACTGTTTTAAAATATTAAATATTAATAACAAAGAAGCATCAAGTAGAAGAAACCCTGTTTGGTCAGACCTAGACACTTTGAAGTAGAAGGTTCTAGCATTCACATACTCCTGAAACCGTCAAATAATCATTATCAAAATCACCGAATATTTTGATACAGTCATTTGACTGATGAAGTCATTAAACATTGAACGCAAAGTTATTAAAGAGTATCCACAAACAAAAAGGAAAGAAAATAATCTCCAAAAAGGAATATCGTGGAAGAGAAGAGGAATAATTCGATCGTAAGTAGAGCGAACCTATATTCAAGGAGACCGACGACATCAGAAATAATGAAGTCTTGGTTAGGTCCTCGGTGAAGATATTGATTGATTAAATCAGTCTAACCGGTTTAAGAAATCAAATATTAATAACAAAGGAGCATCAAGTAGAACGAACCATGTTCGATCAGACTTAGACACGTCTGACTGAAGGTCCTCAGATTCACATACTTCTAAAACCGTCAAATAATCATGATCAAAATCATCAAAAATTCTCTCTGCAGATACAGTCATTAAACATTGAACAAAAAGTCATTAAAAATTATCCGCAAACGAAAAGGAAAGAAAACAATCACCAAAGAAGAATATCGTGGAAGAGAAGAGGAATAATTCGATCGTAAGTAGAGCGAACCTATATTCAAGGAGACCGACGACAACAGAAATAGTTAGGAGAAGAAAGGTCCGCACAATAATGCCTTTTATGGGCAACGATCCGAGCGCGCGGCGGGAGAAGGAAACAAAGGGTCCAAGGAAGAAAAATTTAGGGGAAAAAATACGGAGGTTCGAGTTACCGGTGAACAGAACAACGCGATCGTGCTATACAAAAGCCGAAACACAAGAGGAGGAAAAAAGAAACGGCATTGAATGGCGGCTGTGTACAGACATCTGACAAAGAGGAAGCCGGGCCGCAGCAGAAGGGCCAGGGATAAAAATAATTTAGAGGTGAAGGAAGGCGACGGGCATCGGCAAGTAGTGCGACTGCGTGTATAGTCGGACCTAGAAAAATTCTGTTCCGTGAGAAAAAATGTGAAACGTCGCGTGGACGACAGGGAAAGAACAGAAAGAAAGGGGAGGGATATTTTTTTAGAATGAAATCGAGGTGGCAAGCTGCCACAGAAGTTAAAAAAGAAATGTTTAATAACTAAAAAATGATGTATTGTTGTTTAAACTAAAAATGAATTTTCTAATGTATTCAAGTATTAATGTATTGTGGGTGGATCGTGTATTTTGGGGGTAATTTTAAAGAATTCTTGGAAGCGAAATTATATTTGCCGAATATTAAATTTGATTCGAGCTGATTGTATATTGAAAATATATTACATAGCAATATGATGTTTGAGTTTTTCTATGTACAGCGATATAAGTCGATCAAAATCAGCATACTGAGAATTCGGTTTTTTGAGAATTAGCCGGCACGCGACGCGTTAAAACACAGAATAATCCATTTCTTTCTTTGTAATCCATGTAACCTCAAAATATAATGTTTCAGAGAAGAAGCCAAACCGTCAGAATAATTAACGGAATGAACATTCTACGTTTCCTTTTGTTCATGTATCTTTATATCTATTCCTATATCATCCGACTAATTAGTTTTATAATTTTTCTTTCCATTCGTTTCTGTTTTCAGTAAAACAATCTATTATCTAACTTGTTTACCGTAATTTCGTCGCTAATTATTTGACTGCTTACATAGAAAAAGCGTCGGTACGGTTAGTGTTAACCCTTTGCACTCGGCAGGTGACTCAGTTACCATTTGGTTTGATACAGTAACATTATAAAGTTTGACATTTAATACTGAACTTTGTATGACACATCACTATGTAAAATATCACTGTAAAATACTTTAATCCCATAATTTATCGATTGAATTATTTACATTAGTCGCAACAAGCATCGTCTATATTTCATCAAAGAGAGTTGAATACTTCTAGCAGAAGACCTTCGAGTGCAAAGGGTTAAATGTTGTTCGAAATTATACAATTTTGTCAAACCACGACTATATACACCTAAAAAAAGATGAAAAACCAGCAAGTAGCACGACTGTATTTATGTTTCGACTCAGAGAAGCCAGGTTCCAGGAGGAAAATCTGAAACGTCACGTGGATAGTGAGGAAACAGGCAAAAAGAAAGGAAAACGGTATTCCTTTAGAAACGAATCAAGACGATGGCAGATGGTTAGAGGAGTTAAGGGAGGAGGAAGAAAAAAATATTTAAGGTGGGACGAGTGTTCAGAGCTAGATAGTTTTGGCGAGCGTGTGCGAAAGTGGATTGCCGACTGGTTTAAATGGAAGGCAGGGAAAAAGGGAACGACGCGCCGGACGGATGAAAGGAGGCGAAGAAGTTGGCTGGTTACGGCGGGACACGGGAAACAAATAAAACCGCGGCGGGAAAGGGTACGGAGATTGTATGGCGAAATTAAGGGAGAGTCTTGAGCAATATGACCGGATGAAAGGGACAACCCAAGGTGGTCTGTTAACGCGTTGGAATCAAGGGGCAGTGGGCACGCGCGATTGGACCGCTGAGAATGCCAAGAAAATGTGAATTTATGAATTGGTTGAAATGATTAACACTGTTTCTAGCGAAGGTATCGAATGACAGGTTCTGAAATTTTATTTGGAATTGTTTTCTAGGTTTAGTGGTACATTCTGAATAGACTTTTCGAATTTTACAATGACAAATATAAAATTGACTGTAGCAAATCGACGAAATTCAATTGAGGAAGAGTGATTAAACTGAAAATAATTTTTAGTTGAAATTTGAGAAGGCGTTAAGAGGCAGGTTTTGCTATTTTCAGTTGAAATTGCTTTGTAGACTTAGTTGTGTATTTTGAATTGAGTTTTTGACTTTTAGAATGAGGATTATAAGGTAGAATGTAGGAAACAGTTAAAATTCGATTGAGGACGAATGATTGAATTGAGAAAATGATTTTAAGTTGAAATTTGAAAAGGTCTTAAGAGGCAGGTTTTGAAATTTTAGTTGAAATTGCTTTGCAGGTTTAGTTGCGTATTCTGAATTGAGTGTTTGACTTTTACGATGAGGATTGTAAGATTGGCCGTAGGAAACGTCCAAAAATGTAGCTAAGAGACAATGATTAAACTGAGAAAATAATTATGAGTTGAAATTTGAAAAGGTGTCAAGAGACAGTTTAAATTGAATTATAAAATTCGATAACATTGTCATCGATTATATTCGATCAAATTTGATTATAAAATTGACTATAGGAAATGTCCAAAATTCAATGAAGGAAAAATGATTCGTAAGCTCACATGATGTTCGATTTTCTGAAAGTGCGAATCACACATTAATCTGTATTTCAATTTTTCAAACAACTTTGAACTCCGTAACTCTGAAACTAAGTGACGAGTGTATTTGAATAATGAATGAGTTCTCATGGCGGAAGTTCCCAAACAAAACAGGGGGTTCTAATTGTTAGAGTGATAAAATGGCCAGAAGAGGAAGGTAACAGCTTTGGGAAACAGAAGCTGGCTAAACACGGGAGTGCAAGCTAACATCAAGTAGACCAAGCCCGTACATGATCAGACTCGCGAAGTCTGTAAGCGTCACGAGACGAATAGCGTGGAATGATACATTTCACAGTTAAGTGGCAGAGGAACGCCGAGAGAACAGGGAAAGATAAATTTCGGGAAGAAACTCAGCGCAGCGAACGAATAGAACAAACTTCTATAATGCTAAATTTCCAGAAAGTGCAACACTCGAAGAACTGAAAGGATTATTATCCGTCAAAGAAGAATGAAAGGAAAGTTTAACGAAAAGAGAAGCAACGAAAGTACGAACGACAACAGGGAAGTTAATGGTGCACGAAATAGCATCGTTAAGGTATAATTGATGAAACGAGAGCAGCGAGGATGACGAAAGAAAAGAATTTACTTGGGGAAAGAAATCGTGAGACGTTTACAAGTGGAACGAGCACATGTATTATCAGACGAAGAAATATGAAGAAGCAAGTGCAAAGAGTACATTTAATAATAGATTCTAGAGGCCATAAACGAAGCAGAAGAGTGAAACGACGAAGAATGAAATATTTAAAGAGAAATAAACCTGAACTCTACTAGCAAGTAGTGTGAGTCAATGCATGCTGATGTTTATGGGAACTGAAATATTCAAGAGGAAGGACGGTTATGTAACAGTGCTTGTTAACCTTAATTTATAGAGGAGGGAGTTCGAAGGATGAAGAGAAAGGATCTAGTGAAAGACAGTAGTTTAAACCTGCGCGTGAACAGAAATGCGAAATTTTAACACGTTGCCGTATGATTTCATAGATTAAAATATACAGAATGGAAACAATGTAATATCGAATTATTTCATTGAATTGTTTTATTATTATTGCATGTTTATCTTGCCGAATCTCACCGTATTAGATAACATTATTTGTAATATAAAAATATTTGCAAATATTGATGGTTTAATTGACGGAATGTAACACGATTTCACGTAACAAAATATCAATTATTTCATACAATTGTTTTTATTATCATTACACGTTTATCTTGCCGAATGTTAGCGCATTAGACAACAATATTTGCAGTATAAAAATATTCACATATAATGATGGTTTAACTGACTGAATGTTGCACAATTTCACGTAACAAAACATCAAACTATTTCATTAAATCGTTTCACTATTATTGCAGTTTATCTTGACGAATGTCACCACATTCGATAACATTATTTCCAATATAAAAATGTTTGCAAAGAATTATCGTTTAATTGACTGAGTTAGAATAATTCGACTTGACCACCGGTGACCACCGGTAACACTCAACGTGTTAAATTGTAAAATGAAGGATAATATTGCATGTAATAATGCTTACAAGAGACAATCGACAAAGAAAGATTATCAGAATATTCGTATACGATAACAGAAACATTCTCAGAGATACAGAACGAAAAGAAAAGAAAACACAGCAACAAGTGCGAATTTATGCAGGATTACAAGTGAAGCAGCTGAAATATCTAACAGAAGGAAGAAGAATAAGCAACGGTATTTCCGGAACGCATTTTACTAAGAAAACAGGTAAAAGAGTGGAAGAAAATGGAGGTAGTAAAAGGTAGCAGTAGTACAAGCATACACATGTTCAGACTTATCAATATTGGAACGGTCAGAAAGGGGGGTGGGCAAATATTATTACTGTACTACACATTCTCATGCATTCGCATGTTCGGCTCCATGTAACGCGGTAAAATGTTACAACGGATATTCTAGCAATGTTTCTACCATCTCTAATACAGGAAAGATCTCCACGAAGAAGGCACTATTTTCCCTGCTATCTTTTCCAAATAAATCCCCTAGGAAAAAAGTCCAGAGAATGCTGCAGGCTGAATAAACTTTAACTGCAAGCATTAAGTTTTAAATGTTGCCTTCGAAACTTGATCACTTTTCACTTCAAATGCTATTTCTATCTCTTCTAACACTAGAACTATCGTACCAATTAAAATGACTGGTTTCTCCTTGTTTCTTAATTATTGATAACTTAACGCTAGATTTATTGAATAAGTCAATTTTACTCATATTGAATTTTATAATCATTATTTGGTGAATGTTTGGGTCGATTTTGATTGATTCAATTGATTATGGTTCCTAGTAATACGTTTTTAAACATTTAATTTCCTAGATCTAAATGGACGAACATCAAACTGTATGGGAACAATAGAATAAACTGTACAATAAATGTCCGTAAATCTAGTGTTAAAAGCATTGAATGTTCAGAATGATTTCGAAAACAAACACGTTCGCTCCTCAATTATAATATTTCCTTCAATCCAGTAAATCTTCTAAACGAAATATTAGCACAATGAAACAAACGAGTCATTGAGTTCCTAAATATAATATCGTAGTTTATAATTTCTAACAGCAATACCTATAGGATTAACACTGAAACTACAGAGCAGTTAAATTGACTTTGAAATTTCTCTATAGAAACTCGAAAAGCGGATCTATTGAGATTTCGATTGACTTATCACTCAGTATGCGTATTACTAAATCAATTTCTTTAATAATTTCTTAGAGGAACATCTGTTATCTTTCTAATAATTGCAAGAAGAAGAACTCAATGGGTCATTCTGACTCGTCTGGCAGTGATAGCGTTAATTTCATTTTCATTACGTAAAATACAGTATAACCACCATCACAAATATGTGACGCTGCTAGCGAACGTGTAAAATGCTCGGTAGTAGTGTCAAACATTATAATACTTTCCTAAACGCCGAGAAGAAGAAAGGAAACCGATGTAATCTCCATGAAACGGAGTTTACAAGGGAACCAGCTGTGAATATGATGAAAAAGGAACGTACAGAAATATAATGAACAAACGAAAGATGAAACGAGTAGAACGAGTGTTCTCCACGCGTTTCGAGCATTTCGGAACGAGAAGAAGGGGAGCAATAACGACGATACCATCGGAAGGCGGGCTAACGAAAAACAGGGATAACGTGAGCGCACAAAAGATGGAATATTTACGGAAAACGAAGACAAAACCCGGCGGCAAGTAGCGCATACCTATTCACGGTCAGCCGCACGGAAACCAGCTGGAGGAACAAATCCCTCGCACAAATGTGTATTTACCGTGCTTTGATGGAAAGTTTGTTGGCGCGTTTTATTCGTGGTATTGATTAATTATCGCGTGATCGCGTTCACAAGCGTCGCGTTGCCGTGGAACACCCATGCGAGAAGAAATGTTTTTTTTCATTGGCTTCCACTGTGAACAATTAAACGGATTTCTTCCAGAAATTGGCGCGTTACGTGCTTCGTCTGACTAATTTCAGTGATTTTTCAACGTTTGTATAAGATAGTATTTTGAATGCTATTTATATAGTTGCCAGGAGAAGAGAATTATAATATCGTTTGGGCGTTAAAGTGAACATGTCTGAAGCGAGCAAACGAATTGACAGAAATGTGATGTTACCGGGAGTCGGAATAGTGATTGGCAGGTTTGGTACGGTGCCAGGTTCTGTGGTATGAATTGGTACCTATTCTGAAGAGCTTAGGATGTACGTTAACGCTTTCTTGTCGACTGAATGGATGGATGAGTAGTTAATGGTTTCTTAGTTGGTGATTACTATGTAAATTAGTATGTTAAGTTTGTATAGTAAATTACTATAGTAAATAAGTATAATAAATTACTATAGTAAATTAGTATAGTACATAGGTGTGGTAAATTAGTATAATAATTGACATAGTAAATAAGCGTGCTAAATTAGTATAGTAATTGGTGTAGTAAATAGGTGCAGTAAATTAGTATAGTAAATAGATGTAGTAAATTAGTGTAGCAAATTATTATGATAATTGTTATAGTAAATAGGCATGACAAATTAGTATACTAAATAGACGTAGTAAATTAGTATACCAAATAACAATAATAATGGATATAGTAAATTACAACAGAAATTAATACACTAACCGATCGGTCCACTAGTACTAATCGCGAGCACTATATTTCCTTACGATAGTCGATCGGATCAGTCTATTCCACTGACAAAGAATATATTAAAAACTTCGTTTACAAACTCGCTGCGTCTTGAAGGCAACTGTACTTCTTCAACGTTTCTGTCGTGCTAGGAGGCGATCTCTCCGAAGTCGTAATAGGAGATTCGGTTCGAGCGACTGGCGCGATACGGGACTGCTTTTGAGAAGTGCTTAAAGCACGTGTCCCGATGATGGGCCATAAATTAAGTGTCCCATCGCTGGCGAAAGTCGTGCCTGCACTCGGTCACAGCCGAACCATCGCATAGTATAGATCTTGTATTTTAAACCGTATCACAATAAACGTACTTCTTATTTCCATAGAAATTTTACTGTTTCTGTCCACTGCACCTCCGATATAGACCTCAAATTACTACAGTTTTCATTTATGCTCGATTACAGGAGTCGTGTGAGGAAATTCAAGAATTACCGCGGGATACGTGCACAGTTTGCGCAAGCGGAACTAGTTCCCGTACGAGATCGGTTCGAGAAACTCCCGGGAAATGGTCGGACAAAGCGGCTGTGAAAAATTAGAAGGAAACAGCTCCGGGCGTGCAGGAACACAGCAGGTGGCTCGGTACGGGCCGCCGAAAAACGTTACGCGCTCGCTGCACGCGTTCGATTTTTATTAACCTAGCAATCTGGCCAACTGTTCCACCATGGAAACTCGAAACTAGTCGTGATCGAAGATAAACAACGACGGCCCGCAGCAATTTGCCTCCCCATCAGTGCAAGAATAATAGCTATATTATTGAAAATACCGCCCTCGTTCGTGTAACGTGATACTTTTTAGTTTGAAGTAAAGGAACGCTGGTGGTTGGTTCGTTGGGTATTATCTTGTGTTTAACCTGTTGATCGGATGTTTCCTCGAGCACAAGCTAAAGGAATTTCCAACGATCCGAAGAGATTTATTGTACAATGATCTATTCTGACACGACGATACGGCGAGAGTATCCAAAGGATCAGCTATTGAGGGAACATGCTTCCACTAGCACTAGAACTACCTATCGACGCTATTAATATGTAATCTCTCTAAGAATTGTAATAATAAATTATTTTCAGTTTCTTTAGATGTTTAATATAGTATTCAAGGGAAACTACTTATTTTCAAAATCATTTGGAATATAGAATGCTTTTAACGCGTTGACTGCTACGAAAAACAAGAATTATTCATTCTTTGATATGAAAATTCTTGTATTACCCTATTATCTAGTTATTTACGTCACAGAAAATTTGTATTCGAAATCAATTATCTCCCAAGTCTTAATTACTTTTTTGTAATTTGAAAGCTCCAGTCATCGGTGACCGTGGCAGTCAAAGTGTTAGGATACCAATAATTGTGAAACAAATCATCATTTTGACTGGTAGTTCCAGTATCAAGTAGAAACAGCCAAGAATGATCAGACGCATAAAGCAACCCTCATCTCACACTCAATGAAACTTCAAATCACATTTCCTGTCCCCTTCATACACCATACTACCCCTCCAAAAACATCTCACGCATCCTTCCAAATCAAATAAAACCTACCACAAACACCCACACAACAGACAAACCGCCAACAAACCAAACCTCGCATCCCCATTCGCTCCGGAAGACTCCGCGAACAAAGAAGCTCTGAAAGCGAGGAAGAAGTCAGCTCCCATCGGCGACCGTGGGAGTCAAAGCGTTAAGATACCAATAATTCCGACACAAACCGTCATTTTGACTGATAATCCTAGTGTCAAGTAGACGCAACCAAGAATGGTCACAATAAAGCAACCCTCGTCTCACACTCAACGAAACCTCAAACCAAACACCTCAAATCACATTTCCCGTCCACTTCATGCCACACTACCCCTCCAAATCAAATAAAACCTAACACAAACACCCACACAACAGACAAACGCAAGCAAACGAAACCTCGCATCCCCAGTCACTCCACCAAAAGACTCTGCGATCAAAGCAGCCCCTACGAAAGAAGTTAGCCGAACCCAGAGCGAGACCAAGGTTGAAGGACGAAGTCACGAGGAGCCAGCTAGCATGCAGGTCAGCAGGGGTAGCAGCGAGTCAGGGCGGTAGGCCGTACGCGCAGGGTAGGGCAGGCAAGGGCCGAGCAAGTTCGAGCGAGCGAGAGGGACGCCGTGCCTAACCAGAGCGAAGAGCAAGCGGGACAGGGTGGTTTCCGCGAAACAAGCGTGGAACGAGATTGATAGAGATAGCGCGTAACGCCTGGCCAGGAGGGTGGGGGCCGGCAAGGAGAGAGGAAGACGGGAGAGGCGGCGCCTGCGTGTTGATTCTTGAGAGCTCGCTCTCATCCGAAATCCAGGATCCCAGTCGCGAGCGCGCCGCCGATAGAAAACATTCGGAAGAGCGAGGACACCGGTCGCTGACCTGGCTGCCACCCGGCGAGAGTCCACCCTCTGTCGCTCCTCCTATCTCTCTTCTCCTCCTTTCTCTCTCTATCTCACTCCCTCGCCCTCTCTATCCCTTTCTCTCCGTCCCTCTCTCTCCCGCCCGCTCTCTCTCCACCTGTCACACTTTCCCGACCGACTCTCTCGCGCCAACCGGAGCCACAAGTTAGAATCCACGAGGAACCGGCCGGCCGGTTCGCCCGGTAGTTCCGCTCGACGCTCCTGGGAACGGGTCGCGTACCGTCCAGGTGCTCCCGCTTCCGGGACTAGTCCGCGAATCGACGGGGAAACGTTCGCCGCGGTGATCGAACGATGATCTGTGCGCTGATGATACCCTAACTAGCTGATCCCCGATACGTCCTCTTTGCGAGACTCTTCTGTTGTCAGGTCGTGGAGGAGAGGGTAGTTTGGACTGTGAAGAGAGTGTGAGGATTGACGATTGAGGATCGAGGATTGATCAGGTTTCACTGTGGATTAGGGGACTGGCCACAGCTTTCCAAGTTTTGTTCGGCAGTTGTGCGGTTCGCCGCGGTTTCTCTGGTTCTTCCCGTTTACCCGCGGCATGACGCCCCGGGAAGTTGCACGGAGTTGACCGGCAACGCGTAGTGGTTCCGCCGAGAGGAACGCGGCGAGCTAACTCGGGAATAGTGGCCGCGGGTGAGGCTCGGCCGTGCTCGCTGTGTTCGCCGCGGCGCGCGAGGACTCTGCGTAACCCGCGAGAAAGTTGCGCCGCAGTCGGGGGTCACGGCTCATCTCTTTGCCCCCGACGAGTGGAGAATGAAGGTGAGGCGAGACACGCTGGCCGGGTGACAGGGAAGGAACACAGGGTGCTGGGACTAAGGCGACCGAAGCTGGATGTCGGCTGCTGCTGGGCTCTTTGCGGTGAGTGCGGTTTACTCGTTGCGCGTCGGAGGAACTGTGTCTTTCGCGGACTCTTTGCGTTCCGCGGCTCGTGCTCGTGTGGGGTGTGTGTTTGCACGTGGTGCTGGGGTGAGTGGACTATGGGGCGAGTGGGATTTCCTGGAGGTTGCATCAAGGGTGCGATGGCTTCTGTGGATTGGACAGTTGATGGGAGGAGTGTGATGTGGAAGTACTAGTAGGTTTTTTGGTGTAGTTTCCATGTGTATTGCGAAGCATATGGAATTGGGGGTTGATGGGTTAAAGATCGGGTTAGTGATTGGTTAGGAATTCTTCGCGTTGAGAGAATTTGCACTCGGAAGGTGACTCTTATCATTCTATTCCACGCAGTGAAAATATAAAATAGATATTTAACACTAAAACTACCAGACGAGTCGAAATGACCCATTCCTGAATTCTTCTTTTCGAAATTATTAAGGATATACAGACGTTTCGCTGAGAGATAATTAAAGAAACTGATATAGCAATGTTCAAACTGAATGGCAAATCAATTGAAGTATCAATAGATGCACTCTTGGAGTTACAGAAGAATTTCGGAAAGTCAATTTAACTGCTAGGTAGTTTTAGTGTTAATCTTGAACTTTGTATGATGCCTTGATACGTGAAATAATGGAATAAAATAGCTTTGTTCTTCGATGTATCTGTGATTTCCTTTCGAGTTAGTTTCAGGGAATGTCTTCGCCTCGTCAGAAAATGTGAAACATATCTGGTGAGAAATTTCCGAGTGCAAACGGTTAAGTGTTTTAAATGACTGCTATGTAATTTACTATGGATGCTGTGAAACGGAATTTTCTTGCAAGTGGGGTATTAATTTGTTAACTACGAGTGTAAGCACTTTGACGATTTCGGTAATTGCGAGAGGGAACTAAAACCGGTTTGACAGACGTGGTAATTCTGATGATTTATCAAAAGGAAATGAATTTCATAGGTATCCGTTGCAAGTTTACCTTTACCCTTTTTGAAGTTCACCTTTGTTCGACGTTGATGGAACACTATTTCATTAAACAAAGGAATCGTATTAGATTGATTACTTTGAAAGAATGTTTGCCGTGTTGGTATTCGATATCTGTTTTTATTAAAGGTTTCATAGGTTTTAAATCTATTTTTATAAATAATATCCAGCCCTCATTATTCTTCTCAATTTACAAAAATCCAGAAACAAGTTTGATAGAATATCTAAAAGATTCCTTTAATTTCAACGAAGTCCACAGCTTGATTTGTTAATAAACACATTAAACATAAATGTACGGAAACGTTTAACTCATATATCACTTAGTGACATTCACATAATAAACGACGTGTAAATGCGTCATCGGTCCGCAACACGGTAGCAAATGGTATACGATCTGTCCGATGAAATTTGCAGGAGTGATAACTCAATAATGATCGTTCGATTATTTATTATTTCATTCATTGCGTTCAAATCGAAGCAAAATTCCGGAAAACAGTGACTCGGTTAACCCTTTGCACTCGAGAGGCGACTCTCAGTGGCCATTTGATTAAACGCAGCAAAATGATAAAATGAAAAATTCAAGATAAAATATTGAATAAAGTATTAACACGTTGACTGCCACGAAAAACTTCAGCGTTTTATGTAATACTTATTCTTTTGTAGCAAAAATAAAAAGGAATAATTATCAATTATTTGGTACACGATTATTGGGCCACGCTATAATCTAGTTATTTGAGTTATTAAACATTTTCATTTAACGCCAGTCACGTTACGAATTACAATTGTTTTCGAGTAATTTGAAAGCTCCGGTCATTGGTGATGACCGTAGCAGTGAACGTGTTAACACACGAAACATAGAAATAGAACAATTCTGCCCCATAATTTATGCAAGATGTTCCTTTATGTAAGTTGCAAATAGTATTGTCAATATTTCGTCAAAACTATTGTCGAGTGCAAAGGGTTCACCGAGGTTCGACTGTATTGACTAGTATTCTGTATTTAAACGGAGAGAGTATTAGAACATTGATTATCTAATTTAGTTAGGCAACTAACAGTCTAGTTAAGGAAATTCTCGTATATTCTGAGGTGTAATCGAAGAATGAGAATAATTAAATTCCAATTTAACTAGTTCTCTAAACTTGAATTAAATCTCGAGAAACAGCAACTCGATTAGTAGGTTAACTATCATGAAAATCTTGAGCAGTTTATGTAACACTCTTTCGTAATAAAGGGAAAGGGGAAGAATTATGAATTATTTGGTGTGAAAATTCTTCTATTGTTATCAACACAGTTTAAACATTCTTATTCAGTGTCGGTCGTCTTATATTATATAATTACTGTTAAGGAATTCGGAAGCGTCAGTCATCGCTGACTACCATGTTAGTTAACGTGTTAGTGGAGATTTTATTGTGTAAGCAACTGTTAAAAATCATTTTGTAGGGAACTGTAACGATTCAGCATGGTTTGATTCAGATTAAGTTGATTCAGATTAATAGAATAATGAATGATTAACAAATAATGCAGCTTGATAGAATAATAAATGAATAAATCATAAATCATTTAGTTTGATAGAATAATAAATGAATAAGTCATGAATCATTCAGTTTGATAGAATAACAAATAAATAATTGATAAATAATTCAATTTGATAGAATAATAAATGTATAAATCACGAAGCATTCAATTTGATAGAATAATGAATAAAGAATTGGCAAATCATTCATATTAATAGAACAATAAACTAATGATTAACAAATAATGCAGCTTGATAGAATAATAAATGAATAAACCATAAATCATTCAATTTCATAGAATAACAAATAAATAGTTGATAAATAATTCAATTTGATAGAATAATAAATGGATAAATCACGAAGCATTCAATTTGATAGAATAATGAATAAATAATGAACAAATTATTCCGATTGACAGCAGAATAATAAAAAAATAATTCAGTTTGCTCGAATAATAAAGAAATAAATGATTCACCAATAATTCAGTTTAACAGAATAATATAAATAGACTTTAAACCGTACGTTTACAGAAGCGAAATGGATTGAAGTCGCTCGCGGTTCGTCGAGGAGTCGTCCAAGGATTTTAACGGGTAACGAGGATCATCGAGGCTCCGAGAGGATCCAGAAAAGGCTAGACGTCGGCGGGAGCCGCGCGTAATACGCCAAGTGGTGGGCGTCGGAGCCTGAAAGCGATCTTGATCGGGACGCGCACGTGTCCACGTCACGAATACGGTCGAACAGGTATGTGCGTAAATAGACGATAGCATAAACAGAGAAACGGAATGTATTAATTTATTTAAGAAATCATTTAACCGTTTGAGTCCCAAGCGGCGCGATGGCGCTTTTCTGTTGCATTCTTAAAAAATGCTAGTCTATCGGTTCGTAGAATCAGATGAACCTTATTTATTTCCTTTTCTTCTAATTATTCATTTTTATTTTTATTATTACCTGCCTAAGACTGGAAATATGTAACGGTCGCACTATGTAAAATTTGTTTTTGTGAAAATAGGAAAGCGCCATTCAGTTTTTAAATTGAAAGGAAAGAAGTGCGATCGTGCTTGGCATTTTTCGACTGGGTTTCAGTAAAAACCGGCGGGACTCAAACGATTAATGTTACGATAGATTATTAATACATCGTGTGCGGGTCATTTTGTTCGTTTAAAATTATATCAGTTACATTCGATTCATTCCTTTATTATTCAACATATTTTCGGGAGTTTCCATTACAAATGGAAATACTTTCAATCATACGCAAAAGGAATGAACTATTTTTATAAAAAATCTGTTAATGAACTTATACAAGTACTTGTATTTAATGTGTTTATATTTTATTAGCGTTATTATCATTATTATTAATATCTTATTTTGTAAAGACAGAGATAGTACGCGTAATACGTAATCACTGATTTTTTGATAAAATTCTGTACGGTAGTAACCATTATAGTTGTGAGTCAGTGGAGGATCTTGTTTAATTTAATCTAATGACTTTGTATAAGATTGTTAAGTAAGAGAAAATAGGGAAACTTGTTTTTGATATGATAAAATAATTGAGACGCTTATTAGTAAATATGAAATAAATTAACCATATAAATGAGAATATAATAACGTCAATACTGATGAGAATAATGAAAAGATTTTTCGTAATTATACAATTATTTCCAATACACACATCATTCGATTTAATAACTGAAAGTGCTATGCCGTGTATATGGCGACATTGCTTCTCCAAAGGTTAGAATTCTGTAATTTCACTATGGCTTGATTTGATTTTGTTCGTTTGAACCGCGTTCGTTTGTTGGAATATTAATAGAGGATGGAAGGGGTAACGGGATTAACTCTTTGAGTTATGATTTCCGTGATAACCTCGTAGCATCTGTTTTGATGGGATTAATTTGGAGAATGGTGAAGATGATACTGAGCTGATGATTTTATAGGGCGAATAGTAAAGCAATTCTTTATTGGGAGTTAAACAATTTCTTTATTAAATATTTAGATTTTTTGTGGACTCTGAATGCTGATACGAAATAATATATTGCGTGATTCTGTGTAAAAACAGTTAACGGTTTTCATAGTTGATCACTTCGAAATCTCTTTAATACTGGTTAAAGGGGATGTGTACTTATATGGGGCATCATACAATTGATACCTATCGATTTCGATGGAATTCTACGAAAACGTAACACTTCAGGGAATATTTGAAACGTTCTTGCATAGTCAAAAATCATCTTTAGAAATTTTAATTTAAAATTATTTTTCAAGTTTAGTAGTATATTCTGAATTGTTTCTCCGACCTTTCGAATGACGATTATAAAATTAACCATAGGAAATGTCGAAAATTCAATTGAAGAAAATTGATTAAACCGAGAAAACAATTATAAGATAAAATTTCAAAAGATATCTTTTGACAGCTTCGGTAGAAATAGTGTTTATGGCATTATTACAGCGAGACTGACATTTCACGCGTAATAATTTAACGACGTCGCCATGGATCGATGGTATTCGTTGCGTGAACATTAAAAGTTAATGTCAGGGTTATTTTCGATACGTTGTCGATGATGCATTTCATTCACGTACGGTGTGATTCATAAAAGATGGAAAACCTTTTTCCTTATGATCGATGGAAGAACAAAATCTATCTAAGACAAATGAAGTTTAATTAACACGAGGTATCTCGTTACTTTCCACGAAAGGAACGATAATATTTTTTCTACAACTGTTTCAAACGTTTCTGTTGGACGTAAGTTGTCACTGTTTTCTTAATTGGACCAAGAACGTTGAGCGAAGTCTACCGAGAAAACGTTCACAGGCAAAGGGAAAGAAGCTTTTACTATAACGAGAATTTCAGGACAGAATTATTATGCTTTTTCGTAGGAACAAGGCTAATACGTTTTTAATAGAATATAGCCTAGCCCTTTCTTTCTGGTTTCTTTGTTAACACATTAAGGATAGGAATTTTCAATGAGATCAACTAATATCATTATACAAACAAAAACTCAGAGATCACATTGTTACGTAATATATTTTAAACAGATAATCAGTTCTAATGAAATTGAATATTTCTTTAAATGCTGTGGTAATTAGCAAAGTTGCTTAGCTAAGTGTCTTCATATAAAAACGAGGTTTCCCGTTACTAGTACGTAATCTGTTAATACCAAAACTACAGGACGAGTGAAATTAATCCACTTCAGAATGTTTATTTCGAATGTTTATTTCGCAAGTATTTCAATTATGACGGCGTTGTTGTGAAAGATCAATTAAATTTGTACATTTGCACAGATACGAGACTAGGATATCCATCGAATCTTAAGGAACGTATTGTTTTAATTTTTATGAAGAATTGGAAGTAAGTCACTTTAATTGTTTGGTAGTTTTAGTATTAATGGCAGCGATAGATTAGCTAAGGGAACAGTGGCATCGAATTAGAATGGGAATGAGTCAACGGTTAATTCGTCATTAGGTGAAAGTGGAAATTAAGATTGTGGAATGTTTGTTTAGTAATTGTCACGAATAATAGGGCTGTAAACAAAATTGACGGCCATTTCACGCGCCATATTGCAAAGTCAAAGGACCGCGATAACAGCAATCGTCTATTAAAGTTGTGGACAATGGACTCTCCTAGACAATGCCCTGTCCTGCGCAGACTTCCATAACTTCATTAATTCTTCAAACTGCTGATTTAAAGTCTTCTTGAGATTGTATAGATATCCCTAGCACCGTAGAATGTAACGAAGTAGTGGAAATCCAGTTGAAAGTTACTAGAATTTACTCGACGCAGGTAAATGTTACTTAAATTCTCACAAAACTAACGAACGCAGCTCAAGAATAGTCAACAAGACGTAATATTTAACTGGAGTAACCAAAATCCTTCAATATTAGTGGAAACGATTCTTTGAAATGATCACGTCACTTGAAATATGAAGAAATGGCATCGCAGAATGTAACAAACTAGTGGAAATCGAATTGAAAATCACTAGAATTTACTCAACGCAGGTAAATGTTACTTGAATCTTGACAGAACTAACGAATATTACTATAGAAATAGTAAAAAAGATATAATACTTAACTGCAATAACAAAAATCTTTGAATATTAATAAAAATCATCAATTGCTGGGAACCTGGCTCTCGTGACGTTACAGAGGCGTAGACAGTCATTTCGAGAACTCCAATGGAGCGTCCGTAAACGGTTCTTCCCACTTTTTGTCGCGCGAACCTATTAGTATACGTGAGCGCGTCAGCTAATCAGGCGCGAGAGTGACAATTTCTCTGCAACGAACCGTTCCTAAGTGAAGAATGTTGAACCCATTTTTAGTTTAATAAGGTTTCAAAAGAACGATGAAAACAAAGTAAAAATGACATTTAGAAAATTTAACATTTCGGATCTCACCACTCCGACGAGAGGATCAAGTTCCCTGCGACAAACCGTACCTAAGTGAAGAATGCCATATCAATTTATAGTTTAATAAGTCTTGAAAAAGAATGATTAAAAAAAAAGTAACAATCAAATCTACAAAATTTAATACTTCGGATCTAACCAATCAGACGAGAGTGCCAAATTCCTGCAACGAACAGTACCTAAACGCAGAACGCCGAACCAATTTATAATTTAATGAGCCTTTAAAAACAACGATTAAAAAAAAGTAACAATCACATCTGCAAAATTCAATACTTCGGATCTGACCACTCAGACGAGAGTGCCAGGTGGTTCCCTGCAATGAACGGTACACGCCTCATCGCAACCAAATCAAATAAACAAGCAACATTCAAACATCCCCGTTGCCGACTGCGAAATCCCGCAATCAAACGGTTTCACGGGTACATCCTTACGGTCTGTCTCTTTTTTCAGCGGGTATTCGATTCGCGGCATGAATATTCACGAGTAAACCGTCCGACGGAACGCGCCGCGGTGCGTCGGCTGCCGTCATGCGTCGCGAATAACTCCGCCGCGACATAATATTACGAGCCTGTGTACATGGCCGGCGTCCACAATCCAGTGCCCGCGACCTATTGTTCCAGGCGGATAATGCGGCCGCGAGAAACGGAGATATTTACATAAATATAAATCGTCGCGGACGCGCCACAGCCGTCGGCCGCCGTTCCATTCACTTCTGTCCGAACAAGTTCTAACGACAGTCGCGTCCGTTAAGTACGTTTTGTTAAATGAACACTGATATTCGTGTTCTTGTCTGCGAACAGGACACTTTCCACTGCTTTCGCAGTTGTGTACGAAGAAGTGACCTTCTTCTTTGCAACAAGAACGTATCGTTTTAATCGATGGTTAAGTAATTGAGCTAATTTCCTTTGGAAGGGAAGGAAGAGGAATGGAATTTCTTTGTTCATGGGAGTTTTGATTACTGGCACTTACGTTTGAGATGATGTACGTGTCTGACATGATTTTAGACAGTTTAAATCTTAGAACCCGTCAATTTCACGGATATCGAATATTTTAAACGTATTTCGTTAGAACTTTTGTCGATTTTGATTGATGCAATTTTACGAATGCTCATTATCCTGTTTTCGAAACACTAATTTTCGCGATCTGTATAAACAAACATATACTTGTCTAAGGATAGAATAAAGTATAGAATGATCCCCGTAAACCTAGTGTTAATTTACACGTGGTGTGCTGACTAAATTTCGTGCAACAGTTCGCACTATTTTCCCTTAACTGTGAAGGACTGAATTCGATGCCAATGCGATACTTCATTCGTGTTGCGCTAGGATGTGTCTATGTAAACATTCGCAGTGAATCTACCGGAAAATCCCGGTGACACGCAAAAGCTGGGCTTTCCTTCCTTACTATTAAAAAGAAAGCTACAACATTCTAGACAGCTCACGTGAATTTAAATTTGATTCTCTGTTCTTGACACTCTCATTTCCGCGATGTATATTGATAAACGTGTAGTTTTCTAGGGACGACAGAATAAAGTGTGAAATAAATATACGTAAACTTAGTTAATAATAGAGCTAATAGATAATTATTCGATTGATTCGGCGTTGTCAATTACAATTTGCTAACATTTTAAGTGACTCATGATCAGTTCAAATTTTCAGGAATTCCTATTAATTCATTTTAATTTTCTCAAATATTATTGTTCCCGACTTATCTTAAAATCTCGACAATAAATCCTCGTGACTACGGGGAAATCCTTCTCCACGGGTTTTAAGCTTACGCATTGGCGAGCTCATTAGCTCGGACAAAGCAAGGATACTTCGTTTAACACTAGAACTACCGGGCAGTCAAATAGCCTCGAAATTTTTCTGTAGAATCTCCAATAGTGCAACTGCTCCTGTCGAAAGACAACTTCACAAACGCGCAACTTTCGCGAACCTCGCGGAACCTAATTTCCTACGAAAGTCCTCGAAAATTCGCGAAGTTACAATAAAGTGTTTTTTTACAAACATCTTCCGTGCGACGACAACGTAACATTAGAAATGATTCATTTTGACTTATCTAGTAGTTTTAGTTGTTAATCTCTCTTTCGATGAATAAATTTTATGGAAATTCTTAGGTGAATTCTTTTCTTAGCTTTCTCGAATCTTTTTCTTGGACGATCCATTTTTGTCAATGACGATGAATCGCAGAATGATAGATAATGCATTTAAGTTGCTCGAGGAAAAAGTAATTTGAACGTTGACGGAATTTGTTGCAGACATTACATAAATTTCGGGAGAGGGAGCGGTGCCAGGATTGCTCGCGGAGAACATTCATAAGATATACGGCGAAGACGCTGTGAACCTAAGAAAGTGTTACCGTTCGCGTCTGAAAGTTCATAAAGCTACGTCCCCACGTGATGCAAAACGTGACGTCAACAACTCACGAAAATCGTTATAAATGTAACGTACGGCTCTTCAAGAAAAGACTACGCCATTGGAACGTCCCCAATATTTTTTAACGTATACCATATTTTTCAATCGAGTGGAAACCTGGCTTAATAGGAAACACGATGCCGAAAATGATAGAGATAGAAATACTTTTTTGCAAATTTCATCTGTTGATCACTTCTAGAAATATTCGTCGTTTACAATTTTTGTGACAATTTATAGAAATAAATATACACAAAATGAACTGAGATTGCACTATTAAATGACTACAAGGTTTCTCAACATTTTATCAAAATTTTTAATAAAATTCAGTATTAAAATTAAAGGACCTCCATAGACATAGATAAACGCTTCCAAATTTAAATTTTCAACCTTCAAACTTTCAAAAAATACAAATTTCCATAAGTAATCATTCACAAGACTATAGAATATTCTTTGTTCAGATGTTAATTAATACTAAAATTCCCTAACAGTTAAACTGACTTTTCATAATTCCTTTATAGCAACTTCTAGAGTGCATCTATCGAGACTTTAATCAACTCACAATTCAATTTTCCTAATGCGATATCAATTTCTCAAATAATTCCTCAGTGAAACATCCGTCACCTTTTCAATAATTACACAAAGAAGGCATCAGGATTGTGTACTTTTGACTCATCTGCTACTTCCAGTGTTAAACAACGACAAGAAACAGCGACGAAGTTGACGAGCGTAGAACAAAGGATGCAAAGTTGACCTCGTGAGCGGCGCGTTCGAAGATTAAACGCGAGGTTGAAGAATTCACGTGGACCGCTCATGCTTACTTGATGATACGTTACCGTGGTATCGAGCCCTTTTGAAATATTTAGAAACTATGTTTCGCGTACGTGCGATTGGCCGAAGAATTATCCACGGAAGAAAAATTGGCATGGGTTTGCTCGGCCGGGAAGGTGGGTCACTTTTTCTTAAGGGCGGCTTCAATCTCAGAGACGAGCCAAGAACAACGGGGCCAGTGGATAACGGGCTACGATAATGAAGCACTCGGTTCTGCGGCTGATGGAACGGCGCATTTAACTGCGGCGAAGATTGCAGGAGGTTCGGGCCTGTCCGCAATTCGCAGTCACTTAGACGAAACGAGGGTTACAGCGTTAACGAAAGGAACTGTGATCGATGCCTCGTAGAGGAACTTTCCGTTCGATCATTAGCGTTGGATTTTCGATCAGACATCGTTCAATCCCTTGTCTTAAACTTTTACCCTTGATTTATTTTCAGTGTTGATGGGTGTGAACTTGTGTTCATTTTTAGGGGAATGAAAGTAATTTATACCATTTGATCATTAGCGTTGGAGCTTTGATTAGACATCGTTCAATTCCTTGCCTTAAACCTTTGCTCCCGATTTATTTCCAATGTTGATGCGTGTGAACTTGTGTTTATGCTTAGGGAAATGAGTGAAACTAATTTACAGGTGATGGAATTCAAGGTTTTATACTTCTTTTATTTGTTACTATTATAATAGAATTCCTACATTCCTACTGAAACTTTTACATTCAAGAGTTCCTGCGTTCATAGGAGCAGAACAGTTTAACTATAAAATATTAATAATAACCACACCGATTTTCATTTCATGAGTCGAAAAGGCAAATAACAACGGTTACACGATTCCTAGTTCCATTTATTTCACAGCCGTGCTAGTTACAACCATTCGATTGATATCAATTTATTAGAAACAATAGAGAACTCCTGCATTTACCCAGAAACTCAAGGATGGACACCAGACAAATTAACTTCAACTCGAATACAATAACACTCGCGTCTTGCAATTTCCGCTGCAAGTTTTCGTTACGACTGCGATACCACGAAACATCATTCTACGAAGAAAAATTTCCAAATTCCTGCCGAAGCCGGTGACGATAAATTCAGTCAGTCATTTCCGAGCTGCATTGTCGAGCGTGAACGACCGGAATCCGGTGCGGGGCAGCAGCTTATTCGTTTAGAAATTATATGGAGGAGTTGCGGGAGGATTTTATTTGTATTTCCCGCGGAATTCGCGGCGAACGCGGGAGGAAGAGAAATTTATTCAACGATTCCTGAAAGGAAGCGGGAACGAGACGGAGGACAGAAATTTCGAGTCAACAGTCGAGCGAATTCCGCAGAACGTTACGCGGCTGCGGGCAAATTTAACGAATTAAAAAGAAGTTGACGTTGATTAAAAAGGAAACGACGCCACGCGGTGCGGGCTGGGGAAGGGGAAAATTAAAAAGTATAATTGGGGAGGAGCAGGCTCGTTCCCACATAGATTTTCGTTTGCTCGGGGCGGGATGGAATTTGTTCGACGGTGGAACGAGTCCGAGGAGCCCGGCTGCTTAAAAGTCGTGATCGAGGAGTCGCACAATGTGACTGCATTGTGGACGGAACGCCGTAATTCGACTATTCGCATAATGAAAATTGTCATCTTCTATTTTATTCTGCGACGCAAAATATGTATTGATATTTTACGAAACGTGATAATATCCCCATAAGGTGGACGAATATAAGCTGTTTAGCTTACGACTTTTGTCTAGAAAACTGCTTTGTACCATTTACACTTTCGAAGTTATTGAGTTTTGTCCATAAAATGGCCGCCTGTGGACACAATCTGAAAATCCGACTATTTGAATCATGAAAATTTAAAGTTACCATTGTGTTGCTAAATCCCTGTTATACAGAACGGATTTTATTTAAAAAATAACAATTTCGAGCGAATAAATTTCGTTTCTCTATTTATATAACGTTGAAATCGACACGCGAAGTATCCATTGTCATTGAAAAAGCTTCATTATATCCTCATAACATAAACAAAAACATAACCACGACATGTTTAGCTTTATACCTTACAACTTTTGTATGAAGCATTTCTTTGTATCATTCATGATTCATTCTTCGGAATTCTGGGGAATTTCGTTCGGATCGATCGTGCTGTATCTAAGGTGCTTATAGGTGCCATTTTAGACGGATTGGAGTAATTTTACGGTTGGCGAACGGGGAGAATTCTGGCTGAGAAAAGAGACTGGCGGGTGGGTTAAAGCAGTGTTTCTCATTTTTATTGTGGATTAGTAAAATGGTATCGGCTTGCTGTTACTGCAAGCATTGGCTCGAACACATCAGTAATATTTACTGATAAATTAACTCTGGAAGTGACGATATTAAGTAGTAAATACATTGATCTATTAGTAATTGTATACAGTAACTATCTATTATCTAAAGTTTGAACATTAATACCTGGGATACTCTGTACAATCACCAAACACATACATACAGCTATAACAATAAATAATTACAAATTCCATTTTCTTAAACTATTAGATATATTCACACTTAATACAGTCACAACTTTCCACAATCTCACAGATTTAATTTACGCTGATTTAGTGGCATAGAATAAGCTGACAAAGTCTGACATTTGGATATTAAAATTACAACAATAAATAATTACAAATTCCTTTTTCTTAAACTGTTAAAAATTCCCATACCCAATAAATTCACAGCTTTCCACATAATCTCACACATCTAATTCACTGGGGTAAAATATACTGACAAAGTTTGAACATTAAAACCCGAGACACCCTATACACCTTTTGGACGGATGTTTGTCGAATGGTCTATAGACTACTAGTCGATGAACACTGGATTAAACCAATGTACGATCAGAGAGACTACAGGAGAAGAGTGGCGAAGAGAATACGAGGGGAATAGCCTGCAGTGATTCGTTAGAAGTTGACCAGAAGCGTAAGGAGAGATCGTAAAGTAGTACGATATACGGTGTGTCCAGTAGAACGAGTGTGTCTGCGGTCAGACACGCGGAAACGTACGGTTTATCAAGGTAATCTCGTAGTTTAGTTCGAAACGTCTTGTTGATATTGCTAGGTGTGCAAACCCTTTGCAGTCGAATACCGACAAAATCGAGATTTCGAAGTTTGATACCTAAATTCGAAAGTTGTAGATGAATAATTGAATCATTTAAATAACTGGAGATTGATGTGTAGCTTTCTTTTTTCTAGTATTTATGGCTTCGATCCGTAAGATTCGTTATTGAGGTTTGAAGTGGTAAAGTTTCAGCAATGTAGGTTCAAATCATCGAAATTCCAATTACCGAGGTTCGAATTATCGAAGCCCCAATTACCAAGGTTCGACTAATCAAAGTTCTAGTTATCTGGCTCCTAGTCATCGAAATTCCAATTACAAAGGCTCGAATTATCAAAAATGCTACCTGCTTAGCTGCAAGTCATCGAAATTCTAATTACAAAGGCTCGAATGATCGAAGTTCCAATTATCTCGGTTCGAGTTATCAAAATTCCAATTACCAAGATTCCAATGATCAATGTTTCAATTATCTAGACTCGAATTATCAGAATTACCATTATCTACGTTCAAATTATCGAAATTCCAATTATCTACGTTGAAATTATCAAAATTTCAATTATTAATGTTCGAATGATTAAAGTTCCAATTATCTAGATTCGAATTATCAAAACTTCCACTGATCAGAGTTCCAATTACCTATGTTCAAATAATCGAAATCACCATTACCTACTGTCAAACCGCCAAAATCCAATTACCAAGCTTCCACTGATCAAACTCTTAGTTACCCATATTCAAATGCTCAAAATCATTATTAGCTACTTTCAAACCATTCAAAATCCAATTACCAAGCACTGATCAAAATTCAAATGACCTAGACTCGACCACCCGAAATCAAACTACCAATCACCAACCCACCAAAAAACCCCCAGCCACCAACCCCCAAATCACAAAATACCCTCAGCAATATTCATTTCAAGGCTCGACAACACCCACTCGAATATCCTTGTGCAATCCTCGCGAAATGAAACAGGGGCCTCTTTATTATCCCCGGAACAAGATGAGGCACGGTAGATCAGGTTTACGATTGTAGCATTCGCGGCTGCTCTGTGACGACGTCGTTTGGACACCGAGCTTAAATCGGCTGCGACGATTCCCGTCGCGAGAATATCGTCCCGGTTCCTCGATAGGGGATGACCTACGGCGACCTTTAATATCAGCTCGCGTTCAGTGCGCGGTGCAGGTGGTAGAAGGGCTCGATGAATAGAGGCTGGCCGCCGTTTCTCTCTCTCGAGGCGTTTTCTCGTTAAGAAGCTGCGGAGCGCCGACCGAGTTGACTCTGTGTTAAGCGAAGGATACTTTCGCCGTTCTTTTTTTTCTCTCCGCCTCCGCCGCCTCCGCCGTCGCGCGTTACCGACGAAAATGACAACGGCGAGAGGAGTTCCGTTCGTTTCTTCCTTTTGCTTCGCCGGCGTTGTTCGCGCCAGGCGTCTTTGCCACCATTATCGCTCGCCGTTCCACCGAACCCGCGGACCCATTAGTTATTTCTGCGATTGCCGCGCGAGGCGAGACGGTCCTTTGGGGACGCGCGTCCTATGGCGTGGCAGGTGGCGACGTTTTATGAACGTTTTATGAACGTTTTATGAACGTTTTACGGCGCGCGTCCTTCCGCCGGTTAATTTATCGGCCCCCCGCGATGCGTCGGCCTCGGTTTCAACGCTGTAACGAGTGCGCGGGGATTGTAAGATTGGATTTTTGGATTTTGGATTGATCGAGGAGTGAGTTAGATGTTTTCAGTTATGCAGTTCTTAACCGTTTGAGTGGCAAGCAGCGCGATCTTCTCCGGTACATTGTCTAAAAGTGGTAGCCTATCGGTTCGTAGAATTAAATGAAGTTTATTTATTCGTCTTCCTTCTATTCAGTTTGATTTTTGCTATTGCCTGCTTAGAAATGGAAAAATAGAACGATCAAGTCAGAATTTTTTCATGTGAAAATAGAAGAGCGACATTTAGTTTCTGAGCTGAGACGAATGAAGCGCGATCGCGATCGCACTCAAACGGTTAAATTAGTGTAGAAATCTTCATCACAAGTCTCACTCGTGATTATACAGCAAGGGGTTAACACTAGATTTACGGAATGAGTCAATTTGACTGATATTGAATTTTATAAGCATTATTTGGTAAATGTTTGGGTCGATTTTTATCAACGTAGTTACGCGAATATGTATCCTAATTGTCTAATTTCCTAAAACTCTAATTTCTAAGATCGAAATGAGTAACAACTTTCCTAAGAACAATAAAACAAACTGTACAGTAAATGTCAGTAAATCTTGTGTTAAGAAGCCACCGATCGACGAAACGCGGGTGACCAGCGTTCGACTCTAGTGTTTCTAAGATATTCTTGCAAAGGACAGATTGCAACGGAAAAACTGTATAATTTGATGGTGCTGCAATATTGCTCATCGCGTGTCGCGTGTCTGGTGCGAACGCACCGTAACGATGCGCGCGTGTGTTACATTGCTCATTCCGGGAGTCCCACGGCGAAAGGATTATCCGAGCGAGAGTATCCTTTCGGAGGCAGCCACGGAGAGGTTAATAGCGGCTGGTAACGATCGGCGTGGAGGACGTGGACTGATCCACGCCTGCCGAGAGCTGGAAATTCTAAAGACGTTAAGAGAAAAAGGAGGAGAGGGAGAAATAGGGGAAGCGGGCGAGAGAGGATGATTTCTGTGATGAAAGAAATGGACGAGGAGGAGTGAGGTAGAAAAAGTAGGAGAAAGAGAAAGAAAGAGGGAAAAGGGAAGGTAAGATGGAGAAAGGAATAATAGAAAAGAGAGAGTAAGATGGAGAAAGAAATAGGGGAAAGAGAGAGAGAGAGAGAGAGAGTAAGATAAAGAAAAAATAGGCAAAAAAAGCGAGATAGATAAAGCAATAGGGAAAGAAATAGGAGAAAGGAAGAGAGAATAAGATAAAGAAAGAAATAGGAAAAAGAACAAGACATTAAGATAGAGAAAGAAACAAAGAGTAAGATAAAGAAAACGAAAGAAAGAGGAGAGCAGTCCCTTCACTACCCAGTTATTCCTTTTCGGAGATTTAATTCGTTGAACGGTCGCAAGGCCTTAATTACACCCAGCCATGAGAAGACTTTTCCCCTGATGGCTCTGGTAATGGCCTACGTGGCCTGCAAAATTATTTCGTACGTCTGATTGCTCGACTCAAGCCGCACAAATAACCTTCGACCTTCTATCCAGCGCTTCGTTAATTAGATTTACAAGTCTGCCAACCGGGGACGAACGTGATTCTCTTTTTCTTATGGTTCTCGAGTTCTTCTTTGTTTCAACAATAGACATATAAACATCGATTACATACTTTGTCGTATAGTTTCTCAAAATATCATCTTACATTGTTGCCTTTACGTTACTTAAGGTTTGAACATCCCAGTTTATCTATCGATATCCTGCCCTCATTCTCTGTTTTCTTTCTATTGCCTTAACACGCATCGTGCCGAAAACTTTGAAAAGATCGAATTATTAGCCATAATTGAATGCATAGTTAACACTAGAGACACCAATCAGTCAAGCTGATTTTTCAAAAGTTTTCTATAGAAACCCCAAGAGTGCATCTATCGAGACTTCGATCGCTCATAATTTAATTTGCGTATTACTAAAACAATTTCTCTCGAAACTTCTTAGAGAACGATTTTCCACGTTTTTAATTATTGTAAAAAGGAATTTAGGAGTAGGAATTTCTAGTGTTAAACTGACGATTGTATGGTCTTACAAAAAGAACCACGCACGACGTCATAATGATAATTCAAAGAACCTCCGACGAAACATCATAAACTCCGTAAACTCCATAAACTCCATAAACTGCATAAACTGCATAAACTCCGTTTCTCTCTGAAACAGCGGGAAAGCGTCGCGAATTCAAACTGCGCCGCTATCTCCCACATTACCACGGCAAATATTTCAACGTAATTAACCGTATCTCCACACATTGTGAGGTATTTGAACAATGGTCACGGTTCGTCCTGTCGAATGTATCAGGGTAATTCTCTGTCGATTAACTCGCCTGGAACTTTTCACCCGGCGACGAAGATCGACGGGGCGAGGAAGCTACAGTTTGCTAACGTTAGAGAACTGTACTTTCACTCTTCTAATAGGGATAAGCGAATAATACCGTTTGTCGCATAATATCGAACTTACCGCAATTAACAGAGTTAGAATGAGTAAACTCCTCCTGCGTGCATTACTGACATGATCCCAGCCGGTCTGCGGCTGAAAACTAAAGAGGGGCAAAGTCGAGCGTCGCGAGTGGTCGTCTCCCCTTTTCACTTTTAAGTCACAGGTCGGCTAAGACCATGCCAGTAATGCTCTGTAGAAGAGTCATCTTGCCGGTCGGTCATGATCGCTCGATGGTAGTATGCCATCTCGTCAGAGCCGCACTTTACGTAGTTTCCACTTCTGTTATTGTTCAACACATTCATGTTGAATTAAATTAAATTATTCCTATTGGGGACTCGATGACTCGTTTCAGTTTCATTTCTTCAACATTTTGTTTAGATGATTCGTTGAGTCGAATAGAATACTACAACTGAGATCATTACGGAAAGAATGAATTACGCTAGTAATGAACGTGTTAACACTAGATTTACGTCAATTTGACGCATATCGAATTCTATAAACATTATTTACTAAACGCTTTCGTCGACTTCGATTGATGCAATCACACCAGCACGAGCCTCAATTATCTATTGTTAAACATCTAAATTCCAAAATCCGAATGAACATAAATTTGTCTAGGATCAGTAGAATAAACCGTACAAGAAATGTCTGTAAACCTACTGTTAAGCAGTTAGCATATAATTTAGCTTCATCTGCTGAAGGTTTTGCATATTTCGAAGTATTTAGAAGAATTCCCTTGCCTCCTCGCCACGGGGAATAACCGTCAACACTTCTCGACCAAAGAGTATACGTTCAACCAAGGGAATTTGACACGAAAACACGGTGGATTCCTCGGTGTCACGCGAAAACTTGATGTTTAATCGGCAACGTGGTTATACATGGAAATGCTTTCCACCGGGGCAGAACTGTACCGCAGGGTTTCATCGAAAAACCATAAATCGTTTCGGCTTTCGGCCGAGAAGTCGATATTGCCCGGACAACTTGAGGCGCTTCCGCGTGCCGGCGCCGGTCAATGGAGAATAAACTTCCTCCAATGGCGTCGGCCGACGGGACGAAGGCTGCTGCATTGTTTTTCGCCGTCTTCGGGGCGTCTATTATCGCCATTGGACACGTGAGCCCCTTCTCGTCTTTACCCGGGGCCTTTAATGAAGCGAGCGTCGTAGGAAATCTGATAATAGACCGGGCGTCGCGCGGCGAAGATTTCGGGATCTAGACGACGAATTAAACCGTCGCGTCGCCGCGGTGAATGGGACGTCCCCTCGTCGCGAGAATTGCTCGGCGCTAACGAGAATGGCCTCCGCGAACGAGGCACTTGTAGCTCGATGATTTCTATAATTCCATGGATTTCCGGGATCCTATAGCTTCGCGCGCAACGGCCAGTTTAAAATGTTAACCAACGCGTGAGGAGCATCGCTCGCTTGAGGAAAAGGGAATTAATAAATGGAATTCTGGGGTTCCGCGGTGGTTTCCGGTTATCGTGCTTGTGAACGGGTGTATTGTGTTAATGTAAGGAGTTATTGTTTTATTAGGTTTTATTAGATATAGATGTAGAGTTGTTTTATCTAGCGTACTTGGGTAGATTTTACGCCAACTTTTAGTCGAGCATCTCTGATTTATAAAGTAAGCTTCACATTTAAAGATAAGATGCAAATAGGTTAGGTGTACATATTTTCTTGGTAATATTCGAATGAATCTTGCAAGTTGTATTGTATAATTCGAGTTGAATCCTTGCCGTTCGTATTGTCTCTTCTAATTGCACGGTAGTTTTCTAATAGTAAGATTAAAGTAAATAGATCTAATTAACCAACACTTTGCTCACAAAGTCCACCAATGAAAATTGTTATTTGAAAATGTCCGTCGATCCGAGCGTTACCGATTATAAAACTATCGAATACGTCGATCTCCAAAGACGACCGCACCCCGAGCTCTACAATTTTATCACGTAATAATACGACGATACCACGTTTAAGCAACATACCACGTCTCCCACGATTCACGCGGAGCGTTCCGTATTCTATTACACTCCGATATCGTCGCCGTAAACTCTATCAATTCGCGCGGAATCAGGTTCGTCCCATTCAATCTCGAACGGTGGCCTAATACGACCGTAAAATCGCGGCAGCACGATAGACACGATCGTAAAACACGCATTTTAATTCTCCATAACCGACGCGTCAGTCAGCAACACTGTTCCTCGCGAAGCGTTTCGAAAATCCATAAACCGAACACGTTCGGACCGAGATAGTTCGTGTTCGAAAAGTACGCGGAATGATCTGTTTACTCCCGTTTAAACAAGTTGCTTGTTACCTCGTTTGCGAACGAATTAAATTTTGCAAGTGAAATTTAACAGCGTTAGTTGGAGTAAATATTTGAAATAGAAGCGCCTTAGTACGTCCATTGCCACTGTACAAATTTTTAAAATAAGGTACATAGAATTGAGAATATCCTTCTACCGAAGTAGTCCACTCTACTTTACTCTTGGTAGACTTATTGCTTATCGGAAGCAGAATTCTATATCTTCTATTCCAAGCGAAAATCAAAACACCACTAACACAATTCACAAATTCAAACAAAACCCTCCAATCAACTCAGCGATCCTCCAATCCTAGAACTCGATAAGACTCGTTTCCCGAGGCGTCGCGACTGATAAAACGAAAAAAGGAAAACAAACACGCACACAAACACCCCCCACCCCTACACACACACACCAATGAAAGAACGGAAAAAAAGAGAATTTTCCCCGAGCAATCTCGACGTCCCGGTGAAAAGGAGTTCTCGATATTTTCCGCGCGTCGGTCGGCTGACGGAAATAGACAGAGGGCTGATGGTCTTTCGAGAAGCTCCAGTTTCGATGATTAAATGGGAACGTCGCGCGAACGAGGTCCAGTCCCTGCGGATCGCGGCCCTGTTTGCCGTTCCTCTGCGTCGAAAAAAAGGGAACGGAAGACGGGTTGGAGGAGAAAAGTACGCGCGTGGCCGGGAGGAGGGAAAAAAGAATGAAGACGAAGGGTCCCGAGCGTGCAGCCGCCATTGTCCGGTCCGCGCGTCGGGTTCGTCGTACTGATTACGCGACCGGGAATCTGCCGATGACGGTGAAACAATGCTCGACGAGTGGACGGATAAATAAACGAACGTCACCGCAGCGTGGCGTCGCGTCGCGCCGCGTTTCACCCGTTTTTTCGCTATCAACCAGACGCGATAAGGGAGAAAGAGTTTCCGTTTCGCGTTCCGAGCGGCTGAACGTTACGCAAACTGAATTCCGGGATCGGTTGCTCGCGTCGTGTGCAGTTTTGAGTATCGCTCGGTTTCATTTGCAACCGGAGTCGGAGTTTTTTGCGTCGGATCACGTCCGAGCATGTTGGGCCGTGAAGTTCGCTGGATATGAAATTGCCTATAGGTTTTTGATCGTTGTTGAACGATACCGTATTGTTCCGTTTGTAGTTAGCTACTTTTGTGTAGTCGGTGTGCTTGTTTGGTTTCGTTGTACGAGATTCGCGTACGATTTTTCGCGGAATTATTGAGAGTTGGAAATTGGTTTTCTCTGCGAGGTTGATGTGTTTAATTGTTTGAGTGATGAGAACTGTGGCGCTTTTTTTTGTGGTGTGCTAAAATTGAGGGAGCACGATGTTTCTGTTTATTAATATTAACCCTTTGCGGATGAAGATTCTTTGAAATGTACAAAACCTTTAGCAGATGAAGCTAAATTCTATATCGACCGTATGAAGAATAAAAATACGGAAACTACGTACTGGTCTCTTGCTGTTTGAGCAATTAAATCATTCGTTTGCGACGTACTGTTCCAAATATGAAAATCTGATCTCGCTGAAATGTCGACATTCGTCCGTGAAGGGTAAATTAAAATTTTCTTATTACGTTTTTGAAGAAATAAATCAGAGATTTATTTGGATAAATGAATGTTTTTGTAATATTCGTGATCTGATTAGATAATTACTGTTATTGATGTATTTTTATACGGATTCAATCGCTTCCGCATTTTTGGTATACATCCACAATATTTGTTTAGCAATATAACGTCGATTTTTTCACTCGGTATACAACAGAAGCTTCAATTTTTGGGACATCTTTCGTTCAAGTTTCAATTGTTGTTTAACGTTGATTCCTTCTTATTTGCAAGTTAATTGGAATCATTGGGATGTGCGATTGTATAATTGAAAAAGTTATTCAAAGGACAGAAGAGTTGTAGGAATCGATCTCATTAGTAGATATCCGGAACACTGGTGGCTGATGAATAATTAATTTTGTAGATTAAGGGGAAACGGTTAATTGCGATCAGAATTTTTATTAAGTTTAAAGGGACACCGTGCTGGTGTCGTGAAAACCGACGAGACTGATTTCTAGATTAAATTCACTTTACCCTTAACACTAGAACTACTGGATGGATCAAAATAGCCCATTTTTAATTTTATTTTATCCAGTTATTCAATAGATAACAGATGCTACTCTGAAAAAGTAGTAGAGAAACCGATTTAGCAGTACCCAAACTAAATTACACACCAACTGAATTCTCAATAATTGTACTGTTAAGGTTTCTATACAACAATTTCCAAAAGACAATTTAACTATTCGGTACTTCTAGTGTTAACCCTTTGCGCTCCTATGTCGGTGCTTCTTTGTTAAGATATTTTTCAAATAGATTATATTATTATGTTATTTTCAATATTATTACTAAGAAGAATCGTCTACACTACTCTCTACAAATTAATTATTCTTTAAAATGTTTTTCAAATAAAATATCGTAATAGTACAGAGTTATCAAAGAAAAATGCAGAAGGAACTCGGAATGCAAAGGGTTAATGTCACTGATCAAAGGTTCTTCTTATCGCGACTGCCACGCTGATCGCTGGAATTTCTGAATGTAAAATGTAGTTAAGATGGCGACCACTCGCACCGAAAGTGCGCCGTAGATTCTCTGGGCGCGGCGCGCCACTCGAGATAAAACGGAACAATGTTTCGTTAATGTATTCATAATTGAAGATGATAAGTGCCGGTTCCATTTCATTCGCCCGGAAAAACTTTGCTCACGGCGGATGTTCGTTGTTGGAAAAGCAGCGGGAACGCGTAATGGATGTTCCAATCGTCGCGGCCGACGGAAGTTTGTCAAATGGGTTCTCTTTAGCGGCAACAATTTTTAGCGTTTTAACGAAGTAATTCATAATACAACGTATACTCTAATACTTTGATGAGTGACATTCTATTTCGCAATGACATTTTTCATGAAATTTCATAAGAGTTACTGTTTTCTTTTGAAACAACCGTTTTAATAAAATTTGACAGTAATAAGTAATATTGTATTTCACATTGATATTTTGAATAAAATTCTACAATAGTAAGTAATATTGTATTTCAGAATAATATTATGAATAAAATTCCATAATAATAAGTAATATTGAATTTCACAGTAATATTTTACATAAAATTCCACAATAGTGAGGAATATTGTATTTCACAATAATATTTTGAATAGAATTCCATAATAATAAGTAATATTGAATTTCACAATGATATTTTGAATAAAATTCCACAATAATAAGCAATATCGTATTTCACAGTAACATTTTGAATAAAATTTGACAGTAATAAGTAACATTAAATTTCACAATGACAGCTTAATAAAAATCCATAATAATAAGCAATATCGTCTACCACAGTAACATTTTCAATAAAATTCCACAATAATATCTAACCAACATTCTCTTCCACGTTGAAATAAAAGAAACAGTTGCTCAATGACATTCCAGTTTATCAAACCATATAAAACTACCCGCCACTCGAAGAATGATTCACGCGAACAATTGCCCATTTAAATAATTCCAATAAATCCTTAACCTACCGTTTCATCCATTAACAAAAGCAATCTCGCTCGACTAAACCGAAAAGCTACATTTACCACATTCATCTTCCAATTCTCGTTCGGCGAATGGAGGTTACACGAAACTTCTATTACACAGTTTATTTCCATTATACGAAAACCATCTTGCGTCGGACTTCGACATCGGACATCGCAAAAAGAAGTATTCGAAATTTATCGGGGACTATAATCGACGTAGACATTTTCTCCGAATGAACGAACGCGTTATCGAGCGTCATCATCGTCCAGGAAAAGCAACTTTCGATCGCGTTTCCCGTTCACTCTGCATCCGTCGAGATGCATCAACTCGTTCTCGACGCGATATCTCGGTCCCTTTAAAATGGATCCGCCGGTGTCCGCGTATTTAGAAAGTTAACTTGAAGTTTTGCTGGGAACACACGCCTGTGCACATTGCAGATGCGTATCTCAGTGGAAGGAACCGGTATTTATGGTCGCGCGAAGTTGAACGATACCGAGGCAAACTTCGCCGAGGAATCGGTCCGCGTCAGATTCGAAAATAGAATGCATACTGGGATTGTCGTTTAGTCAACGTTATTGGAAACACCCGTGTGCGAGTTTTGAAGAATCTTTCTCTGTTGGTTTCCCGGTCAACGCTAACACTAGCAGTTAAATGGAATTTTGGAAATGTCTCTGTAGAAACTCGAAGAGTACATCTGTCGAGGCTGTGATTCGTTTACATTTCCGTTTGCGAGGTGCTGAATCAATTTCTTGAATGATTTCTTAGAGAAACATTTGTTGTCTTTTTAATAATTGCAAAAGAAGACTTATAATAATGTTACCTACTCTTTCGTAACGAAGGTAAGTAGTATGAGAATCAATTGTTATTAACTTGATATCATGGTTCTTAAGTTACTTATGCCACGAAATATTTTCAAATATCGTTTAGTTTAATTACTTGAAACCAATTCGGAAGTTCCGGTCATTGGCAGGCACCGCCGCGGTAAACGAGTTAATGGAAATTACTGTAAACGCGCCGACAACAATCGACGAGTGAAATATGCGGTCAACAAAGTGTTAATACATTGCGTACTGAAAACGAGAAATTTCGTTTTTCTATAAAGACGCTTAGCTATGTAACTTTGCTAATTACCACAGCATTAGATGAATATTCAATTTGATTCTATTTATCTATTTAAAATATATTACATATTAATACGATATCTGAGTTTTTCATGTATATACTAATATAAGTTGATCTCACTGAAAATCGCCATCGTTACAGTTTTCTGAAAATTACCCGGTACACAACGTGTTAACTGGAGAATAAATCTCGCAGGGCCTATACGCGATTACAATTAAGACGCGGCCGCGCCCCGGGGAAGCGGATTAAAGATTCACGCCGGATCTAGTGCCGATATGGTATTTGCTTAAACTTCGTAGACCGTTACCTTGCAGAAATTCATGTTTCAGCACGTTGGGATTGCGTGGTAGGTTTCCCGTGCATTTCGGAACGGAAATACCCAGACCGTTATTGACCGCAAGCCTGGTATATATTGCGGGCAGAGGAAATTGTACTTAAACAATGGATAATGTACAGCTCTAACGTGATCACTGGATACAGGAGTTTTATTTTATAAGATGCGACGATGACAAAAGACGGAGTCAGATGTAAGAATAGAGAGTCCACTGTGCACTTCGATTTCTATCGTTACATCTCACACAATTGCATTTAGTCCCACTTCCGCCCTTTGTTACTGTGATACTGCCAATGTCGACCACGCGTGAAAGACCGAGATGGCTCGAACATTGTGACTGGAAGAGTCCTCTTGCCACTCGGTCCTGATCGCTCGCGGGTAGCACGCCATCTGATCAGAGCAGGACTATATATACCCGAATTAAAAAGAGCCTTAGCATTCGAATTGAAATCTCAGTACCAAAACTCTGGCAAATTCGCTACTCAGCAAAACTTTTACTCGTCTACTCGTCGTCGTACTTGTACGACGTCTTCTATTTACTGAAATATGGAAGGGAAAGGGCGAAAATGACCAAACGTTAGAGCTGAACCGTAATCGTTGTTATTCAGGGTTCCGAGGTGGTTCTCTAGAAGATGCCTGGAAATACTAAGTCACCAAGGCAACGTAGACTGAATCACTAAAGCGTCACTAAATGCCGTAGACCGATCATCCAACACTTCTACTGTAAGACAGGATTTTGTAGGCGTCAAATAAAATGGTGGAATCTCGTTAAAATCGTAATCTCCGTAAATTTTAGTGGAACAGATAACATTCCATTGTCGCAGAGCCTAGATCGCGCCGACGCGATAACGGCTGATAACAGCGATATCACGTGCACGCGACAACGGCCGGTAAAGCGTCAGCAACGCCGGTTCTCCATTCAGTGCGACCGCGAAAGGTTAAACTCTACTTTGAAGATTACTCTTTGCGAGACAAAAGTGGCGCCGGACAAAAACTACTGTCACTGTCCGAGATTTCTGTGAGCCGAGGACTCGAAGCCGGATTTAGTTGTTACGCGACCAGCCATGCGAGGAGATTCCAAGCGTCACGTGTCACCTTTGCGCTCGTTCAGCAACGACGGATTGTTAAACTGCTAGCGCCGCGTGCACCGGCGGTCCTGAGATTCTCGAGTGTCTACCTCCGGCGAAAATAGTTGCCATTTCTGTGATTACCGAAACGAGGAGAAGAAACTAACCGAACGTAATGCCTTCTCGCGTTCCTCGTTGAGCTCCACGTACCCGGTGCACCGAATGATTTGGCGTCGCTGTTGTTAATTTCGACGTGTTCTCGGATCGATACTTGTGTTTGTAACACTGTGATTTCGTTGGGGTGATTTTGATTATCGACAGAATACAGTATCGCGGCACAATTGTTTCGTATCGATTATACAGTTCAAGGTCATCTCAAGGTCATTGCGGAGATTGGATTCGCGGTGTTGTAGGTCACGTCGAGAGTGGAAAGACGAGAAGAATGGAATGTTATATATTAAGGATAGAGAGCTTTGAGTACGGTTATAGAATTCGATGTTACTTTAAGGTCATTGTGTGTTGAAGTGTAAGTTGTTGTTGTATTACGTGCACCATTGTAAATATTGAATTAATGATTGGAAAGTAGATTAATTAAATAAATTGATGAATACCAATTCTTGTTAATTTCTTATGAGAAACTACGTTACACCCGGTACATAATGCATGTACAAGTTATCTGAGCGTTTGAATCGAGGACGTGTAATTATCATATTAAACTTCTTAAGTCTAATTCCACTAAATTTAGCAATTTTTATGATTTCCTCAGTTTCGTATGAGAACCTACGCGACACTGATATATAACGCGTTTACAAGTGATCCGAGCGATTGAATTAAGGACCCGTAAAAATCCTATCAAATTTATCAAACCTAATTTCATGAAACTTATCAATTTTCATTATTTCCTCAATTTCTCCTGAAAATGTACGCGACACCCGGTGTGCACGTGAACGCTCGGGAGTCGGAAGCCACCTGAGAGAGGTGATCGAATTAAGCACGTGGAAAAATGGTATCGACACCGCAGTTCGCGCCGGGTGCATGGGAAGGGGTCGAAATCCATCGACCGATATCGCGTTTCTTTTCGTTCCGCATGTCGTGAGGCGTTGCGGGCGCCGTTCTCGCTTTGACGAATGGCCCCGGCCGCCGCGCCGCGGCGCGCGGGGAAGATTGTAAAAACGGAAAGCCCGTGACTCGACAAATTTCCGGCTTCCATTCCCGCGGCAAGAGTAACGACGTACAATATAGATACGACCGAATGAGCAGCTTTATTTTCACTGTTCGTCAAATCTCGAAACTACAGGCGACAGTGCCATTTCCGGCTGACGGCGCACAGTGCGGCCGCCTGTGGACATAACCCCAAAACTCGACTATGCGCGTCACGACAATTGAAGGTTACCATTGTGTTGCTAAGTTCCTGCTATACAAAACGAATTTTATTTCAAAAATAACAATTGCGAGCGAAAAATTCCATTCTTCTATTTATATAACGTTGGAAACGAAACACGAAATATCCATTGTCGAAACTATCTATCAAAAATATAACCACCATATGTTTATCTGTATACCTTACAACTTTTGTCCGAAGCATTTGCTTATATCATTCATACTTTTGAAGTTATTCAGTTCTGCCCAAAAAATGGCCGTCTGGCTGCACTGTGCGGCGATGGGTCTTCTGCTTCCCTTCGTAACGACCGCTATGTTTGCGCGTGGCTAAAATGCCCGCCGCTGGAAACAATGGACCTGATTTTTTCGAGACCTAACTTATAATGATTCACGACGCGTCAGTTTTCTCTCCGCAATAAAAAATTCCGAAGAAAAAATTACCTCGTCCTCAGCGTTTTGAATAAAACGTTGATTATATACGATGATTTCGGCTTGGCATCTTAAATTTCGAAGCGTCAGCCTTGCCGGTTAATCAAGAGAACGAAATTATTCATAAACGACCATGAAATATTTATAAATATTCACGTGCACGGGTGTTCCGCGGGAAAATTTGAATTTTTAAATACAATTCGGTGGAAACTGCGTCAGGGTATTTCTATGGGAATTAAACGAATCGCGTGTTTCGGCGTAGTCGTGATTAAACCGAAATTAAATTCCTCCTGTCAATACAAGCGAAGAGATTTTCTCAATTTTAGAGGAAAATAACAGACAAACGATAATTATCGAGTATTTACGCGATCGATTGCATATTATCCGTATTAGTTTTCACGAAAGATAAATAACATATGAATATAATAACGTATGGACTTACATTTAACAATAACGTTATTATTATCGTATACATATTAAACAGTTATTAACTCAGTTAAATTAATCCCGGGAATGAATGTTTGTTTTATCGAGCAGTTTAAGTTTACTTGCATTATACATTCAATCGATGTTTCAGTACCGTTTATTTTCTCTTAGAAAATATTCGCTTCTAGATAAGGAAGTTATGGAAAAGTCCATGATACATTTCGTAAAATTTATAGACCCCTCTTTCAAAATCTAAAAATTATTAGTTTCCTGTAGATAATACATAATAATAATTAAAATATACAAGTATTAATAAATTCACAGATATTAAGATATACAGATGATAATAATTAAGAACCTAAACTTTGCAAAACCATCGCATTCTATTTTCCTCACGAAAAGGCAATTTCCCAAAAACCAACAACGAAAGACTTTCTTCTAGACATAGTGGCTACATTCAACATTTGTTTTCTAAATCCGTGTCGCCAATATGGTGGCATGTTCTTTTCTTCCGACTACAGTGTTACTTTACGATCGAGAAGTATCCTATTTACTATTCTTTACAGAATTTATATTCCACGAAACACATTAACTTCAACAAATATTTAATATTCATATATTTATTATAAATTGCCCATAGAAAAATAACTTTGAAAATATATATATTTGCTTCAACTAGTTGGTCCTGTCATCAGAAAAATGTGCAGATCATAATATTTTGTCTCGTTTATTTATCCATATACTTATTATAAACCACCTACAGAAAAATATCTTTGAAAATATATATATTTTCTTGGACTAGTTGGTACTGTCACCAGAAAAATGTGCCGATCCTAAACGGTTAAATCTCGCCTTATATTTTGTCTCGTTTATTGTTACAAGACGATCTAAATTGTACTTCTGAAGGTATTTATAATCCAAATGCCACTGGAGTCGGACATACTGCCGTCAGCTCCTCCAACCGCATTCGAATGCAGAATTTCACGCTCGTCACTCAAACGACGACACGGATATACCTCCCCGCTGTCGACGATTCCGTTTTCCGTGCGCAACGATTTGCACAATCGTGCACGTCAACGTCATTTGCATCCCCGCAGTTTCTCGCACGTACGCGCGTTACGTGTCGAGTGAAAGTTCGAACACGAAAAACTAGGGAAATCCACTGCACGCAGTTTTATCGGTCACTGGATCTCGCTGATCCTCCTTTTCCTCTGCTTCCTTAGACCGTTGCGTACCTTTATCAATATATTTATCTAACATAACATAATAATATAATCTATTTGAAAAATATCTTGACAAAGAATCACACTGCCATCAATGCCATCACAGATGATCCTCAATTAAATCGAATTACTATAGTTCACTCAATGAAAATCTGATTATTTGAAAACATTTGTATATAATAAATAATACTACATAATGCGCTGACATTTAGGTAGATGAACATGTAATAATAATACAATTCAATGAAATGATTTGATATTATATTTGTTCTATTTTGAGTACTTTGTTCTATGAAATCGTGCGGCGTTCAACGTGTTAACGCGGTGAGATTCAGCTAGACAAACGTGTAGTAATAATAATGCAATCCAATCAGATGATTCAATATTATTCTTTTCAACCTGTTAATCGATGTCTTTGAAGTATTAATCACGAGCCCACCCCCGCGCATATTTTCATTATTTCCAACGCTTGCGCGGTAGCCCGAGAACTTCCAGTTACATAGAATTACACCGAGAACTACGCGGAACTTGTTCATCCGGTCGAATTAATTCCTGTTTTCGAATTCTCATCGAGCACGATGAATCTGTAGAATTACAGTTTGCAAAATTACAACGTGGACACGGTGCCTCTGTGCAAAAATCATTCTTCTCGCTGGAACTTTCGGGATAATTGAAATTACGGCTGGAGATCAATACTGGATACTAAATTACAAGTTTTTAATTGCACTCGCGAAATGATATGGGAAATTACATTAGAAACTATTGATCAGATTTACGAGTTAATACTGGAAATCACGTTATAAACTGTTACCACTAGATTTCTGCAGTTTCTTCTATTGGTTCTAGAAAACTACGCGTTCATATAGATCGCGAGAGCTGTAGCTTTAAAATTAGAGTATTACAATGTGTATTCGCATGATTGCGCGAATCGGAATCGACTGAAACTGCTGTAAAATTATGTTTAATTATTAAATTAATGTTAATCGCATTTACAAATTGATACTAGGATCCACGTTGTACATTATTAACCCTTTATACTCGAGAAACCTGTTGCATTCGAATTTCAATTTTTATTTTAATTTCAATCTCAATTTTAAATGTTATTATCAATACATGAAACATTCAAATAAAATGGCTCTGTCCCTTAACTTATAAAACATATTTCTTCATGTCAGCTGAAATAAGTATCATTAAAATTTCCTCAGAAAATAATGAATATCGTTGACAAAATTATTCTCGAGTGCAAAGGATTAACACTAAAACTACCAAACGAGTTAAAAGAAGTAACACGATACACTACAAACATATTACATTGTAATACAAGTAACATAAATTATTGTATACAAAGAGGCAACACACTCAACTGAAAATCAACAAAAATTTATTTCCCAAGTAAAATGTCTGTTCGCGTCAACTTTAAACTCCCTCGATGCGTCCACAAGATTTCTTTTCAGAGCAATCATTTTGTACCAAAGTTTCATCAAAATCGATGAACATCGTTTCGCTGTGCTCCCCACTGGGAGCCAGCCCTCGGGGACCACTGTATCACCCCCATTGTGATCTCGAGAGGTGAATAATTCTCGCGGGACGTTCCGTGGATCCGCAGATTTGCAGGTCCATTACACTCGAATTGAAAATTTCCCGTGGACGTTCCATCGCTCGCTAAATACGTAGCTAATGTTCCGCGAATTGGAGCCCCGAGGGAGATCGTAAGATTTTCATTTGCCCTTTCAAATTTTCATTCACGATGGAGAGAGAGAAAAGGCGGCAGGCTGAGAATGGCTCGGATACAGCTTATCGATTCAATATTCCCATCTGGAGATCACGTACGACGGCAGTTTCTAGATTGAGGCAGGTTGTTTCAAGATTGTGTTACGAGCAGGGACCAAAACTAACGCTTGCGACGAGTTTTATGGAAAGAATAGGTACCTGGAGCTTCTTTATTGTTATAGATCATGAGGGTTAATAATGGAATGGAATGGATAAGAGATTTTTATGGAAGCTGTATGAAAAGAAAATTGATGTTTTTGTTGGGTAAGAATTTTATGTGATCGGGAATTTTTTGGGGACCAAAAGTAACATTTGCAACAATTTTTATAGACAGAACCTTGAGACTTTTTCATTATTGAAGCTGAGGACGTTGATCATGGAAGTTAACAGTAGAAAGTAATCGATAAAAGGTTTATCTGGAAGCTGTATGAAAAGAAAATTAATATTTCTATTAAAAATAACAATTTCAAGTGATCGAGAATTTCTTGGAGACCAAAGTAACAATTAAAAAAATTTCTATGAAAATCATTCACTGAAACTTCTTTATCGTAGAAGCTAAGAATTCTAACCATACAAATTAACAACAAAGAATTCGTCTAAAAGATACGTGATGAATAAATTAAACATTTCTGTTACGAACAGCAGTCATAAGTGCTTAATAATTTCTTTCTATCGCCATCTATTTATTAGAAGAGAAATATTTTGGTTGCTCAGTAAATTTCAGTCCTTGACAGGTACTATAATCGGCATGTCTAACGAAAAATACTTCAATCGACAAAATGACAATTACTGTTTATAATTTCCTAATAACCCTCTCATGACCCCTTTTCATTTTGGTTAAAATAGTTATGGTCCCTGGTCGCGAGTATCGAAGGCTGGCAACGTGGGAGAGCTTGATTAAATATTTCCGTGGATCACGTGGAGTCGTTCGACTCCGTCGTTGATCGAGCGATGATTTATAAATGCAGGCACAAAGGCCCATTCATGTAAGGCGAGCGGTTCCCATCGATTCTCCAAGAGTACGACGCCAGAAATATTTCCGTAAAATTTTTAATAAACGTTTAGAACGCGATATCGTTTTTATGGGAACCGATAGTATCTCCCTACCAGCTCTCCCTCGGCAGGAATATAAGGAAAAGCGATTTTTTAATTAAATTCTATAGTGATTTTTTATTGGATCTTCGTGGTTATTGTTTTGTTTGTTCACGAGATAGTACCACGAGGTTCATGTTTACGGGAGCGATGTGTATTAAAAGAAATGCAGGCGAAATAAGGAGAAATTCGAGGGGAAGAAGGATAGATCGCGATAAACGGATGAAAAGTATGAGAGAGAGAGGATCTTTCTACATGGAATTTCCGCGTGTTGTTTTATTAAAGTGTTATGGTTATTGTTTTGTTTATTCGTAGAATAGTACGGGGTCTATGTATAATACATGCGAATGGTAACGAGTGAATGTGAACATGGAAAAACGAGAAAGAGGGAGCATCTGAGTGAATGAGAGAAGTTGCTGCAGTGAATTTCAGAACTGTTTCCTGTTGAAGTGTCGGAATATTTAGTTTTGCTTCGGTGTGTGACGAAAATAAGGTAATAGGATGTGGGGAAATAGTATAATTCTCAGGAATAAATTAGAAATTGAGATTTTTTAGGCCATTGCTAATGGTAAGAACAAAATGGTAAGAGTATTATGATTTTTCTTGTGAAAGTTTATATTTTATAGTTTCCTATTATACACATTTTTTATATATAACAAAAATAAGGTACTAAGATATGGGAAAATAGTATAATTTGCAGGAATAAATTAGAAATTGAGATTTTTGAGGAGGGTTGGTATCACTTCGAAAAATTGCACTAGTGTTAAAAACAAGATAAGAACAATATTAAAATTTTTCTTGCGAAAGTTTATATTTCATAGTTTTCCATTAAGTTTATAATCTATTATTAGACACATTAAAATAATATACCTCAATAGAAATAAAATAAAATCTGCTACCCTTAAAAACGGAATACTTTCGGCATACGTAAATATTAAAACTTCGTTTCGCTTCTATCCTGCGAAGCACACGAGTACACTTTATAATCTCTTCCTCGTCAAATAAAATGTCGAAACGTAGAGGTAATTTATTCGGTAAGTAATTTATTCAGCACCCTCGGTCAACGGTTTCCGGGACGAGTTCGAGCGAAATAGTATTTCGTTTCGGCAATTAGGGACGAAAGTGTCAGGTCGTGTAACGTGAAATGTCGAATTGTTCGAAGGAGAAGAATAATTAATCTTTCTAATTCAAACGAAATATTTCGTTAATTAAAATATACACTATTTTCATCTACATTTTCGTCACCCTATAAACGAACACCAAAGATCTTACAATTTCTCAATATTCAACTAATTAATCAATTAAAAACCAATAGAAAATGATCAATTATTATTCTATACTATATTTTACTACCTTTCTCAAGAATTAAATCGAAGTAAATTTATTTGAATAAATGTTACTTTTTTTCTAATAACACAATATTCGTGATCTAATTCGATAACTATTCTTATTAATTCTTTTTCACACAATATATATATATATATATCTACAAAATTTCTTTAGTACTCAAACAATTAACGTTCACTTCATAAAATCATAATGCAACATTAAAACGCATGAAATATCAATAAATTTAATACATCGTTACCCTAGTTTTGATTTTAAACCGACGCGAACGTTCGAATAATTGCATATAGTAGCGCACATAGAATTTTCCGGGGCTCTTACGATTAGTAATACCGTGGAAACGTTCAGGCAAATACATGGAATAAATTTCGTGTATTAGGTCGGTCCCGAGGCGAAACGCGACCGTATATATATCCGCTTAAACATTGTCCGCGACGGATGCACCGGAAAATAACGTTGTAACCGTCGCCGTTCCCGTGGATTCGACCGGATCGCGTTTTCGGCGGGATCCGTTGGACGGCTCTCATTAAAATACAAAACACCGCCCACGAAATGGATTTAATTCGTCGAGCTTTAACAACAGCCCCTTTAAGTCGTACAAATCTCTCGAAAACACCAGCGGATTGTAATTAAAATCACAACCGGAAGAAATCCTTTTTCGTTGATACATTGAATTTAAGCTTCGGTCGTGTATAATTATTAGAAATAATTATTAGAAACGTTGATTCATGGAATATCGGATATATAATTTGGACATTTGACATTTCACGGGAATATTGGAGCTTGAAGGATATTGGTGGAATATTGTAGAGGAGTTACATAAATTTCGAGGTTTCAAGAACAGTATCGTTTATCGGAGTTTATATTAGTTTAATTAGTTCTGCAGTATTAAGGGAAATTTGTTTCAACGAATAGTAAAAATAAAAATGGAATATCACTCAAATATTACTGGGAAAGTACATTTGTTTAATGAACGAAAGATTGTGAAAGATTCAGTTTGAAGAAATAGTGAAAAAGAGCTTAGAAATCCAGTACGAAGAAATTCTCAAGCTTACAAATATACAAATATACAGATACACAAATTTAATTTAAAATCTTTTGCTAAAACGACTTTATAATTGAAATACTTACAAAATAAAGAGTTCTGAGTCTCATTTTGACCCATCCGGTAGATTTAGTTTTAAAGACGTAGTCTGAAGAAACGGTGAAAAGAAAAAGATGCTTGGAAACTCATCACGAACAAATGCTCAAGCTTCACAAAACTAAATTCGGCAAACTCTAAAAATACGACTCCACAGAATCGAACAGCGTGAAAGGAGAAATAGGGCAAGAAGGTATCTGTCGAGTGTAAAATAAAAGTGACACGCGAATCCGCGCATGTATCACGGTACCATAAAGAAACTAATACGTGGAAGCGCGGTACGTCCGTAAATCTCCGCCGGATAAATTTGATTTTCGGATGTCGGGGAAGGTCCTCGATCGCCGTGAAGCCGAACAATTTTCCTCTTTGCTCGTGACACGAAATATTCGCGGGCAATTGCCGTTTGCCGCGTGAAAATGCAATTCCATTTTCGCGGATGGTGTTTCAAAAGTGAACGCGCCGCCGACCGACGACCTTAATATACCGCCATTCTTGTCGCGCGTAAGACCCTCGTCCTCCCGCGAACGCCTTCAAGGAATATCCTGTGTGCTCGCACGTGTGTAGATGCGAGTTCCTTTGGATCGATCGTGTTCCTGTTACAAGTATTCGTCGTCGTTGTTTCCCCCAACATGTTCGCTTCACGGGAAGAAATTCCTCTCATGAACGATTATGAGAACCTTTCGGTGCCGGTGAACCGATTCGCGTCAATGTAACATGGGAACGGTGCATTTGTTCAGCTTCCTTCGCGAGAAGTATCTCGTCGATTTAACGAAGCTTGGATTACTTGGATACTAATAAACGTTCGTGTGTGGATCGTTCGAGGTCCTTATTAGCAGAACTACTACTGACATGTATCCTCTATATAGATTGTAACAATAGATTGTTTTCGGTTTCTTCAAACATTCATTATAGTATTCAAGTAAAACTATTTATTTTTCAAATCATTTCGAATATTCTAACCATAGTAGTTTTAGTGTTAACGCTAGATTTACGGGGCTTGTCAATTTGACGAATATTGAAGCATTGAAACATTATTTTGTAAGTATTTCACTCGATTTTGATTCATGCGATTTTGCAAATGCTCATTATTCTCTGTTCTTCTAATTTTCGCGATCTATATAAACAAACATATACTCTTCTAGGAAGGATAGAATAAAGTATAGAATGATCTCCGTAAATCTAGTGTTAATTTACACGTGGTATGCTCACTAAATTTCGTGTAAGGGTTCGAAGAACTATCTTCCCTTAACTGTGAAGGACTGAATTCGATGCCGATGCGATACTTTATTGTGTTGCGAGGTGAGATACTGCGTGTCGCTACGAGTTAACTATTCTAGCATGTGTCTATGTCGACATTCGCAGTGAACCTGCCGGAAAATCCCGGTGAGACGAAAAAGCTGGATTTTCCTTCCTTACTATTAAAAAAAACTACAACATTCTAGTTAGCTCATAAACGATAACATTTTGCAATAACATTAGACCTACTTTATAAACAATTAAGGAAGCACCTATCTAACGTGTATCGAAAGTCAAAGATAAATCAAAGACGCTAAGAAAAACTTGAGAAAATGAGAATTACCAGAGATATCCGCATTGAAATATGAAAGCCGCCATTACGCGGCCATTTTGAACCGTACCCGAGCCTATTACGTTCAAGCGCCGTTCCATTCGCCGTTAAATGGCAAACAAGGCCGCGTCTGCAGATTACACGAAGAAAAACGACGTTAGACGCCCGACAAACCTTAACGCCATACAGCCGGCTGAGTCCGGGCAATTTGCATTCGGAATTAACGCGGATCCCGCCGTTGATTCTCGCGCGGCGCCATTTTAATCGGTCACGCGGACGAATCGCGCAAACAATAGGATGGGTCACCGACTTTTTCTTCTTCGATGGCCGACCGGTCAGCTATTGCGGCCGAGATTAATCGCGATCCGGTGGTATTACAGGCGCGATGGCGATAAAACCGCGCCGCGAATGGGAATTTACTTTTAACGGAGCAATGACGCCGTATAAGCGGTATGGCACTTTTGCTTATTGGCTGTAATGCCACGTATATGGCGGCAGGAATCATTTTATAATTTTTATCACTGTTACTCTTATTGTGCGTGAGTTTCGAGGTTAAAAGATTCCTGGGAAAGTGAAATGCGATTAGTTTCGTTTGAAAATCGTAAAATCGATGCATTTGCATGTGCATTTAACCCTTAACGGAGCAACGCCCCCATATAAACGGCATGGTACTTTTACTTACTGGATTCAACGCCGCAAATATGGCGGCAAAAGTCATTTTATTATCTACATCACTGTGATTCATGTAATATTTACAAGTAACTTCTACATTTTTGTTCTCTCTCGAAACCACGATGCACACTTGCAAGTTAATTGAGGCCTAATAAAGTCAGAGAGGATTAATCAAGCGTAGCAAAGCGTATCGAGAGAAAGAATATATTGCTCGCACATAAGTCATGGAGAAGGTCATATAAAGGGAGCCCGATGGGATTCACCTGGCCAGTGGAAAATTAATTTTACCCGGTCGTAAATCTTGCTTCGCTGTGTGTTCGGTACAGTGTGTCGCGATGCGGAGCAATTGAACTTTTAAAAGTTTCCGCCAAGTTTCGTAGACAGCGGTGATGCACAGTGCGACCGTCTGTGAACAAAACCATAAAATTCGATTATTCATACAACGAAAATTGAAGGTTACCAACGTGCTGCTAAGTAGTTCCTGCTATACAAAATGATTTTGACTGCAAAAAATACTAATTTCGAGCGAATAAACCCCGTTTTTCTATTTATATAACGTTGGAATCGTAACGCGAAATATCTATTGTCATTAAAAAAACTTCACAATATCCCGATAATGTAAACAAAAACACAACCATCATATGCTCAGCTCTATATCTTAAAAATTTCGTCTGAAACGTTTCCTTCAATCACTCATACTTCTGAAGTTATTGAGTTTTGTCCAGAAAACGGCTGTTTGTCCGCTCTGTGCGGCGGCGGGGAGAACGCGGTTGAAATTACACATCCATTCGATGCATGAGGGGTGGAACTCACATCCCTGGGTGTGGCCAGCGATTCCTTTCCTCGATTTACGACTATTTTCCGCGCGATCAGATCCTTAGGAAAATCGCGGAAATGAAAAGATTCGAGTTCCGCGCAGCTGCTCAGGGATTTTAGTATGTCATTTTCGGTTTCGAAGTTTAGACGTGGCATTCGTGTTACATACCTTCGAGGTTTATACGCTTGGAAGGGATTATATTCACTTTTTCTGGGTAAATCAGTTCTTAATACGAGTCGCTTAAAATGCGGTTAAGTCCGGAAAATAAAAATTCAGGAAATTAATGTTTCGGCGTTTGAAATGATTCTACAACATATTCAGAAGCTATAAGGGCTTTCTGACCTAGAAAAAACGAAGAAACGAGTAAATAATTTAATAACTAAAAAGAATATTTATTCCATTAAAATTTACAAAAATCAGAAGATCGAGAAATCAATTTAACATATACTTCTGAACGACTCATATATTGCCAGTAAATGTTTATGAAATCTGATTGTCTATTAACTACTTTTACTAACATTCTACTTTTAATAATTTGTAATCAGTTTTTTGTATATTCTTTATTTTTATATTTTATTCCTGTATAGTGTTATTTTTTTTAAAGAGAATTTTGTCGAATACAGAGAAAGTTGCATGAAACATATTTTAAGAGATCGATGAATAAGTTAGTATCATAATGATATGGTTTATTGAAGTTACCATCATGTTCGAAGTGAAGTAAAAATATCAAGGAATTCTTTGAAGTCTTCAATAAATATTGGCTCTTCGTGGAGAAATTTAGTTACAGTATACTCCTCGTTCAAATTGGTGGTATTGTGGTTTGTGGAATTTAAGGATCATCGGGAGAAACCGAAATGAGTTGATTGGAAATTCTGTTGAACTCCGGACGATAGTTCGGCAGATTTAACAATACATGGAACAATCCCTGGCGACCGAATCCGAGACAGTTGCCCGAGTCGTTCAATTGAAATCGCGGAAATGATATCGAGTCGATCCGAGATGCGGCTCACGTAAATCCTGAGACACACGTAGAACCGGGAAGTCACGTTGCACCGAGCCCTTCAATAACACCATCAAATTTCATCGTCGAGACCGGTTACCGGGGAACGCCTCGGCCGAGAGAGATTCCACGTCGCCTTTCACATCGTTCAAACTTCGAAAAATTTCCTTTTCTCCCGGTATTTGCGCGAAATATTCTTTATTTATGGATTGTTTATTATATTTACGGATTACTCTTGCACAATCGTTTTCAATGCTCACTGTGTGTAGAGAAATGTGTTACACTTTTTACATCGTTCAAACTACTGGTATACTTCTGAAACATTCTTTATTTACGGATTATTTATAGAAATTACAGAGAATTATGTTCAATTGTTTTTAATATTAATCGAGTGCAGTGAAATGAGTTATATGTTTCATATCGTTCAAGATTTCAAGAATTTTATTATCTTCTGATGTATTAATGAATCATTCTTTACTTTTTTTTATAGAATAGGGTTATTTATAGAATTTACAGATTACTTTTGTTCAATTGTTTTTAGTATTAATCGTGTGCAGTGAAATATGTTATATTCTTTCATGTCGTTCAAGATTTCAAGAATTTTCTTTTTCTGATACGTTTATGAAATATTCTTTATTTATGGATTATTTATAGAATTTAGAGATGCTTTTTGTTCAATTGTTTTTAATATTAATCGTGTGCAGTGAAATGTATTATATCTTTCACATCGTTCATACTTCGAAAAATTTTCTTCTTCTGGTATATTTATGAAACATTCTTTATTTGTGGATTATTTACAGAATTTACAGATGATTTTTGTATAATCATCACTAAAATAGTGAAACATGTTCATACGTAATTTTTCACGTTCACGACTATCGATCTTAACCATTTTTCCCTTACTCACGCGTTCGTAATCGCCGTCAGTAGAATAGGCAGGTAACGAACAGACGCGTTAGTTAAGCCACATTCAATATTCCAAAACCCCAATGAACAATTTACCATAACTCCTTTACATTTTTAAAACACTAAACTAGCAAAAGATCGCAGCAAAAAGGAACTCAATCTCCTAAGCGACCAAAAGATTCCTCTAATAAATATTTAAACAAAACCAACAAGTAAACGAATCATCGAAAAAACAAAAATTCACTCAAACTCTTAATACCACTCTGCGAAGCCATCGAAATAAAAATAGATCACTGATATTATTTAAAAAAAACGTATTCAAAAATAAACGAACGAACGAAAATCAAATAACAATATTGATATAAAAATTCATTCAAATAAACTCTCAAATCACTTTCAAACGTCAAAGCGAAATAGTCGCGCTTGCCAGCAGAAAAATGACATATTCCCGAAGCCTTAGACATTTTTTCGCGCGGAAAACCGATGTGCGTCGAGCGAGTAGTATTGGCGCTATCCTGTGTCCCGGGGAATTCCGCAAGAACCCGTACAAGCACGTTCGAGTACCTTTCAAACTTCCCTGGGACTTGGTGGAATTGGGATTATGAATTTCGCTGCGAAACGAACGAGCGTGTCCGGGCACCGGTAATTTCCGAGGCCACGTCGAAATTGGTTCATCGGGAGATTATCTCGTTATGCAGATGTCGTCGCTGGTAATCTCTCCCTTCTCGGCCTGTTGAAAAATTCGGAAAGGGAATATGGCCACGGGAGCGTGTTACCCAGTCCCCGATAAACTGGTACAGCTTCTCCCGTTTCATTTTCGGGCATCGACACTGACGCTAAAGCCCCGGGAAAACGAAAATTGATGCTCATTCGTTCAATAAAATCTGTTGTTTCCCTATTGCCGCACGGTGCGGCCAAACGGCCGTTTTGTAGACGAAACTTGGTGACTTAAAAGTTATAAATGATAGAAACAAATGCTTCGGATGGAAGTTGTAAGGTATGGAGCTGAGTATATGGTGGTTATGCTTTTGTTTGCATTATGGGGATATTATGAAGTTTTTTCGATGACAATGGATATTTTGTGTTTTGATTGTAACGTTATATAAATAGAGACACGGGATTTATTTGCATAAAATTTCTATTTTTACTATGAAAATCATTTTGTGTAGCAGTTGTATTTAAATAGAGGGTGTCTCAGAGTTGAAAATGAGAAATAAATTGTTGGATGTCGCTTTTTTTGAGAAAATTGGAGTTGCATATTTGTTTGTTGCTGGTTGGAGGTTCAATACTTGGATGATTCATTAAGTAGTAAATATGGACTAAAGAGAATTAAATTTTCTTTTAGGTAGGAAAGAAATGAAGGTACTAAAGATTAGTAATCAACAGTAAGATGTAATTTTTAGATCTTTCTTTACGTACGACAAAGTGTATTTTATATTTTTAACTCGTTTTTGCATGTGAAGCCATCTCCTCAGTTGTTATATCGTTTGTTCTGAGACACCCTGTATAATCGAGGCGGCGGCGATTGTAAATTGAACATCAGTCGTCGCTCGGCCAAATTTCCACGGACGATCGAACAATGGGGAATATAAGTGACGATCGCTGAAACGCGAGATCCGCCAAACGGAATAATTAAACGCGTAATGTCAGGAACAGTTGAACTTTTAATCGAATTTCCTTTTACAACATAGTGGTACGTATCGTAGAGAACTAAAAATCTTATGGTCTTTCGTGAAAGTCACTTGAAACGTTCAAAAAACGCGATTGGAAGCATATAGTCATTTATGTAGATATAAATTTTCGGTTCCATTTTCTTGAGCCAATGATCGCACCATTGATAAATTAAGAAATTAGACATAGAATTATTTATAAGCGTTATATCCAATTGATATTTACAATTAACCCCTTACTCTATAATTTATTTCTTAATCATGATAGATACAGCTGCTTTATCATTAATAATTTACTAAGAAGCGAAACAATTTTGATGATTATTCTATCTCTACACTTATTCAAATTGTCGACTAACAATAAAAAAGTAATATTTAATTTTAGAAAATACAAAACACTTAGATTTGTCAAATACAGTAAAATTCTCATCACGAGATTGACATTGTAGGTCAAGGGGTTAAAAATATCGATTAACCTGTAGCAAAAGGAAAAACACAATTTCCATAATTTCTCGTTGCCAAATAAAGACTCCTATCTACACAGTATACACATAATTTTAAGTCGACAAATTTCGAAGCAACTATTTGATCGCAAAAGTTTTATAAAGTTGTCCCGCATGGAATCGTTTTGTTACGCGCGGCGTCGCTATGCTCCGTCATTCGAACACGCCGGAAGTCGTTCGAATCATCGTGACCAGTATTAATAACATTTACAGTGAAATGTTCCGCGGGAGTACGGTGTTTGCGCGAGTACAGCGACCGCAACAAAATCGAAAAAGAGAGTAATAAAATTGAAACTGCCGTGTACAGTGAGCGTGCAGCCGCAGCCCGGTGGTTTATGTACTTTAACGTAGAATTGCCTAACTTATTCGTGGCTTCCGAGCAGCCGCTTGGCCGGTTCACCTAGGCTAAACTTTATTATTTATTTTACTGCGCTCTCAAGCTCCCCGAATATCGCCGCGATTCTTGCGGCGAAAAAGAAGAGTCTAATGTGTTGATATTGGCGCGGTTATTGTGCCGCGTGTCCGGCTCGAGCGTAAATTTCTCGTATGCCGACTGGTCCAACGAAAATAGAAAAGAAAACTGGCCTATAAATTTCGCGCGAGCCCACTTCTGCTGTTACAAATTGTTTCTGGTAGGTGCCCAGGATATTGTACCTCGAGTGTATATGAATTTAACATAAATTCATTGTACACATCGAATAAAAGACCTCTCACTAAAATCGCGTCTTGCTATGAATATAGAATATTATACTGAAATGATAAACAACTCTTGGTTAAAAATTGTATCATTAAATTTTCTGTAAGATCGAATTTTATAAACATTGACGGAGTCGCAGCGCAAAGTTGTACCCCTAGAACAGAGCCTTCTAATCAATTTCAATGATCTCGAATTGTTTAAAATTCTTTTTTATTGTTTAAGTTACAAGCCAATAGGGCTATTGGCAAATGAATTGAATTACACAGATAGATTGCGTATGGAATGTTCGAAATTTCTCAATCGAAGCTTCAATCGAAACGTTCAGACATTCGTTGCGCACGCCATGTTGTCGGGGTTTAGAGCGAAAACCGCGGGAAATTTGAATCCGTTGGTCGTTTGGATAACTTATTCCGCGAGAAATGTCAGAAGGATTGTAGTCGGGCAACGCGATTTTGCAAATTGCTGGAGAACGACGGCTAAAGAGTGGGACGGGAATAGGACTGCGCGACAGTGAATGCAGAGAACGATGGTTCCTGCACACGAACAAATCCCTTTTCTCCCGTTGGGAGAGTCACGCCGCCGCTTTGAGCAACGCCCGTGTAATTCCATCCCGCTCTCAGGCAGAAAGATTTGTCAGAGGGACCCCGCTCGATGCCTAGATTTTCGATCTCTTTCGCGTGAAGGATCGTTGCTCGCGAGCATTCTAGACAGAGAAGTACGCCCGGCGATTTGGTCCCCAGTGTTAACGCCGCTCCGCAATCCCCTGGCGGCTAAAAAATGGCGCGCCGTAAGCAGCTGCGAGACTAATAATCTGTGCGGAATGTACAGGGTGTACGCTAGAACTGTCGTCACCATTTTTCACTGGCCTCTAACAGTTGAGCGAAGAAACGTTTCCGATAAAAGTTGTATTTTTAGCAGGCTATACACATTTTTCAAAATATACAAACATAGGTATATAGAATATATTGAAAAAATATTGTTTTTGATAGCAACTGAAAATTATCTCGTAGGAAACGATGGAAGCGATTCACTTTTCAACTTACTCCACACTTTTAAACTCAGTCATTTCAAAGTCATAGTTTGGGAGGTTATGTTTGTCTTGACTTTTTATTGGAAAACAATTGAATGATTTTGACTTTCTGTCGATAACAAAGTTAAATGGACTTATTGAAAGTTTCGGAATTTTTTAGATTATAGTTTATGGCTCACTAAAAATAGATTAACTATTGTTGTAAACATTGTTTTGTTCGATAATTAGTCCATTAGAAACTGTTGTGACAGTTATATCATGCATTTTGTATATAGGGCGTCCCTACTTTTTTCCACGTAACGATGTCAATAAGATTTGACAACATTTACATATGTCAGTTCCATTTCAAAACGTCGTTCGTTCGTACAAATACGCGTTTGACATTTTTTCAGCTACCAAAGTTGAGAAGCAGTAAATAAAATGTATGCATATGCGCGTATAATTTATTCAAACCGTTCACGACGCGTTTGTCCATACAATATTCATGTCAGCATCGCTAATCGTTAATGTAGTATTCACGTCAATGTTTAATTAAGCCGGTAATACGGTGGATATCGGAGATTGAGTACCTTTGTCGAGGATTAATGATTAGTAATACTTGTTAAATATTTTAGGAATTCGAGATTATTGGTAAATGGATTATTCTGTGTATTTAGGTGATATTATATCGAAATGCGGCGGGATGAAATATATTTTCGTGATATATTCTTTTATTCCTTGTATTAATAATATCCTTAATAATACATATTGTTAATAATATTTATGTTAAAAAATTGTGAATGATTATTTGATATATCTAGTACCCTTCCAAATTTATTTATGGTTTGATATTTCGAACAATTAAGAAGAAAATCAAAGCATTTAGAATGTTACTTATTTTATTAAAATTTCTCTTGAATCCTAAATGATTTATTCAAATTTATTGTGAAGTTTCAATTAAAAGAAAATTTTTTCGAAGCGAGTTAGAACGATCAACATTATGTTGCTAGAATTTTCGAAATAGCGAGCTAATCGTTCGAATTTCTCGGTGCTAAAGGAAATGGCAGCTTATTTAAAGTCTCCAAACGAGCAGAAAATTAGGCAGCGAGGTTGGCGGCTACGTTAACGACACGTGTATCGCATGCGAGTACGTCGTTCACAGGAAAAGTCTGCTCTTCCTTCATTCTCCATCACTTCCGTTCTGCTCCTCCAAGATAATCTCTTCAAAGCCGAATTTTTCAAGAACAGACAGCGATGATTTAAATTTCTGTTCAGTCACACTTAATACTTCTTACTTGAAGTAGACGGAAATGATAAAAAATGAAAAGGAATAAAAATAATCACGAATCTAACAAACAAACTAGCGCCGAGGCGCGTGACCATTGACATTTACTATCAAAGTAAAATAAAATCTACACGTGTACGCCAAAAACTGATTTAAAGCATATTCGAAAAGTTTGAAATCTGTGCAAAATTACAATTATAACTCAACAACCTGTACAAAACAAGTTTAACATTAGCTACTGAGGATTCATAACTATATGTATCATAATAAATATAAATATAATAAAATAAATACAATAGAATAAATAAATATAATAAAATAAATATAATAATAAATATTATTTCTGAAGATTTATTTAAAGCGTATTTCAAACTTATATCAATTGCAGTATCCTCCAACAAACTCGAATGGATTTTTCATTCACTCCGCCATTTTGAAAGTAATCGTCTGCTTATAAAGGCACGCACCTGGTACTTCCTCATTATTTTTCCTCGGTAGAAACGCAATCGTTTTGCATACAAAGGACCGGCATGATTAACGAGGAGTCAATAAAAAATGTTTCCTTTTTTCTTTCTTTGCGAAATAAAATGGCGGATGCGTCGTAGTTGGATGGGAAACCGTTTCCGGCGCAATGGAATATCGGAGAAGCCCGTTCGATGTCCGCTCCGTTTTATTTTATTCTATTTCCCCGGGGAGACAGTTCCAGTTACAGGCGGCGGAATAAAGACGATTTAATAATAATCGATGGGGGACACTCGTGAGTAATGAGAATCGCTTTGGAAACGGTCCGTTCAATAATTACCAGCGTCTTAAGCCGGGATTGGAGATTTAATAAGTTTCGATATGGCATCGGGGAGGCTTTGATGGGACGGGGAAGAGTTTAAAATATGCGGAGTGTGGTTCGCCGGAAGCACGAACAATTTACGGGTACTTCTTTCTTTTATCGCGTTGCCAGTCTTTATGTCTTAACTATTTAATCAGTTTTATAAATGTACTTCCTCTGTTGTATCAATCCTTTGTCCCACAAGTCTTTATTTTCTGTTTTTATGGCTGCAGGCGGAGCTATTTAGTTGCTTTCCTTTACTTTTGTTAGTATTGTGGTATTTTAGAATTTTTTAGACTTATGCTTTGAATATAGGTGTTATAGGTATTTTAAATGTTAGAAATATCACAGATATGAGAAATATTAGAAATATGAGAAAAATATGAAAAAATATTAGATATATGAGAACCATATTAGAAATATTAGAAATATTATAAATATTAGAAATATTATAAATATTAGAAATATTAGAAATATGAGAAATATGAGAAATATGAGAAATATGAGAAATATGAGAAATATGAGAAATATGAGAAATATTAGAAATGTTAGAAATTTGAAAAATATTAGAAATTTTAGAAATATTTGAAATATTACAAACATTACAAATATTTATAGATATCATAGATATCATAATAATATTAGAAATATTAGAAATATGAGAAAAATATTAGAAATATTAGAAATTGTAGAAATATTTGAAATTACAAATATTACAAATATTACAAATATTACAAATATTTATAGATATCATAGATCTCATAAATATTATACATATTATTCATATTACAGATACTATACACATTACAGACACGACTAAATGAAATTCCTTCAATCTCCCGAATTCAATTTCACTCAATTCACGTAACATCCTAATGAAACTGCTCTCCGATGTACTTTCAGAACATAACATACAGGATTTAATCACGGATACGTAGAATTCTGCGGTCGACTATACACATCCCGGTAGCGCGCAGGGAATAAACTATCTCACTCAAATTTTTCCATTCCGAAATGCAAATTCAACCGACGCGGAGTTGTAATTCAAAGTTTATTCCAACATTCCGACGACTGCCGACAATCGTCGGGTTAATTTCGCAGAAACGCATCAGTCACCATTCAACATAGCAACGAATAAATAATAGATCATGCTCGAAACTTTCGCTGTTCTCAGTTTCGAGATCGCGATCGGCAAGTTTACATTTTCCTAATCTGAATTCTATCTCCTATTGACCTGAGTATGATTCCCCATCATTAATTCCCCGATGAGCGGCGTATTACCAACGGGTAAGAGGAACAATTACGCACGCACGACGTCACGCGCCACCCGTTCTCACCGATTACATTTCAAATTTGCATGTTTGTTAGCGCAACCTGAGCAAATAAACGTTTATGAGTCGACGGTGATCGCGGTTATACCGGTCGAAGCGTGACAATTGGAAACAGAAATTTCGATCGGGCGAACTACCGGGCGTTGCGATGAAGTTCGAATAAGACACATGTAGAATTACTCATTTGCGTTCTTTATCCATCAATAAATATATGAATTGTTCATCCAACGCGGTTAAGTCTAGAAAAATTGAGGAAATTAATGGTTTGATTCTTGAAATTATCATAGCACATATTCGGGAGCTGTAGAATGAAGAGCCTTCTGAAATAGATGAAAAACGAGTAAATGCTTTGATAACTAAGAAGAATATTATTTATTCTATTAGACTTCTGAAGATAGAACTTATCTAGAACTTCTATGTGAATGTTATACTTTAAGAAAAATAAGAGAATTATTCACGGTTGCAGCTGATAATTTAATAAATTGTACACGAATGAAATTTAAAGGAAAACAACATTAAAAGTATTAAACTCATATCATAAATATGAGATTTCACAAAGCTTCTGTCGAATAATTATTTACTTACAAAAGATATTCGATTGCAATTCCCGATTTCCAGCTGGCATTCTACGTACGCCATAATACATCATGAAAGAAGATAGACTACAATTAGATTCATCGAGAGCCATGAATACCCTTCGCTAATTGTAATATTTTATTTCGCGAATTTCATATTTTCAATTACGTCCGTAGCTGTAGCTCTGCCGTGAGGATAAAAGAATGCACAATTGTCCTGCTTTTCAACGTTCCCCGGCATTTCTGCCGAGCACAAAGACGGACAGAATTTAATCCGTTATTAACAATTCACAGGTGAATCACTAACAATGTAGATTTTGTACACGCCGGCCTGTAATTGCCCGAGTTCTGACAAGTTTCCCGAGTACTTTAAACCGGAATATCGACCACGGAGAAAATCGACAGGAGTACCGATCTTAAATGTTCCTTTCTCGAGGGCCGTTTCTATAAGTTCTACGAGGGCACTCGGCGAGCGGTATAGTTGAATGTTAATTCGAAAATTAAAGGAAAACGGCCGAGACTCCGGAGCATCCTTTACGAAAGAACTGTACAAGCTCCCGGGAGCTTTGAACGGATTAGGTAGACCAATAGACCGATCAAAATTTAATTGGCGCGGATACACGGCCCGGGGATTTCCTTTAAAGGACTTGTTGAGCGCGAATTTTGGAATTCACTAACGATACGCGCCCGGATTCCACGTTTTTAATGCAATATCGGCGCATCAAAGAGTTTCAATGCAGTCGCTGCTCGAGCGTTAATTCACACTTTCAATGTATTATTAATAACAATGTATCTTGGACATATTTGAACGAAGCGTGAAGCAAAAACTTTTGGAGACAGATGGAATTTGTGATTTTAAAAAGCAATATGGAATTGTAATGTTAATGTTAATATGTTAATATAAATACTGAATTAACCTCTACTTTTTTTAATGATAAAGTGTGGCACATGGGAAAATCATGTGCAATGATTTATTAAATTGGAAATTAACACAAACTACCAAACGAGTCAAAATGACTCATTACTGATTTCTTCATTTTGCAATTATTAGAGACAACAGATGTTTCTCTGATCAATTATTAAATTGATTTAGCAATACGTAAACTGAATTATAAGTGATCTAAAGTCTCGATAAAAATACTTTTGAAGTTTCTATACAGGAATTTCAAGAAGACAATGTAACTACTCAGTGATTAAATATTTAGATCATATTACAAGGAATAATAAAAAAATTGATTAACAAGTTTCTTAAATATCAAAAGAGATACTACTAAATAATATTTCTAAGTGTTTCAATAGAAATTCTCCACTTTTAAAGATGAAACCAATACAACAATTGAAAGATATAAAGTTCCAATATTGTTTTCGAGGAAATATCTTCAGCTAGTGGTAGTTTCCCGTGGTTTTCATTGAATTTTCATTCAAAGACCGAGTCGACCCTGATACAGGATCTGATTCCCTCGTCCGCAGAAACCGCCCGAGTTCCGAACGACTCGGTAGTTTGATATCGATTTAGAAATTAACCGGCGAATCCGGGGCGAGTTCGGATGTCCCTCTTGTAAAAGTTGCTCCGGCTTCAAAGGATTTCAGGAGATTCCCGCGTTTGGATTATTGGTTTCAATATTAACCGAGGACGAGCCAAAGTTCGCGGCTTTAAGATGTCAGGATTAAGCTTCGGATGGCTGGCTTCGAACCCAGAAATACTTGCGGGACTCGGGGAACGTTTATTTATTTCCGTTTAACATAAGGAATAACGCTGCTACACTTTTCGTCGCACACGGATTCCGTTCGATTCCTTTCATATCGTTTTATGGCGATGTTCGAAATAAGTAATTTTATGGTTCAGTGGAAAATGTGTTTCTTTTCTGCGACTCGTATCGTTACAAAATTCTTAAGTCGTTTGAAAATGATTTTTAGATTGTGTATCTGTAACATTAATTGCTTGTACTAAGTAAACTAACTGAATATTAACCCTTTGACATTTGTAATTGCTAAAATTCTTTCAAAAATTGTCATAAATTTTTACCGAGAAATGTTTGTCTCACGGAAAATATCTATACAAATTTTACTATTTATTTAATGAAAAAAATTAAAAATTAAAATTAAAAAAATTGTAGACAACACTAAGACTCCCTAACGGTTCATAACGATCCATTCCTAATTTCTCCCTTTTAATTATTAAGATAACAGATGTTTCTCTGAGAAACTATTAGAAAAATTGATTTAGCAATAGGCAAACTAAATTGTAAACCACTTGAAGTTTCAATAGCACTCTTGGAGTTTCTACAGAGAAATTTCCAAAAATCAATTTAACTGCTCGGTAGGTTTAGTGTTAATATCGCATTTAAATTCTCGTAGTGAGGACAGTCGAGTGTAAAAAGATAAATATAAACATTCCCAGCATACCGATGCAAAGAATTTGGCAAAAAGAAACTTTCCGCGGTTTCACAGTTCCAACAATTCCATACGCGTAAACATAAAACTACGGAATCCCATTCGATTCTGTATAAACGGTTTGTTCGAGGAATACCTGACATACTAAGTTGTTCTTTTCGCGTCGAGTGAATGTTTTCCTTTGATGTACCAGCAACCAATGGATCGTGAACGCTTGCGTTTGTTCGTATTCACCGATGGTCGCGGTATTGCTGTATGTACATCTCTTCATGCTCGTTTCAGCTGTTGGTCCGCTGCGTCGCGTGACGCGTCGAGTAAAGGAATTCGGGAGACAAAATCGAATTGATCATTTTCCGAACAAAAAAATTAAATAGAAATTCCACAATGTTAACACACTGCGTACTGGTGACGAGAAATATCGTTTTTATATAAAGACATTTAGCTATGCAATTTCGCTAATTACCACAGCATTGAAAAAAATACAAAATTTGATTCGAATTGATTATCTATTTAAAATATATTACATAACAATATGATATCTGAGTTTTTCTATGTATAGTGATATAAGTTGACCTCAGTGAAAATTGCTATCCACACAATTCAGTTTTCAGAAAATTAGCTGGTACACAATGTGTTAAATTCACCCTTTGCCTTATGATTTAATTTCGCAGGTGTATTTGTTAGAATTATTTATCGCTTTTTATATTATCAAATTTTATATTAACTACTAGATAGATCAATTTTTATATTAATTAGTTAATAATGCACTGGTAGAAGAAAACATTCCATGCTCTTTCTATGTACAGATTTAGTATAAACTTACGTATCTGAAACATTTTAAATATGTATAACACAAACCCAAAGTAAAATTACAAAATCGAATTCCTTATTCTTTTTCGTAAGTTAGAAATTTGGGTCTGATCAATGTCTAAAAATGTATCAATATAATCAGCGAAGCTTAAGTTTTTAATATTAATTAAAATTTCATTTTAATATAAGTTTATACAATTTCGCAGCCGATTAGCCTAGCACCATCCTCGATGGGAACTACACTATCGGCGATGCTGCTAGTTTCCAAGTCTACCACGTGGAGGTTGCTGCGAATGAGACCCTGGGAGGTGGATGGAAATTCAATTCTATCGACCTGCGTTTCTAATTCTAAATCTTATACTTAACGCACTTATTGTTATCATATTTAATATTATACTAATCACTCGGCGGCTGTCTTCTTTCTTGAGTCTATTCTGAAATAGAATACACATTTGTAAAATGGTTACAAGGGAATTGTGAATGATCCCCAGTAACATTAAACAAAAATTGTATTCACAATAAGTTAATAATGTGTCAATAAAATAAAATTAGATTAAAATTGGATCAAGCATAGATTAGAATTAGAGTTGAAATAAGTGGATATAAATTAGAAGATGAAAATGTGTTTTTGTAGTAACACATTTTGCTGTCTGCAACAAAAACGATTGAAGTTACTTAAATCAAAAGTATAATTAAATTAGACTGAAAATAAAATTATACTGAAATTAAAGTAAATGAAGTTAAAAAGAAAAAGAACAGCAGGGTCGCACGTTAAATGGCTGCTTCTACATTCTATCTTTACAAAATACTATCTTCTAATCCTCTCAGTCCTTTCTGCAACATAAACTGTCTTATTCGATTAGTAGACGAATATAATTTGAGAAATGTAGTCTGAGACGAAGGGTACAATTTTTACTTACAATTACCTTGATAATGTTCCCTGTAACAGAAACATAGAGGATAAAATAAATTAAAATATATACCATTTTCCCCATAGAATTTCATCTCGTATTCCTCTCAAATTTCTCTGAAACAGAAACTCACTTTATTAGGTAGTAAATTATGTTCAATTACATGAAGCTGAATATAAGGACAGATGTTTAAAAAATGGGACTATCCACTCTGTGTATTATAAATGCTATACAAATCGCGAGAGTGGACCATTTTTTTCGCAACACTAATTTACGGAATATACAAATATTTGAATAATAAACGCGAGAGGTGCGTTACTGTTCGCTACAATAATTAATAAAATTTGCAAAGATCTCAATAAGAAACGTGAAAACTGTATGATTAATCGCAACGCAACTTTACAAATATAATAAGATAAAAACGCGAGGGGTTCAGTATCAATCGCAATTCTAATCTGTTTAATATAAAATGAATAACCGCGTGCACCATTTTCATTACACGTAACGCTACACTTCGGAATACGGGGAAACCATGTTGACTGCGGGCAATAATGTGCAGCTATTTTAGCTGCGAAGAACCACTGTTCGCAGTAATGCAAACTGCTTTGTGGTTCTCATCGTTCCAGCATTTTTGAGCATTTATTATAACGCAACTCTAAGATAACGCGAAAAATCATTGTCGCGTCACTAAGAACGCGATCGATCGATTTCACAACACTACTTTAGTAAATGAAAATTGTGTCTAACAAAGTACACACACTCTCTCAAACACGTTTATTCAATTAATCGCAATGCTATTCCAAACTGAAAAGAACTATGTGTTAGTGAGCATAATCAAGCTTTATATTTGATAGTATTGAAATCAAACGTAATCGGTGTTTGTCATACGCGAAGTTACCTTCAAAGGAATTTCAAAAGACAAGCATTGAAAACAATTCTAATCGAAATCGCGATCATATCATTCGCAACTTTAATTCAAACCGTAATATTTTCTCGCAACGCTAATTAAGAATCGCGAAATGCCCATTGCTGGACGTTGGGGCGGCTGTAGCCAGCCCAATACAACTACAACTACTTTTCTATCACCACTATTATTTCTACTAAAGCTAAAGTGAGTGCAGTGACAAAGTAGTAACATAAAATGGCGCTCCATCTTCATGCTAAGACGGAGGACCATTAATAGTTGCCCTCTTGAGCGACATTTTGTCGGGGCCTCTTCGGCGTACGCCTTTTCCTTTCTTCGGCAGTCCGCCATTTCTGAAACCCTGAGCTTGTTCGATAGCGAACGGCCAATGACTCGGAAACAGTCATCAACCCTTCGGCAGTGCAATCGAGCAATTTCGAACGTTTCGCCTAATCGAGCTTAGTACCGATCGCGACCGCGGTATCTAAGTGGAACTTGAAAAGTCGAGATCAAGGTTGATCGACAAACGGCATGCTCCGTTTTGCTATCGACTTTGAACCAACTTTTCAAGTTCCCCCGGTAACTGACCATTGTGCAGAAACGACGGCCAGCACCGGCCCCTGCCTACTTAAATCTAACATTCATTCCAGAGAGTATGCTACCTGCCTACCTATAGCTATATTTACAAAAAGGCCAAAGACACATTCTCACAAACACACATCACTCCGCGATTCTCGCTAATTCACCCGGGTGCGAGAGAACCGAACGCCTAGAGAGGACGTCCCGGGACGCCCGTTGACAACAACATTCATACTCTAGGTTATCAATTCCTGAAATCGACTGGCAATGGCTTACGATCTTTGAGAAAATATTTTATTTTGCACGAACGATTCATTGAAATTGATATAATTCTACTGCCGTTTATGTCATTTGGTGACGTAATGGACAATCAAAGTATTGTAATATGTTAATAATCGTACACTACTGAGTAAGGAAATAAGGAAAAGTGTGTATATATTCCATGAATAATTTATTGCAAACATGATATACAGTAACTGGAATATATACGTGCAAAGAGTATTTATGATATTATAAAATCCGACGCATTTCCACTACCTAACCACACACACAAGTGGATAATACGTCGGGCATGATACGTTAACCATTGCCAATCGCTCACATGTTTAAATAATAACAATTTCATCATGCCCATTGCTCTAACTCTCCCAAGTAGCACCTGAGCACGTGAGAGAGATCGAGCAACGAACATGGAAACAATATCCTGAAAATCCTAGCTATAAAATCATGTTAGTTTCTGGTTTTTCTAACGGACTAATGTTCTTTGGTTCTCAATAGTGACTATAATTGACTCAAAATTAAGAATTTTATTCTCTAACTTTAGAAATGATATGTATACTAATATATAAATACTATAATATTCAAACTAAAAATAAGTGCAATTGAAATTTAATGGAAATTGAAACTCTAAGTAAAATTTCAATAAGAATGAATCTATTCTAAATTTTTAACAAATTTTAAAAAGCCTCAGGTGATCCCTTTGTCGAAGCAACTGTTTCTAATATCAAAGAAATGTACTACAAAGTGGTTGCTTCGACTCGGAGATCTACCCGTCGCGAAATGTTTTCTTGTACGATATTTACTACGATGTTCACCGATTGAATGAACTTTAACGCGAATAATCAATCATCTTAATCGATTGCCTCTTAATTGAACTCTAAAAATCGAAAGCTAGACTGAACCTATTGATACAATCAATGTACCACTAGGTTCTCAGTCACATTATCTTAATATTCAATCTCGAAGGTTGTATTATATCTTATATACGAAAGTAGAAAATAAAGTTACGTGCTCGTAATGCAATAAAAATTCAAAGCATTCTTGCTAGTATTTACAGTTAACGTTGAACGCGGCGTACAAGAAAACCTTATCCTATCTAATAAATAAAAAAATGCTACTACTCTCGGGTATGCCTTGCGAGGCATATCCGAGGTCACTGCACTCACAAAATCAAAAACTACTAAAATGGTACCACCGGTCACCGGTGTCGTTACGGACCTTTCGTCCTACGACATGATTGATGATCGGAGTGAAAAAAATAGCATGCGACTCACCGATCGGTGTTTGCAACTGGTACATGGCTTAGGATGAGCTGAGGACCACTGGATAGCACCGATCAGCAGTGGTCATCATGGATCTGCATTCATCTGAACCGGTCAGTAGTGGTCAGTGATGGTCCATAGCGATCATCAGTGTTCACCAGTGTCGAAAGGTAGAGGTAGGAAGGAGCAGGCCACTGATGCCCAGAGAGGTCCAAGAAGGTCCAGACTAGTTCCAGGCTGGTTAATGGTCCTCTCGATCCTCACAGTACAAGATTTCGCGACGAACTGATCACTCTTCTGACTTGACTGTTGCTTATATGGACGAAGGTCCCCAACGTTAGTCACATCATATCCTTGGCTTCAACAACATAAACAGTGCCTCGTTCAGCCATTCTTACTCGAGGATATTCTAGGAACCTTAATTCCTGTTATTAACACAAACTGCTGGCCCCTCGATAGTGCGGGATTTTCTTTCTATCGTTTAATTGCTAATTTTATGTTAATATAACATTTTAGATATGTATAATATAAATCCAAAATAAAATTACGAAATTGAATTTCTTATTCTTTGTTGTAAGTTAGAAATTTCGGTTTAAAAATGTATCAATATAATCACCAACGCTCGCGTTTTTAGTAGCTAAACTTTAGCCGGTTTACAATGTGTTAATATAAGTTTATACAATTTCGCAGTCGATTAGCCTAGCATCATCCTCGATGGGAACTACTCTATCGGCGATGCTGCTAGTTATCAGGTCTACCACCTGGAGATTGCTGCGAATGAAACCCTTGCTAATTTTAAATCTTATATTAACGTATGTATTGTTGTCACGCAATGTTGTGGGATTGGAAAGTTTGGCGAAAACAAGCACAGGTGTAATTGTAATTTGATTTAAACAGAATACAGCTGGACTAGAAGTAAACTAAACTATTTATCTTAATCTATTCTACGCAGTACTACACTGTTCAATGCTGGTCTACTCTGGCCTACTACTCTAGACTATTGTAGAATAAAATCCCGAACGTCTTCAATTTTGTAGGATACTATTATCCCGAAAGAGTCCCCAAATTTGTAGGGTTGAGTCTTTGGGTAACAGGGAGATTGATTCTCTACTAACACTTTCGCTGGTTATAATATTAAATATATTGTGACTGATATTTCCACGCTTGCTGTTGATTCTCTTCCCCAAACGTGAACCCCACCGCTCGCGCGCTAATCGTCCACAACTAAAAGTCTTTCGTCCACGCATTCCCACTCGCTTCTAAAGTACACCCCTATTTGTTCTTTCTTTCTTCCACTTGCATTCTTCTCATTCGTACCTTTCATCCATAGTCAAAATTCACGCGGTCACGTACACGCTTTTCTCACAATCCAGTCGTTCCGTTCGAAACACTCTTCCTCGCATTCTTTCAACTACTCAAGATTTTCTAAACGCAGTCACTCTATTTCCCAAACATACCGGCGCCGGTTCGTCGTAACATGATCTGGTTGCCCGCACGCACGCATAACAAACCACTCATCCTACAGATATGTGGTTAGTCTCAGGTTACAAGTGCTGCAGAAAACTGGTTCCGTATTTTTTACAAGCTGTTCACGAGTGATTTTTGTATGTCCTGTTCCGAGTCTTGATAAGATTGACCTATCTTTTCTGTTCAACTTGAGGATGAGCATTTGACAGAAATCTTGCATTATATTGTTGCATTAAGGTCTTTACAACTCTTTTCTTCAATTTGTTAAATAACTTTTATTAACTTGCGTCTCTCTCACTAACCATTCGCCATTCATCGTTCGTTCGTTCGTTCGTTCGTTCGTTCGGATCCTCTTTATATATACATGCATATTCTCTCTCTCTCTCTCTCTCTCTCTCATCCACACTTACCTCATTCCTCTTCCTACAATATAATACTGTTACAAAGCTAATCGAATACATAATGATTGAATAAATAAATATCATAGAACAAGTGCATAGGAACGAAATTAAATATGAAACCCGCCTCGACGCAGGATCACAGTGGAATTATAATCCCAAACGAAGCGTCCCAACATTATCCAGCCTCTTTCCTTCATACGCGAAACTTCTGTTGGAGTCCCTCCACCCGCGCGCCGCCGGAACACGAAACCGAGTTCCATTACTGTCGACCGAGGGAACACGGTTCTTCTATTTTCGCCGCGCGGGACAACGCGAAATCAACTCTTGCGTACGAGGACAAGGAGCGACGGGTGTTTCCCGAGACACAGGGAACGGAGCAAAGCGATAAACGACGGGCGCAGGAGTGGCGGCGAGATTAGACTTAGCAGTGGCGCGTATCTTCGAAGCTTGTGCCACGGTTCTCGTTGCGAAGAAGTTTGTGGACAAATGGTGAAACAGACGATGAGATTCGGAGGATGATTCAGGGAGGGGGAGAAGAGGAATGCGAGAAGATTGAGAGGAAGATGGGAAGAGAGGTAGAGTGAATGAACAATTGGGAGAGTGAGGGAGAGAGTGGTTGGAAAAAGGATGTAGAGGAAGAGGAAGAGAGAAGCAGAGAAAGTTAGGAACAGAAGGAGGGTTAAATTCAGAGAGGGAGAAAAAGGGGGTAGAATACAGAAAGGGAGAGAAAAAGTGAGGGAGAAATAGAGAGAGAGAAGCAAAGGAAGAGAGGAAATAAGGAAAGAAAACAGAGAGAAGTAGAGAAATTGAGGAAGAAAAAGAGAGCTAAATAGAGAAAGAAAGAGAGAAAATGGGGAAGAAAAAGAGAGACAAATAGAGAAAGAAAGAGAATCAGGTGGAAGAAGGAAAGAGAGAAATAAATACGGAAAGAGGGAGAGAGAGAGAGAGAGAGAGAGAGTTAGGAAGAAAAAGATACATAAATAGAGAAAGAGAGAGCAAGTCAGGAAGATAAAGACAGATAAATAGAGAAAGAGATAGTAAGTCCAGAAGAAGAAGAGAAAAATACAGAAAGCGAGTGAGAAAAAGAGGGAAAGTGAGCGAGCAGAAGAGAAACGGAGAGAGTAAGGGTAAAAGAGAGGAAGAGAGAGAGAGAAAGAGTGGCAGAGTGGTCTTTTTCGCGTTTTAAAGTGCGCTCTGCAGTTAAATCCGGTGCAAATTAGCAGGGAAGTCCTCGCGGCACTTGCTATTGTTAATTGGCAGCGGCCAGAGGGAGCCGGGACCGGTGGACGATAAAGAAACAAAAGGGAAAGAAAGGAAGAAAAGCTCGCTTTCAGAAGCGGGGCGGCGGGGTGTGTGCATCGATAGGAAAAAGAGCGAGGGTGTGTCGGAGGAAAAGGAAGAAGGCGGTCGGATAAAAATCGCGGGACGTCGGCCGGGTATGACGAGAAAAAGTTAACGGAACGACGGAAACAAAGGGACGACGGCCGGGGAAAAAGCTCGCGGAGGTTAAGCGGGCAGGAATAAATGGCGGGAAAAAGTGCGAGGGAAATGACAGGGACACGGGGATACCGTGGGAAGAAAGCCGCCGGAATCTCGCAGAGAAAACGGGACATATGAGAGACAGCAAAGGAAACGATGGGAACGATGGCGCTGCTTAATGACGTATCGGATTAATTGTTAACTTGTTTAATGCGCCCGTGTTCCGCAGACGAGCTGGCGAAGCAGCTGGCGAAGCGTCCGATCCAGTTAGACGTGGATACGTTAGATAAAGGGTTTAATGGGAACGAATGGTATCTCTATTTCAGTTTGGAATTTTTGTTTGGATATAATGTTGATCGGAGTGTTTAACATTAGATTTATGGAACGAGTCAATTTGACTCGTATTGAATTTTATGAACATTATTTGATAAATGCTTGGGTCGATTTTGATTGATTCAATTAGGTGATTGTGGTTTCTAATAATACATTTTTAAATATTTGATTTTCTAGATCTAAACAGATGAGCATCAATCTTTATGGGAACAATAGAATAAAGTGTACAGTAAATGTCCGTAAATCTAGTGTTAATACATTGGGGTCTGTGGCTTGTCGAGTATCTGTTTAGATCTTGTAGTTAATTATGTTGCTAAGATTTTGATATTTCTTAGACGGAATATCTACGTATTGTAAATTAAATTATTTCTTGCCTGTTTGGTAAGAATTTCTGTAAGACATTTGATTCTGCAGCCATTTTCATTGATCGCCGCCATTTTGTCTATACGTCTATAGATGAGATTTAAGTACTCTTATATTATTGACACTAAAACAACCAGACGGGCTAGATTGAGCCATTTTAGAATGTTTAGTTTGCTAGTATTTGAATTTTGACAAGGCTTTCATGAATCGTCAAATAAATTTGTGTTTGTACAGATGCAACAATGAGAGATCCATCAGATCTCGAAAAATACATTGTTCTAATTTCTATAAAAGCTTCGAAATCCACTCCAGTTGCTCGGTGGCTTTAGTGTTAACTTCTTGAACTGAAAACTGTTGCATTATTAATACAAAAGTAGTAATAAATAAACTTAGTGTACATATCTGCGTAAAATAGGTAAAAATAAAATTCTTCGCGCAAGACATCGCCAAATCTCTGACTTAACTTCCAGCGCAATAGGTTAACATTCCACTAAATAATATTAACATAACTATTACACGCATGAGAAATTGTTACGCATCATCATTAATACGCATTTCACGTGCGCCGTCTCAAGGAGGTTCTAACCACACAAGCGTGGACTATTTATAATGGTCCTAACGTCGGTAGCTGAGTAAATTACAAATATCAGAACAGCCACCATCCGTGAGCCTGTTAATTAAGCAGAGTGAAAAGATCTTCGCCGAATTTGCATGTCGGCGAGAGCAACCCGTCTGAAAGAGGCTCGCCGGATTCATCGTCGGCCGTGCATTAACATTATTTTATTTTGTAGACGGACACAATCCGCCTGAAAGCGCGGCCCGTATAGCGAGCGGGGCAGGCCGCGGACGCTACAAATCATATTTCCGCCTCATTTTTCGTATTCGTGTCGAGTATACTTCTTAAAGTTTAAGCCTTTCTGCCCGGCCGGCTGTTCAAAGAGCCCGGGCCACCGACTCGGGGTGAACGTTTTTCGGTGCGCCGACGATTTCAACGAACGAACGGCACCGGAGCCTTTAATGCGAGCGTAGATCCTATTTAGAATTCCTTCTCGACGACTCGGTGACACCGTTTCACGCGTAACCACTCACTTAAGCTATTCCATTCAATTCCTAAGCTTCTCGGCCCCCTTCTTGTTTACTTTTCGGTAATAATCGTTCGTTCTCCCTCGCGTTCGTTCGGTAATCTTATTACGGTAACGCGATTTTTCAGTACTTTCGCCGAGGAAATTGAAATTAAAGGGTTTGACGGTGCTTTTAATCAATGTGATTCGATTTTCTATGTACTATTGGCGAAGTAAAGGATGATTGAACGTATGAGAATTAAATGTATGTAATTGATAATGTCATTGGAATTTATCGTTCTCATCGTCTCGCGGTTAACTACTCTGTCCAAATCAACGGGTAAATATGTTTACTCGTATCTTTGTGTTTATGTGAAGGTCTTCTATGTTCGAAGTAAATATGTTTACGTGTCGAGTTAGATTTTTCATTGTTTGAACCATTTACTGGAGAACTCCGAGGAACTTCTAGGAAGCCAGCAAACAATCCGGATGAGGATTGTTTACCAGAAGCTACAGGAAAGTGGGAGGACTCGAGGCGATTAGTCTTCATCGGTCTTAATTACCGTGTCAATCAAGGAGAATGAAACGAATTGGGATTTAAAGGAACGGACTCCTTGAGAATACGATTCCTTGTAGTCGATTCTTTTATGGTTGTACAATAGTGTAAACATTGTTGCCTTCCCCACTATTAAACTTGCCAATTATAAATCACAATTAATTATTATATTCATTTATTAACCGTAAATCATCATTTATATTTATCTAACATTTGTTTTACAGTTTTCCAAATTGTTCTCTCATAGATACTCTCATTAAATTATATAATTTCAATTATCTAAAATAGTCGTATCAAAATTAATTAAATTTTGATTGTTTTCGTTGAAGAATAAGATAGAGCATTTTAAAATCGGACGAATAATCTTGTCTTCAATGTTTTTTTTGCAGTTTTATATCGTGATGGAATGAAAATCGAAATTGAAACATCAAACGATTCTTCCTGACGTTTTTGGGATTCTTGAGAATAATTCAAAAAACGTTCGGAATTCCGTTTGCACGAGTGACTGTTGCCAATTAAACGGAATGACACGTCGGAACGTTGAACGAATTCGTTTCCTGTGTGTGCGGAATTCGAAATTTATTGAAAACTGCTACCATTGTGAAACAAACGTTTGTGAAGAGCAGAAATTTGTTAAACTGCCGGTATTATCAATTTAAGCGACGAATACTTCTCATAGAAACTGTTATGCTCTTCCGTTTTAATGAAGACAAATGTGCAGTCAGGAAATCCGATCAATTTATATAACACTTTGATTTACGGTGTTACCATGTTATTGCTCGAAAAGTTTTTTTATATCATAGTAATACAAATAATACACGCATATCGGGTTGTAGTACAAACACGTTCGAATACATTAGATATTTTATTTGCGTTATTAGTTGAATGAAACAGTGAAATAACGGTACAGGATTTAAATTGACCAGACGTGGCTTGTTTATCACAGTAGTGCTTTTGAAATAAGTTGTAGTTTTGGAAGTCAGTCTTGGAATTAGAATATTGAAATATTAAAGTACTAAAATATTTATAGGTTAAAATATTAAAATATTGAAATATTGAAATACTGATATACTGAAATACTGGAATATTGAAGTATCGAATTATTGAAACATTGAAATACTGAAATACTGAAATACTGAAATATTGAAATATTGAAATATTGAAATATTGAAATATTGAAATATTGAAATATTGAAATATTGAAATATTGAAATATTGAAGTATTGAAATATTGAAATATTGAAATATTGAAATATTGAAATATTGAAATATTGAAATATTGAAATATTGAAATATTGAAATATTGAAATATTGAAATATTGAAATATTGAAATATTGAAATATTGAAATATTGAAATATTGAAATATTGAAATATTGAAATATTGAAATATTGAAATATTGAAATATTGAAATATTGAAATATTGAAATATTGAAATATTGAAATATTGAAATATTGAAATATTGAAATATTGAAATATTGAAATATTGAAATATTGAAATATTGAAATATTGAAATATTGAAATATTGAAATATTGAAATATTGAAATATTGAAATATTGAAATATTGAAATATTGAAATATTGAAATATTGAAATATTGAAATATTGAAATATTGAAATATTGAAATATTGAAATATTGAAATATTGAAATATTGAAATATTGAAATATTGAAATATTGAAATATTGAAATATTGAAATATTGAAATATTGAAATATTGAAATATTGAAATATTGAAATATTGAAATATTGAAATATTGAAATATTGAAATATTGAAATATTGAAATATTGAAATATTGAAATATTGAAATATTGAAATATTGAAATATTGAAATATTGAAATATTGAAATATTGAAATATTGAAATATTGAAATATTGAAATATTGAAATATTGAAATATTGAAATATTGAAATATTGAAATATTGAAATATTGAAATATTGAAATATTGAAATATTGAAATATTGAAATATTGAAATATTGAAATATTGAAATATTGAAATATTGAAATATTGAAATATTGAAATATTGAAATATTGAAATATTGAAATATTGAAATATTGAAATATTGAAATATTGAAATATTGAAATATTGAAATATTGAAATATTGAAATATTGAAATATTGAAATATTGAAATATTGAAATATTGAAATATTGAAATATTGAAATATTGAAATATTGAAATATTGAAATATTGAAATATTGAAATATTGAAATATTGAAATATTGAAATATTGAAATATTGAAATATTGAAATACTGAAATACTGAAATACTGAAATACTGAAATACTGAAATACTCGAATATTGAAGTATCAAAGTATTGAAACATTGAAATATTGAAACATTGAAATATTGAAATATTGAAATATTAAAACATTAAAGCATTAAAACATTAAAACATTAAAACATTAAAATCCTAAAATATCGAAACATTAAAAGATTAAACATCCCGAAAGATTTAAACTTTAAAAAACCCCGAATATTCCATTCCCGAATTCTCCCAAACATTCGAACAAATATCCTCTGCCAGCCTTCCTATAACAAACGAAAACACTTTCCAACTTCACGACGCAATAACGCAAACAAGTCAACGCTTTTACGTAGCCGGCTCTACAACATTGCTGACATAGTATATTTCCAATATATCTCCACATATAAGTACAAACATTACGCTCTCAAGACTCAACACAATGTAGACATTTCATTTTTCCGCTGATATTCTTTTAAATTACCATGGAAAAATTGTTATTTAACGCGACATCGACGCGGGAAGCCGAGCGTTTCATCTTCATTAAAAATGGCTCGCGCGCGCCACTAAAAATATACGATGTTGCCCTTTATATCCGTTCTTTATCGTTTTTTAAGTATCACGGTAACAGGACAGGGCCATATTTCTCCCATTATCGTCGATTAAATGGAATTAAAATGGGCCGGGTCGCAGCCACGCGTTCGCATTGAACGCCGCCCGCGCAAATTGCGAGCTCGCCGCGCGTCGTCCCGGAAAGAAGCCCATTTCTCGCCGAAAGAAACAATTTTCACGCGGATTTAATCCGCGGTTACCCCGCAATAACCTTAACGAGATCATTTCTGATGAATAGAGTTCACATTTCACCTGCAGTGTGTTTCTTTTTATTACCTTGCCGGCCGGGCAAACAGGCAGCGCTGCCTTTTTTCGGTTGAAACTAATTCTGTTTATTAAATAAATAATTTCGTTAGGCGCGTTTCGCAGTCACGTAATGAAAACGCCGCTTGGCGCTTTGCCGCTTTCTTCCCGTGCGTTAGTTTTAATCTGCCTCGCTAATTAAAATTCTCGGTGACGTTTCCCGCTGAATTTCGGGACACGTGTGAACCGTGGTAATAGGATTTCTTTGAATTATCACGCGATTATGTTGGGCGATTGCTTGTGTTTCTTATTGCGTGGTAATGTGTTGTTGGTAACAGTGAAGTAGAGAATGAGATTTTGTGTATATAATGTTTCGCATGTGGTACATTGGAATTAACTACGTCATATATACTTCATTGTAATCGTGTAATATAATTTCCATAAATATAGAGTAATTTGGATTAATGAATATTAATGAATTATACATTTCTGTTTCGTTTTTTCTACGTGTTTGTAAGTTTTCAGATTTTTGTTAATTAGTTTGGAGGTGATTGTTTATTTTTAAAATTCTATCGTGAAGATATTTAAAGCAATGACTATAATTGCCATTTGGATGTGTTATACGATATTCGAAGGAATCAACGCTGGAATTTCTATGATTCCACTGAATATCAACGTTACAAATGGATGCCGCGCTCTATTACAAACAATGTGTATCAGTTTCATGACTGGTTACATGCAGTTAAGCTGCTATTTCGTCGCAGAGAAGATTGTAACCCATTACGAATAGGATAATTATCAACGTATGCATGTACTAACGTAAGCCGCGGTTCAGTGATCAAAATGCGCAATACATAATTGTAGATTGGATAATAAATGCATGATAGATATTAAACACAAATTTGCGTTCGAAAATAGAATTAGGGAGAATTAATATACACTTTATAGAAATATTTAGTTCTTTTTGAAATAAATTGCAATAAAACAGTTAGCTGTGTAATGTTAGTTACTTCTGACCTTTAATATACATATGAAACCTTAATCTTTCAAATCTGAAAGGCTGTTAATTAGGTTTCCAATTAATATCCTTTTTAATATCTTTTCACAACAGAGTTGCAATATTAAAAAAAGAAAATCAAAATTATTGGAATTTCCATAATATATTATAGATATAAGATTATTTATGTTAGCTGGATAAGTACTATAGGCTGGCATTTGATCAGGCAGACGTTCTTATGTACAGCTCCAGAAGTTTCAGTAGTATAGGTGCCTCACTCGTCAGACAGAAGTAACAAGCTTACCTTCAGTACGACATAAGTAAGATATAATTATTTTTATGTAAACATAGGTACTATGTTATAATTGCTGATTATAATTGATCATAATTTACCTTATGATTTCCAGTATTTCCCTGTTACCGAAAATATTGTGTATAACGTATTAAAAACGTTTCACTGTGAATATAACCGCGAGCGTATATATCACATTTTCATGGGCGATGACTAAAGATTAATGGCACAATTGATTACTTGTTTATTACTGCCAACTGTTGATCACCAGTCCCAGCGAAGTTACGTCAGACTCGAAGGGGAATACGACCGGTTCGTACACATGGAAAGACAAATAACAGACAGGAATACTCTTGTAATTGCTTCACGAATCTGCGAACCAAAATTAGATCCAACTTAGTGGAATATGGTAACTTGTAACTATGTAGAAAGACATATATAAATTTCGATGCGTGGAAAATGAATACATACAAATTTGAAAGAAAAATAATTCTATAAAAACTTTGAAGAATAATTATTATAAAACAATTGGAACAAAAATAATTACACAAGAACTTGAAACAAAGATAATCACGTAAAAATGATTAACAAAGTCCTACGACAATAATTAATACATTTAAAAAGTGCCCAAGTGAAATGTTCCTAAAGCTTATTATTGGTATCCCAAGCAATTTACAGAAACTCGACGATATTTTCGTTTAGCTTCAAGCCTGACAGAACCTCTAATAACGTATGCAAATTCCTCTGCAGCTCCGGTCCTCGAAAACAGACCGCAGAGATTGATATGCGCAAAATGGTACGCGGTCTGCGAACGAAACGTAGATCCATTCTTCCACGCTCAACGAAACACGATAAACAGCCGTTATATTAAATACGTTATTAAACAACGCCGCGGTTCGGGATTATTTCGAATAAAAGAACCGCGTGCGCTGAAATATTCACCGGCGACCGATTATTTTCGAATTAATCGAGAATTATGAGCACCAAGGAACGTATCCGCGCCGATTCGAGTTGGTAAAAGCGATGTATAATTCATCCGAGGCAGACTATTAATGTGTAAATGGTAATTGCTCGTTGTATGCGGCGACACACATTGGTCCGACGCGTCGCGATACGCAAATACAGGGGGGAGTAGGAGGGAGGGGGTAAAAATAGGGAAAAAAGGAGAAACAAAGGGAGGCACGGATAATGGAATGTACGCGGTTTCCGTCCCAATTTCCATTTCCAATTCCGTCTCCCGATTTTTCCACAATGTGTGCGCCCGACCATTGCTCCAAATTAATTGAAACGAGGTAATAAAACAGGCGACGATACTCGCGACTCGGTGCTTAAAATCGATCCCCGTTAACTGCCCCACGCACGAGCGCGATGGTTCATCGGCGATCAGCGCTGCGACGGTTCTCATGGAAATCGTGCGCACGTGCGGAACAAATAAACGTCGACAGCCTTTCCTTGAACGACGAGCAATCACGCGGGAGGATCGACGAGTTGCAGGAAACACTGTCAGCGTCAACATTGGGAAATTTGAATTTTTTATCGTATCAGTGAATACCGTGGATATCGTATGAGTTTGATACAATTGTGACTTCGCTTAATGTAATTATATAATTTAGGGAGTTACTGTAAGCATTAATATTGGAAAATTTGGAGCCTTTATGGTATCAGTGAATACCGTGGATAACGTATGATTTCGATAGAATTGTATAAGTTCACTTAGTATAGTTGTATAATTTAGTCAGTGTAATTATATGATTGTAGAATCGAGTCGTCGATAATACTGATGGTAGTATTGAAAGGTGACATCATTATGACAACTATGAAATTAATTTAGAAATTAATGAAATTAATTAAGTCGAGAAGTCGATTAAGAAAGTCACACTTGGAAAATAATTTTCAGTTAATGTTTGGAAAAAGAATGTTCATAGCATTGTTATGAAACCAATTTTACGTTTAAAGACATTTTGAAACCAGAGTGTTCAGTGTTGAGAAGATCATTATAGAAATTTCGCAAGAAATTTCATGAAGAATTAAATTCAATCAAGAGACATACCGTTTAGTTGAACGCAGAATAATACATTAAGTATGTTGGTTGAATTGTATTAATGTATACACTCTGCTAGAAGAAAGATGTTTCGATCAATGCAAGATTTCCTCTGAACCGAATCCATTCGAGCAATCTGCGGGAATAAAAGAAAACAAACTTGCCTTCCGGGTAGCAGAGCATGAAAAATTCAAAGAACCGGGGGTCGTCGCTTGTCGAAGAAGTATATTCACGGAGACGACTGAAGTTAATGAACTTATCAACAATCTTCTTCTTTGAACTCCAATCAATTCCGCAAGGAAAGCAGTTAAACTGGAGAACACAAACCAAGCACAACGAACGACAAAGTGAAGCAATTTAAAGAGAAAACAGATTCTATTCAACTCGCAGCGCTGAAATTAGCGGATTCATTAAAAAATTTCAAAAGAATCGAAAGATACACCACGAACGGAAAAGGACGAAGCACATTAATTCCAAGAAAATGAAAACCGGATCAATCTCACCAACAACATTTCGCAAAATGCTTCCAATTAACCCCTTGCTACAACGTGTCAGACTTGTGCTGAAGACTTTCAACATGATTTAATAAACATAAATATTACTCGATTCATCCGAATTCCAAGTAAATATTTCTCTTCTGTAATCAATTATTATAATTAACTCTAATCGTACCACGTGTTTTTATAACGAATCATACCACTATGTGACTCTCAGTCACTTATGAGAATAAAAGGAATGACTAAAATGTTATTGTTTTTGTATATAGGGTCCAAATTTTAGAAGGCCAAAAAGCTTTTAGAAATGCAATATGAAATAATCAAAAAATTTCAGTAAAAAGTTCAAATGTGACGGAAAGTCACATCGTGGTTCGATTAGGGTTAAAAGCAAACGTAGGCATCGAATATGCCTATAACTTTCCTCTTTTCCCAATAAATTATAAATGACAAAATCGTACCGATCAAAGTTGAGAAAGGGATCATAGCCCAAGGGGTTAATGAAACAAGGAAACCAGTCATTTCAATGTCTACATTAATTCTTCTATTAAAACATTCAAACGCTTCCACGTTTACGAATTCCCGATAAAATTCCGCTTTCGAACATTAACCCAACTTATATTCAATCTCCTCCCTTTCACCTAAGTTTCTCATAAAAAATCTCATAGTTAAATTTCCCAACCGTCCAAGAAAGAAGTAGGACGTCCGGAACAAAGTATATTAATTTCGCAGAAATTTCGGTCCTTTAATTAAAATCGGATGCTTGGCATAAACGAGCGCCGTAATGAGAACTCTGTTTAGTTTATCGCGGCCGCGTCTTAATTGGCCGATCCCGTTGCAACGGCGATCCACGGGCGACGTGGCTTGCCGTTTTTTCTTCCTTCCGCTCGAGTATTTGTTAATCACGGCGCGCGGAGAGGGATGATCGTCGTTCCCGCGATACTTCATTATTTAATCGGGCCCGTTAATTGCCAGCTTACAAGCCGCTGTCGCCGCCGCCGCCTCGCCCGTCCCTCCTACGGCGGCGTTATTAATCTCCGGCGTTACTTTTAACCCCGTTAACCCCGATTACCATGGCCGATCGCTATTTTCGACGCGATTTCCAAGGCATTAGTTATCGTCCACCAAGGGGAACGACCCCATTACCGTTCCAAACGGAATCGGCCAATTTTATCGGCTACTCATATATTCGACCGGCGTACCGGTGTACAATAAACGAATAACAAATTATCGTCAAACACCGCCGGCTCCGCATCCGATCCGACGGGATCTGGCCGCGGCCAGAAGAATATTAACGCGCCGGCAAATATTTGCGGGACTTGGCTGGAATTTCAATATTTAAGCGTCACTCGCGCGGACCGTGCATTCGTTGAAAAATGGAACGCTTCGGCGTTGTGTTTATTATGTCAAGCGTAATTCAGTTTGATCCGTAGAGTAAGAGGATATTTGACACTTCGAGTGCCGCGCGCGTAGCTCTCCCCAGCGAGATACGGGAAATGAAAGGAATATAATGTGAAATTGTTTAATTGAATAACGTTATCGTTATTGCAGGCTCGCGACGAACGTCAATGTCAGGTAGAGTTGGTTATAATGTAGAAATGAAATATAATGCTTTCTGGTAATCGTTGTTTAATTGAGTGAGTTGTCTTTGTTGTGACATTATTATGATGTCTTGTGGAAATTGATAGTCTCGTTGTGTTACTCTTATCGTTAGTTGGGAACTTGGCACTTGTGACGATAGGGGCGGAGACAGTGGCTCTGAGAGATCCAATTAAGAGACCGGAATTGGTGGGCGTGAGGGCATTCGCCAATCGGGTGTGCGCTTTCGATTATGACCACTTAGACGAGAGTGCCACGTCCGCTGCAACGGACGGTAGTAGATTGTTGCGAATGTATCACTGTACGGGGAATGATTAATTAACGAAATTAATGTGCAGTTGGGAAATGACTTGATGTTGAGGCTGAGAAATGTAAGTCTCGGTGAGATTTTATCTTTTTTTATCTCATTTTCGAGTAATTTACCATTCGTCAATGCATGGCGTGGACTCAATTAACTTTTTAGGGTTAAATACTGCCGCACTTTTTGCTCAGCTTTTTATTTATGGTTTAAAACTCGAGGGTCTTACATATCGCTTCTTATTATCTTGTAGCAATGACAAAAAGAAACAATTCATTATTATTTAGTACTCCAATTCTTCTACTCTTCTCTAGTTTCTTACGCTATTGAACATATTCGACATCAATTCACTAACAAATTACAATCCTTCTCGAATAATTTAAAACTCCGGCCATCGATCACCACGGCAGTTGACATATTAACGAACCCGTAGCAGAGCTGTTCAAAGACACCGCTGTCATTTCTCCGGAACTTTTAATGACCCCTACCCCTAGCCAGCTCTCTCAAACATTCCTCCAGTTATATCTAACTCTTTCTAGAGTTTTAAAGTGGCCGGTAACGAGAAGGGGACACGATCGTTGAAACGGGACAGCGAACGAAAGTCGCTATCCGATTCAGCACTGGTAATTGTAATCCGTTAACGGGTTCTGGAGGGGTTGAAGGGGGCTAGACATCGGTGTTCCCGGAAACCGTGCCGTCCCGACGACACCGTGAACATAACGGCCGCTCCCGATGATGGTAATCTCGCCGGGGGCGTAATTTATAAGCGGATTTCCCCGATAGCGGGATCTATAACGCGTTGGTTAGGCAACCGCGGATGACGGCCATGAAACTTCGATTGGCTCGCGGCTCGCCGTTCCGTTCCTTACGTCGCGTTCAGTATCAAATTATTCGGCTGAATTGCGAGTCGGTCGCGCGCGCCGCAGTATATCCGATTCTATTATTCAGTTTTATGTGCGCGATCAGGATCGGATTGTATTCACCTCTCTTTTCTCTTTCGTTTCCCTTCATTTTGTATTCTTTCCGGTTATTTTCTCCATCTCCCTGTTTTTTCGCGATTTTCTTTGTGCTTATTCTTTCTTCATTCTATGTTGCCTCTCTATTTATTGTCTTCGTTTGCTGTTGTTTATGTATTCTCTCATCGTTTCGTTCCCTTTTTCTCGTTATTTTCTCTTCTCTATTTGTTCCTTTTTTATTTTCTGTTGCCTCTCTGTGTAGTCCCTCTGTCTCTATCATCTCTGTATTTACTTTGTCTTCTCTATTGCTTCTATATTCTGTAATTCCCTTTAATTTATTCTCTTCTTCTCTTTATTTTCGCTTCTCTGTTTATTCTTCCTGTATTTTCAGATGCCTCTCTATTTATTCTCACTTCCGCATTTTTGGTATGTATCCAAAATTTCTTTAGCACTCAAACGGTTAATCATTCTCTCGCATGAAACAATATCTTATCAACTCGAGAGTTATCACGAGGATGCCCTTCGAACAGCTGTCTGGAAGCATCGATCCTCCAAATTCGTAAGATCGTTATTTTCTCTTGGAAATCATCGATTTCAAGTATTTGTTCTCCGATGCATTCTAACGTCTATAGATCATCAGCAACTTTCAACACCGTTTTGGCAGTTCGACTAGCCGCTTCCCCATTGATTCTCAATATGAAGCTCTTCAGTCTAAACTGTGAATTCATCGGTTTTCCTAGAGTCCCCTAGCGTCTAATGCAATTCCTCTCGCTCTCTATTCTCGCCTTTTATCTGTCTCCCTCCGCCGCTCTTCGCGAAAGTGTTCGACCCCATTATCTTCATCGCCGATCGCGATTCTTCGATATTCATTCAATTCGCGGATTATCGGTGGCTTTATCGCCTGACGAATTATGGGAAAGTGAAACGACTGGAACGCCGGAGTTTCGAAGGAAATTGTTTGGAAACATTCCGGCCAATCGAGGCGAACTGTTAGGAACGGTAGAGTTTTTCTGATTAATTCTTGACATTTTAATTAACAGTGGGATTTTTTTGTTGGTGCTCTATTAAACGGGTAGATTATAAGATGGAGGAAAGAGGAAATTAATGTTCCTGCTATCTCTTTGAGAAATATCGATTTTTTCATTATTTAACAATAAAACTACTAGACTGGTCAAAATAATCCATTCCTGATTTCTTCATTTTGCAATTATTAAAGATAACAGATGTTTCTCGGAGAAATTATTAAAGAAATTGATTTAGCGATATGCAAATTGAATTATAAATCAATTGAAGTCTTGATAAATATACTCTTCAAGTTTATAGAGGAATTTTAAAAAAACAATTCAACTGATCGGTAGTTTTAGTGTTAAGATGTTAACGTGGAAGATTATTGGTTGAGAGTTATCCATTTTGAAAGCTGAAAGATTCACGTTGCGTAATACGTTTCGAAGATATTAATTTTTTGTCTATTTAATAGAGCAATGTGAAACATGGATACTGTGAAATACAGTTTGCAATAATTCTTCTTGTGGTATAATGCTGTGTACGCGACAGGTATAGTGGCGTAGTAAAATGAAATATCGACGTGTAGGTCGTTAAAACTAACCTCATATAGTTTGTATCAGTTCTAAGAGTATTAGTGAAGTTTAATAATAAACCTCGTGCAGCAATACATATATCATGGCACCGACACAAATTGTCTGTAACGATGATCATTTTATGTGGACAATTAACTTTGATATGATGCAAAATGTATAACAATTTTCCTGGCGTTCCCATTACCTTTTATACACTGGCGTTATTCGCATTGCATCACTCGTTTTATATGTTTATAATGAAAACGTTTGGAACAAAGAAGTCAAAAAATTAAAACACGAATTTTTAAAACTGAAAAGCGTTAACCTCTGTGCACTCTTCTGGAAATGTACATTTTATTCTCGACATCATTTTATCTCTCGGGAATTTCTTAATATAATTACCAGGTTCCGTTACATTAATTTTAATTTAACATTCATTCATAGGATAATTACGACTACAATGAAACGCAAACAAAATATGAGAATTACTAAACGAAACAACCTTTCTTTTCCTTCGAACTCCACCAAATCGGCAAAAATAATATTTCTGATCTAAATTTAGTAACAACGAAAGAAATATACTTTTGTTTTCTAAAATGTCATTATTATTATTTTTTTTGTTAAGCTATGTGAAATAAAGATGTATTTCTATAATTTACACCAGCTTTTCTCTTCATTTACGCGATTTTCGCGTAAAGCGAACCCACGTGGAACGGATTTTCGCGTGAACTGAGGGTCAGGTGTATTTCGTTTAACCCTAACCAGACCACGATGTGACTTTTAGTCACATTTGATCTTTCTACTTAAATTTTTTTATTACTTCATATTGCATTTCCAAAAGTTTTTTGGGGCTTTTAAAATTTTGTCCCTATAACCAAAAGCAATAACATTTTAATCATTCGTTTTATTCTCTTAAGTGACTGAGAGTCACATCGTGGTATGATTCGTTAGAAAACCACGTGGTACGATTAGGGTTAAATATTTCACAAATCGATGCATTATACGAAATTTAATATTAATTACCCAATTTTACAGTTTCACTGTTTGAAATCAAGTGGTGAGTGAGAGTCAGCTCTCGACTGCAAAGGGTTAACTATACTCCGTCTAATACTATACTCAAAGTAAAACAAAAAAGAAACGACTCCAGTAGACTAAAGATAAAAATTCACAAAAATGGCACCCTGCTAAAAAACCCTTATCCTTGGTGTTTTTCTTCCGCGGAGATTGAACGAGCCGTTTGAACGAAAGCGTGGAAAACTGCGGCCAGCTATTTGTTCAGGAATTGCTTACACGGTTTTGCACTCGGATTGTTAATTGGTGCCGTTCTAATCAGCATACGTAAGCGCGTTCCCTCCGCAGGCGAGCCTGGTCAATTGTTCGTGCCGCGGCGCGCGGCACGCGTTGCCTCTGTTCAACGTGTCCACTTGCTGACCGAGTATCCTCGAAGCCGGCCGATATTTCGTGTCCCGTTAATCCTGATTATCGTCCCTATCGCGTTAATCCTGGATGGAATTAAATACGCGGGCCAGCTTCGGGCTCAATTGACCGGACCACGGCCGGCACGTTGATCAACTTAAATCCATAGATTGCGCACGGCCCGATGTAGGCGGCTGATTACTAACCGCTGATGGATCAATTGTTACAAGGGCCGGACAGAATTTCGGCGCCAGGATTGCGCGTCCCGTGTGCACCTACACGCGTGTTATTATTCTTCGACGAACGACCTAATCACTTTATTATTGACTAACCACCCCTTTGCTTTGTATTTAACCTTTAACAGGTTGGCTGCCACGGTGGTCAACGATGACCGAAATCTTTAGTAACATAACCTGGTAGATAATAGCGTAATATGAGTACTGTAATACCAAATCATTACTAATTACTTCTAATACCATTTGCCTTTACTACGGAGGAATAAGGATTACCATAACGAAACGCTCGAAATTCTCGTGGCAGTCAACGTGTTAACTACCCGCGCGGTGTATTCTGTACATCACATGTATCACTGTGTTACTATGTACTGAACTCCTCAATAAAAGATTCTGGAAGTTTCGTTTATGACATGGATGGGACAGACAGTTCAGTTTCGTGTTTATTCTTATTTTATATTTTTGAGTTTTATTTTCTACAGCCGACATGTTTACCGTCGCGACAGTAAACATTTATTTTAATCAATTTGAATTGCATACAATAATCATAGAATTTCGTCTCGTTCGTCTTAATAATCGACCAGATCATAAACTCGGGATTTCCGAAGGGTCGGGCAAACATACGTACAACGATCCTTGCAGACAGGTTTCAACCTGTAGGAAATCTCCGCGATGAATATAATTGATAATGAAGAAAGAGTTAACTGTGGAATTTAGTAAAATCGAAAAATGGAGCGTGTAATCGTCGAACACAGAACGAATGCACGTAGAGTACATTTTAATAAAAGATCAAAGCGAAATAAAGAAGAATTACATGTTTATGTGAAAAAATAAAGAATTCATCGCTGAAAGAATTAGTATCGTGTTAAACTTTACGATGACGTGTATACTCGTCAAACACAGTTAACTGATTAATATCGTAGGGATTGTTTACTATATATCGGTTAACACATTGATTGTCACGAAAAACTTCAACGTTTTATATATCATTCTTCCGTAGCAAAAATAAAAACGAGTAATTATCAATTATTCAATAAACATTTTCATTCGACGCCAATTACCTTACGAATTAAAATTGTTTTCGAGTGATTTGAAAGCTCCGGTCATCGGAGAGCACCGTGGCAGTCAACGTGTTAAGACAATCCCTCATATTTCCAAGGTAGATGATTTTCTCTTTAACAAAAATACGATGTAAATTATAGTTATAATAATAGTTTCTCTTCAAATATTTTTAAAACAATTTATAACATACAAATAGAAATAATTTTCAATGTTATAGAATTATTAATTGAATTTCTCATTGCTGAAATATGTCGAACACATCCCCTTTATTCCATTATATTTTCAAACCGAGTTCATCAATTAGCTTCGTTCGAATTTCATTAGTGTGTACATATAAATATAATTGTTTTTATAGGAATATTTCCGTCCCCGAAATTCGTTGCAGCTCGTTGTTCAAATGGCAATTAATTTACAACTCTGAAATTCCGTTGGGTTGTCTACTATATAGAAGCGTGATTCTATCATGGGGAAATAGTTGGTCGAGTAAGAAAACTCCTTAATTCCATTCGAATAATCCACGAATCGGCGGAGTCGTCTGAACCGATTTAATTAAAATGGCTAGGACGAATATACCTTGTAATCCTGTTCTGTCGGGCGGAATTTCCTTCGGGGCTCCGCGTCGTCGGGACTTTAAAAGGCGGAACACGTTGACACTTACAGATGTATCAAGATTGTACTCCTTGGAATATAAATGGATGCGATTCGCGTATACTGCTGGGGGAGGATACAATGCAGACCCCCGATACTATGCACAATTGCGAGAGATTCGCAAACATCGACTGTCGTCGCCGTGGGAGACTGAATAGAGACCCTTGATACTGTAAATAATTCATAGAATGGACGCTCCTAAACGCTGTTCCAACATTTTATAGAATTGTAAACTGAGACGGGAACAGAAATAATCAAATTAACACATTGACAGACACGGTGGCCACCGGTGGTCGGAGCTTCCAAATTGCTTAACGCTAGAACTACCAAACAGTTCAACTAACTTTTGGAAATTTTTCTATGGAAACTCCAACAGTGCTACTATTGAGATTTCTATTGATTTTATAATTCAGTTTGCCTATTGCTGAATTAACTTCTGTAGTAATTTCTCAGAGAATTATCTGTTATGTTTTTAATAATGATTAAAGAAGCAATCAGGAATGGGTCACTTTGACCTCTCTGGTAGTTCTAGTGTTAAATACAATTATAATAAGAAAACTAATATGGAATGAGAATATTTAGTGACACAAATAGATAGATGATAGTATAATACGAGTAGTCATACCAAATCATTAGTAATTACTTTCAATACCATTTGCCTTTGTTATTAAAGAATATGTATTGCTATATAAAACGTTGGAAATTCTCGTGGCAGTCAACGTGTTGATAAAATAATTATAAAAATTTTCATTTGACAGACGCGGCTACATCAGCATTCCATAATTGACTGATGTCGCCGACGTCGCTCAATTTTTTTAAGACTTTTGAACCAAAAGCTGATCTTAACCGAACCTTCTCGAACATTCTTCTACATTCCAAGCTTTTCTTGCAATATACCTTTCCGACAGTTTCTCTTCGAACTGCCGCTCTCGAGTGTCGATGGGACACATCGTGGTCATCAGTCATCTTCTGTTTATACTTGCCATCTTCACACTGCGTTCACACTACGTTCACACTACGTTCACACTTGTCCATCTTCACACCACGTTCACACCTGCCTTTCCACACAATTAATAATGTTAAAATGTTCATAATTATGTGAAATGTTAAATATCAATTTTTTTAAGAGAGGGAAGAAAGTTACATGGTGTTGAACGTTACGTTATAATAATGTCATCTTTGAATAATATCAGTATTGTGGATGACTGCTATTATTGATGACTACATGCAGGGAAACTAACTTAAATGCTACGTTGAAATTCTATAGCACAAGATAATAATAAAACAAAATTGTTTCCAGTCTCGGGACTTATAGTGGTTTCTAAGAGACCTCTTCAATTCAGTGAATTTGAAGACGCTTTCAACCGTTCTGGACCTTTAAACAAAATACCTGCAATGTATATTTACCTCCTAATATACTGAAAAGAAGCAGTGGAAAGTAAAACTAGTAATTCAGGGCATGAAGCTTGAAACAACAATGCAGAAAATTCTTCAGAAGTTACTTTTTAAGTCGTTCCCTTCATGTTCTTGATTTTTAGCTTAATTAAAGTTGAAGTCAAATTAGTAAACTACACGTACAACTGTTTCAATCTAATTAACTAATGTTTCACTCTTATATTTTTAATATATTAACACTCATCTGTGAAATTCACAATGTAATGGTTAGTATTAGGTTGTAATGCACACTCCACACTTATTTTAACGCGAGTAAATAAATTTCGCTAATTAAGTTTTCAGTTCCCCCGGAAAGGTACGCTTGAACCGTACACTGGCACGAGCAAAAGGCAAATGGCCGGATAAGAAAATCCTCGAATACATCTGGCTCGGTTTTCACCGAGTCATGAACGAAAAAATTTTGTTCACAACCTAATATAAACATTGCGAAACCTCTCACTGTTTTGTTATCTCCTCAGCAAGGATAAGGTATGATGATAATCACCGAACAAAATATTTATATTCCGATGCTTGTAGAAAATACAGTTCCCATGGAACAACATTTACAAAAATAATTATCCATTATTCCATCAGCGTTACGCATGAATCCCATGGGAAAACATTTACAAATCAATTATTCATAGTCCAATTAATACCACATCGAGCTGGTCCAAAAGTTCTCTTTCAATTTACTAAAACATTCCAGCACAGAATTTCACTTCGTGAAATGAAACCTTATCAAACCATAAAATACCAATTACACTAGTTCTTTACATTTCGCGATATTCGTTTGTTAATAACGTTTACTCAGTAGCCAAAAAAAGCCAGAAAACTTTTCGACCACATGAGCACTTCCACATTCAACATCCAGAATTACATATTTCATTGTAAAAAATAATTATTTATTTATAGTTTATATTAATCACCGGAAAAAGTTCGTGGGGTTTTTTAATTAACAATGAACTAGGGTCCAATTTCAATTAGCATTTTCCTATAGTTTAATCAATCAAATTGGTATCAGCAAACTGCGTTTATGTCGTTGGTATAAAATGAAATAAAATTATTTTACAAAAACCTTCCCCGTGTTTAACCCTTCGCACACAACAATATTTTTCATTAGAAACATTCATTATTTTCTGACGAAATACTAACAATATTATTTGCAATTTTTCGTTTCATCATTTTGCTGCGTTCAATCAAATGGCCGAGTCGTATCTCGAGTGCAAAGGATCAACACGTTGACTACCATAGAGGTCACCAATGACCGGAGCTTCCAAATTGCTGAAAAATATTTAAAATAAAAAAACTGATGTCAAATGAAGGTATTTAGTAACATATCAGCTAGATAACAGTATAATATCAGTACTATGATACCAAATCATTAACCCTATGCATCCGTAAACAGAATATTCCGCGCATGACGATCGTCACCTATCACCGGTTCTTCAATTCTTCCCTTTCATTTTGTTTCTGTTTTCACTACAAAACATTGATCATCTAACTTGTTTATCTTTATTTTCCAGCCAGTTATTTAACTGGTTACGGCAAGTGCTGGTATCGTTAATGTTAAAAGCCCCCACGAACTATCTCCGGTACTTCCTATGGAGGTCCCATGTTAGCCAAGCCGACCGTTCGTTCAAAAGTGAAGAGGAGCAAGAGAGAAACATTCCACTCAAAACGCTCGACTTTCATCCTCATGGTCATTATTGGCGCACGCTGAGGTCCGAGCGTCGTCAGTGGAAGAGTCCCTTGCTCCTCTTCACTTCTGAACCACGGTCGGTTTGATGAACCCGTTGCCGTATTTTAACCCTTTGCACTCTGAGTTCCCTTTGCATTTTTTCTTCGATAACTCTGTATTATTATGATATTTCATCCGAAACACATTTGAGAAAATAGACACTTTGTAGAGAGCAACGCAAACGATTCATCTTATTAATATTGAAAATAACATAACATAATCTATTTGAAAAATATCTTGACGAAGAAGCACACCTGAATAAAACTGATGTCGAGTCACGACATAGCGCAAAGGGTTGGCAAACTGAATTTAATCTAGAAATCAGTCTCGTCGGATTTTACGCCAACGCACCCTTTAAATGTAACAAAATCGCTGTTAACCGTTTTTCCTTAACACTAAAACTACCAGACGGGTCGAATTCAGAGTTTTTACTTTGCGAGCATTCAAATTATGAAGGCACGTTTGCGAAAGATTCTTAATTAAATCTGTGTATTTGCAGAGATGCGAGACTAGACGACCCTATTGTTTCAATTTTTAAAGAAAATTAGAAATTAGCCACTGTAATTGCTCGGTAGTTTTAGCGTTAATCTACGGAATTAATTATTCATCGGCTACCAGTGTCCAGAACACAAAGGGTTGACGAGTTTGACTGATAAACATTTTAGATCAAACATAAATATCACGAGTCTGAGGTAACAACACGAGTGAAATATCGGTCGCCATAATTATGGCTCGGATTTTGCTCTAAATGGTACGGCAAGAGGTTAACCCCTTGCCTTATAACAACGTGTCAAACTTGTGATGAAAATTATCAACCAAATTCGACAGATCTAAATGTTATTTATTTATTTTTTGTATAAATGAAATATTACTTGTCTATTATCAATCTTTAACCTTTAAAGTAAACTTAGACACTGAATAAGTATTGAATTTTTTTCCGATTCTATTGAATTATTAACGATAAAGTAGCTTTATGGGACACAGTTGCGAAAGAAATCATAGAGCAAGAGGTTAACGTTGGACCTTCAAGAAATATCTGTTTGTGTGCGAGTGTAGCTACGAACTAATTGCAGATGGGGGATGCAGGGTTGATCGAACGGGTATTCCGCCAAAGTAATTGGCAGTGTGGATTTGTACTTAACGCTTACACGACACAAGGCGCCTGGAGTACAGAGGAGGACCGACAGTGATTATTTCTCCTCACTTGATGGCAATTGGACGGAGATTCATAACCACTGGCGCGTCGCGCGGACGGGGAACGAGCGAGTTGGCTACAGGTGGTCCCGGGCAGATCAATATTGTTCGTGTGCCTTGGTTGAATATGTGAGACCGGCCTCGATGCCCCTCGCAACACGCACCAGACCCTGATCCTACCCGTGACGGTGATATTGCACGGTTATAAGCACCCTCCTCGGCCTACATACACCCTATCCGGCCGCATTCCACGTGCTCCTTGTAATTAGAAGAAGAAACGAAATCCGATCACCCCGGCTTGAGCATCGACGTCAGTTTACGATGGCTTGGGAATTCGATCCTGATGATAAAGCGATAACAATAGACATTTCTTAGTTAGCGTTGGAGGAATGGGAATTTTTGTGGAAGGATAAATTGTGTTATGAAGTTTTTAATGAAATTGTATGGAGAAGACACCGATGTTTGCTGTAATATACTTGAATTTGTTATTGATAAATCAGTGATGTTAATACTTATCATTATCAATTATCATCAGGTTGAAAAGTATTATTATAGTTATATAGATAAATTACTCTGGCACAAGAGAAATCTTAGGAAAGTACAGGCTGGAAACTTAACAACTTTTAGAGTTGCTTACACGTATAAACAAACATGAACAAGTCAATACGATAGTACAAAATAATACAAATATGGAGGAAAGCTAACATTTTGGTATACCTTAAAAAATTGATTTTGTAATTCGACTGATCGCTATCGGTCGCATTACGACTTACTAGACACCCTGTGTACAAGAGATCGTTCTTAATAATCTGCCGAGTTCACTAGTTCAACATTTTTATATTTCCAAATATTTATTATAAATAACATACCTTTCCTTCTTTCAATTAAACAGTCGTGTTAGGTGATCTGTGGAATGTCACTCAAGATTTCATTATTTGATTACAGAGTTAAAAGTATAATAAGCTGATTTTTATAAAATTAAAGAAGATGCGGAGATCTGATTCTCTGAAAACATTGTTTAGAAATCGTAGAGTACGTTCCTCCTGCGATACAGTAATGTCTGTTTCTACTCACGAGAAATTCGCCACGAAGCAACCCTTAAAAAGAAAGCTTCACACCCTCTTCAATTTCAATGACAGTTCAGCTCATCATACTTTCAATCGTACAGAAAAACTGTGAAATAAACGAACGACTTGAAATGGTGCTGCAGACAAAACTGTCTTCAATGATCCAAACGTTTTGGCTGTTTTATAAGAATCAACCTTTAACACAGAGCGATCTATACATACGTACACTTACTCTATTAAGGCACTCAACGGTAATAATTATGATACTATAAAATATATACGTAACAAATCTCTTTCTGCAGAAACAAATTGACTCTTTGTTATGGAACTTAAGTTAAATATCATGGATAAGTGAGTAAAAAACTATACAAGGCAATTATACATCCTTACTGCTTTAAATTATTAGTATTCTCCGAACCCTGAATTTTTTTTCTTTTAAACAATTCCGAGATGAATTTAATAATTTATTACTAAATTATTAAATTAAAAAAATTCAGGGTTCGGAGAATACCAATAATTTAAAGCAGTAAGGATGTATAATTGTTTAAAAAAAAAAAAAATTTTGTTAAACGAGGAGCATAAACTGTCACCGATTGCGGCGACAGCAATCATTCTATTGACACAGCGTCACATAGTATCCTCAGACGAGGATTCCAAGTCTTCGGGATCTTCCTCGACAAGATATTCCGGGTAACCGAGCGCGAGCACGTCCTGTCGCGACAACTCCAACAGGTATGGATAGAAGGATATCAGCCTGTACTGACTGATACATTCTACCACCCAGTCGTGGACGACCGGCACGCCACGGGTCGTCTTGTGCCACCCTACAGAAGCAAACATTCAAGCATTTTTTGAAGAAAAGTACATTTGCGATTTGAGAGAAGGTCGCAGAGATCGTTAAAAGCTCCTTGAACTTTCGTAACATAATCGATTTTATTAATAAATTATAATAATATATTATAATTATAATAATACATTATAATTTATGATAATATTATTATAATAATAATACATTATAATTTATGATAATATTATTATAATAATAATACATTGTAATTTATGATAATATTATTATAATAAATAATATATTATAAGAATAGATTATAATATAATACAATTTTAATTATTTCATGAATTTCATAATTTCAACATAATTCATAATTAAAATTTCATATTTTAATAAAAAGAATGTTTCTGCCAATTTAATACTGTTAATGAAGACTTTTGATATTTTTGGCGCCCGTGACTCGGATGATATTAACTACCGTGTTTTCAGTGAGAACTTTTCACTTTTCCATTGAGAAGCTATAGTAAAATATTCTTCTTACTGTCGTAATTTTATAATATTTATGGAGTTCAAGTTACTTATTCCTATTCTGGTCACAGTTAAACATTCCGATAATATTAACAGTGCATAGAGTTTGAATATTCTTCAACGTCACAAAAATAATCACCACGGTTCATTTCTTGTCGAATATTTACTGCGAAATTATTAACGAAATTATGGAACTCACCAATGATTTCGTAATCGTACTTGTCTGCCTGGATCACTATGATCTTCAGCCGTGACTTGGCGGTGGTTGTGGCATCCACCGTGTCGACTACAGTGCCACCAGTAGCACGTAGCAACTCCTGTAAGAGAACGTTGCCTTGAGCCGCGGAACTTGGCAAGGGTTCAACTGTAAATGGTCTAGCAAGATTGGACGGCAGGAAAACGTAAATAAATGCGTTCCCTTGAATTCCGGGCAGAGTTTCATTATGGACCACTCAACTTTTCGTTTGCTACACATGGGACGTACTGCAATGCATCTACGATAAACTGACTGACCGGCTGTCGAGATAAAAGTGCTGTTTCGTTGATCTTAAACGGGGAAAAATTCTTTAGACACGAAAATAACTCTTTTCCCTGACAAATCTTGTTAACTAGAATTATTAGTGACAACTGCCTTATCTATCGAATAATAATTTACTAAAAAGGAAAGAGATTCATTCTTTTTAAGGCTGTATATGCTTTAAAATGTTAATATTCATAATTACTGGAATCTGATATATGATACGGAGTTAATGTAGAATCAAAAAATGTCAGATTACATTTACACTTTACATTACTGTTACATTATCAGAAAATAAGAATGTTTATTCGAAATATTCAATGAAAATTTCTATCTCTTTAAAGAGACGATGAAATATGTGAATTAACCTCTATAAGTCCACAGGCAAGATACATTTCACGACCTGATACTGTTATTCTGACACTGTAGACAAGATATCCGGCGATCCGAAGCGTTGTTCTGACACTGTAGACGAGATACGTCGCTATACCTGGTACGATTCTCTCTTTGAAATGCAGCTGATTCCATGGGAATAATTATTGATCGAAGCTTCATTGATATTAACCCCTTGTCCTATCACTTCGTTCACAACTCGGAAACCATTTTATATAATACTTCTACAACACTACTTTATATCAAACATTAACAACTGACAGCAGAAAAGCAATATTTAATTTAACCCTTTGCGGACGAATGTCGACGTTTCGCCGAGATCGAACTTTCATATTTCGGATACTGAGTTGCGAACGAATGATTTAATAACTCAAATAACAAAGGGTCAGTGCATAGTTTCCTCTTTCTCTATTAATTAAGCATCCAGTATATAATTTGGCCGAATCTGCTGAAGGTTCTGTGTACTTTGAAGAATATTCGTCCGCAAGGGGTTAATTTATTAATTCGACATTCAACTGTGTAATAATATTTCCTCCGGTTCCTCACCTGGAACTGCTCAACGGAGACGCCCGAATAGGGCCCGATGCAAAGAAAGACGAATCCCTCGAACAGACCCTTCTGCCTCAGCCTGGATCTCCGGGGTCCAGCTTCGAATGTCCCGCAATCGACCACCTCGTAATTCTCCGCGTTAATCGGTCTCGCTTCTTTCAGCGAGTCGATCACCCACTGATAACCAACGACCCACTTCCCGTGCGCAACACCCTGCAAATACTTGAGCGTCTTGCTAGCGCTGTTCCCCTTGTCCTCCTTCACGATCACGTGCGTTACGCTCGGATCGAACTGAGTCTGGTAGTCCGCGTTCGCCAGGATAGCGAACTTTTTTACCTGCTCGATCTGTGCAGGCTGCAAACCGCTGCAAATGAAACGCAGTTTTTGCCTGCTCGCTCCCCGCTGATTGATGCTCGCTCCATTGGTCCTGGCTGTCGTGCTCGTTCCTCTGTTCAGCGACATGTTTACATTTCCAGCGGGTTTCGGTTTCTTTCCTGACGTGCCGACAACCGGGGCGCAATCGTTCTTCGCCGGTTCGCAGACTCTTGGCGTGCTCTGATAGATAGGACGTATGTTTTTCTTGCTCAGAGTACTGCTGGCGGTCGAGCTTCCTCCACTCACTGATGGTGGGGTCCTCGCAGCGCGGTCCCCGTTTATATGCGACACCGGCGACGTCATCGGGTTTTCTTGCAGTGTCGAGTTGATCGCTTGCAAGCTGGAAATTGATAGAGACGTATTGCCGTGTGTGGTTCTTGGAGAGTGGAATTGAAAATCGGGGAGTGATTGAGGGCTTCGCGACTATGGGTTTAATCGTGATGCTGTCTACTTGCGGGGTTTGGGAAAAATGTGTTTGATGTTTGTTTGGGAAGTTATAATATTGAATGTCCCGGAAGGTTATAATATTAAATGTTCTGGGAAATTATGATATTGAATATTTTGGAAAGTTACAGTATTAAATATTTCGGAAAATTATAATATTAAACGTTCTAGGAAGTTGCAATATTAAATTTTCAGGAAAACTATAATATCAATGATATTAACTCCTTGCGGACGAAGATTCTTTGAGACATACAAAAGCTTCAAATGAAGCTAAATTATATGTAAATTTCTTAAACAATAAAAAAAGGAATTTGCTTGCTACTTTGTGTACCAAATATGAAAACTTTATCTCGCCCAAATGTCGACATTCGTCTACAAAGGGTTAATAATATTTTAATACAGATACATACTGTAGAAATCGAAATACAACGGAAACAAGTTACTAAAAAATCATTTGTAATCGAACGAGTCCGAAGAGTTGTATCATCGTATTAACAATTTAATGAAGGCTATTTAATAATACGGCTGCCAGGAGTGTTTCATAATTTGTAAAGAAAAAAAATAAAATTGAGAGATCAATCGTGGAACTAGATTACGTTCTCGCATGGATCGTATTATCCCGTTAATTGAATGGATAATTACGCGCGCTCGAGAGCGACATGGAACGAGGGGGAGCAGCTACAAAAGACTTGCATTACTTACTTTTTCGTCTTTACGTCGGGAGTGTTCTCGACAATGTCGTCTTCTTCGTCCGAGTGTTCGGCGTCCTGGATATTTCAGAGCACAAGTGAGTCTTTGAGAGGGCTGTGCAAAGAGGCTTGTTTATCTCGTAAGCAGCGGAATGAATAGTTACGGCGAATAATGAGAAACACGATTTAGATACCAAACGGCGCGGCGACAGGATATTATACTATTTTTCAGCCGAATCTGCGCAAAATGCTCCGCATTCACGGCTCGGTTAGTTACAAACGTTATTTCTACAAAAATTGATGCTCACTTTCCACGAATTAAATTCACCGGCCAGCAAAATGCACGAAATTCGTAAAATATAAAATATAAGAATAGAACACAAGCATCGTAGATTCTGTGAAATTAATTCTGCAAAATGTTAGACTTTAAACTTCACGTCGGTTTCAATTATTTCCGATTTATAAATATCTACTCGAAAAATCTGTCGAACCTATCAGCTAACCCTACCATCGCGCACAATAAACTTGTAAAAACTTCAATTCGATCTCAATGTAAACAGATAAACATAAGTATTAATATTCCGCGTCAACAGATAATATTCCTAGTGAATCCGAAATTACTCGAAACATGAGAATGACAATAAAAGTACCCTGCAAACAAGCCACAGTGGAACTTACACCTTACCATATTCTGCATATTCGAACTCCTGTTCACAGTTCTCGAACTCGGCGGCGTTAATTGTTCGCCGATCCTCTTCGTTGTCGGAACGTTTACCTCCACCGGTTTCCCAAACAAGTCCTCCTCGAACTGCTTAATACGCAACTGATGCTCCGTGACGTTCATCAAAGAATCATGATCGAACGAGTCCTTCAGCGGCGGACCGCTAACAGTGCCACCGGCCATTTTGTCGCTGTCGAGCGTCACTAACTGCGCCGCGAACGACTCGCCCGCGGCGTCGTTCCTCTGTCCACTGATCGATCTATCGCCTTCTTTCCTCGAACTTTTACCGGCCGCTTGTATGTACTCTGGCGTCAAGGTTTTGTCATCGTCGCTCTCCGTGTCGTACACCTTGCTGGACCCCTTGTACCTGTTCTCCTTATCGGAGCTATTACAAAGACGCTCCTCGCTCGCTGACAAAAGACGACCGCCATGTTGTTCCTTCCGCGTGTTCTCCATTATCACGTACGTGCTTCTCACAGGTGCGCCGAAATCGTCAGCCAAACTTTCCGTATCGACATTAGCAATGACCTCGTCGAAATTATCCTGCATCAAGTACTGCCTGTCGTTTTGTCTTGGTATTTCGTCGGAGGCAATGGACGCGGTCTGCATGCCTCTAATTTTGTCTATGATCGCTCCGAAATCTGGCGAGTCATCGTTGAAATCGGCTTTATTAAGCGACCCTTTCTTCGTCGTTGTATTCGATTTCTCAGAGTTAGACTCTGTATCCGATTGAAGCAAACGCCTGCGTTGCAAACCGGCACATCTGGTTGGTATCCTAGAAGAGCTCAAAGTCAACGTCTTCACGCTTACATTGGTTTTCTTGTCAGACACGCTCGACACACTTGAAGAAGCTTCCAGTTTTCCCTTTTTATTGAACCTGTCTGTAGGCATCAGGTCCTTCGACCAATCATTCACGATCGTGTTCAAGTCGTTGTAAGAATCGGAATCCGGGGAGATTGGTCGTTTACGTTTAGACGTCGGCGAAAGCCCTACTTCGTTATTAATTCGGGTAACGTTTCTATTCTGCTCGGTTAAACAAATCACGTCCGAGCTGTCCGTGTCCGAGCTGACAGCCTTGGGTACGATCCTTTTGTAGACTCTTCTCTTTTGATCCTGCAGCAAGTGGTGTTCAGCGTCGGTGTCGCTGTTCGAGCTGACCGACACGACATCCGTGTACCGGGTACTCTGGCCAGGCGGCAGAATGTAATACTTTTTGTCAACATTGTCCGTACTATCAGCCGCTAAGTCCTTAACCGAGTTCCTGCGGTGCGAACTTTTAAAGGAACCGTCACGGGAGCCCTTTTCAGTTTGATCCCGCTCCTTCGTCGTCCTCTTCATCATCTGTCCCGGATTATCTCGGCTGGCGGACCTCTTTCTCTTTTTGCACGGCGAACCGGCGATCTCCGATCCCTCGGATCTCCGCTGCGAGGTCCTTATGAGGGCCCTAGAATGAACGCCTTTCACGTCGGACAAGTTGCTCTTCTTGGCACCGATATCTTGGCCCTGTTGCGCGAGCCTCGTGGCCTGCCCGGTGCTCGCCCTGGGTGACTTCGGGGAGAGCGGCTTCAGCTGAGTGTCCTTTTTCGGCGTCAACATCTTCACGTCGCTCTTGAGAGCCGGCTGTACCGGTCGATGCAACGGGACGCTGTCCCTTTCCTCATTCTCGTAGAGCGAGACGAACAGAATGTCATTCGAGTCGCAGAGTTGGCTGGCTGCGGTCGTCGAGACGACGTTCTTGGAGACGGCGTCGTTATCCTTATTGGTGGCTTTAGATGTTGTTGTTTTGTCAGCGTCGAATGTTTGTCTTTGAACCCCCGGCGCTTTGTTAACCGATATCTCCGGTTGATCTGCGTTTAACGGTGCTTCCTCTGGCATTGATGCCCTTTTCGTGTTCGTATCAGAATCTTTAGCTGGATTTTCTTGGACACGTGCCTCCTCCATGTCGTTCACCGTGATTCGAGTACTGTTGCCGAAACTCTTCTCAGGGTAGGCTTTTTGGGGTTCGTTCAGCTCTACTGTATTGCACGGCGATTGCAATCCTTTGACGTAATCTTGACGTTTTGAGAACATTCCCCTAGTGCTCCCGAGATACAAGAAGATAATACGCTTTCTGCGAGGCTTGACAACCTTGCCCAACTTCTGGAACATGACCTTGCCTCCGTGACTCCCTTTCCTCTTGTCCTCTTGTTTCTTATTCTTCGAAGTGCTCGGTGCCGCGGCGCTTCTAGGGCCATCGAGATTATCTTTACAGCCTTCTTCAGGGTTATCCTTTGCTCCTAATGTTAATATCCGTGTAATCTTATCTGTACTCTCCTCTTCACTCCGAATGATCTCCCGGTTCAAATCACGTTTTACGCTCATTAGTCGCGAGTCGGCGCTCTGGGTATCGCTCGATTGGACGCCTTGTCTCTTCAAGGACAATCTGCTCGGAAGAGGGGTTGAGGATTGAAAATTAGACGTCGAGCATAATTCGTTCGCTTTGATTCTTTCCGTCCCTGATGGGGAAACATTTTCCATCATTGGGCTACCAAGGTTTTCAGCTTCTCTAACCGCAGTCGCGTCGATAAGGGATCTGCTGCGCTGATCCCGCTTGGGGGTTCTGCACAAGCCTAATTTCTTCGCGAACTCTTCCTCCTCGTCGACCTGATTATACGGCGGATTTTCAATCTCTAATTCGGCTCGGCTTCCAGCCGTGACCCCGATTATGTCGTTCATCTGATGGCTGTTCAAATTTCTTATATGCACCTCCTCGCCCTTATCCAGCATGATAAAGGACGACTCCTTCGCAGGCTGGCTCTCCGACATCGATCCATTCTTCTTGTCCCTGGGACCTTGTTCCCCCGTAACTTCGCGCGCCGGCAATCCCTCATTCCAGTCGTTATCCGCGACCCGTGTGTCCTCCACGCTTCTTCTTCCCCGCCTCTTCGGTTGTTCCCGCTTCTTCGTGGCTTCCTGTCTCGAGGCCTCGTCCGCCGACTTTTTGTTCTTGTTCTCTCTACTGACGTTCAGCGATTTCTTCTTCCGCCTTCCGCCTTTCGAGCGCATCTCCTTGCCGAACTGGACCACCGACGTCCAATTCTTCTTCATCGATGGCAGCAAATCGCATGGAGAGGTCTTGTGAACGTCGCTCGTCTTTTCTTGATTCTGAGCCTGCTCTTGGGGGATTTCCTTGCTGCTCGACCTGTTGGTAGACGTGCTAACCCTTCGATTGGCTTGCTGCGGTTGATTCTGTCTATCGATTGATCTTGCGTTCGATGTTTCGGAAGATCCTGGGGGATTCCCAGGCTTGATCGTTTTCTGTGAAGCGGTCCCTGGCTTTTGATCCTTCGAAGGTCGCCTCGGAGTTACGTAGCGAGGGCAATTATCATCTCTGCTGGTCAAAGGACGGTTAGGTTCGTGCACAGCTGTGTCAACTTTGTTCCCTCCGTCCTGGGAGACTGAATACGTGAGCGTATCGTCAAGATCGCAAGCGGTCGACCCGATTCGGTTGGGAACATCGAACTGCTTAGTAGCCGACAAAGTTTCTAGCCAACTTTGGACCTTGAACTCCGTCGAGTTGTCGTCTGAATAATCCTGCTCGTTCGTCGGCAACGGCGCGAACCCGGACAACGTGCAGTTCGAGAAGTACTTCGTTATGTTGCTGTGGCAGGCAGTGTTGTCCTTTTTAACTTTGCCGTTCCGCGATCGCCTCGGTTTCTGCGCCTTACTGCTCGATTGTGGAGCGGACCGTCTCTTTAGCGGTTTCGGCACAGCGTACGAGCAACTCGGTTGGATTTTGGAGTCTTCTGAGTCGGATCTTGGTTGGTCCGTGTTCTCCGACGAACAACTTTCACGGGTGCTGCGTTTTCTGGGCACGTACAACGAGACTGCAACACGCGCGCAACATTGAGGAGGTTGTGTTATTCCTGGGACCATTAGAGCTTTCTTGGGTCCATTAGTCGCGTTACACGGAAAACGTGTTATTTCTCTGGTATAGAATATTATATCTGTTTTTTTTATATTTATATTTATCATTGTTTATGCTTTTAGACTGACGAAGCTGTTATTTCAAATATATCAGAAACAGACGAATAATTCACGCAAATGAGTTACTCGGTTTCTTTGGAGCTGCTCGAACTACGTCAGTAAGGTAGATAAAACAGCCTCTACAGAAAGGGAACCGTACAGTAGAAATTAATTAGATAATAGAACACGTACAACCACTCTTTCGAAAAAGGTTCGATGAAGGAACTGTTACAGGACAACTTAATACACCGTAAGAAATTAATTGACTCCAAATTAACTAATCCTATCAAAGACGCTTGATTTCTGTTCTCCTTATGAAGTGTCACGTGACCTACTTCTTCACGTAATAGAAGATATTACTCTTTTCCTCTATCAGCTCCCAATATCGATACTATCGTTTCAAACTTGAAAAATTGTTTTGCAATTTGCTTAATACAGAACATGCAGAAAATGAGTCGAATACAACATCCTTTCTAGTTCTAACTTTTCTTCTTTTATAGAAAACAACAAAAGTTTCTAACTTCTTTATAAACAAATATAAAAGCAAAAGAAATATGGAATTGTTTGCTGATGCAAAATACGTCACGTCCCGACGGAACTGCACGTTTCCGTGCAATGGCCTTGTAAGCGTTGTATCTCGATAAGAAAAGTGTCACACGGGAACCAATTAAAATTTAAAGGGAACTATCTGTTAGGCGGCCTTGCAAGGAATTTCGGAGGTTGAAGGCGACACAGGTAAACGTTAGGACCTGGTAAAACATTGAAGTTTCGGATGCTGGCAGAAAGCAACGGGATCCCAAACAACGCGGCCGTCTGAATGTTTGAAAGACTCGTTCCGCCACGTGGAAACGAATAGCTGACCTGAGTGAACATGATATCGTGGCGCACGGACGTACATGTACACGCGCGCGGGCACACAAAGAAGTATTTTCTGGTTCGTGCCCTTTCCGAGCAACGTGCAGGTATCTTATCGTAGATAGAACATTAATTCTCCTCGAACTTATTGCGTTGCCATTGCATCTCAAGAAAATTCTCTGCGCCCACGGTGGTCTGTTATCGGAAATCTGGACCCATCGCGAGATTAAACGATAAATAACAAAACATCGAATATCGTATTAATCATATGGACCTTCCGGAATGATTTTTAACTCGGCCCTTTGAACCCTTTGCCTTATAATAACGCGTGGGACTCGTGGTGAAGGTTTTAACACTAAATTTACGGACATTTATTGTACACTTTGTTCTAATGTTTCTAGGAAAATTGATATTCGTTCGTTTAGATTTCGGAAATTAGAGGTTTCAACGTAGACGATTAGAATTCGTATTAGCGTACCTGCTTTAATCAAAATCAACAGAAACATTTAGGAAATAATTTTTAAATAAGTTATATATAAATTATACTGAAATTCAATATGAGTCGAATTGATTCGTTCCGTAAATCTAGTGTTAAACAGAACTTAACAAATATAAATATTACTCAATTATTGTGAATAAAAATGAAAGATTATCCTTTTGTTATCAATTATTATAATTTAAAACAAACATAGGCATAGAATATACCTAAAATTTGTCTCTCTTTTTAATAAATTATTAAGGGAAAAGTAGTTGTGTCGATTATAGTTGAAAAATAAATCGTAGGTCAAGGGGTTAAAGGACACAGGTTACAATGAGACATTACCAGATTTGTTTACAGTTATAAAAATTAATAGAGATTTTGAAAATGTATATGATAAAGGTGGCAGTAAGCCTTGTCAAGTATATTCATCAAAGTTTAAGGAAAAACTGGATGTGAGTCAGTTCTCTCGATACTTCTAATGTTACATAACAGTACCGCGATTCTTATATAAGGTATGTATTCAAACTGATAGTGAGAGAGGAGTAGGTCTATTGGTACTAGTTTTCTTATATTTTTATCGAATGAAAGAGCAATGATAATAACGATGTTGAAGGAGGAAGAAAGTGGCTGTTGGAGAAAATTCAACAAAATGCGACAGTAAGAAACGATTGTTAATAAAGATTTCGTAGAGATGGATAAAAAAGTACTGAATGAATCGGTTGTACTCACTGTCGATGCCGGAGTCTTTTTGTATCGCTTGTATTAGTTTTTCTAATCTATCTTTATAAATTTCCATATGCTCGTCCTTGCATATACTGCGTCGATGGATAACGGCGTTGCATAATGGACAGGCTGCATTCTTGCTTTGCAATACAGTTTGGATACAATCCCGGCAAAATCGATGCCCGCAACGGGTCCTCGCCGGGTCTGATATGGTGTGTAGACTGAAACAAATCATGTAGCATTTATTAGCATAACAGAATATAAGAAATGCTTAAAATGAAATTGATTACAATTGAAGGTAATATTTCAATTGATTTAATACAGGATATTAGAGAACTAATTATAGAAATTTCTGATGAGTATGAATGAGTATGAAGATAATATTTCATATGAAAAAAAAAATGAATATAATATGAAGGTAATATTTCATATGAAAAAACAAAATTAATGTAATATGAAGGTAATATTTCAATTGATTTAATACACAATATTAGAGAACTGATAATAGAATTTTCTAATGAGTATGCGATGGAATAATTGAGAATAGGCATTTTTAGTGACTACGTGATAGGAGATTTGGTAATTGCAACATTCAATGTTTACGTGAACCTTTAATATAGCATTATTCACATGAATAAATGATTGAAATTGTTAAAGAGTGATTGTATGAGTTGAATAAATGATTCTAACATTACGTCTTATCTCCTATAGTTTATGATAATATATAGCTTATAATTCTGTGAAGATAGTCGACATAAATATGTGTTATAGTTATGACTATATGCTAAAACCATGTGATAATTGGTAATAAGATTTCTTCACAAAAAAAATTTCATCTCTCCAGGAAGTGGTCCATAATTCAAAATATAATAATTTAAAGATGGAATGCTTAATGCTAATTGCTACGTTCATTTGACATATTGTAGAAAAATACACTTAAATATATATATAAAACAAAGATAATTTAATGTATCTTTAAGTTTTAATTGGAATGATATACTAATTTATCTATAAAATAATTCTGGCAAACATATCAATTCTATATTTAGGATGATTGCGATATTATATCTTCATAATGGTATCAACGAAATTCAATGTTGCCATATGAATATGTAAAGTTAACAAGTTTTGTATGAAAACAGATCATTTGCAAGCAAAACTGAAGAAATAAAAAATGTTCATTGAAACAACCAGCTGAATTAACATGTTAATACTACAATAGATTCATTCAGAAAATTTTCATAGCATTATAGTAAACACAATTAAACATAACCTATACCACAACGTGACAACCATAAGGAAAAATGATTTATTTTTACACACCCGGCGCATAAAAATCACTACGTAAACTTATATCTCTGTAGATCATAAATCTATGAGAAACTTACCAAATTGGACATTGTAAACATTTTTGCATATTCTGTATCTCTTCTGACAGTTTCTCAACGGTAGACAAAGTTTGCTCCATTTTTCCTTTGTATTTTACAACAGTTGTAACAATTGTAACAATTTTCGCGCCTACATTTTACCACTTTACCTACACTCCTACAGTTGACAACACTTGTCAATACTTGTCAACACTTGTCAACATTTGTCAACACTGATAGATCAGTTTATAGATTCAGCCGCGTGATTCATGGTGGCGTTGCGATCGATCGCTCGATGCAATGTATATCTCAATCGTCTTTACACAGGTATTATATTCCATAAAAATATAATAATTTGAATGATAATTCAATAGATAATTTAGAACAAGTAAATAAGAGATAAAACCATTGATACCAGTAATCTTTGCGTAATATTAATCTTAAAATAAGGTCACATAATTTACATAAAAATAGGGCGTCAATAAATTCAAAACTAGATTTACAGAAATTCCCAAAACAGGAAGTATAGTCATGTAAACGAACAAACATACCCGCGGAGTTCAGTTACCAAACAAAAAATCATTTGATTAAAAATTATACACAATGCTAAACTAAATTTCAAATATTATTTAATTTTATTGAACTTCCTACAGTGCTCCAATTTCGACATTAGTACATTATAAATACCTCAAATTCGCAGTCTAATTATTGCATAAATAATTATTCTGCGAGTGACACGTATGTAATACATGAAATATATATATCAAAGAATATATTTTCTATTTTTGATCCAGCAACTTCTAATAATTATTCAATAAATTGAATTATTATAATTTGAATATTCGCACAGCATGAATATTTTTGAAATAATTAATTTCGCTTTGAATTTCACGTATTTATTCACGTGAACATTTTTCACTTTACAGAAATTCCCACAGCAATGAATAATACGGAGTTATCAAGTATCAGTAGCAGACAGAAATGCCGATAGTGCGACAATGATGACCACCGCAGAAGAGACCTGTTGATGACGTTATGGGGTGGATCTATTTTGCCAGTATTTTACTCCTCTCCTTATGCGGTGAGTTTCTATCGCGGAATCCACGGATATCTCGTACATCATTGACGTGTATTAAATAAAATATTCATAACTATCCAACGCATATATATTTCATCATCGAAATTCACATGTACAGATTTACGTAGTGATTCTAAACTGCTGACCGGTGGTGTATATATTCGTGAGAAAAATAAAATAAGAAATAATCGTGACATATGCCGCGATACCGATTATTCTGTCGAGGCACCAATTATCTAGCCTTCGAGGATAAATTGAAAACATTGAAATATTTATTCCTTGATAATCGTACGTTTTCAAATAATACTGAATATTCGAAAAACAATTTTCCCTTGACACTCTGTCGTCGTCGAGAATCTAACGCGTTTACTCAAAGCCGTACGCACTTAGAAACTGTTTAATGAAATCAAGACAGTCCCGAAGCGCTTCAAGTTTTCCCCTGTTGGGATCAATTACGTCGCGCCGAGAGCGCGATATAAAAAAGTTCAAATACGGGAAGGCTATTAAAAAGTACCGTAACATGAGATATGTAATATTAAAGGAAGTAACATTTACGATTTGATTTTCGCAAGTTAAAAATCGAATCGAACGCTACAGGTTCGAGAAACAGTTTTCTTTACGTGTCAACGGGAACAGGATTAAATAGGGTGTAGTTCTAGTAGAAGGTTCATGAGATGTTACAAAGCTGTTTTTCTTTTTTGCGTCGAATACCGAGTGTGGTATGATGAAATTAATGTTTTTGTGTGACCATCAACAGGTATACATTAAAGGTGCTGTGAAAATTTCAGTGACTTGTGCAATGTTCCGGGTGAAATTAATTTCATATATTTAACACTGCAAAATAGTTTTTCTCTATTTCGTAGCGATTATGCATGCGAACGAACTGGCACTGAGAGATTTAAGATCCGGTAAATTTATTCGGACGATTTCATCTCGGAGCAACAGGAACGATGTTACCCATGACGAGCTCTAAGCTACGGTATAGAAGAGATCGGTCTCGAATAAATTTACCAGACACGAATCAACTGCATTCGCAGAAACGAAAAAGCACAAACCCATATCCATGAAACGAACTTAGAACAGTGTATATACTTAAGTTAATAAAATGATGAGATTCCATGTTGACGGTTCAAATGTTACACGACTGATTAAGTGTATGCACATTTTCTATAGAATTTATTACGTACCTATACCCCTATTACTAACACCCCCGTGTCACAGAATATCATGTGACCGAGACCCATTAATTTTATTATATTCAGGTCAGAAGATTTTGGTTACTCAAAATCATTAAAACGACTTTTATTGATAGAACACTTTGTTCTACTCCCACGAGGTCTAAGCATGGAAGAAATACTATGCAAAACAAATCATTATCATTTGAGTATCATTACAGTATCATACAGTATCAAATGATTACAGTTAAGTTCACGAGCTTCAACCTTGTGTAATATACTGGTTCCATTGGTCGCAATGACAGAGAAATATAATACAAAACACTCCATGAAAGTTCCATTTCGTCGAGACATTTAGCTTCAGTTAATTAATAATTTACACTTCGTTAACTTGCAAGTCTACCCTCTTGAAAACCCAGGACTTTCCTTAACACGTTGACTGCCATAGTGATCATTGGTGTCCAACGCTTCTGAATCGCATGAAAACAATTCTAATTGTAAGATCATCAATGTTGAATACAAATGCTTAGTAACGTAAGTAAATTGATAATAATCTAACATAAGAATAACGACTCTTAATTCACAATGATTCTTATTTATTTATTGTACTGTTTTTCATGACAGTCAACGTGTTAACTCTTTGCGGACGAGCGTCGACATCTTGGCGAGATGAAATGTTCATATTTGGAATACTGAATTGCAAACGAATGATTTGATTACTCGAATAGCAAGAGATCAGTGTACAGTTTCCTTTATTTCCATTGTTCAAGCATTCGATGTATAATTTATCTTGATATGTTGCCAGGTTTGTGTACTTTAACCCTAATCGGACCACGATGTGACTTTGAGTCACATTTGAACTTTTCACTTAAATTTTTTGATTATTCTATATTGCATTTCAAAAAGTTTTTTAGGACTTTTAAAATTTGGGCCCTATAAACAAAAACAATAACATTTTAATCATTCCTTTTATTCTCATAAGCGACTGACAGTCACATCGTGGTATGATTCGTTATAAAAACACGTGGTACAATTAGGGTTAAAGTGTCTTCGTCCGCAAAGGGTTAATCCTGGACGCAGTCTCGAGCATAATTACAAACTCAGGACACTGGCGGTCGAATCTCGCGCGGTAATCTTGCTCAGCGATTGAATGGAACAAATGCGAGCCGTTCTTCCTTGCCTCATCCAAAAGTCGTGAGCTTAACTTCTGTATTTCATTCAGCATCGTAGGTACACGGGAGCTAGCAAATCTACATCCGATATCTGTTTTTATTTCGATGCAAGAAGAAGATGAATGGCGGCAAAAGAAAAACCCAAGCGCCAGCTACAATGTGCTTTGCATGTAAGAATACACTCGGAAAACAGGATTGAATTTGAAAGCAACGAAGACCTTAGTGGTCAGAGCATTAGCTTTCCTTTGCAACCCACAGATGTATGCTTCAGTTCTATACATGACCTATTTCTTGATACACCAAACACCGACATCCAGACGCCAACTTAAGCGTACGCTCCTTCGAAAGCTACATATCCCGACCGAACGTCTTAATGCCATATTCCTCAACAGTTCCTTAACCCTTTGCACATAAAACGTTTGAAATTCTCGTGGCAGTCAACGTGTTGATAAAACAATTATATGAATTTTAATTTAACACGACTACAAATGTCACCGACGTACAATCTTTTTAACCCTTTGCACTTTGAATTTCTCTTGCTTTTTTTTCTCGATAACTCTCTATTATTACGATATTTTCTTTGAAATGCATTTGGAAAATAGATAGTTTGTAGAGAGCAGTGTAAACGATTCTTCTAACTAATAATATTGAAAATAATATTTTTTCTCGATAACTCTATATTATTACGACATTTTATTTGAAATGCATTTGGAAAATAGACAGTTTGTAGAAAGCAGTGTAAACGATGCTTCTTAGTAAAAATACTGATAATAATATAATATAATCTATTGGAAAAATATGTTGGCAAAGAATCACACCTATGAATAAAACTGATGCCGAGTCACGCTTGACATAAAAGCGCGAAGAAGATAACACTAGAACTATTGGACTCGTTTCAGTATTCTTGTCTCGCAATTATTGATATCTAAGAATCATTGAATATTCGAAATGATCGTGAAAATAAATAATCCCACTCGAACACCATGATGAATATCTGAAGAATCGAAAAACAATCTATCGTTACAAATTTCCACAGGAATTACATTTCAATTAAATGCTCGGCAGTTCTACCGTTAACACGTCCGCATTCCCCCACACTTCAGAACCAGCCACCACACACTAATTCCTAATTTCAGAAATTATAATGCCAACGCCAATGATAATTTCATGAATTCTAATTTCAACACCAATTATAATTTCATGAATTCCACTCACCTCATTCACAATCTCACCACACCTCAATTCACCCCAACATACCTGCAACATTGCACACCAAAAACCTTACAAAGACAAAAAAACACTGTAACTTTAAAATAACATTCGCCACAAAGAATCTCTCCACTCCCCAAGACGCGCGTTCCAAGCAGAGATTCTTAACGTTCTCTGCCACGCTTAGCAAAACCACGTATAAACCAACCTCCAGTGGTGAGAAGTTCCAAACGAAGTTTAGTGACCTTGAGTGACCAAGGTGTTCGGGCCAGACCGCGAGACCTACCGCCGAATAATAACTTGACCGGTGTACATTGCTTTTTCACGCTGCTGTGGATACGAACAAAATGCAAATCGAATGACCAAAAAAAAAAACAAAAAAACAAAAAAAAACCAAACAAAAAATAGTGGCGGGATTGCCGTTGCCACAAGGCGGTGGTGGTGGGGTGGGGGCCCATGGACAGCCGCAGGCTGGTTCGCCGAGCACCCCAGGCCCCGGCGGTGGCACGGCTGGCAGTGGCGCGAGCAGCACCCTCGGCGCTGCTGGCGGCGGTGCTTCTGGCTCTGACACCGGCACCGCCGGTGGAAGCGGTGGGGTTGGTCTCGGCGTCACCGGTGGAACTACCGGCGGTGGAGCCGGCGGCGGTGCTGCCGGCGGCGGTACCGCCGGCAATGGTACAGGTTGGTCCTCAGGGCCGACTCGTCGGGGCCGAGGGTGGCGCAACTGGCACCGCGGCGACCCCACCCTCATAAAGGGACTCTGGAAGTCGAAGGGACCTCTAGGTAATTTCAACCACTCTATTGTTTTCTTCTAGCATAGGGGTGTCGAACTGGGATCACGAGATCTTTATAGGATGTGATAAGATAAGATCCTCGTTGGGGGTTACCCTCTAACTGCTTGCTACGCTTCAGGAGTTCGACTCGTGATACAAATTTTGGATCAAGGTTGACTTGATTAAGTTGCCGCACAACCCCTTGCCTTATGATTTATTTCTTAACTGTGCTTACAATAACTTTGTCGGTTTAATTTAATAGAGAAAGGAACAAATTTTATACTTGTGTCTACGTTTACTCTGAAGATTGAGGATTGATAATAGACATAAATTAATGAGTAACACTTAGATTTGTCGAATTTGGGTTGAAAAGATTTTATTGCTTCTAGTTTATTAAAATCATTTTGCGCTGATTCTATGGCTGTGGTTACTTTAAAGCGCTATGATTGATAATATAGAAACAATGTTTAATTTAAATTCAAAGGAAGTAACCTCTTCAAGGTTGAATTCTGTTTGAGAACGGACAAAGATGATCTTAGTTTCTATTAGGCTGTAGTTAATTTTGTTCAAATTGACATGAATCGAACGATGTGAAGACGGACGGAGGAACCGTCCGTTGCACGGAACCTGGCACTTTGGTCCGAATAGTCAGATTCGAAGGCACACGCCTTCCCCAGACGAATATCCTGCTATAGTATATGGTTCGCTGAGGCGCTCGCACACACTGATCGGTTCGCGCGACAAAGAGTGGGGAGAGCCGTTTCCGGACTCGTAATTGGCGTTCTCGGGGCGACTGACTCCGCCCCTATGACATCACGAGTGCCAGGTTCCCAGCAACTGACGGTAGTCATGAGAAACATTCGAAACAAAACAAGTTTTCGTTCGATGGACGTTAAAGTTAAACTAAAATCAAATGTGCACATATGTGCCAGTATCCCTGGAGAGGTTAAATGACGTTTATGTTTGTTAGGTTATGTTCGATATCTTAGCCGCGAATCTGTCGCGATATTATAGGGCAAGGGGTTAACGAAGCGGATACTAAAAAGTCAAGATCCTTATATCTCGTACGTCCAACCAAATTCGGTTCGTCCGACGTGTCACCAAGGAAATTGATGTAAAAATGGCGTCACTGGTGATGAGCAGTCAAAGTGATATACGTAGAACTATTCACGTGCACAGGTTTAGACAGTTTCTGGAGTAGAGGTAGTTGGCAGCCGCTGATTAGAGTCACTAGTTTGAGGGAAGGCAGTTCGACACCCCTGGTTTACCACTTGATGGCTAGTGGGGAAAGAGAGGTCCATAGTTTTGATTGGTTACGTGTAACCGAGTTGACGAATAGCAGATTAGAATCAGTAATGAAATAGAAATTAATCAATTGGACCCGCTTTCTCTAGCCATCGCCATTTTTATTAGCATGTCAGTAGAGCAGCTTGAGTGAGACTGGAATTTGTACAATATTTCATTAACGACAATTAACAGTTGTCAAAATTATTATATAAACGATCACTGCTAAATCTCATTACATTCACACCTTACAATTGGAGTAATCGCTAAATTATACTTCTTAGGAACCTTATCTCCATATTTAAAAAGTGAATATGCTTCCTTGATTAATTACATGACTTTTCTATTGCCTATACTATACGATTCCAGTCTCAGTTAGTCAAACTGTAGCTTCGTTGTATTGATATCGTCTAATTGCACCTAGAAACACACTAATAATCCAATACAATAAAGCATGTTATTGTACTGCATAAAATTTCCTATTAGAGCATCTACAGTGTTAATTTCTTTAACACTTAAATTACCAAATGCATCAAAATCGACCATTTTCGATTTTCTTTTCTTACGAGTTTTGAGAAGGTAACAGATACTTCTCCGAGGAAATGCTAAAGATCGACTTAGTGATACGCAAAATGAATTCTAAGTCAATTGAGACAGCAGATGCATTCCTCGAGTTTCGACGAAACAAGTTAGATAAAGTAACTTTGATTGCACTGGTGTTAATTTATTATTGAATTAAATATTGAGAAATCTGTATTAACCGGGTAATTTCCCGCAATCTCCGGCGTCGATTACTTCGCCAACGCTCGCGTATCAGATATTGAGACCACGCGCGAAACTGTCTAATCCGTAAGAAGTACAGGAACACGGTGAACATTGTAATCTGCGGAGTTTCTTGCGCATCGTTCCCTCGTGGAAACCACCGAAGTTCTTCCGCAAGTTTGGCGGATTACGGTTATAATTCATTTGCGCCATCCTAAACCGTATTCCGGTGGTGAACGCGGTTTGCGAGACTGATGATTTTCGCCGCGAACGTCTTCAGACTTTAAATCGAATCAACAATTCGCTGGCGATTCAACCTTCGCTTTTCCGTTTACCTATTGCATCAATTAAACCTTTCAACGTCGAAGTTTCAATCTATTTTATCCCATGTTTTCCATGACTTCGCTTAAGATCTTCTTACATCTAATTCAAATTACTGCTTAGATTTGACCCTTTGCACTCGAGTGGTGACTCTTAGTCGCCATTTGATTTGACATAACAAAATTACAAAGTGTTCTTTATAATATTAAGTTTTGTACAATGCATCAATATGCAAAACATTTTTATAAAACAGCTTTGTTCCTTAACACGTTCGCTGTCAGTGTTTGTTTCAGCGATTCTCTCAATCCTAATATTTTATTCAAATCAATCTTCTAAATAAACTATTGAAACAAATGAATCTAAAATGAGTCGTTGAATCCTTAAATGTAACTTCGTAGCTTATAATATTAACTAACTATATCTATAGGATTAATTTCATTTTCTTTATAGAAAATATGTAATACTAATAGCGAACGTGTTACTATACCAATGTTTTCTCATTAGTTCGTTTCAAATAGTGTCGTCTATCTCTCATCGAAAATTGTCGAATGTTTCTAGTGAAAAGCTTCCGAGCGCAAAGGGTTAATACAAAATCAACATACCTTGCAATAATTTAAGAAGATTGCCTATGAAAATTGATAAATAAGATTTGGGATACTGCCAATCATCGTTATCCCTGATTTCTCAAAGTACCAATCACCATTTTCAAAAGGAAATTCCTCGATTGTCAATATTCCTCCGTTTCAATCTTTAATCAAAGCATGCATGGTTCATTTCCTTACAGACACGTGTACAAGCAGCAGACGAAAAACACGTGCACAAGCTACAAGTTAATTCCAACTAATTAAAAAACACTCGTCCAATTAGCTGGCGACCCTCGACTCGCTCGGTACTGCCTGTAACCCCGTTAACATCTCTCCAAAACTAATTTCCCATGTCAAGTTAGCGGCGACGCGCGTTTTAGTTAATCGTTCTCTGTTATTTATTTCCTCGTTAATCTCTCTTGGCGAGGAGCTCGACTGCTAATTCGCGATAATCTCGAACGTTTCGAGAAGAAGAACACGGCACGCAACTTTTCGCGTCGGATTTTCGGGTTCTTATCATCGAATGGGGTGAGGAGGCAGTTTTCCAATGTGTCGCCAAGAAAACTTTTTCAGTGTTTATGAACTTGGTTCAGAGGCAGCTGCTGGCGAGAATGTTATATGTGACGTGCCCCGGTAAAATGGGATTAACGCGTGGGAAAAACTTTTCGAGAGGAACACGTCTGAAGTTATGCACCCCTGGTGGTATTGCTTCGTTTAATTGTGAATTGTGGGGTTAGTAAGTGGAGATCTTGTATCAAGACAGATGTAATCCATTTTTGATAGTTACTTTTTAACCCATTTGTGTTGTTAACACTATTTCTGAATCAGTCAGAGAACGCTTTTTCAAATTTAAACTTAAAATCATTTTGTTGCTTTAACTCTTTGCACTCGGAAGTTTCTCGCTAGAATTGAACATTTTTTGACGAGGCTGGGACGATATCCTTTGAAACTATTTCGAAGGGAAATCATAAATACATTGAGGAACAAAGCTATTTTATTCTAATATTTCACACATCGAGGAATTATGTGAACTCAACAGATGATCGTTATTAGCTGTAAGAAACGATAGAAGTGAGATTGAGTGCGGTGGAGTGAGATATGAAGATAAAGAACAAACTTGACGGCGCCATGAACTTTGATCTCCATCGTTACATCTCACTCCATCGCACTCAATCTCGCGTCTCCCTCAAAGGCGACCCAAACGTGAAAAACTCCTCCTTCCCTCTGACATCTCAGCTCGCGAATAATCTATCAACTCCCACTCCACCATACCATTCATTGCACCAGAGTTGGCTCGCAAGACAGAATAAAGTCTACAGGGGTTTCTCACCATGCTCATTTAAACTTTCCATCGACTACATATAGTCGCAGTAACGATTAACAATTCAATATAAAAAACATGAACAAAGATGATAACTACCCAATAAAAACCAAGTTCCAACTCTCGTGCAACGTCCGTCTCGCCGCAACGAGACCACCGACCCGTATAAGCCGCCATTGGCAATTTTAGAAGCAAAACATCCGGGCGTGCGTGGCAAGTAAGTACGTCTTCCCGGCGCGAGGGATGTTAACCTCATTTTACAGAAGCCACGTCACATCCCGTAGCGCTGGCTCCGTAAGCCGTGCCCGCGAATGGTTCAATTTCCCGCGGAGCTCGTTCCGCGCGGCGTCGTCGATACCGAATGGGACGGTAAATCAAGAAAGTTTTCGTCGTGCACGCACACGCCGGGATAACAGGGATACCGCGCGAGCGAGCGAGCCCAATTCTTCGATAAACCCGCTGTCTCCTGGAACGGCCGCGGTTATTCGCGGCGAGGTCTACTTAGGCTAACATTTCATCCTCCTTTCGTCGATTCAGCGGTGCTTGGCGGGGGTAAATCGAAGATAATAGACACAGGGTGGAATGGAAGTGAAAGATTCATGAAACGAACGAACGGGGACGCGTCTTTTCGATCGCGCTCTTCCCGCCGCGCAATTCAGATTTCGGATTTAACTTTCAGATATCGTGCAAACCGACCCGCGACGTATTTGATTATGAATACTAGCAGCTTGCGTTCTCCGGTGTAAAAACTGCAACTCGTAGCTGCTGCAGAGATCAATTTTTCATGTTCCCTTTTTCCACGGAGGAGATGGATTAGGTACATGTTTCCGGTGATAGTTGGAGCACCGTTGAGTCGATGGGGTATTGAAGGCATGATTTCATGGAGACAAATCGGTGGAATATTGTTTGCTTGGAAACAAATGGGAGTGCGAGGGGAAGACTGAATGATCGAAGCAATAGCGATTTTTTAGCGACGCGCAATGAATTGCGGGGTTTTCGGGTCTCGTGAATGATATTCTTTGTCTTGGTGCAGGTGGAGGTTTTATAAGTGCTAGATTAAATTTTATTGAACTAATTTTTTAGTTTGACGTTTCACTGGTTTTCCTGTATTGCTTGTTCTTTTAGGTGACGGGGATTGTGGTGGTCAGAGGAATATTTTAATGGCGTTTTTGAGTATAGAATTTGAAGCTTTAAATAATTTTAGGAATATCAAGTTAGAGATAATGAAACGAACAATGAAATTCATGATAAAAGAACTAAAGCTTTATGCACCTCCAGCATTCTTCAGTCTTTCTTTAACAACCTATTTTCATGGAGATTCGCTTGCGATGTAAACAGTTTCCCTACAAGATAATCACCTCGAAACGGATTCGCTTTTTCATAATTCATACGCACTGATCCTCTAGATCTACCAACGATATGAAACTTTCTCTTGACCACCTACGCTCCACTTGCATGTACCATCCTCCTGCACTTTCTTCGGCACGAAGTGTCCTAGCATGCGGTGCACGTTTCCCAAGAAATTGCAAGTTTTCCAGCATCCTTACGAGTACTATAGGGTCATTCGATAAATAATGCGGATTTTTGTACTCCTTACCTTTCGAAAAGTTAAGATAAGCGAAACTTATTTTAAATCAAAATGTATTCTTTTCCATTATCTGCATCGTTCGTCCGTCTTTCTAGTAGATTTCCAATATCCTTTCTCAAAATTTCACTTGTTCGTAACGCAAAATAGTTAACAATAGTAACAAAAATACCGCATTACAGTAAAACCTCGATCATCCGATTTAATTAGCTAATAGTTCAAATAAATCGAATAATCCGGCTAATAGTTCAAATAAATCGAAGATTCAAAGGAAACGTTTTAAACACGTATCGTACAAATTAAATACAGTCTAAGTCTTCGAAGCTTCAGAGCTCAACCTTGAAGCTTTAAGAGTTCGATATGAAGCTTAAGAGCCTTCCATGCTCAACAAGTCTTTGAGTATAAAGACTCGAGCGTCGAAGACTCCAGTTTTTACAGCCCAAAGCTAGTACTCTTAAAACTTGAGTCGCGGCTGCAGCTTCAAGGCTCGACGTTCAAGGTTAATTTTTACTGGTTCTAATTTAGCCAAGACTCCGGTAACGTAGACCACAGAAGATAGCGACTCGGTTAATCGAGGTTCTGCTGTATATATGAGATGACCCGATAGAACCTCAGCCATCTTAGAGTTGATGCTTTCGTGGCCTGGAATGTGACGAGGATTTGAGGCTTTCGGGTTTTGACGTAACGTCATTGCACTTGGCTTCATCACGGGTCGAGGAGACACTGATGCTCAATAATAGCTAAATATCAGAATAAATTTCCTATAGAAGCTAACACCGAAAAGTCTCGATCTACCATGTAGTCATCTTAGATTCGATGCTTCCACAGCCTAAACTCTCATTCAGCCATCTTAAATGTAATACATTCATGGCTTAGAATGTTATAATGAATCGAGGTTTTCTGGTTTCGACGTGACATCATTGCACGTGGCTCCATCGGGAGTCGACAACACATTGATACTCAATGATAGCGAAATACTAGGATAAATTTCCTATGGGACATGGCACACACCTGAAAGTCTCGATCTAGCATTCAGCCATCTTGCAACTAACATGACAGGATAACGGTGGGTCGGTGGGCGCAGATTCTTTAGGCAACGCAGAGGCGTACATCTTCCTGGCGTTGCTGATCGGCCTGGTGACGGTGGTGGTCGGGTGCTGGCTGTCGGACAACTGTTGGTCGCCGGAGCCGGAAGGGGTGGTCACCCTCGCATAGCCTAGTGCGGACTTCCGTTCGTCCAGGCGATAACAACTAGTACGCGGTCCCTCCACCGGGAGTATACCGGGCGTCGTCCACTCGGAGGAGCGCAACGCCATCGCCGCGGCCGGGCACCAGCGGCCGTTGCTCGACATCAACGACAACCACACGCTGCCGCCGATCTGACTAACCATCCCGCGAGAACGGAGAAGAAAAGACTCGAGCCCGGTCCTTCGTTTAACGAGGACAACGGGCAGCGCGTCGCCCTTTGTAAACTTTACTTATAATTAAAGATAAAGAAAGAACGAACGAAAGAAAGAAAGAACGGGAGTTTATCTGATTAAAGATGAATCGAGGATGAATAGGGGTTTAGCTAATTAAAGATAAAGCGAGGCAGAACGAGAGTCCGACAACGGATCAACGAAGAAAGCGACAAGGGGTAGCGAATAGACATGCGAATTGATAGGGTCCGATAGCGCGGGAAGCAAACGTTCATCGAAAATATCGACATATCCGGCCGACGCGACACGACCCGGCGACCCGGCGGCCGCGGGACACGACCGACGTGCAACGGACGCGCTTCAGCGTTTAACGCGTTCTCATTCGTCTCAGTCGAACGCGCGATCAATGAATAAGGACGCGCGTGATCGGAATTAGAAAGGAGATCTCGAGTCGAGCGTTGCGTCGTATGCACGCGTGGATCACACGTTCCTCGAACGTGGCCTGTCATTTGCTCGCGACCGCCGCGAAATGATCCCCGACGGTCCCGCGGGAGAAGATTCCTTCACCGTTTCGCGTCCGCGATCGGCCGACGTTCGCGCCCGCGCGACTTTCGAGCCGCGAAAGTCGGATCACCGGGTTAATTCGCGCAGATCCTTGATTGTTCAACGACGAAACGTGAAAGTGGGGAAAGCGGGGCTTCGGGATTCGACGCGGTTAGGCGGGAAATTCGAGGTCGGTCGACGGATTCTCGCGTTGGGGCGCGTTCAAGGGTGCCTCGCGTTGGAACCAGCGTGGCTACCGAGATTAACGCGTGCGAGCGTACAGACACCACGCGCATGGTTCAAGCTGTGTCTCGATTTGGCTGGACGCCGATCCGTGCGACAACGCGCTGTTACTCGAACGACGTGGTGTACGGCGAGTGGGCGAGATTGATGGGACCTTCGGCCGGCAGTCGCGTTGCGCTCGCTCGTCCCCTGGATATTGTACGAAATTGTTGTACGACAGTAAATGATCCATTCCTTTGTTTTCCGAAGAGTCTTTGAACAAAAGTCTTTAACGAGGACACATCGATGCCGTGTTTCCGTTATGTCTCAGACGGGCTTGGGCGTGGTCTCAGGTTCTGGGGACTGTGGCAGGGGGTTCGGTGCTTTAGAGTTCATAGAAAGCATCAGTTACTCTAGCTTTCATTAGAAATTCATCTGATGTCCTGGTCGCGCTACATGTACGTATCTGGCAAATTGTGAATTACCAGGGAATTGTGTTAACGTTATTCATCTTCTTATTCTTGTCACAGAGCTGTTAATTTAATTTTCCTCGGTTTGATATACTTACGAGATCGAGTAACAATGACAAATTATTGCTGGGAACAATTGCTTGAAACAACAAACGATGAATAATACAAAGAAACCTATGGTTTTAAATTGAGAGAGTTTCGCATTTGAAGTTCGGAATGAATAATTTCGCTTACCCGTCGCCGAATTGCTCGTCGCTCGACGTTAGCTGCGGAAGGATCCCGAAACGGAAGTCTGTTCAGTTGTCTCGCTTTAAAACGCCGCAACCGACAGCGTCGCGCCGCGAGTCAAGATGGTCGCCATGCGCCATATTGCGGCTTCCTAAGAATGATAGAGATATTCATGAATTCCTTATGGCCATGAAGAAGTTCCTCGGTCGGGTGCGCGCTGTAACGGGGAGCAAGGGCCCAGAACTCGCCGCCTAACACCATCCCAGATCCGCATTATGTACGATTGTCGTCGCTTTAAACTTTCCGCGACCCGCTGCCACGTCCTGTATCCTCGAGTTTCGAGCAATTTTCCTTTGAATTAGATAGCGATAATTGTTTCCCGGCGAACGGTGAACCGGGGAGCCGCGGTTTTCCAGCTGACGCAGACAGCGAGAGTATGCTCCGTCGTTGATGACGCGTTCTCATACGCGCGACTGTAAAAGAACAACAGGAAAGAACTGCTGAGAAGAAAAAAATGAAAGAAATCACGGAAGAAGAGGAGGGAGACGAGGAAGAAGGAGGTGGTGAATAAGAATAAAAAAAAAAGAAAATGACGAAAAAAGACGAATGAGCGGATCGTTTGTAATTTTGTAAGATTTATAAATAACATTTAACACTTTCTACACGGGAATGTCTCCATGATACTCGATCGTACGTCGCCACCTCGCATTTGGAACTCGACCTTCGATCGGCGTTGCCAGCGGAACCGTGCATTTTCCATTAGGTCTGTAACAGCGGATTAGCCGTGACAAATTCATGCACCTGCGTCACATGCCACGCGCCGCGCACACAAGTGCACCGCGGTGCTTCGATCGATAAGATTTATACTGTTCTTGCGTTCGCGGATGGTCTTACTGACCCCCGGGAGTTCCATTCCGACGGGAGTTGCTCAAATATTTGATTCGTTTCGATCCCGAATATACTTGTCACTTCGTCCGCAGTATTACATGTGCGATCATTAAATCGGTTTTTTGCAAGAAATCGAGTGAACATTCTTTTAATGGATCATAACGTTCTGTTATACATTTGAACGCTTGTGCGAAGCAACGACACGAAGATTCGAAAGGAAAAATATATTATTGGTATCGCTCGTTTAATAAAGGTTGTGTTGTTTGAAGAAATTGGGTTGGATAATATAGAAAATCTTTTGTAACACGCAAGAAGCCTCGTGTTTTAGAAAATATACAAATATAAGTTTCACTGAAGTTTCATTAAACGAGGTGAAACGTGTTTCGTTCTATTTATTCGTTTCCAATGTAAGACGAGAATATTTGTGATTAATTCGATATTTTTTCTTGTTTGAACAGTTCTATGTGTTTGATGGGATATTACGTTTCTCAAACAGATAACACGTGCCACATCTTATCGGATCTATTTCGTCGAAACGAGCAGCGTCTTCTCTGCTCCAGGATATCTGCAGAATACTCACAACGAGCATATGAAGGATTTTACCATTCAGACACGTGTCCCGTTTTGACGTTTGCTGACGATTGTCAGCTCAAAATTTGCCTACAAAGTGGAGCTTAACTTGACGTGGGTCGCGTAACGCCGAGACCTCGTTGAACCCTGCTGCGCAACCTTATCAAAACACTTTCACTGAGCAGCCTCATTAAAATAGAGTCACAGTACTACTATTACGAGAATTCTGTTGAAAAATAAACCACTTCCTTTTTAACAAATACTACCACTGGAAAACTAAATTTCTTATTAAAAGAATCGTGAATCTGTGAAGTCTGGAAAGATAGAGCCGGGATATATGCTTTCTTAAGATACAAATATTTGTGGAAACATTCTAAATGCACAGAATATTCGAAAAATGATTTCCTATTCTTACTTAATATATCAAGTTCGGTATACAAGGATTCTTTCCCCTTTAACAAGTAATAATCACTTGACAAGAACAAAGACAGGAAGAAATGAATAGAATTTCGCTGACTTTCCAGTTAATTTACCAATTAACTCTGTACAGTTAATATTGACGTTGCATAAGCGAACGCGACCTATTATTCCACGTGTCTCTTCAAACATTTCGCTCGCAGCGGAACGGGATCGCTTTTAATCCGGGCTTCAGTGAAAAAAAATATCGATTTTACTGCCGGTCCGCGTAAATATCCCAATCGTGATTGAAACTCGCAGTTACAAACGGCGCCCGATGAATCCGAACCCCGGAGGAAGAAAACGAGAGGTTTTTTCCGGCATCTAACGTTCTCCAGCACGACGTAACCACGTTTTTCGTTTACGTCGATTAAATCCGAGGGCAGGCGGCGCGGACCGGCCGCGGGAAATCTCGGCCACCCGATAAAAATAATTTATCTGCTGGCCGCTCTCGAGAGTAAAATTCTTGTAGATCCATTTCGCGAACGCTCGCTGCGAGGAACGATGGAATTCAAGGTGCAGATACGGTAGTTAACAATCTGCGACTGATTTTTCGGATAGTGTCTCGTGAAAGTGTTTGAACTTCTATTTTATTTTATTTGATTTTATATTATTTCATTTTATTTTATTTTATTTCACTTTATATTATTTCATTTCATTTTATTTTATTTCACTTTTTATTATTTCATTTTAGTTTACATTATTTCATTTTATTTTATTCTATGTTATTTCATATTATTTTATTTTATTCTATATTATTTCATTTTATTTAACTGTATTATTATTTCCAAGAGAATTTATTATGCTCACTATTAGAAAAAAATTTCGGAAGATACTAGTGCATTCGCACCTCAACTCTTTCGCCTCGAATACTGCACATAGGTACCACAAAAATTTTAAATTACTGGAAAGCCAGAAAACACTCTACAGATAAAGGAAAATTACCACACGAATCTTTGCTTATGGCTGACAGCTTAAGTGTTAATTCCTATTATTATTGCTGAACTTATTTCTTTCACTGAAAACCTTGAATTATACCTAGAAAGCAGCTGTTCCTGGCTCTCTTTGATTTCAGGGAGAAATACATATTCAGGAACGGAAGGATACGTTTAGTGTTAAAAGACACACAACAAAACTACGAGATCAATGATGAGATAACACCAATCAGGACATAAATAGCTAATTACTTGGGTAATTCTCAAGCACACCTCATTGAACAAACTCTCTCAACTCGGATATTCATCCGACAAACAAGGAACAGAGTACCCTTTGTTTCGGCGAGACCGTTTTTTCCCCGCTATTGTCAGAATCTGATGAGGCTTCGTTATGATATTCGACCTTACGCAACCGATGCACCGTGTTACACCCTATTCCGGGACAGGTTATCACAGAGCGGTGTTATTACGCTAACAATCGCGGCGTTAATTTCAGGCACCATTGTAATAATGGGGGCCTACTGTCAGATCTTCCGCATTCCGACATTTGTAGAGCGAGCCGCACAATTAGTGCAACTGTGCGAACCTGCGGCGGCGTTGCCGTGTTCTCGTCGTTAACGCTTGCTTAATAAATTAGATGATCCACGCATTGATCTGACTAGCTTTCAAAAGAAATTTAAATTTAAAAGGGAAAACAGAAGGATTGTTAACACGTTGATCGCCATGGTGATCATCGACGACTGGAGCTTTCAAATTACTTGAAAATAATTACAAGAAGAATATTGACATCGAGTAAAAATGTATAGTAACATAAGTAACTAAATAATAGTGTACCTTCACATTGAAACTATAAGACAGGACAAATATTTAAATTGTGAGAGAGATGTTTAATGAAATTTGTGTATTCGTATCAGATACACAATTAGGAGACCTTTCGAATCTCAGAAAACGTGTTAGTTTAGTTTTTATAAAAAATTGGGGATAAGTCATAGTAATTGCTCGGTGGTTTTAATGTTACCGAATCATTGATAATTAATTTTAATACTATTTATTAAAATACTATTTTAATACCATTGTCAGAAGAATAAGTAATATACAGGACGCTGAATATTCTCGTGGCGGTCAACGTATTCAGCAAGCAGGATTTCATTTTATTGGATCATTACTTGAATAGTGAATAATATGATCCTTTTCTTTATTTCTTTTATTCTTAAGAATTAAGATAAACAAAGCTTCTTTTTACTGAAATTTATTATGTAGAGTGAGAGTCAGATCGAATAAACTCTCTCTACATTTATTATACTGCAAATTACATTTCTCACTTTCCATTTCTAATTTGCGAAAGGAACATTTAAAAATTTAGGCTTATTAGTTTTTTCTGTGGAATTTTGGGTATACAGAGTGTTCCATTTCAATTGGTAAAAATCTATGATGTAAATGGAGGTTTAAAATTGGGAATTTAGATAAATTGACTCACAATTGAAAGTTACAGCTACTGAACAAGCATTCGGATTAAATTCTATAATTTTCTCTCGTCCGTAAAACAGATTTTTATGCAATTTGAAAATCAGAAATTGTAATTCTTCAATTCTTTCTGTTCAAATTATTATCGGAGAAAATGTAAAATCCTGTCATCTCTTGGGTTTCATTAACATTTCCGTTCAATTGTGTCCCATAAATTCGAGGTTACCGTGACTACATAAAATTTGCAGTTCATTAACTGCATCTTCACGGTCACGACTATTCCAATTAATGCTTACGATGATTACTTATCGTGAGAACTGTGACGTGTTACGACAAGGATTACGTAGAATTCGGGTATTACATCAGTAGCATCATATACATTGTTACTGAAGCTGCACATCGCTGGCCTAATTAATCTAATTGCAACGATATTGAAATATGATAGTCCTTTGCACAGGGGAATCCGGATTTCGAAGCAGTAGGGCCTGGTAGAAGCTTATCACAAATCTCCTTCGCTTCTATTAATTGCGTTGTAATTAGACTGCGGGTATTTTTGAGAGTATCGAGTACAATGCGGTAATCTATAGGAACTAGGATCGAAAAGAAACAAAGTTCATACAGATGAAACTTGATGAAAAATTGTCTTACGTTCTGGTGAAAATGTTTTGTCTGTGTTTAATTTGAAGAAAGTGAATGTTATAAACCCAGAAAATTCGCAGTCGATTAACTCAGTTGATTCGATTTATCTTTGATTATATTCTTAATGAAAAACTTGATGAAAAACTGTCTTGCGTTCTGATGAAAATGTTTCATCTCTATTTCATTTGGAGAAAGTGAATGCTATAAATCCAGAAAATTCGTAGTCGATTAAATTGATTTGGTTTACCGTTAATTATAGTCATTATTCTATTATATCACTATTAATTGTGATATTCGATCATTAACACTTTCCCTGCTTTCCCTTCATTATTCTCCCAATTCTGTCGTAGATTATATTATTCTTGTAGCTTCGTCTTTCACTATAGGCTTATAATTACCTGCACCTTATTTCTATTATTCCTTCACTTTGTCTTTCGTTGGTTCATTCACTCTTCCTACACATTGTTCTTTGTCCTCCGACGATCTTTTTCTTTATCTACAGCATTGAACCAGAGTAGCGAACAACCCTGTTGGCACCTGCAAAGTCAATACTCTCCTTCCTCTTACTGCCAAGCAGTGTCACGCTGATGTTGAGAGCTGCGGAAACACTGCGAGCTAGCACTCTGTCGCTGGTCGAGGAACTATCCTGACAAAAATCTTATTCGAAGCTCGTTAAATCTCATTTAACGCTGAACTATAGCTACACATCGACGGAAACGTGGAACTAATTTTTCCTGAAAATATGTCGCGCATCACCGTAGGAATACTTTTTCAAATATTACTTCCATTTCTGTCCAATTCTGGTTAATTATACTTTACACGGTATAAATAAAAAGCAAATATCTTTGAAGATATTAACACTAAAACTGCTAGACGGGTTAAAACGAGTTATATCTGGTTTCTTCATTTCACAATTATCAACCCTTTGCACTCAAAAAATGGCTCTTAGTTACCATTTGATTCGATACGATAAAATTATAAAGTTTGATGTTTAATATCGAACTTTATGCAATGCATCACTGTGTCAAATATCCAAGTAAAATACTTTCGTCCCTTACTTTATCGATTAAATTAGTTAAATTAGTTGCAATAAACATCGTTTATATTTTATCAAAGAAAGTTGAATGTTTCTAGCAAAAGACTTTCGAATGCAAAGGGTTAACATTTGTTTTCAAAATCGATGTCGCCAATATGGCATGCTCGTTTTTTCTGAGTAGTGTTTTTTACGATCGACAGGTATTGTATTTATTATTCTTTACAGTATTTCTATTTAACAAAGCACATTAATTTCTACAAATTTTTAATACCCATATATTTATTATAAACCACCTATAGAAAAATAACTTTGAAAATATATATATATATATATATATATATATTTGCTTCGACTAGTTGGTATTATCGCCAAACAAATGTGCCGATCGTACAGGGTTAATCTTCTGACTTGCGCTTTGTGTCGCAACCGCAAGGCACAGCGGCAATGAATGAACAGTGTCTGGATCCAAAAGAAACGATCGGTTAGCCCGAGGTCTCGAAAGCAAATACCAGAGTCTGGGGCGTGGTTCTCGTCATAACTCATCGTGCTTGTCCGGATGTTCCCTTCCAGCAGTGGGCTCGCACGACCGAAACGCTTTTCGCCGTGAAATCCGATCAGAATTTCGGCCGGAAGTTGATGGATGCTACCCCGTCAGTTCGACGAGCGGATGATGTTGACTAAGCAGGCCATTCGAACGAGACCCGGTTGACATTCCGCGTCGAAACCTTCATTGTCGCTCTACCCGTTCATCGTTAGCTGCACGCACAAGTTACCCTTTGTCTGGCCGACACCGGAGAAAGCGATTTCGACACTGTACCACTTGTCCGAGAAATCCGACTCGACTGACAATTATTCTGTTTCATATCGTACCAGCTTTTTTTCGTGATCAGTATTAACAGTAGAACTACCGAGCATTTCATCCTTTGCACTCTGAATTTCTATTGCATTTTCTCCTGGACAACTCTGTATTATTACGATATCTTGTTTGAAATGCATTTGAAGAAACTGATAATTTGTAGAGAGCAGTGTAAATGATCTTTCTTACTAATAATATTGGAAATATTAATATAATCTATTGGGAAAATATCTTGAAAAAGAAGCACACTTGTGAATAACACTGATGTCGAGCCCAAAGGGTTAGTATGATTAATATGTAATCCCTATAAAAATTATAACAATAGATCACTTTCAGTTTCTTTCGATATTTGATACAGAATTCCAATGAAATGATTTATTTCCAAAATCATTTCAAATATTCAATGCTTTTAAGATGCCAACTATTACTGGTAAGGTAGCTCTAGTGTTAATTGAGTAAACTATAATAATTTGATTTGAGATTTGAGGTCACCGGTGACCTCCGTGGTATTTAACGTGTTAATTAAGAATTGATTTCACATTTTTCTATCGAGTAGGTATGATTTATCGTAATTCAGAAATCAATGATCGCATTTGTTAAGGATATGTCCGAGTTATGCCCGCTTCACACAACTTCCCGCGTAAATCCCAACTTCCCCGAAGATTCTCTCGCCGATTCTCCCAATTAACTTTCCAACAGCTTACCGGGGAACCCCGAATCGCTCGGTTCATAAATTGAACCGGATGCAGCCTCACGATCGATGGGAAAACGGCACGCGCGGGATGCTCCGGTAGCAGAAGGAGATCATCCGTCTCGGCTTTCTTCGAGAGGAACAATCATCTTGGGTCGGCGTAGTTTCATTTGACTTTCATGACGCGGGCAACAATATTGCCGATGTTACTTGCTGTTTTAGAAAGTTTAACCCCTTGCACTCTGTTGGTTCTTCATAATGACATCCGCATTACTTGTAGAATTTAGTTCGGAAATTAAAGAATGAAGTGTATACTCATCACACACAGTATGAATGCATCTAGAATATGTTCTAACGAAAAACTAGAGCAAAATGGAGAAGAAGTACATGTTTATTTGAGAATAAAGAATTCATCGTTGGAAAGATAGTATGATTTCGAGTTTTTAGGTGACGTGTATAGTTGTTGAACGCAGTCAACTGGTTAAGGTATTGAACATGTTCGGAGTGCAAAGGTAATTGCGTATTCTTCGTCTGTAATGCAATGTTAATGCTGTTTTCTGGACAAAACTCAACTTGAAAAGTATGAGTGATACAAAACGCATGGTGGTTATATTCTTGTCTACATTACAGGGATATTATCAAGTTTTCCCAACGTCAATGAATACTTTGACATTCGGTTCCGAGTCCAATAAACAGAGAAACGGGATTTATTCGTACAAAGTTGTTACTTTCCAAGTAAAAATCATTTCGTATAACGGTTACTCAGCAACACATTTAACCTTCAACCTTCGCTACGCGAATACTCGAATTTCGAGGTTATGTCCACACTGTATCGTTCGAAAATTTCCGCTAAATAATCGACACGCGGCACCGCTGTGTTCCGCGCGGAAACCGCTCTTCGAACCTGTTATCGATTGAAAATTAAAATTTCACCCGCTCACGGCCACCTTCACGTGGAAAAGGTGAACGGCTAACTTTCCTTTTATCCGCGCCGCCGAGGAAGTTCGGCCGTGCACGACGAAGAAACAACGTCGGCTAACTTCCAATTCCTGCTAGGAATCTTTCTGACCACACATTAGGGGCTCGAGTTTCCCTCGAACAAAGGAACTTCCCCGACGAAGTTTCATGGATGCGTCGTTTCGGCGAGACTGGGCGAGCCGGGATATTAAGGCGGCCATTTTTATGCGAGGGTCCCCGGGCGAGGACCGTCCGAGGCTTTCAGGGTCTAATTGATTTTCCATATTCTAACCATTCACGGTGTAAACCGTACTCTTCGCTATGAAACTCGCGTCGTTGTTGTTGAATTTATAATCTAGCCCTTTGCGCTTGAGTGCCGACGCAATGGCGACTGCGAGCTTTGCTTTCGAAAATCGAAAGCTGCGGAAGAATGATTCAGTCATTCGCATGACAAGTGATTTTCCTTTTATTTAGTATTTAAGACTTGGGTGTATAATTGAATTTCTTTAAGAGTTTTTAGAAATTTAAACATTCATCTGAGTAAAGGGATATGGTAGTTTGATTATGGATTAGAGAAGATTTAAGAAAGATTAAAGTTTTTTATGATATGGTTGTGATGTTACGAATCAGTATAGTGGAAGAAGGAACAGCTAATTATGGATATAAAATTGAATGTTTGGAAACTCACAATTCGTGTAAAGGGTGGATATAGTTCGATTATGGGTTGGAGAATATTGGGGGATTAAAGTTTCGTTGTGATATGGTTGCAATGTTACGAATGATTACAATGGAAGTAGGAACAGCTAATTATGGATAGAAAATTGAGTGATGATTCGGACGCAGGATTGCAAAGGGATGAAACTGTTAGCTATCTATCCGTATTCCCTGGGCAGGACTCCGAAAGTAATTCGCCCACGTCGGAGTTCGCGCGGCAGGAAAACTGAAACTAAATGTTGAAAAGGAAAACGGGGAGAGGAGAGGCACTTAGACGTAGCTAATGTACTCGGACAAGATGCGTCAGCAACGACGATCCGGGAGAGCGAGACTAACGCGCGAAATCAACGAAAATTAGACGTCGATGACTGCGATTTCCGGACCGACCGCGTGCAGCGGCTCGTGATTCTAAGACATCGATCATTCGACCGTGTTTCACCTGCGACCGGGATTCTCAGGTTCGTAGATAAGGACGCAGGAGGATTTAAGGAAACCGGAGAAAATAAAAAGTTGTTTAAAAAAAAAAGAAAAAAATGTAGATGAAACGCGAAGAGAAAACCAACGTGATAATAACGTACTAAAGTGGACCAACGCCGAAGCCACACACGGAAATTCTAAAAAAAAAAGGGTCGTAGAGTTAGATGGACTCGCTTGAAAGTGTTAGAAGTATCTACATCGCGTTAATCTTTCGGTCTGTCGAACCTTTTTGTCACTAGTGAACGAAAATGTGTACGGAATGTGCCAGCCCTGCGGTAGAAAAGGAATATAAGAAACTTCTTTTCTAATTAATTCCCTTGAATAACATGATTAGAACGAAATATTCCTTAACGCGTTTGTTAGAAGCGTTTCAGTTCTTGCAGAAGTGGTTTCAACCTCAGAAGATGCTGATCAGTGGATCCGAACTGTTAACATCTCCGGAGGTGTCACTTTAATCGACGAACGCATTGAGTAATAAGTTAGTTTTGGCTTTCTCGAAGATTCATTTGAAAAATGGAGAAAAACGTGTTGATTCATTGCTCGTTCCACGGCGCACTCTATTCGCGTTTTTTATTTGACGCGATGCATAAATTCTGTCAGATGGCGGAACGCGATACGCGGGCTCTCTAATGGTGTTTCAAAGTTCATTCACCGTGGCAAATCTCGATTTTTTATTCGGAAATACACGGATTACCTGTCCCCTCGTTTTTCAGTACTGCGCCACTGGAGTATCATGTTTTATTGAGTTCTGAATTTCATTTGGAGCGCGCAGGGGGCACCGGATACCCCGTCCCCGCGGAAATTGGCCGCGCCGCGTTTCGCCGTTTCTATTAATCCTGTCACCCGTTCGAATTTTAGTTACATTCATTTCATATAATAAATAAACTTGGGCGTGACGTCTGTTGGTTTCGTTTGATCTCTGATTTATTCGAAAATATTCGAGATACGCAGTAGCTTAGCTTGAAACCTCTCGAAGCCGATGAAACTAATGTACAGGGTGTAAAGGAACGAACATTCATGGCTCCAGGGAGCTAACCTATCAGGAGTGGACGTTTCTGAAAGGAAGCTCGCCGCGAACATTTTTCACGACACACGAAATTGATATTACGATTTTGTTTCTCGCATCTATGTGTACACTAAAACGTAGACCAGGTTTAACGATGTTAAGAGTCTATTGTCACTAACGATACTCAGGAAGTAAATAATCGATCACTAATAATGTACTCTCCCGCTGGGGGAATGTAGGAATTGACTAAAACGTGAATAAAAATAAACATAGAAGTAACAAGAATGTCACCCATCTCACTTCATTTACAAGCAGAATCGCGACGCGCGAAAGGAAACATTTACCATCCATCGATCTCATCGCTTGCAGACATACATACACAGATCTCGAAAGGTCCACGGAGGAACGTTGAATAATATTAGCTAAGTCTTAACCGAATAAATATAAGCGACAACATTTACTGTACCGAAGGGACAACAATTTCATTTATCCTGTACCTCGGAGGGAACTGAAATTCCGAAAAATCAACTCTAACTTATTACTCAACCGAATATCCTACAGTAATGTACAGGGTGTCCCAGTTTATCGGGGAGGCCTCTTGGCGGTGGGTTCTACACACTAAAAAGAGTTTATACAAACCCAATTCGATCCTTTTTTGGGTTATAGCTAGTTTTATGTTGGTATTCCTGAAACTCCATCTATCTATTTACTAACATATTTCAATGTCTGTCGTAGAAACTTGTATTTTTATTCTGTAAAAATTCTCTTCCTACTATCTCCCGTCTGACTAGACGCGACTCAGAAACAAGGTCAAACAGAACACATTAGCTCAGGATAATAGTGGTGTAATTATTTCTGGCTCCTCGAGGAAACTTAGTAAAATATTCTTGGATCAATTAAGTACTACGGATTTTGAGGATTTTTGTACAAAGTTAGGTTTCGATAGGTTTCGTAGCGTCTTATTCTATGTAAACTTGAGTTTTTTAGGATTAGTCAATTGCATTCTTGAGTGGAAGAAAGTTGTGTGTTGCCATTGGTCGAGAGTGTATATTTCCTGTTTTAGAGTGGAAAATTGTCGAAAGTCTAGGTTCGTTTCGTCATCGTCGTGATTTATAACTATTTGTTTGGTCTTTACGGTTTCGGGATTTTTTTTAAATGTTTTATGATGACCAAGATAAAAGTTAGCAAGATTTCGGATTGCTCGCGCACCTGGTCAGTAATTACAGCGTTATCCTAAGTTGATTAGTTTCTGATTCGAGACGAGTAAGTCGGATGTAACACTTAATAACTTGGAAATACGAGTTCGACCACTATTACTCTGAGCCATGTATCTTTATCGAAAAATATGAAATTTGATTAGAACTGATTATCTATTTAAAATACATTACATAACAATATGATGTTTGAGTTTTTCAATATATTTCACTAACTTACCTATGTGTTAACATTAGATTTACGGAACGAGTCAATTTGACTCATATTGAAACTTATAAGCATTATTTGGTAAATGAGCCGATTTTCATTAAATTACACAAATATGTATCCTAATTGTCTACTCTTAAACCTCTAATTTCTAAGATCTATTTGAACAACAATTTTTCTAAGAACAACAGAACAAACTACTGTAAATGTCAGTAAATCTAGCATCAAGCATTTTAAACATCCTTGAATTATTTGGTACTCGTAACTATGAGTATTCGAGGATAACTGATAAGTTCCACCATCATAAGTCGATTCTTTCTTTCATTCTTATAATCGTTATAAGATTATTTCTTATAATATTATATTATAATTATATAGATTCGATCTTATAATATCTTTCTTACATTATATTTTAGAAATTCCTTCTCTCTTCTTTTTATCTACTTCTAAAAGGTCTCCCCGATGAACTGGCGTAACCTGTGTACAAGCAGAACAAAGAAACGTTAATCCGATGATTCCGTTTGAGTTAGAAGCGAACGTTTCCTCTCGCTTCGCACTCGACTTTAGCTGCCCGATTGACGGATGGTGCTGCCGTACGTACCGTAGACCACGACTACGTCGGCTACAAACTGTATGTCCGCGTCAACAACGACCTCTCCGTGCGTAGAATTCCTAGATCGTAAAGTTCAAACGAACGGTCGATGCCGAACGGCTAACCCTAGTTAAGCGTAGCGCGAGAAAGAGAACTTTTATCGGCTTTAGTTTTTACGTACGTGTACGTATAAACGCTGTCTACAATGTTTATAGGTGAGACACACAACTATGTAAGTAACCACCGCCGCGGGATTCTATGTATACACGCGTCGGCATTTATACACACACTCGGTGTAACCGCTGAACTTCCTTTTATAGGACGTTTTCGACAAAACTACATACCAAAAGCTCCGATTGTTACTGCGCTGCTACGTTTTGTATTTGTAACGAAGTCGAGGGACTTCCGTGGGACGCAGTGGCGTAACCGAGGTGCCCCAAGAAAAGTTCACCATGAAAATAGCTTGAATCATTCGAAGTTTTCTCTTTCGAAAATTTTAAATGATGTTTAATCAATCTTTGATCTGAAAGCTTCTCTGCGTTTATTCTTTACATTGTTATTTCACATTGTCACTTATTCTATTGAAATAATCAATGTAGAGTAATTACAAATGTTTTCAATCAATTTTCAATCTAAAAGCTCTCCTGCGTTTGTTCTTTATTTCATTATCTTATTCTGTCGGAATGATTAATGTAAAATGTAAAATTTTACTAAATGTAAATTAGACAAAAATGTTTGAAGTCTTTTGTTAAGTCGCGCCGATGAAGGAAATTTTCAAGTAATATTTATATTAAAGAAATAAAATCTCAGGCATCGCTTACAGATTGCAGTGTGACTGTAATTGCGAAGTTTCTCGATTAAAACGAGCCGTTTATGCCACTGCACCACCGCCGTTTCTATTTAGCGATAACGTCAGGCGACTCCTGGTTTTCGTTCCCCACACTGTACAATATGTATGATAATTTTTTTACATTCCCCTAGATCGCTGCGTACAGGAGGTTAACGCCTGACCAGTGAGCTTCGAGAATTCTAATATTCTAACGTTCGCTATTGTGTAACTAATGAGCTTTCACGTCCGTACTGCGCTCGCGATTACATGTATATTTTTTATCGAACGGAGATAACGATTTGTGTCGCGCGTCGATAAGCGTATACGCCGCCCCGTAGACGAGTGAATCGGAGTTTCGAGTTTTTCCGTGGGCGTGAACCCCGCCCACTAGTACCGTGCAAGGACCAATTCGTTCGTAGACCAATATATTCACTAGGTGAATTATAATTATGATCAATCTTGTAATTATAATTCACAGTTCAATTATGATCTCCATAATTCAATTATGGATGATAATTAATCGGTGAATTCGTTCCGGATTAATTGAGTAAAGATAAGGTAAACTGAAACTGAATTTCGTTCGTTTCGGTCGATTAAGTTTGTCGTTTGTTTCAAGAAACTTCTTTGACGCTTGCACAGTAAGATAGAATTATTTATTGCATGCGTTCGTGCGCGACAATGCACTGTTTCTGTTGATTCGATTCTTCCCGCTTGTTGTTGAGTCGAAGAAAGAAACGATGCGTAATTTCCACTACTTTGGTGGGTGGAGCTTATCCCCACTACTTGATTAAATGGGGGGAACTTATCCCCACTACTAGCTCAAATGGGAGGGGCTTATCCCCACTGCTTGCTGAAATGGGAGGAGATTATTTCTACTACTTGATTAAATGGGAGGAGCTTGTCTCCTGTTTTCAACTTCGCACAAGTGAAAATCGGCGATTGCTGTAGGTGATAAATAATTTTTAACGTGGTGCTAAATTAGATACTAGAAATTATATCCTTTTTAATAAAAAAGGAGGTATTATTGTATGGATAAATATTCATTATTTGTCGCTGCTGTTAGTGCTTTAAAAATGTGATTCACGATTCATAACTACTTTCAATTTATTATTTATTTGGAATACTTAGTTCAGCAGATATATGTATAATATGAGATATTTTCAGTAACAACTACTAAAACAGGGGAAAGACAGAGTGTCTTTAAATTTTTAATGATACCTATGAAAATAATAATGAAAGATTTAGTTCAACGGATAAGCCAGGACTTGTGAAGTTTCCATTGCCTTGAAGCAAGTTCCTTAACCCCGCCATAATCCCATGGTTGAGGCTTTCGCACTAAACGCACGACACTTTCAATGAAAATCTTCAATTATCCAGATCGAACAAAATTATTGTTACCTGGAAATCAACGTTTTAATCCAATCAAACTGGTTTCGATGTTTTTGTTTCGTAATAACTGATATCTTAAAGGCATTGAATTATCGAAATGATCTTGAAAATAAATATGTTCACTTGAATACTACAATTGATATCCGAAGAAACTGAAAATAGTCTATTCTTACAATTTTCATAGGGACTACATATTAATCGCATTGAATACTCGGTAGTCCTGTTAAATACCAATTGTGATATTTATGATGTTTTCCAACCGAAAATATGTTACCTGATCTGAATTTGATAAGAAAACCGAGGATTAAATTTCTTGTTCCTCTGGTTACATGTATCTCCCTCCTCACTCAAACATCCATTACAATCAAATCACATTCCTTCCCTTTCTAATCATAAATCCTGTCCCTAATCACGTGTCGATTTCTCTGTGGGTTGTCCTCGCATTTCCCCTCCCTTCTCCCGACACCTCCTCCCACAAAATCGTTCAGTACAAGCCAGCTCATGTACATACCTGTTCCCAGAATTACCCACTGCAGGTCTACCGAGAATTACAGCCTGTTCTAATTGCTCTACTCGCGCGAGAAGATGGAAGGCTGTGTGCCATTCTACCCCTTAAGTAGTGTACACACAGAGGATCATGTTCCGATGCGTGTCCCGAGTCTTAAGCTGCGTTCATACGACGCAGAACGATGCAGTGTGCCAATATATTGGATTAGTGAGAAAGTCTTGTCGTCTTTTTAAGACAATTTTGCGATATAGATCAAGGACGATGAAATCTCCCAATATATCGGATTACTGAAAAAGTCTTAGCGTCTTTTCAAGAAAATTTTGCGATACAGATCAAGAACCATGCAATGTACTAACATATTGGATCAGTGAGAAAGTCTTATCATTTCAAGAAAATTTTGCGATATAGATCAAGAACGATGCAGTGTGCCAGTATATTGGATCAGTGAGACAGTCTTGTCTTTTCGAGAAAATTTTGCGATACAAGTTGCAATACGTGCTTCCAGTATTGAGTTGTCATAAACTATGTTATAAATTATATGTTTATACTTTGTATAAACGTTTCTCCTAAATCAGAGATTTTAAAGAATGAGTAAGATAATTTTTAAGACTAAATTTTGATAAGTAATAAGTTAATCAGTAGAGCTTTTTAGTAAAGTTAATTAGTAAATGTTTGAAATTAAATTTTTAATTTTTAAAGCTTTTAAAATTATATTTTCACCCTTTGACGAATGTCGACATTTTGTCGAGATCTAACTTTCATTTTCGTAATACTAAATAGCAGACAAATGATTTTATTATTCAAACAACAAGAAATGAATACATAGTTTCCTTATTCTCTATTATAAGCATTCAGTATCTAATTTGGCAGAATCTGCAGAAGGTTCTGTATACTTTAGAGAATCTTCCTTCGCAAAGGGTTCATAAATAATAAGTTAATAAATAAAATTTTCAGAATTGAGAAGTTAAAACACAGTTTTATGACATTTGGTGATCGACGTATCGCAACAGGTTTCAGTATGAGCAAGCTGCGTCATGTTCCGAAGAATTTCTGCTTCCATGTGTTCTCGTGAACACGAGAAATTCACGGCGCTGTAGGCAGAAACGTAACTGAATAGCTACGAATAATGAATGAGCACCTTATTGAATGAATGGAGCTTAGACTGCCGGAAATAAAGCACTCCGCACACACTTCTCTATTTCACCGCCTAGTAACACATCCTTTAACCCTTGCATGCCAGAAAGTACCTTAAACAGGTACATATCTTCATTAAAACGTTGTTATAAAATACAATTACATTTCTCTTACTGATTTCATTTAACTCAAAGACCATCGATATTTGTTACTGTAATGATCGTGAAACATATTTATATTTAACAGATTGTTAAACAGTTTTTATATGAAGACACTTAGCTATGTTACTTTGCTGATTACCACAGCATTTAAAAAAGTATTAAATTTGATTAGAACTGATTATCTATTTAAAATATAGTACATGACATTATGACGTTTGAGTTTTTCAATATGAGTAGTCGAGGATAACTGATAAGTTCCACCATCATAAGTCGATTCTTTCTTCGACCATAGTGTACAAGGAAAGCTTCAAATCTGTAACCTCTTGGACAATAGCTTAGAAACTCATAATATTAATAAATTTCTGAACTGGTAATTTATTAATATCTCAAGTTTCAATTTTATTGTGCAAGAAGCTTCTGGTCCTCAGCCATTTCAGTGAAATTCATCGACGTTTGGTCTACGTTTATTTTACAACAAAAATAATTCTTATTCTAACAGTAGATATTCAATCAACTGTAAGAAAGATAATTTGCTTAGAATTATTTCAATACATCACAGAATCAATTCTGTTTGAAATTAATATTAAATTAATCATTTTATGGAATTTTATCCACAGTTTTGTAATTCCGCAATAAATCTCCGAATATCCACAGCAGCTATAAACGCGAACACATATGTTATACAAAACAGAATTTATCGTTTCACAAAATTTCATTGAAATAATCGAGGATTAGTAGCAAGGCAACAGATCCCTGTTCGAGTCGCCCAAGCAAATGATTCTTATCGATGTGCATACACAGAGTTTAGCTGCAACGTCCACTTCTTGCTCACGCCGACTCCAGTGGGCAATGTAAATACTTTCGGTATGCGTGTGCCTACTTCCGATAGTTTAACATATTGTTATTGTGTACACAAATATATACGCATACCTCGCTTATATACGTATATATCTGTATACATGCCGTATATTGTACAACTGTACCTTGAATGACTGAAAACGAAGACGAAGAAGAAGATGAAGAAGAAAAATAAGAAGCAGATGAAGAAAGCGAGAAAGAAGAAGAAGAATAATAAGAAGAAAGAAACAGAAGAAGAAAAAGGATGTTAACACATTAAACTAATTGTCAATTACATGGGGTTTTACACGATACGTACACGATATTAACGAGACAAGGAACTACGAAGCGACAAAATGGTGGTTGAGGCGAGACGCGAGAAAATTTACGGGGACGAAGTACCATTGTTACGAGTATTATTAGGTGTGTAATGTATGGCCTGTGCATAATTCTAAATTAGGTACAATCAAAGTAATTTCCGTAGGCCTATACACGTACATGTAACACGTATGTAATGTAATCAGCGGACGAGAGGGGAACGGAAGAAACCTTATTCGAACCTAGGAAACAAAACAAACAAACAACGTAGCCGGGTAAAGTACTATTTTGTCCTCTTCTGATCTGAAGTTGTTCGATTTTCCATTTTCCTGACAGCGGGAGAAACAGAAAGGGTTGAAAAAGAGGAAACGCGAGTAAGGGGCTCGAACGATTTGCTCGCGAGAAGAGAAAGGAGAGAGAAAAATCGCATTTTACCGTTCAAACTAGTATTTTACTCGCCCGTGACTACACGCATGTAACCGTTTATCGTAACGATATTAAATGGATTGTAAATCAAATTGGAATATTAATATCGTGTCTGCTTGTGCGTTTCACCCCGTTACTTTCCATGTTCCGATCCTGTTTCCAATGGTATCTAGAATGTTCCTCCAGGCAGTAGTGCCGGCGATTTACCGGAAATCAAAGGGTAACGGGTTTCGCTTATTCTATTTATTTATTGCGTGTATATATATTTACAGTTTATACGTATATAAATATCACCGGCACGCCGGTGTTTATCGATTGCTTTTAGTGTTACGGGCGCATTAACATATTGGATAGACGAACTGATGGGATCATGGTGGCGATGAATCGTCTGCGACCTTGGTTGTTTAACTGTTTATGGGCCATTGATACGCGTGACACGCGATTATCCCAGATATGACGGCGATGCAAATGATCCATTCAATGGGAGGATTAATTTATTAATGGGAGAACAGGTAATCGTCGCTCGTAATGTCAATCGTCCAAGCAACAGAACGTTCATTGAAGATCAAACGTTTGTTAGATCGAATAGAATTTCCATAGTAAAAATATGATAAGATTTTATCGAACTTTTGAACACGATGCAGATTTCCATGTTCCCTCTCCTACATTTGTTCGTTGACGTTTGTAATTAGCTTATTTATTAGGTCGTCAGTGCATGATACGTTGATAAATAAATTCTCGTTTACGCGAATAATGAGTCGGGCGATCGCGCGAAGTCGCAAGAGAATCGATACATCGAGGCTGGACAGAATGTTTTGCACGGCTGCCGATTCAATTTCGTTTAATTGTCGCGAAACAATATTCCCTGCCCTCGTTAACTGTGAAGCTTGATTTCCTACTTTTAACCGGCAGCGGTAATTACAACCCTTATCGGCGCATAAAGCCGTTCAGCATGGCGGCGCAACGGTGTACAAAGAATTAATCGAAGGATTTGATTGTTGCGAACAATGGTCCCATCGTGGTTAATTCGAGCACCCTCCTTTACATGTCAATGCGTCCATTACGGAATTAAATAATACTCGGCATCGAGCACCTATTAACTCGGATCGATTAATACAAACGTTCTAAATATTTACATTTCGCGAAATACGCATGTACCGTCCGTTGTAGGGAACCTGACACTTTCATCTGAGTGGTCAAATTCGAAGGCTTACTCCTTCCTCGCAGGAATTTTCGATTCTGGCGTATGATTCGCTGCGGGGCCTACGCACACTGATCGGTTCACGCGACAAAGAGTGAGGAAAGCCGTTTCCAGACTCGCGATTGGACTTCTCGGAGCGACTGTCTCCGTCCCTATGACGTCACGAGTGCCAAGTTCTCAGCAACCGACAGTACATGTATCTCTCGAAGCGTCCTTCGCCGTGACAATGGACGCTTCACACGGAATTTCAATTCTGCAGACAACAGCGCGGTTTAAATAAATTAATGGCATAATTCGTGTCGATTATGTCTAGAGACAGAACGACAATAAATTTGAATTTTCTTTCGTTGTTGTTCTAAACGAGTCTCTTGTGTTTCATTCGAATACTCGCGACGAATATTGACGATTTAGATAAAAAAACGAATAAATATCATTACAGAACGTAAACGATTCGCCTAAGAATATCTGTCTGTTGCCTTTTCCCTTCGAGAAACCGTTGTTTCCTATTTAAAACAACAGCTCTCCGAGGATTCCATATTTTTGGTATGTTTCCTTCTCTAGTTGATCCACTTTCCAATTAACGTATGTATGTACATATCGAATATATTAAACGGACGATTCGGTGATTCCGAAACTAATGAAACCGTAGTACAAACATTCTCTCCCGAGACCTTCTGCAACGTGTATAAATTAAATATTAAGCATTACATAGCTACCCTCTTGGAAATTAAAGTACAGAGAACCCTTAAGTACGGGGCTTTGTATTCATCCTCTGGAACGGTAAATGAAACTCAGGGATTCGACGATGGAACGATGAGTTCCCATTTATCCACGGCGAAGCGGCCGAGCCTGGGATCATTTAGAAGAAACTCTCAAACCGTATTCCGCAGTAATCAGTAACCAACGAGAAGCAAACGCTACGTCAATCAGAAACTTCGAAGAATTACAAAATAACTTGAAACATTAAATTAAACAGTCGTTTAAAATACCCCTCACAAAAACACCACAAAATCCAAGAACCACACTCTTCCATTGAAACTAAAAAAACAATCGATCAAACTCAAATAAATGATCCCTAGATTACTGCCAGCACTCATCGACTCCACCTAATCCAACCTAACACTCGCAACTGTCATCCTTAACTTTTCTTCGACAGCTCCTGGAAGAACGCCTCGATAGGCAGAGTGGGCTCGTCGGTTGGGATCTTGAAGTGCGAGGCGACGACTCTGCTCTCAGGCGAGACAGCCTTAAACATCCCCGGCTTGTCATACAAAGCGGACGCGGAGCTGGTCAAATCAGCAACACTCTGCGACGCTTTGGCGAACAGCTCCTCCTCATCATTCTTAACCTCAAACTTTGTAGCAGACTCATCGCCATCAGACTTTTCCTTAACTTCGGTGGTAGCTTCGATCTTCTCAGTAGTGGTCTCACTGACAACGGTATCCTTCAGCTGGCTCTCAGTTTTGGCCGTGCTGCTGAGAACCGGTTCCACCAGCTTTTCATATTCCTCGTGGAAACTAGGTCCAGTCTCACTTTCATCCGCATTTTTCTCTGCGCTGCTCAAGCGCGCTGGTTCGCTGGTGGAACTTGCTTCCTCCTTCTCCACCGGAATCTCGTTAGCTACCACCCGCGTGCTGCCGACAGTGGTGACAGCCGAGTAGAAGCTAGTCTCCTCAGCAGCCATTTCCGTCGCCTCCTCCCTTCTGCTGGGGTAAGTGGCCGTCGAGCTGTCCCTGTGTGTCGGGAGCCTGCTCTTCATCACCGGTCGCCTCCTAACCGACGACGAGAAGACGTTCTCAGGCCTAGCAGTGCTTGGCTTCGCCTGGCTGTCGGTGTCAAACCTGTTGGGGCTGGTGGTGGTGCCCGACACCCTGCTCCTGTAAACGTTGCCGCTGATCGGTCGCCTTTTAGGGACGAACCTGTTGCTCCTCTCCGTCGTCGACGACGGCGCGTCCTCTGCTACGTTCTCCTGCTCCTGAGCCTTCACTGGACTCGGCGAGGTGGTCCTGTAGCTCGCCCTGGACATGTACTTGTACCTGCCTGTCGTCTCCCTGTTGCTTTCAGGCTGCTGCTGGCTTTGAGTCTTGTAACTGGACCCTCGTTGCCTGGTGTTCGTTGGAGTCACCGAAGCCTCGGTCGTGGAGACGGTAGCTAACCTGCTCTTGTAATCCAGGCGGCTCTTGTAGTCTTTGATGCTGAACCGAGGCCTCGTAGCATTACCGTACCTCATCGGTCTGATCTTGTGAGACCTAGCCGTCGAAGTGCTCACCACTGGCGCCTGGGTCGTCGGCTGGGTAGTTGTAGTGGTCGGAACCGTAGGAGGGACGCTGCTGGAGCTGCCGACGGAGCTGGTGGACACTGATTTGTCGAAGTAGCTGCCTTCCGTTTTCACGAACAGACCTTCCAGAGGAATATTAGTAGCCACGTTGGCGTCCTGGACATTGTAGTTCTCGTTGCCAGGCGCATCCTCGGTTCTAGTCCTAGTGACGTCAGTGAGGTACTCCGAGGGGACCGTCTCGGTGACAGACTCTCGCTGCTCGTCGCCGGAGCCGAACCTCTGGGAAGTGTAATCGTACTGCTGAACGTTCGGCTGGCTCGTCACGAGCTGATTAACCGGCTGCCCGGTGATAAACAGATTCGGTTGGCTGGTGGAGAACGGATTGCTGGGCTGGCTGGAAGTGAACTGATTAACCGGCTCGCTCGTCACGTACTGATTGTACTCGTTGTAGCCTGGCACCGATTCCGTCTGCGACTTGTAAGTGCTCACTTGCGGTGTGTGCACGATCTCTGTGACGATCTCCGCCTCGAAAGGTTCCCCGGGGTTCACCCGGTTGCGGTGGCCAGGTCGTTTTCTGATATTGGCTTTTTTCTCCGTCACGGCCTCCTCGCGCTGGCTCGACTGCGTCGGCTTCACTCGTCGCCGCCGGGAAGCGTCCAGCTGCTGCTGGACCTCCTCCTGTCTGTCGTACTTGAAAAACTCGTCGGCCGACGTAATTGGCTCCGGGGTTGTGGTCGTCGGCCGTCGCCGGCGCAGCGGCGAGCCGGGTCTCCTGGTCCTGGGCTTCTGAGTGGTCGCCACTGGCACGGTCGCTATTTCCGGCGGCGCGGTCGTCTGCAACGGCACCTCCTCGACGTGCAGCGTGACGGGCACCGCGGTTTCCGGGACTTGGACCGGCGCCTCCGTCGGCGTCGGCTCGTACGACACGGTGGTCGTCGGTTTCCTTCGTCTATATTGATCGCGCAACTTGTGCGGACGCTGCTGCGGACGGGAGTCCGTCTGCGGCTCGCGCGGACTCGTCTGTTCGTGCTGACTCTTCAATTGATCCTGGTAGCGGTGACTCTGGCCGACCGGGCTCTCCGAAAACGAGTAGTCGGGCTGCGTCACCTGCGCCAGAAACACGCGGCAGGTGTTTAATATATCTTTTGTACTGGTCGGGGTAGTTTCCGAGGTTGGTGAACTTTTAAATTGGAACGTCGTGAGAAGGATACTTTGGGTAGTGTTATGTGAGTCGTTTCGAATGGATGTTTTAAGATGCGGTTGAGTTGATTTTTTATTTCCGGAAGTTTGTTAATATTATTGGAATAATGTTTCTTCTAGTTGTTAGAGAGTTTACTCGTTTCTTCGTTTTCTAGGAAATCTCTTCTTATGTCTTCTGAATATGTTGTATAATAATTAAGTCGCTCGGAATCCTATGTGGTTAAGTCGATTTTTTGATATTTCCGAATTTTTGTAAATTTTAATGGTGTAAATAATATTTTGTGTAGTTTTTGAAGGGTTCACTCTTTGTTTTTTATAGGTTAAGAAGCCTTTCTTTTTATAGCCTTTGAATATGCTGTGTAATAATTGAATCGCTTGGAAGTCAATGTAGTTAAGTCGATTTTTTTATATTTTCTGATTTTTGTATATTTCAATGCAATAAATAATATTCTTTTTAGCTGTTAAAGGATTTACTCGTTTCTTCGTTGTTTCTAGGTCGACCCCTCCTTTTATAGCTTCTAAGTATGTTGTGTATTCATTTCAGAAGCCAAGACATCGATTTTCTCAATTTTTGTTCTCTGGACTTAACCTCCTTGGCTTCTGAGCGACTCATATCTCGTCCGAAAGCGAAATACTTTCTTTATGTTCTAGTATCCTTGAATTTCAGTGCTGATTAATGTTTGTTTCGTTTTAGAATGCTCGTTTTTTCCAACTGAAACCTTTGCACTCGGAAGGCAACTCTCGGTCACCACTTGATTTGACTTTGATAAAACTATAAAATCTGATTTTTAATGTTGAACTTTGTATAATGCCTTGATACGTGAAATATTGCAATAAAATAGGTTTGTTCCTTAATGTACTCGTGATTTCCCTTCGAATTAGTTTCAAGGAATATCGTCTTTGCCTCGTCAAAAAATGTTAAACATTTCTAGTGAGGAACTTCCGAGTGCAAAGGGTTAACATTCCGTTTTAATAATTTAAACTAAAATTATTAACGTATAGAGGAAAGATTTCGCTCTAGACTGGCACGCAAAATCAAGTTCAAAATTCCGAATTTCAAATAAACGACATTAACTTATTCCCCAACCCAGTAATCGTCAGTTGCAGTTTTCAAGACAATACAGCAGATTCACAAAGCAATGCTGTGACCCCGAAGATAATACTGTAGTTCCCAGAGCGATATTGCAGTTTTCAAATCAATACTGCAGTTTTGAAAGCAATACTCTGGTTTCTAAAGTAAACCTAGGATTCGCTTTTAGGAACTACAGTCCCCATTTGTACCGAATATGCTACCGATGCCAGGGTTAATCAGGATTAGTATTTTAATTGGAATCAGAAGTATTAACACTATAACTACCAAGCAGTCAAGTTGACTTTCCGAAAGTTTCCTATACAAACTCCAAGAGTGCATCTATCGAGATTTCAAAACTTGGTTTGCGTATTACTAAAACAATTTCTTCAAAAATTTCTTAGTGAAGGATCTATTTTTTCCAATAATTGGAAAAGAATTTCGGAATGGGTCATTCTGACCCATCTGGTAGTTCTAGTGTTAAACTAGAGAGTTGTTAGTATTTTCCACTGTCACTTTCATACGTTGATAGTTCCTATCATTTTAACTATCTTCTTGTTTATTCCTCTTTTTATTAAAAATCAATATAGTCAATATAGTCAACATATCAATAGCCAACAACGAAAGTAGCAAGTCTCCATCAAAGTACAATCTCTATAATTTACTTCATAAAAAATTCTATTCGCAGCAGAAACCATAATTTGTGTAATTAGTTCATTCAACAATTAATATCGTGATATTTCAACATCAAATTTCAATATGAAATGCTAAATATTTCCTGGATGTCGGTGATCGGCAGTAGTATCACTTAAATGGGAAGCTATTAATATTTCCTGTCGTTGATATCATGCCTTAATACTTTCTAGTGTTTTATTCCTCGTTTTACAGTTCCTTTCTTTGAATATTCTGTCTTTATCTTGCCAGGTGAACGATCTTTTGCACCGATTCTTATTACCAGCGTTCTCTTGGAAAGAGAAACAGTGTGACTATTCATGCACTCGCGATTTCAGTGGAAATTCTGTGCGATATTTTTTATCGCGTGTTTCCCATTCACTTCCCAGAGGACGCTGTATATTTACGAGCAAGCATTGACGTCGTGCGGCAAACAATTGTTCGATATAATGTACAGACCGTTTCATACATTCACCATGGCGCACTCAGCGAATTTAGACACGAAAAGCAAATTTACAGTCCTCGTTACTGGTTTTATTTGTTACGTACATTTAACTCTGTAAACTACCGAAACAGACTTATGAACTGAACGATAGTATATCTGAATTTTGTCTGCAGATCATAACTTCCACGAGATTCAATATAGTCACAAGTAAATTCTTAAACATCCTTCAACGACCACGAGCAACGTGTTAAATATTCCCATGGAAACGTATCAAACTAATTTAAACATTCCATTAATCATAGATAACTAAATATTCAGATCATATCTGATAAATATTCAGATTTACATCTAACTTAATCTATCTTCTCCACTTCCATGAATTTAAATTCAGCACAAGTATGTTCGAAACGTTACTTTCGAACGCTCTTCTCTTTAATTCCATAGTAATAACATATATCTTAACACGTTGAATGCTGCACGATTTCATAGAGCAAAATACACAAAATAGAAACAATATAATATTAAATTATTCGATTGAATTATATTATTATCATTGTGCGTTATCTATCTGAATGTCACCGCATTAGGTAGCATCATTTATAATATAGAAACGTTTTAAAATAATTATCGTTTAATTCAGTGAACTATAGTAATTCGATCTGATCGGGAGTCACTGGTAACATGGTATTCAACGTATTAAACTATGCTACTTTCTTTGCAACAAACAGAAAACATATGTTATTAACCTACAGTCCACGGGTCAACCGTTTCGTCACAGAATACCACCGATTTAAGTATAGTCATCTACGGTTAAATCGACGCCATAGCCAGAAGCACCAAAAAGCGTATAGAACCCCAAATTCAATAAAACTTCTCAGGATCTACGGCAGTAACCGCCTGCGATCCAGCGTATAAAAAGTTACCTGTGATTGCTGAACCCTTGGCAGTCCTCCAATCTCGCTAAACTCGGTGATCGCAGCGACCGCGTCGGTGGTGACCTTCGGGATCTCGTACTCGGGCAATTGCACGTTGAAATTCAACTGGTCGTCGACAACCTTGGCGAGCTGGTCGGATTGATTCTTCGCGGACTCGACGGCCAATCTCGCCTCCTCGTCCTCCTTCTGCTGCTGCAGCAGCTGCCTCAGCTCTTCCTGCCTCTTTTTCAGCTCCTCCTGCTGCTGCTGCTCGATCTCGAGCTGCTGCTGCCGCTCCTGTTCCGCGAGCCTCTGCCTGTCTCTCTGCAGCAGCTGCTGCTGGATCAGGTACTGCTGCTCGTTGAAGTGTTTCAACGAAATACTCTCGGGCGTTTCGTACTCCGGCTGCGTGGTCTGCGGCCTGACGTCGATCGGCAGCACGGAGCTCTGGTACTGAGGCTGCACCGCTTGAGGACTCACGAACAACACCTTCGGCACCTGCGGGACCTGATTCGACCCGCCCCCTTCCTGATGGAACTTGGTAGCAGGGTTCACTCTAGGTAGCACTTCATTGATATCCGACGTGTACTTGCTCTTTGGCGCTGGCCAAGCTGAAGGAGGCGGCGTCAGGTCCTGGTGCTCTGACACGTAGTACGTGTTAGCGACACCTGACGTGGGCAGCACCTCGTGAGAAGACTGCTCCTCCGATTGCTTGGTCGAGTGACTGGGTCTGTTGTAGTCCTGGTGATCACCGTTCTGCTGGTACTTGTTCGAATCCTGGCCTCTGGGAGTGGTAGGCGCTGGAGTAGAAGATTCATAGACGTCAGGAGGCAGAAGCGTCTCGTAGGGCAGGGACGGTCTGAAGTTGTATGTGTTGTAGACGCTGGGTGGCGTGATATAGCTGATCTCGTGACTCTCGTGAACTAGGAACGCGGGGTCCCTCTCGTAGGAGGTTTTGTAGGAGTGCGAGGGGTGGTTCACTTGGCTGAAGAAGTTCCCGGTGCTCGCTGGACTGATGAGCTGCTCGTTGTGCACCTGTCCGGGGTATTTGTCGTAGTTCCCTCGGTGCTCGTGCTCGGGCATCCTCTTCTCCTTGCCGAACTCGTTCGCCGGCGCCGTGCCAGGCGGCTGGAAGTATAGCTTGGCGTTGTTGTTCACCTTCAGAGACTCGAAAGGCTTGGACTGCTGGTACCTAGGAGGCTGCAGCAAAGGGGGCATGTAGATTTCCGGGAAGGGTCTATTCTTCGTAGGCGTCGAGGAAGGAGAGTTCGTCGTGGAAGTGTAGCCTTTGATGAAGTAAGTAGCAGCTTTTATGGGGTCCGGCTGCTGGTGGACATTCTGGGGGCCGAACTGAGGCTGCCTCAGGTAAGCTGAGTTGTCTCTTAGAATCGGCTTCCTGTGAGGATCCAGGTCGAACCTGTAGGCGTCCTTCGGCGGAGGGATCAGGAACGTGTACTCCCGAGTTTCGGAGGCTGCGTGCTTCATGGGATGATTGTGCGCTTGGGCCTCTCCGCGCGCTTTCGCTGCCGCGTGGCCGAAAACTGTGAAGCTGCCGAGGATGCTGGGCGGGCTGTAGTCGTGGTGATTCGGCTTCGTCTTTCGCTGCGGCTTCAGCTTCTCCGAGGCAGCCATGTGCTCTTGGAACTTGCCTAACACCGGATGCAACGGCGCGTTCCGTTCGAGGCTGCTCGACGGCGAGACGTTCGTCCCGATCGTCTCCTCGTAAGCGTTCGTCAGAGGCCTCCACCCGTTCGCGATCATCGACGATCGCGTCGGCGGCTGAAACGTTGGACTTGTACAGTTGAACACAGTTTAACGACAGTCCGCGAGATCGCTGGATTCAAGGATTCCATTTACTCGGGTGGATGGCAAAGCGGAGATTCGATTTCAATGGGATCTGGGATCCATGGATTTTTACGGTGACGGGATCACGAGTTGAGCTCTGTTTCGAGTTCAAGTGGAGATCGTGGGTTTGAATGCTCTTCCGACACCTTGGATTAGGATGGAGAGTTTCATGAGATATTCTTATTTTGATAATGAATTGCTCAAGGTAATTTGTTCGGAGCATGGATTTTTACGGGATTTCTAGTTTAGTAACGAGCTCCGGTGAATTTGATGTACGGGTATTTATGAAAGCGTGTTCTAATATTTGTTTTATCGCGGTTTGTACAGAGAAATATGCTATGAATGTAGATTACTGAGGATAATGATACTTACACGGATCTTAATTAGCTCTTTAGTTTACTTGGAGACTATTAAAAGCGCTAATGAGGTAAATAAGTACTCGTTGAATTGCAATTCTTCGAAATAATTCCTCGAAAAATCCATGGTCTAGGTTAAACTCCAGGTAATGAGTGCATGGACGTAATGAGGATCGTTGTTTTCGATGACGCGAGACAGTTTCTACCGTAAAACTTTTAATTTCTTTCACCAGCGTGTTCTATTATACATCGTTCGAAAATATTTTCGAAAACTTCCGTTCGTCGATAGCGAAGTTTCAATGTCCCGCATTATCGAGAACAACGATAACGTTTTTTTTCCCAGTGTAACGTTAGACAGGCGATCGGCTGTACATATCGAGGAAAGTTCGATCGGTAATAATTCTGTTAGATTGTCGCTGTACTTACGGGTTTATTATCAGAACGGTCGATCGATACGGTGATCGCGCCGATGCAGGTAAAAAGCCCCATCGCGAGGACACCTGAGGCATTGGCAACAGACACAGGTGAGAGAGCATTGAATTCATCTAATTAACCCCTTGCCGTACTTTAACAAGTTTAATTGGTGATAAAGTCGTATACGACCCATGCTGAACTTTCCGTTCGGATCCAAAATGAATTTTCATTAAAAAACCAAAATCTTTTCACAAATTTATTGCAGACTCAAATATGGGCATCGTAATATCATGTATACTGCGTTTATTTAATTTTATTGAATTGTAAAAGTGCTGAATTTTCCGTTCAGACCGAAAATGAATTCTCATTGAAGAACAAAGAACTTTTTAACAATTTATTGTAGAGTACATGTAATACTTACAATTGAGTGGAAGTGTCGGCCGCATTGTGACAGACCATGGGATCATTTACGCAACTTGTGTTCTGCAACAGAAGATACGGTGGATCGTTAAGAAAAACCTGTGGCACCGTCATGTCGAGAATTGTGCGCACGTGGACAGCGAGAAATGGACATCATCGCTTTTGTCAGTGAGTTACACTTCGTTGGTATTACATCGGTACGCAAAGTATGCTTTGGATTACGAGAACGAAGGATATTATTCGTAACGAGTTGTTAATATTTCGATGGATAATTCGGTTTAAGAATTCACTAAAAATATATTTTTTGGTTTTATTCCTTATTATGCTTCGTTATTATTATGATAGTTTCATGAATCATTGAGTTAATAATAACATTTTTGCAACAAGAATTTCATCATTCTTTCTATAGGTACTGATTTTCGAAATTATTTTTCTCTCAAAATGAATGATCTCTAAGTTTGCCTGTTAGAAATATACGTTGAATCAATTTTGAATAATTCGATTTAGGAATTAATTAGAAATGTATCTTTTGGTTCTATTAGTTGTCAAGGTTTGTTATGGTTTGTTATTATTATCTTGATCGCATTCCATATCATTGTGTAAACATTAATAATTATACATCAAGAACTTCATCATTCTTTCTATACGCACTGACTTTCAAACTCATTTTCCTCTCACTCCTGAATCGAAATCTGCCTGTTACAAAGAAATACACATTAAATCAATTTCACCAATCAACAGTTAGTTATTTTTCAAATAAATAAACTAACTAACATTACACGAACTATAATAACCCAATAATCACCCACGTAAACTACCCACGTGCCAAGAATTCACTCGACTATATCGAAGCTGACTTTCAAAATTATTTTTCTCTCACTCTCGAATCCAAGCCTGCCTATTACAAAGAAATGCACATTAAACCAATTTCACTAATCAACAATCAGTTCTTTTTCAAATAAATAAACAAACTAACCTAACACGAAGAATCGTGATAATCCCATAATCCCCGAAATAAACTATCCACCTGCGAAGAATTCACTCGAGTATATCGAACCAAATCCATTCGAACTAAATCCATTCGGCAAGACAACTGTCCCGGATAAATATTTATTAGAAGCAATTCGAAGCCCGTCCGACCCAGGAGAAAACTGTATCACGCGGATCCAGAGAAAGCGTCGGCGTCTATCATAGTTTCCGGTGGCATTTTGTCATTTCAGAATCACGTCAACGGTGAAACTCGGGAAAAGACGGAAACAATTTCTCTCTTTTTACGATTCCGGGACGGTGAATTACGCTGATATTTCAGCATCGGCGTGGTATACTAATCGCGAGAAACTCCAACGTCACCGTGAAACCACCGAGAAACGTCTCCCATAGTTGAATAGTCCTCGAACCGGTCGATCGGGCGGGCTCGAAACAGTTTTCGCGGCGAATTCGCGGGAATAATACATGAAACGAACGGTGGAAGTTGACACGCGGGATGCTTGAAGGTATTTTTAACAATGGGCGCGCATAATTGATTCGTGCTGGACAAATATAGAAATGTCGGTGGGAGATGATAGTGGAAATAGATCCCGTATCCGTACACTACCTGCCTTTTTATTAATCGACGAATGGGTCCGCGATGCGATCCACTTTTACGCTAAGCGACACTGAAAAATGGATCATCTATTTCTGTACACGTGAAATCTATTTAATCCGCTGTTCTGGAAATGTTCAACCTAGCTGACGGAACGAGTGAGCTACTATTTTTAGTCTTCGATCATTAATTGGCGAATGAAATAAGATTTGATGGATGATCGGACATTTATTATTAGATTACATTTATTACAAACTGTTAGAAGTTTGAAAAATTTCATTATAATCAATTTAACCATTTATATTATGAATACCCATGGAAAGTCTATTCAACAGTCTCGGTAATTAATATTTTGTACTCCAGAAGCATTCTAATAGAAATACTCAAAATTTTCTAATGAGATGCAAAGGATATTTTCTGACGCTAACTTGACGAATCGCACGGAAATCGAGGAGAATTATTTTATTTCAATATTTCACGTATTGATGCATTATGCACAGTTTAATATAAACGTTGAATGGCATGGGGTCACGAAGTCCTCAAACCAGATCGAATTACTGTTACTCAATTAAATGATAATTATTTGAAATATTTCTATATTACAAATAATGCTACCCAATTGCGGTATCATTCAGCTAGATGAATGTACAATACTAATAATTCAATTCAATCAAATGATTTAATATCACATTTTTCTGATTTTGTGTAGTTTGCTCTATGAAGTCGCGCGACGTTCAACATGTTAAATATCAAATATCGTGTCAGACTCGTGACGAAGATTTTCAACTGAATTTAAGAAATATAAGTGTTATTAACACTAGAACTACCAGGTGAGTCAAAATCACCCATTACTGATTTCTTCTGTTACGATTATTGAAAAAGTACAGGTGCTTCTGTGAGAAATCGTTAAATAAGTTGACTTAGCGATACTTACACTGAAATATAATCCAACTAAAATCTTAATAAATACACATTTCGAAGTTCTATAAAGAAATTTAGAATAGTCAGTTCAAGTGCTTGGTAGTTCTAGTGTCAATTCTTCTGAAATGTAAATGACATTACTTTTCCATTATCAATCGTTAACCTTTCGAGTAAACGTAGACATAGAACAAGCATTAAAATTTCTTGTGTTCTTAATAAATCACTAACGATGAAGTAATAGTGGTATCGATCATTAAGAAATAAATCAAAGGGCAAGGGGTTAGCAGCTGCAAGAAAAGGATTCCCAACATCCACCGGTAAATAAAGCGTTAAGTGCGACATTCGAATACAGACAACGAGCTACGTACAATATCGCGTTACCCGCGTTGCCGGGTTAATTGCAACCGAAACAAACTCCGTTTACAAAAATATAAACTACGCGCGGCTGCCTCCTCCGCTTTCTTTGCGATCTGTCCATTAACGTCGACGGGAGAAAGAAAATAAACCGCGATGAAAACCGTAAACTCCCCGAGCGTAAAATTCGCGGAGCGAAGGAGAGACAGGACTCCATCGTGTTCCACGCGAACAATGTTATGTAGTTAGTTATCGGCATTATTAACACGTTGCCGCACGATTTCATAGGGAAAAATTATGAAATATAATATTTTAGGAGAAAGAGAATTTTATTTGTGTAGGAAGGAAAAACGATTCCCGGGGCGTTGGGGATTCGGAGGATGTATTTTGGGGAGCGCGAAAGAAGTGACACAGTCTACGGTTTCTCAATCTAATATTTTCAATTTCTAAATGTACAATGAATAATGCCGGTTGGTCGGCGTACAATATATATCTCTCCGCTAGTAGCGGGGGAGTGACGGACGCGTGGTTAGAATTGGTTTTTCCCAAAAATTGGGAAAACTCTACTTCCCCGCCAGTGTCTGTCGGTTGTATCCGTTAGCCGGAGACTCGGAAATTTCTGACAACCATAGCAGTAATAGCCCAAAGGATCGCCTCGACTTTAAATTACATGCAGATGTAAAATTCGTAGCTATTGCCTACCTTGGGCTCAATCCACGGATTAACTAAAAACGACAAGCAATGGGTCCCTGGGCTTTATTGCTGCTAGGGTAGGCTCGCACAATGGTTTTTTATTTCTAAATGCCTACATTTGAAACAGTATAATTATGTCATGACTACTCACAATAAAACAATCAACAAATCAAACAACGCACACACTATTTATACACTCAGATGCTCTTGTCTCACTCGCACACTTTCTAGAACATTCTTTCATTGCCATGCATTAACTTCGCGGATATTTGGAATATTCTAGATTCATAAAAAACGAACATTATTAACATAAAAATCAATATAGAGAAAGTCAATTTAGTCTAGAATATTCCAATGCTTTCAACATTCATTCAAAACGCGCTCACACACACAGTCGCGTCATTCATCTATTGCACACGCATTCATCACTCATCGATATATCTATTTTCACACTCAAAGACATCTATTCCCACAATATTTAATGTTAACTTTTGTGTGATGCTTCGATACGTGAAATATTCAAATAAAACAGCCTTTTCCTTTAATACGTTGACTGCCACGATAACTTCGAACGTTTCGTGTAATAATAGTTATTCTTTCGTAACGAAGGCAAATGATGTTAGAAATAATTATTAATGATTTGGCATGGCACTACTCATATTGTATTATTATTTAGTTACTTATATTACTAAATATTTTCAATTGACATATGAGAATTTTCTTACTGTAATTGTTCTTAAATGATTTGGAAGCTTCGGTCATCGGTGACTACCGTGGCAGTCAACGTGTTAACCCATGGCTGTAAACGACAGCTATAGCCGGCCATTTTTTCACGATGTATAGAAAAATTACTGTTATAGTTGTTCTGCATACTTTCATTAATAAAAGAAGAAACAGTATTAGTACGGACTGTAATAATGCATTTATTTGTTTATTCTTCAGTAATACATTGACCAAAAATCCCGTAACAGTCTAGATAATATGTAAGTTGATCTTGTGTATGATTTTTTCATGACCTGAACATGTAAAATTAAACAATTCAAAAAAATTGCGTTTCTAGGTATGACTTTCGAACTAAAAGTGCGCAATAGGTTAATTTATGCACGATTTATGGTTAAGTTAGTTTCAAGAAATGTTGATTATATTTCATTGGAAAGTGTGTTGAGTATTTTTGGCAGAAAACTAGTGGAGTGTAAAGGTCTAATAGAGTTTTTAACACTAGAACTATTAGATGGGTCAAATTAATCTACATTCTTCTTTCCCAATTATTAAAAGTCCATTAGAATCTCAATAGCTGCATTTTTAGTGTTCCTATAGTGGACAAAATGTAATATTAACTCATTTGTTTGAATTGCATTGTTATCAGTGCACGTTTATCTAGTTGCATGTCACCTCAGTAGATAGCATTGTTTATAATATATAAATATTCTCAAATAATCTTCGTTTCATTAAGTGAACTATACCAATAACTATATCAATTCGATTTGATTGGTCACCGGTGACCCAGCATTCAACGTGTTAACATTCAAAATTCTCCTTAACATTAAAACTACCGAGTCAAATAAAGCTTTTGAAACTTATAACAACTCTTACAAATAATTCATTTAGAATTTAATTCTCAGATTGCTAAATTAATTTCTTTAATAATTTCTCAGAGAAACATCTGTCGTCCTTCTATTAATCGCAAGACATCAGGAACCACGTTGACCTATCTAGTAGTTTCCGTGTTAATAATCGTGTTAACATCACGAAACGTAAAATCAACTTGTACAAAAACTTCTTACTTATCTTGCAAACAATTACAACATATTGCTATCCACTTACACATAGACCACATTTTCTACTCTTTCCTCCTATTATTCTTATATAATCGTTCCTTACATTTTCTAACAATTACAGAGTAACGAATATTAGTCAGTGTCTCCTCTGTTCGCTCGCGGATTTTTTCGAAAAAGCGCACCACTAAACGCCAATGGACGCGTTCCGTCCCGGTGTGCATGCGTTTAATCAATATTTGCGCGTTGTCGCTTCCCTCCTTTTTCCACCCTCCGTTGTTGTTTTCCTTTTTTTTTCTGCTTGCAGCAAATCAAACGGTTTAACATTGGTGGCGAACCTGCGCCAGGTGGTGTGCTGCGCCTGCCCGTGCCGCGATTATGGGGTTTCCTCCAGGTGCTGCCCCCTGCCCCGGTCGAAATCAGCCGGCCGGTATCAGAAAATCAATAGAGCAGGTGCATTTAAATTTCAGCGCAGATTCGGAGATGAATTAATTACAAGCATTACTCTGCGCTCTTCGGGGAGGTCGCGGCGCCCGCCGCTTTTCAAGGGTTTCCCGGGTGAGTCGCCGGATTGCGCGGGAAATTTGAATTCTCGGGTTGTTTGAATGTTTTGTGGTTTGTAGACAGTTTTCGGGAAGTTGCTGAATGTGTGCAGTGTTTTTTAACAGTATTTTTAACGAAGGTGTCGAAAGACACCTTTTAACCTCTGCACTCCAAAAATTTGTCACTAGAAATGTTCAATTTATTTTTATGAGATACAGATGACATTTTTTTAAACTAACTTGACGAGGAATCTATTCACAAAATAAGGGGAACAATTACTCAAAACTTAATGTTAAATATGAAATTTTACAATTTTGATACATCAATCGAGTGGTGACTGAGAGACACCTTTGGAGTGCAAAGGGTTAATTTTAAGTTAAAATTCTTTTCTCAGTTGAATAATTTTTCCTTAATTGGACATTTACTATAGTTAAGTTTACAATCATCATTGCAACAGTCAAAATAGGTTTATAAGTTTCGAGTTTCGTGTTGTTTGTATTTGTGGATTGTCAAGTTTCGAATCAATTCTATTTTCGAACTTTCAAGTTTCGTGTTGATTGTGTTATTGGATTGTTAAGTTTCGAGGAAATTCTGGTTTATAAGTTCCGAGTTTTGTGTTTATTGTATTTTTAAATTGCTAAATTTCGAATCAATTCTGTTCGCTAGCTTTCAAACTCCATGTTAATTGTATTATCAAATTCCCAAATTTCAAATCAATCCTATTCCCAACATTTCAAATTTCACAGTAATCACCATTCTCAAACTTTCGAATCTCAAGTTCGTTCCCTGTCAAAATATCCAACATTCGAATCAATTCCACTTTCAAACTTCCAAGTTCCAAGTTCCTTTCATTTTCAAACGTACAAATTTCAAATCACTTCTACTAATTAAATATTCTCTCAATTACTCTCGTAATTCCTATCTGTCAATATTTCTCGCCAACAAAACCAACTTCCACATACCATTAAATATTCATCGTGATAACGTGTTAGCCGTCGTTCTTAAATAACACGAGATTCGTATCTAGATATGATTATCTCAACGAAGGTCATGATTATTAAGTATATAGTACAATTTCACTTTGCACTGTTACCTAGATATCCAGTTCACTCTATCACACTTATAACTCTTTAATCGAGCAGTCTTCCTTTGTTGCAATCGTTTTAATGCCGTTACCGTCATTATTTTCTTACTTTTCCTCGCTTGAAATTCAGGTATTCAGGCCTCAAAATTTAACTATTTTTCAGTCTAGCTCTGAGGAGCTGCCGGTTGCTTCGTTCAATTAACTCTCTGAATGCATTTTCCACACTTTCTTGGTTAACCAGTCGCTTTTCTTTGAGAAAGTTCTTCAGACTTCTAAATAGATGGTAATCTGGAGTAGAGAGGTCCGGGGAGTAAGCCGGATAAGGAAGTCCACCGTAATCCAAATGTTGCAATCTTTCTAGATGCCAATGTCGCTATGTGTCACTCTGGCTTCGCCATACAACGAACCTGTCCTCTTACAAATTCCAGCAAAATGGCGATTTCTTACAAACTACTTTTCCCTCGACGTCGTCGTAACGACATTACAGAATCCCTTGACACGGAAGTAATTACATTATCAAATTTCTAGAAGCAATTCTGTAATAGAAATTTTTTGTAATAGAACAAATTCTGTATTAATAATAATATAACATTAATTCTGTAATAGAAAGTGGCGATCATCTCACGAGTAATTTTCATTCTTCTCGATCTAATTGCAAATATTCTTGTGTAGAAAATTCACCTTTGACATTTTTATTGCAACGGTTGTCGCCGATGATCGGAGCTTCCAAATTAATTGAGAACAATTGCAACAAGAAAATTCATGGCAAATCTAAATATTTAGTAACATACGCAACATATTGCGACGGACCGGCATCGCTATGTTTGGAAAATAGTGTGACTCTGCGTGTGGAAAATCTTGAGTGGCTGAAAGAATGCGAGGATGAGATTGGGTCGTGAGAAAAGCGTGTACGTGACCGCGTGAATTTTTGCTATGGGCGAAAGATGCGAGTGAGAAGGGTGCAAGTGTAAGAAAGACAGAGCGAATGGGGGTGTGCTTTAAAAGTGAGTGGGAATGTGTGGGCGGGCGACATTTTTGGACGAGACTTGTGTGCGAGACGTTTTGGTGAGAGATTTAGGCGGAAGACTTTTGTGCGACACTTTGGCGTGTGATCAGCGAGCGAGCGTTTAGAGATCAGTACAAATATATTTAATATTATATCACAGCGGAAGTGTTATTAGTGAACCAATCTCCCCGTTCCGAAAGAATCCTACAATCGAACTCGTTCGGGAACATATCCCACAAATATTGGGACTCGTTTGGAACACTTTGCCACATTATATACATAGTACCTCCAAATATACGGAGCTAGACAAGTTAGAACAGTTTTTCTTCCATTATCCAGCTACTCTTATATTTTTGTTAGACCTGCTAATGGGAGATGTAACAGCTTAATGTATATACCACGTTTCCAAGTGAAAGCACCGCCATATTTTCTCGAGACTTCGTATTACTTCGTTAATGGAGAAAAAAAGGATATTTCGTTATATCGTCTCGCAAAAAATTGTTATCGGTATTATTAATTGGCGTTTCGTAAAATCAACTTGTACTAGATTCTCTAGATATTCCTGTAATTTATACTTTCGCTATAATCCCTTCGCTCTTATTTATCTTGCGAAAAATTGGAAGATAATATTATCTACTTATACATGGAACATATTTCCTAATTTTTTTCTGGTATTATTCTTATGTAATCGTTGCGAAAAATTAGAAGATATGTACTTATATATGGACCATATTTCCTAATTTTTATCTGGTATTATTCTTATGTAATCGTTTCTTAAATTTTATAATATCTACGGAGAAACGAATATTATTATGTTATTGTTTTTGTTTATAGGGCCTAAATTTTAAAACCTCAAAAAAAACTTTTGGAAATACAATATGAAATAATAAAAAAATTTCACTAAAAAGTTCAAATGTGACTCAAACTCACATCGTCATCCAATTAGGGTTAAATTCACAATTATAAATAAATTATTTATTCGTATTGTATTTCAAATATATTTTTTAGCAGGATGAATATTCGATTAAAATTCTTTAACGAACTTAATTTCAGATAATGTTTTGTCAAAGCCGTATTAATTGCAGAAGAATTATCTATATTCGTTAGTTGCGTGCATGAAAAGAAATTTAATGTGAAGCATAAATGTGACAGTAAAAGTTAGTTTCATAAGAAAGTCATAGTTGCGGATGCAGAGTATTAAATAATCAAATAATTCTTTAATATCAAGGAAAGTAATTCTAAATTTCCGGGAATACCTTCTTCCTCCGAAAGGCGTTTTAATTGTTTTCTTCCTCTTTTCCAACGTCGGAACGGTTTCAGTCTCCGGTGAAAATGAAAGGGGGGAAAAAAGTGGGGAAAACGACGAAACAATATTCGACACAACAATCCATTGTTGCTTGCCAATTATGACCCGCCGCCTGTTCAGTTCAGCTAATTCCCAGGATTCAAGTGGAACAGAAATCGCCGCTTGACTCCGCCGTGATTAATAGACGGCCAGGGACAAATTAAAGTGCAGCGTTTATGGGATACTGGATAAACAGTGCTGGCACGACAAACGAAATCGTAAATACACGGGGGACTGGAGAGGAATAAGAGTTAATATTAGAACCAATGGATAAATCGTCATTACCCATTTCCAATTTCTTTATTCATGGATATTAGCGAAATAAGTATGATTCTTTGAGAAATTATTTAGCTTATTAATTTACGCTTTGATCTCTGTGTTTATTAAAAAGTTTAATGTTTAAAATTAAAAAATTAAAAAATTAAAAATCAGAAAATTTTAAATTTGAAGTTTAAAGCTTAAAGTTTTAAATATATAAGAATTTTAATTAAAACTTAAAATTTTAGATATATAATTAATCTGTTGACTAGTCACGGTTACGCTCGCGTCAACTCATGCATAAACTTAAGCAATACCGAAACAAAAACTTATAAACGTAATTCCAATATTGTGTATCGCAACACTTTTTGTTAAATTCCTGTTCACAACGGTGGTATTTTTATTGTAACTTAGCAATCTAAATTCTAACATTTCGTACACAATTTATGTCAAGGTATCTACACAGCATACAAGAAATAAAAATTCAAAGGATTATCACACATTTATTCGATATCATTTAACAAATTCGAGAAGCAGAAAACGTTCGTTAATGTCTCCGGAGACAAACTTGTTAATTAACTAGTGAACAATGTGTGAATAGTCAAGCCAGTCGACGCAACGCGTTGGCTGGATAACTGAACGCGGCGAAGGACCTTACGTCGGAGGATCGCAAACACCTCTCACCGGAATTGGTGCCCGGATATTGGCTCAGTGGATGGTTTTCAGCTAATTCTCTGTATGATAATTATACGGTCTTGCGCCACTATTGGGGAAAAACGATCCTGATTACGAAACCGCCAATGTTCACGCATTTATTACTTGTTCCGCTCGAGGAAATGTTTTGAAACAAGCGGTGACTTAATAACACGGAGTCATTCAGATTGTGCATATTCCTGATAGAAATTTATACTTTTTTTCGATGCAAGTAATTCCACTAAGAAAGTTACTTTTCAATGAAAATTCATATTATACAATTCATGGAGAAAATTGATGATAGATTGTGCGAGTAACGTTTTTTGGAAAGCTTGCTTCTTCCAAGGAATATTTTTGTAAATTATAGTAATATTGAAATTTATGTATAATTTATATATAAAATAATAATATATAAAATTTAATACTTCATAAATTCTATTGTGATTTGTTGCATCAATAATATATTATTTTAATAATAATATATAAAGTTTAATAGTTCATAATTTCATTTGTTATCTGGTTCATTAGTAATATTTATTATTTTATTAATAATATATCAAATTTAATACTTAATAAAATCTCTTGTTATCTGTTTCATTAATACTATATATTATTTTAACAGTAATACATACAATTTAATACTTAATAAACTCTTTTGTGATCTCTTTCATCAAGATGAAGACACGACGTTGGTACATCCAAAGATAATGAATTTTTTATTCGCTGGTTGCATTCCAATTTTGCACAAGAATATTTCGTATCTGATCTAGAACTGAAGATTGAAATATTTTCACTGCAGAATTCTGTACGACGTGAGTCACAGGAAATGAGCGAATGGAAACTTCATTATTGTTTCATTGATTGAGAAGGTAGATTCTTCTTACGTGATCTCGTTGCTGTTACGAAACGGTTTGATCATTTTATGGCGTGCAGTATAGATTTATGTGCACACTTACTCTTGTAAATGCAGATTTATAGACAGCGTTCTTTCAAGTACACTGAACTCGAGGTTACAGTTAACTACAGTCTAGATTTCTATTAGAAGAATATTTTACAATTTACATTAATAAACTGCAATAGATACTCTGTTTACCGAAAAGAATGTATTTCCTTACACAGTTTATTACACGCTGCTTTCTTTATCAGCATGATCTGTTGCCTCACAACTCTAATTTATTAACACAAAGAACTTACTAATAAAATTTAATTAACATCTTTGAACTCCAATCTCATTACTTAGTTACTTTAACCCTTTCTACTCGAAAGCTTTTTTTTTAGGAACATTCATAGACAATTCAGATACAAGTTATAAAGCGTGTTATTTAATATGAAGTTTTCTATAATCCACCAATATGTGAAATATGAAAACAAAGCAGCTTCATTCCTTAATTTCTGTATAATTTCTCATTAACACGTTGGATGCCATGTCATCGATGACCTCAATTCGAATTACTATAATACATTCGATCAAACGACGATTATTTAAAAATTGTTCTATATTATAAGTAATACCACTTAATGCACTGATATTCAACAATTCAAACCTGCAATAATAACAATATAATTCAATTACACAAGATGATATTACATTATTTTCATTTTCTATATTTTCCTCGGCAAAATCGTGCGACACTCAACGTGTTAAGTTACTTTCAAAAAATATTGCATTTCATTCGAAAATGTATCTACCAATTCTATCAAAGGGCTAATTAAGGTTAACTAAAGAGTTAATCACTTCGCAGAAGCGACAACGAAGTGTAGCATCGTAGTTTTAACACTATTTCTGCCGAGCTGTCAACAGACACCTTCCAAAATTTTCAGTTAAAATTTTTTCCCAAGTTTAGTCGTATACTTAGAATTGACTTGTCGACTTTTACAATAACGATTATAAAATTAACTATAGGAAATGTCGAAAATTTAATCGAGGAAGGATTATTAAAATGAGAAAATAATTTTAAATGAAAATTTCTAAAGTATCTTCCGACACCTTCGGTAGAAATAGTGTTAAGGCAGTGGGACAGCGAGTATTCTGAGAGACAGGAAGAGGGCCATAAAAGAGAGGGACTGATGGAGACCAGGCCCAAGGGTTGGCGGGTTTTCCCGAGCGATGCGTAAGCAACGATGATGAGTGCATAGTGGTGAGAGCAGGGTGTGTTTGAGAATTTATTGAAAGTGTCAGTGAGAAGAATGCTTGTGGGGGAGAGAATGATTTTTAAGTGCGGATGGCGAGAGCTTTTGGAGAGAGTTGTGTTGACTTTAGAAGAGAGAAAACCTGCGAGTTATATCGTTTCTATTTATTTGTATCTTATTCAATTAACTATTCCCATGTTTTTTAAAAATAAAACATATTTATTTCCATTAACCTTATGATTTCTTCCTCAACTCTGATCGATACGGCTACTTTGTCATTAATAATTTATTGGAAAAAGAGAAAACTTCCAAGCATATATTATGTCTATATTTCCTTTTAAGTATAACACTTGATTACAGAGGAATAATATTTACTTTGAATTCGAATGAACTGAGTACTATATATATATATTTTTTGAATCATGTTGGAAATCTTCACCACGAGTCTCACTCATTGTTGTAGGACAAGGGGTTAATACGACATATATTTCATTCGAAAATCTATCTAATAATTCTAGCAGAAGGCTAATTAAGGCTAACCAACGGGTTAATCACTTCGCAGAAGCGACAACGAAGTTTCAAAAATGAATTTGTGTATCGTTTCACACCATAGAATATTAAATACAGTATAGAACACGTCGCGGACATCATCCTCAATGATTAAATCCTGCATCCTCGTTCTCGAATAATTATAATTATCTTCAACGACGTTAGCTTGATCATTTATGGTGGTAGGCAGCGTAATCAGCGGGCCTGCCGGCTGAAGAATCTCGTGTATGATCTGTGAGAGATCGACGCGCGAAATAATCGGGAAGAAACGGGGACCACGGCGCAGTGCAAACAGGCAGACCGGAAAACAGATAAACGGAAGGCGATGGCCGGCGTATCTCAATCTCTCACGAAGACGCGGTCACGTGAATTCGCTGGCGGTGGCTCGCAATAAACGGCTAGCCAGCGCTGGGGCCGGGACAGGATACCTTTAATTATCATCGTGCATATTATCTTGGCTAACTTTCTAAGCACCGGTGCTTGCGGATTAACCAACCTTTCGAATGTTTTCGCGTGTACGTGTTTATTAGAAAGGGAGATGGGAGAGGTTGATAAGGAGGGAGGGAAAATAGGAGACGAGAGAAAATAATGGGCGAGGAAACAGTGGGAAAGGGAAGTGGTGGAAATGGAGATAGTGGGAAGAGGGAATGGCAAACGTGGAGACGATATGGGTGAAATTAATCGGAGGGAATGGTGAACGTGGAAATGATGGAATGAGGGTAACGACGGAGAATGGTAAACGTGGAAATAGTGTAAGTAGGAATAATGAGGTGAGAAAACAGTGAAATTGAAAATGATGTAAATAGGAATGAGGTAAGAAAATAATGAAATTGAAAATTATATAAATAGGAATGAGGTAAGAAAATAGTGAGATTGAAAATAATGCAAATAGAAATGGGGTAAAGAAATAGTAAAATTGAAAATAGTGTAAATAGGAATAATGAAAAAAAAATAGTGAACTTGAAAATGATATAAATAGGAATGAGGTAAGAAAATAGTGAAATTGAAAATAATGTGAACAGGAATAATGAAGAAAATAGTCAAAGTGAAAATATTGCAAATGAGAATAATGAGAAAAGAAAACAGTAAAATTGAAGATGATGTAAATAAGAATAATAAGAAAAGAAAGTAATAAAATTGATATTGATATAAATAAAAGCAATGAGCAAAGAAATTATGAAGAGAAGAAAATAATAAGAAAATTAATAAGAGGAGGGATTAGTAAACGTATATGAATCTTAAACGAATATAAATAAAAGCAACATGAAAAGAAATTATGAGGAGAAGAAAATAATGAGAAAAGAGAAGATTAAGGGAGGAAAATAATAAGGGAAGCAAATAATAAAAGAAAATCCAGACTAATTTACGCGAGCCAATAACAATTCCCTCCCTTCAACATTACCTTCACCATCGTCCTCGTCCCCATCTTCCTCCATCCTCTTTCATTTTTCCCATGTAGACTGGCCCGACGAGAAAAGAATATCGCGACCAGTCAAAACTTTGAACAGGGTAATGAATCAAACGACTCTGACGTTAAGTGTTTATTACCACTTCGTTGGCCAATTAATGGAACACGTAGAACGGAAGTGGAAATTTATAATGTCCGGGGAAGTTCTTGCGTTTTATTGGCGGGCAGGGTTCGGGAATGTCCCTTGGTAAATTGATGAGAGGACAAACGGGGATATTATGGTAAGAGGTTAATGGAGAAAGAACAAGGAAGACTATGAGTGATTTAGTAGTTTAATTGCGGTTACTTAGTCTAGTTGCTCGCGGGGAATTGATGGGGAAAGAAATGGGGAATCTAGAGTAAAAGTTTCGTCGAAGGAGATCAAATGAGATTAAGACTTATTTAATATTTTAATTACTGTTAGCAAGTGTAGTTATTCGAAGTAAATTGATGAGGGAAAAATGGAGATGCTGCGGTAAAAAGAGACTGAGGGTATAATTATGATTTAATTGTAATTGCCGATGAAGATATAGAGGTTCTCGTAAAAAGTTGAAGGATGATATCAGAGTAATTTAGTATCTGAAATTTGAACTTTCTTATTACATCAATTTTAAGAGAATAGTACCATGTTTTGCAATAGAAGATTTCTAACAACAGCAAGTGTTGTTTAAATTGAAGTAAACATTTATTGAAATAAACGCCTTTTATCTGAAATTTGAATATTCTTATTAGATAAGCCTTAAGAGACTGGTGCCGTGTTTTGCAATAGAGTCTTTCTAACAACGGTAGATGTTATTTGGATTGAAGTAAACTTCAGCAGTAAAGTTCATCGATGTTTTTAAATACCGCCCATAATGTCGTGTTCCTTGAAGCAGTAAATACGTTCTATGGCAATCTTTAATGAGGTAAAAGTGCACGTTTACAGTCAGTTAACACTGAAATCATAAAATAACGGAAAACAAAGGCACCGTACCGTGTAGAGTGTCTTCCAAACATCACTACGCTGCATCGGAAAATTTAATGTCCAGTTAGAAACTTTTATCACTGTTCTATCGACTCTATATATTTCATCAGTGCTTCGCAGCTGGTAGTTGCTGCATGTGAAAGATGCATTGGATTGACGTGCTAAGTGAGAAGGACAATTTACTTCGATCATTGGATTAAACAATTTCTCTTTTGAAAATATACTACATGAAGTATAATAGTTAATAATAAAGAAAAAAAGTAATAAATTTATGTAAAATATTGCAATAAATTGCTATGTATCGAAAGAAAGATTAGATCAAGTTAAAGTAGACAAAGGAATTTAAAATTAAAACGAATGAATGTTAATATATTACCAGATTTCCCAGAACAGAGCAACTAAATTGACTTTTCGAAATTCCTCTATTGAAACTTTAAGAATGTATCTATTGAGACTTTAATTGATTCACAATTCAGTTTGTATATTGCTAAGTTAAATTCTTTAATAATTCCTCATAGAAACATCTGTTATCTTTTGAATAATTGGAAAAAGAAGGAATCAAGAATGAGTGATTTTGACCCGCCCGGTAGTTTTCGTGTTAAATGGTTGAGTGCTAATACAATGAATTTCCTAAATATCACTACATTCTATCATCTATTCCTGTTATTTACGTGAACACAAATTGTTTTACCTTTGTTACAAAATATCCATTAGTTGGCCAATATTTACCTATAATTATGATACACTGTGCGCCCGTTATCCAGCCGCCGACTAATTAACAGATCAATCGCTGACATTAACTGTTTCAGATTATCTAAAACTCACGTGCAACTATCAAACGCCTCTCCCAACGAATCGGAGTTCTACGAATTACAACGGTCTAAGTCACGCGATGCATTTCTCTCGGAAAATGAAGTCTTACCTCAATTAAAGAAAACTTGTAAAGTATTTTCTTTGCTACACGCACGGTAGTTAAAACGTGATTCAATTATAAAAGAGCATGTAGCAGGAATTTTGAATTAATATGGAAACAGCTTTATCCTCCTAGTAATGACGTAGATGGCACGTATTGTCTATTAATCCTTAGCAGTCCTATATTTAGTTAGACTTGACATTTAATTTTATTGCAGCGTCTACTTATTTTACTAATTTTTTCTATACTTATTTATAGTATCCTAATTGTACCATTTAAAGGTACCATTTCGAGTCAAACTCGATATTTGATTTTATTGCAGCGTCTACTTATTTTACTAACTTTTTCTATACTTGTTTGTAGTATCATAATTGTACCATTTAAAGGTACCATTTCAGTGGTTTCCAAATACTCTGGAATAAATAATTATTGCGTCATATTAAGCTATGATGGAATTAAATAATGTCGACGTGAACCTTAAATTCAAAACATCGATCACCTAATTTTATTGATTTCAGTGTTTACAACACACCCAGCTTCGAAAAGTACAATTGTTACCTTTGTTTGGCTTCAAATTGAAGAATCCTAAAGATATCACGCTAACATTAATAAATGATGCACGGGTATTATGTTCCATCTCAAAAATAAGAAATTTCGTTTTTATACAAGTACCTACTTACGAAACTTCACTAATTACATGATTATGAAGATACAAAATTTCTTTAACGATTTCTCATAGAAGCGTCTGTACCTTCTTAGTAATTGTAAAAGAAGAAATTAGGAATTAGTCATTCTAACCTACCTGGTAGTTCTAATGTTAAAATTAACCGGTACGCAATACAATAACAATGAACGTTCACATGACTCGTAACTTTCGCCAAAATAAAATCCTACAGTCTCATATTTACAAAAATAAAGTAACAAAATCATCGTACAGGATGTTCAAATATTATTATAACACAATTTTCATTCAAACTACACACTATTTGCATACAAACATGGAAATTCAGCTACGATATCGTTCTCTAAGGGTTGAAAGTTGAACACGAGAGTGGAACAGATAGAATCATCTCAGTTCTGCCAGTTTTTTACAGCCACCATAATCCTCAGGAAGCTAAATCATGGCTGTGACTAAATTCCAAGGTAGGGTATCACTTGATTCAAGCGTTGCCCCGTAAAAAGAATTTGCATAGAACCGTTCTCGCGCGGTTTACCCACGGTGCTTTCACTTTTCCGTAATAGCCCGGCTCCGGATTATATTATTCCGCGGCGGGATCATTTCTATATCACGCGTCCACGGTGAAAGTATCTAATTTCGGAAGGAAAAACTAGAGCCCTGTCAAGTCTCCGTTCGAAACTGAAACACGAGCGGGCCGCGCCCTACCCCGGCTCTAAATGTCGTCTGTTACACGCTCCTGAACGCGTAATTCAACGTTTCATGCTGTATGTCCACTCGACAGGCATGTTATACGGTATAGCACGCTCTAATGGACGCAGACTCGGCCGCGACCCTTCGGATGATCACTCTTCACACTTTGAGTGCTCGTTCAGCGCTATAGAAAATCTTCGCGGTATTCACGGCGAATTTCATCGTGAACACATTGTTTATTCGAATTCATAAGCGATTCGGGTTTTAGAACGGACTTGAGTTTCATGTCACTTTCTTATTTAAATTAACTTGAATTTTGCGGCGGACTTGACTTTCAGGTCGTTATCTTTTAATTAGTATTAAATTTACGACATATTCGGCTTTTACATCATTCTTTTTTGATCGAGGTAATTCAGGTTTTAGAATGAATTTAACTTTCAATTCTTGAATTCGAGGTAATCTGGATTTTAGAATGGATTTTACTTTAGATTTGTGCATTTTAGTTGATTCGAATTTTAGTATGGATGTTACTTTGAATTTTTGTTACTTCGTATTTAAGTTAACTCGAATTTTAGAATAAATGTCACTTTGAGTATTTGAATTCGAGTTGATTTGGATTTTAGGATTGCACTTCGAATTCTTTCATTTCACTTAATTTGAGTTTTAGAATGGATTTCACTTTGAATTTCTGCATTCGAGTTAATGTTTAGTTCGAATTTTAGAACAGATTCGACTTTCGGGTACTTATATTATCCGAATGAATAATTGATTAATATTTCATACCGTATTTGGTCTCATAATTTTACTACGGGCTACGTAACAAGTTCTACGTCAATCAGAAAATTTCACTCTCGGGATTTCCCGGAATATAATTCTCCAGTAGACAGACGTATGACAGCAATCTTCTCAACTCACTTTTAAATAAATGTTTCGTGTCTTCCAAAGTTCAGGAACAGAGAACTTCTACAGAACTTTCAATATTTTAAATTTCATAAATTTCATAAATTCCTTCTACTGTTATATTTATTATTATTCCCTTTAACTCTATGTTATTTATTTACCTTTCATCTCAATTGCAGCATTAACTTTCAGAGGAAACGTAGACACAGAATAAACATCACGATGATTATTTGACAACACTTCTATATTATAAATAACTCTACTTAATGTAGTGACATTCAGCTAAATCAACGTGCAGTAATAATAACGCAATTCAATCAAATGATATAATTTTTATTTTTAGTTTTTATATTATATTTTTGTTTTTCTGCTCTTTGAAATCGCTCGGTATTGAACGCGACAAAGCCATATTCACCGATAGTTACTTCCAATAATCGGTTCAATCGAGACATGCGTAAAATCAACCCTCGATTCTTGTTCTCACGCGGATACGCTGAGTTACTCGCCGGTTCTGTCGCGTTGGGAACCAACCGGCAGTAGTAAAGACCGAGAATTACACGTGTCTCGCGTGTCCTGCATGGAAAACCGGCTATCTCGAGCGTCGCATCGAACGATCCCCGCCATTGTTACGGGAGAGCCGTGGTTAGCTCGCGCGAGGACTTGAGAAACGCAGCGGACTACCGTATAACGCGAGTTCCCACAATTCCTATAACGAGCTGAAGGTTTTGCCACCACTGATTCCATATAACGCGATTCCTCGTGCAATGCGATATATAAGAATATGGTTAATTTCAGCTTTAAGGCCTATGCACACGAGCGACACGATCTCGCTGCGGTGACGCTTGCGATTTTGCGAGGATTAAGGTGTAAAGTCTACTTATCCTTTCTTTGGGAGATAGAAGGACTTTTGTTTCTTTGTTACTTGAAAATTTTGAGATAGAAGAGCTCTGTTTCTTTGTTACTTGAAAATTCCGAGAGAGAAAAGCTTTGTTTCTCTACTACTCGAAAATTCCGAGACAAAAGAATTTTGTTTCTCTGTTACTTCACAACAATCTCACATCGTTTTCTTCGCTGTTCCCTAATTACTTTATTGCTTATTTTAATTTCAATAGTTTCTTCACAGTTTCTTCAGTTCAGTTTCAACAGTCATTTCTTATATTAACAGAAAAGAAGAGTTGGCACGGCAATAATCATTTGAAACACGTTACCTTTGAGAAAAATCTCGCGGACCGCGACTTCCTACATCACGAATTCGTACGGCGCGTGACGTATTAACCGCATTACACGGGAGTTTACTGTAACGCGGTTTTCAGGTTGGATTGCGTAATGGCGATACGCGCGCCATTAGTTCGCTGGGCTCGCGCGTCTATCCGCAACGCGAGCGCGTAACGAGGAAATACGCTGGCCGAAGGAGAAGCTTTCCCAGCGAAACCGCGTGAGACGCAAGCCATGTGGAAGGAATTTCCATTAGGGATCTAGGGTAACGCTAGAAGGTGCCTTAGAGACTTCGTCGATTTAGTCCAGTCCCAATCATTATCGATACGCGCCGCTCCCATGTTTCACATCATCAATGTCTATAGATAAACGATCCTTCAGATAACCAATCTTTCTTAATAACTACTTTGCAGACAATTAATCTTTTTAAATACATTTTAGTATTTAAAAATCAAATGATTCTTTACTTTGTTAATTCCTTCAATTAGCTTCTCAAATATAAACTAATGGAAGAGAAACTGAAGTAAAACTTAAACATAAATAAATCCCGTTTGCAAGCATAAAGTTGTTCTAATTTCAAGTATTTATATCTGAATTGAAAAAATGTATATTTTTGTGATTAACCAGTTGAATTTGTATGAAATCATTGCCCTATAACTTTATTGTAAAATAAAGAAGAATTAATTTAATATATAATTGCAATAATAATAAAGACGAATGAACGTCCACGAATGAAATGCCATTCTTCGTTTCCATTTATCTTCGATTTTCCAGGACTTCTCCGCGCAGTGTTTTTGTTTCATTAAATCCGTTACTTTTGCTTGCTTGCTCTTCCCGTGAGGGATCTATAAAAATTACACGGCGCGCGGTGAAGCGTGCGCAAAGTTTCCTCTTGAATTTTGTATTTCTTTCGGTTCGAGTGTACTTTTGTACACCGAGGCAGAACGTTACAAGCGGGATGGAATGAAACGGTGTTCGCAAGGGTTGCGTGTGCTATTGGAAATTTCATTAACCAAGAAATTTTTTGTCGTGCAATATGTTTTCTAATTATTCTGTCAGTTGAAGAAGCGAGTCAGCGCGCAGAGGCACGCTCAAATATTCAAGTAGAATTTTTGGAGCTTCAGCTTCGCTGGGATTGGATTTGAAAATCTGTCTGGCACGAGCGAATTTAAGTATCATTCACATCGTGTGTCTGCCCACTGCTGGATGCATCTACTTATCGTTATGTTGACAAGTACCCAGCGAGGACGGTGCTTCACGGTAATGGGACATGAATCAGGAGTTGGTGAATAATTTAATCGATGGAAAGAGGCAATACTCGATCACCGTGGATGTCCTTCACAAGAAAATTTAGTGATTCATTATAAATAATTAGCAACTGATTTTGATTAAGGTTTGCGGGCATTTATTGTAGAATTTATGCTATTGTTTCTAGATAAGTTAATGTTTGTTCGTCTTGGGAATTAGAGGTTTGATAATAGAGAATTGGAATAAATGTTCGTGTAATTGGATTAATCAAAATCGACTTAAATGTGTGCCTAATAATGTTTATATAATTCAATGCATGTCAAATTGACGCGTCCCGTAAACCTAGTGTTAAATTTAATTAATTATAACTGCAACTAATCGTAATTATAGATCTTCCTTTCTTTAGACAATTTTATCTTTTCATACAACTCTAATGAATCACTTCAATCATTTATAATATAAACAATAATAAAGTTTTCTACAATACAATTTTTGTCTTTAAACATTTGTTTCCTATACATTATTTTAAAAATCTGTTGAACTTTGTGGCACAGACGCGTTTTAATTAATCGTAATTATAACTCTTCCTTTCCTCAGACAACTTTACCTTTTCATACAATTCTAATGTATCACTACAATCATTTATAATATAACCAATAAAAAATTTTCCTATAATAAAAGTTTTTCCTTTAAAAATTTGTTGTCTATACATTCTTTTAGCAATTTGTTGGATTTTCTGGCAGAGACGAGTGAAAGTAACTAATAGAATAATATAAGACATCTTTTTCGCAATAATGGTTATCTGTGAGTACATATTCGCGAACACTTTCCTGCCTATTTCAATGAGTTTCTTCAACCTGCTCAGTCCGTGCCCATGCATTCGACACAGCCTGTATATGGTCAGAACCAGTGACGCAAGCGAACAGGTTATTTCACGAGCAAAAGTAAGTCGGAGATGTAGAACGAGATTTTTTCATTCCGAGAAAATTTGCTAACGTGTCTGCTCATGGCCGGCCGTATCTACTTCCTGTAATCAAATATGCGGCTCAAACTTTCGAACTGAATTATCTCGGAAACGAAGCATCACAGAAAATAATCTTATCCTATATTTTTCCACTCTTTATTACATGTAGAGTAACCTCGTTTTCGGTTGACGTATCCTGCTGCAATATGGTGTACACCAACGAATAATGATTTCGTGCAATCGTTATCTCGAATAGTCTTAATTATCGTTTCATCTGTATAGAAAATAAAATTCAATAAAAGAAGATAAAATGTAAGATACGACGGGAACAGTGAAATAGAAATCTAAATAGAATTTTATTCCTTTTCAGTCTATTTGACTAATTAAAACTGTTAACGCCAGATCGACGGATATTCGCGGTGCAGTTCATCGTTGAATTTGTAGGAAAGTAGATGTTCACTCATGTGGATCATGGAAATTGCAGCTTTACGAACGGCGAATTAGGGAACGTATTTGTAGAGTTGTATCGATCGAAATCGGCATAAGCTGTTGGCAGATAGTGTTTATGAAACCTAATATCCGTCAATTCGATGGGTTCCATTAGTCTAGTATTAATAAAGGGAAATCTAAAATTTGAGCTCGCATTAGATTCTCAATTTTCAAGCAGGAAATATCAAATAACGTGTTTGAAATTGGATATTCGTCGAATCAACGGGTTCTGTAAATCGAGAAAAATTAATAGAAATTCAAGAAGTTAATGAAGTTAAAGAAATTAAGATTAATACAAAGAAACTAAAAGTTTCCATCTTACATCAGTTTCTCAGTTCTCAATCAAAAAACACCGAACAACGTTTTCGAAAATAAATATCCGTCAAATCAACGGATTTTATAAATCTATAAATGTTAACAGAAATAAATCAAAGCAATTAAAGAAGTCCTCAAACTCAAAGGAATTTAAATCAACACTATGAAACCAAAAGTTCCCATCTAACATCAGTTTGTCAATTCTCAATCAAGAAACACCAAACAACGTTCTTCAAATTCGATATCCGTCTAATCAACGGATTTTATAAATCTAGAGAAATGAACAGAAAGAAATCAAAGTAACTAAAGAAATCCACAAACTCAAATACATTGAAATTAACATTAAGAAATGAAAAATCTCTATCTCACGCCGGATTCTAGATTTTCACGCAGAAAAACCGTAAACTTGTCGAAATCAACGATCCAGTTACCGTTAACCCGTTTCTGTAATGACTCCGAGTAACATATTACGTGTTCGCGAGAATATTACGTGTTGAACCCGCGCAACACGTCCAGATTTCGGTGTTTCACTTGGGAAGTAACGCGAGCCTGTCCCGTTGTGCAACGATCCGGCCCGGGGAATTTTGAGTCGAGTAATTGACAATTAATGCGTAGACCTATCTACGGCTGCAGCACGCAACTGGAAAGCGAAAGGCCGTGCGAAACAGAGCAGAACCCTTTCGCGAGATCGTGAACGCGATTCTGGCGTGGAACCGGCCGCTGAAAATCTTATCGTGCGCCGGCTTTTTAGCGCGGCACGCTTCTGGATCGCGGGGACCAGCTTTCGAACGGACCGCGGAATCTTGGGTTGTAACAGAAATATTGGCATTACCAAAAATTGTTCTGCTGCCGTTATACTTTTCACCGTAACGTTTCTATTATTACGAATAAACGTTCCAGAGAGGAAAGACTAAAAAGACTGAAAGACAGAAAGTTTCAAGAAATGAAGGCTTTCTTCAAACTTTAAGAAACATTCAGTTTTACTAGTTGATTATTGAATTATTAATATTTCCAAGCTTATTTCAAGCAATGAGATCACAGTGACTATCTAAAAATGATTACTTAATTATCGAATATGACTGTATGAACATTTATACCTCTACAGGCCATTTTTTCGTGATTATAAGAAGCTATGTAAATTTGTTACTGAACTTATGTTAATTTTAAATAAATATAAAATTAATAAATACCAACCTGTATATACAGATTAACAATATATTCAATAGTTGTAATAATTGCATCAAAACGAATATACTCATAATTTTGAAATTACAATCACGAACTTTCACTCCTAAGTGTAACGAAGTTTCATTTAATTAAGGGCTTAATTTTATTCGCCATTTTGCTATGCAGAATGAAATAGATCGACAAGATTCCAGTATATTGGTATGTGACTTCCAAGTTACAAGGGCCTACAGAGGGTTAACACGTTAAGCGCCACGAGAATCTTGAACGTTTTATACATGATTTGTTCCTTCGTAGCGACGGTAAATAGGAACGATTATTAATTATTTGGCATCAGAATTCTTACATTACAATGTTGTTAACTTATTTATGTTATTAAACATTTTTAGTTGACAGCAGTCATCTTGCATATTGTAATTTTCTTCGAGCAACTCAGAAGCATCGGTCGTCGGTGACCGACACGGCATTTAACGTGTTAATGACTGAAGGACCTAAAATTATAGGTCATAATTCCTTCGCCTTGAATTTTTAGAATTGCGACACGAATATTCTTGAATGAAATGTGTCTTTATGTTATTACTAAGTCATACCATAGGTAAGGTCGTTTTTCATGCTAGTATTTGGTAAACAAAATTAATACTGTTCTCTTTATACAAGAACTTAATAGCTATCTATCTAATATTTTTCTTTTGTCCATGGAAAAATAATCACTTTACGCTCGCGGCTGTTTTCCTCTTTCGTTTCCAGCCTCTGGAAAAAACAGTCCGTGGATCCGTCAAATAGCGCTCGAAAAATTCTTTCCTCGCGTGCGATTTAGTTTCGACACTGGTGAAATGAAAATAACTGTTAAAAACACTGACCCCGCTTGTTCTGCTGTTGAATAAATTGTTCCCTATGTTTTCCAGCTTTTTCGGGAGAAAAGGCCATTTCCTGTTTCGTTTCGGATGGTTTCTCATGTTGCAAATATATCATTCTCTCGTTTATTAGTAGGTAATGATTGATGAGATTCTTGTTTCATTGAAATCTTTTGTAATCTAGTATGGTGAATGATTGTTTGAACGTGATTGTATACGTTCATGTGTAGAAATGTTCGTGCCATTAGTGAATATACGTTATGTGCATGATTATATAACGAAATATTGATCATTTAATTGAGTTCGTGTTAATGATTGATTGCGTCGCTCGAATATTGAACAGAGTATTACTGGAATCTCATTCACGATTGACGTTAGGGAAATTATTATTATCTACTGGCATTCTCTATATTGTAATTATATTACATTATAATTATATAAATATACTATATTTATATTTCTTTGAAATTACAAATATATTAGTAGATAATGCTTTAGTCGTTCAATGAAAATGATTGGAACCTCACGAAGTCACTGTTATCGTGTTATTGGGAAATCCCACGTTCTAATTTCTTAGTAAATTGATGTGTTTACAATATTAAAATATTGAATAATTATTTACAATATTAAAACTAGTGATGCAACTAGCGTTTTCGACATCGATAAGTTCAAAATAACAGTAAATTCTTCATCAACCTCCATTTTCACCAATCAATTTCTAGAACCCATGAATTTGCGTAAGCATCGTCATCCAATAACGATAATATTCAAAACGATCGTAAATCCTTCATCAACCTCCATCATCGCAAATCAATTTCGAAAAACCGTTGATTCGCGCAAGCATCGTCAGCCGAGTAGTACTTCATCAGCGCGCGCGGTGATTTAACATGTCACATTCCTCGCCCGCAGTAATTAAGAGATCACGTTGCCGGATGGTTTGATGGAAGCGGCGCACAATGGGAAGATATCGATGTTTCCGCGGCCAAAAATCAGATTTCACGAGTTCTCAACGAAATAAAATGATTTACTTGATTAAAAACAAAAATCTACCAACAGTAAATAAAACACAATCCCCTAAGTAACAATAAATGAATATATAAACACAAAAATATAAGTAACAGTAAACGTTCAAAATAGATCATGTATACATCTAAAGCTTCATTTCCTTAAAATCGATCAAACTTTTCCGATTTACATCGTGTTTCGACTTATTTTAATCACAACAATCTTAACAACTCACTACCACTACATTCGAGAAAGTAAAATTGAAATTAACACGTTGAATACCGCACGATTTCACAGAGCAAACTACACAAAATGGAAAAAATATACACCTGACCCTCGATTTACGCGAAAATTTAGTCCACGTGGGTTCGTTTTAAACGATAATCGCGTAAATAGAGCCTGTCGGTACAAGAGAACACAAAATATTAAAGAGAAAAGCTGATATAAGTTTTACATATTTGTTTCACATATCTTAACAAAAGAAATAATAAGAATGACATTTTAGAAAACAAAAGTGTAGTTTATTCGCTGTTACTAAATTCAGATCGCGTAAATTGAGATCACGCGTAAAAACTACCGCGTAAGAAAGAGGCTCGCGTGAGAAATTTTAATTTTTCATCAATTTTTCGTTAAACTTTACGGTTTGACTGCATGAAATCAAGCGGTGAGTGAGGGGCACCTCTCGAATACAACGGGTTAACTATGCTTCGCGACCTCTCACCGCATTTGACCCTTCAATTCGACGGACACGTCAAAAGATATCGTTTAGGAATAGTGCCATCCATTGCACCGATTCTGCTCACCAGAATTTCACTATCAGCTTTTGATTTTTGTAAAATTTAAGTGGACATCACTGTAAAGTCATTTTACGAGGACACACTCGTCCGAGAGGCTCCGAGATTCTGCGGCCATTCCGGAAGGAGAGGGTGGCAGAGACGGAGGAGGTCGTGATAAGCACCCGTCGTTATGATAGAGATAATTAATAGCTATTAGTCATGCTCAACGTTCAGTGAAATGGGAGACGATGAAATTAATGCCCCGTGGAGCGTGTACGCGACGCGGCCGAGCATTGTTACGATCGAATAACAGAAATATTTATGGGGAGCTGGGAATCGGATACAATTATCCACGGAATTGTTTACAAGTTGATCGTTACTTGGAAGCATTCATTGTTCGACTGTAAAGTTAAATGAAGTTTGAAGGAAAATTTTATTTCGTTGAATTGAACTTCGTTAGTCCATTTTATATTTTATTTAGAGGTTTCCAAATGTCTTTTAGTTTTTAATATTTATTGGTAAGTTATAATGCAAAGGGCACGTTGATGAATAGAAGGAATATATTTTTTAGTCGATCGAGAAGAATGTTAACACGTTGACTGCCACGAAAAATATCAGCGTTTTATGTATCGTTTGTTCTTCCTGTAGCAAAAATTAAGGAAGAATCATTAATTATTTGGTATCGCAATTCTTATATTACTTTTTATATTACTTCTTATATTACTTTTATATAATTCTTATATTATATTTTCTCTTGTAAGTTATAATTATTTTCTTAATTTGGATACTCATCGGTGACCCTCGTGGCAGTCAACGTGTTAAAGTTCTTCGTCAATGGGATTTGAGATTAGAAATAGTTCGATTTGTTACTAATTCTTCGTTGAATTATGTTTATTAGGGGATCAGTATTTTTATTATTTAACGGTGTGCCGATAAGAGTTCGCATGGATTTTATGAAAACTCCAATTTCACAGCAGACCAAGGAAAGTGAATTTATTTGATATAATAATCTGACGTTTGAATCTTAATGGGTTATTTAAGTTGGATAGATAGTGTTTCGCTTTTTTTTTAGAGAGAAACCGGAGAACCGATCTCTACGTTTGAAACGTAAAGCGAAATATAAACGTCAGGTTTAATGAGTGTCGATAAAGGTAAAATGATAGCTCTGTTTGTTTTCTAGAATAATTTCATGTAAACTGATAATCTAGATACAGAGGAGTCGATGGGGAGGAAACAATACCGTAACATGATCTGCGTTGATCGTGAACAACAGTGAATTCAACGTATTCAACGTTTTATAAAATTGTAGTCGATGTTTCGAACAAATGAACAATTTATGTAATTTACATAATTTCTTTTGTTCATTTCTTTTTCATTTCTTTTTCATTTCTTTTGTATTTTATTAGATGTTCATACACCGTTGATCAACGATTAACATTCGAGATGCGACTTTTAATAGCCATTTAATTCAGCACACGAAAATTATAAAATTTAAAATTGAATATTAAATTTTGCATAAGATATTAACATATGAAGTATAATTAAATTAGTTTTATCCCTTAATTCACACAAGATTCCTCTTTACATTATTCGCGAATATTATCGATATTTCATCAGAAAATAATTCGCCCAATCGATATTTTTCATTTCAAATATTCGTTACTTTCTGATGAAATATCGGCGATATTTTATCGTGGCATAATATTATTACTTTATTACCCATTTTTGCCTGAACCTTTCGTACTCGACGATACAATTTCTCATTAAAAATATTCATTAAAGTAAAAGTGGGCGTGACGTTGAAATCGACTAACCGCCGTCGTCCGTGAAATCAGATGAAATATTTTGGCAATTGTCCGCGAGGCGAAAGGAACAACGCGGAAGGGAAAATGAGCGAGTCAAGCGAAGTTCGTTGCATTCAGCGAGCGTAACAAGATAATAGAAACGATCGGAAACGAGCAGCTGCAATTAATTTCGAGTCAGAGAACGTATGATTTAACTTTCTGCAGTAGACAGTACGTGACTGAATTTTTACACGTGTTACCGTGCGCTTCGTGGCGACACGTTGCAGGCTAGAGTCCATAGCTTTAACTTCAAAACTGTCTCTAACGTCGCACTATTTTTTAATCGTTAATTAATTAGTGTTTAGTAGTATTAATCCAATGAATATTTTATCCTATAACACTTCGATTGAAATACCCACATCTGCAATACTTTGTGCATGATTCGAATAAATTTAAGTTGGTATTATTGAACTAATTAAGGAATTTATTGGAATATTTCTACAATTAGTTCAATAATATGCACTGAAATTTATTAAGAATTTATTAAGTAATTATATTTATCAAGAAATTATTAGTTTAACAATATCGACTTCAATTTATTGGAATAATGTAAAATAAATTGAAGTTGATATTGTTAAAATAATGATTTCTTAATTAAACACGATAATGTCCACTGAAAACTAAAGGTTCGTTTTCAATGATACTTTTCATTAGGCGAATCAGCTTAATAAGAACAGTTTAAGTGCGTCACAATCGCTTAATAAACCAATTTTTCCGTTAATTAATAATAGCTCTCGGCGCTGATCCAGTTAATTAACGATCAATTAACGTGTCGACGACCCGAGCGCCGCACAGAAGTTTAAAGACGCATAAACACGGTGAAAAAAAGAAACGATTCACTCCCATGGAAGATCTCATTAAAACTAGAAATAAAAACGAAACGAATGCATTAAACTTTAATAAAATATACCCTGACGCCTTCGGAGTGAACATTAGGTATTCATAAAATCCCCGGTGTACTCATTACTGTTAAGGGTTGCACGTCTTCGCGCGGAAGTTTCCTAAATACTTTGAGCATATAAAGTTCAATGGAACATTATATAGTCTTACATTATGGCTTCCTTAATAATTAATAAAAATCCACTTAAGCTTCTAAGAGTTTTTCTTATAAAAACGATGGAATTTGGTTGGACCTGTGTTTCTTGAACATGTTTGCACTCTACATCACTAAAATACCACATGAATTTTAATAAAACTATCAGTATCCTAAAGAAAAAATTTCTAAACAATTTATTACTATAATTGCTCCTATATACCTATTTTGTATTGATACAACTAGACGCCGTATCTTTATATGAATTCACATTTTTCAAAACAATTACCAGACAATTTTCAAAGCAACAAAGTAATTTCTCAACAGATTCAATTCTCGAACAATCTTCAAAGCAACAGACCAACTTCTCAAACAATCTCCAAACCAACAGACTAACTCTCAAACAATCTCCAAACCCACAGACTAACTTCTCAAACAATCTCCAAACCAACAAACTAACTTCTCAAACAATCTCCAAACTAACAGACTAACTCCTCAAACAACCAACAGAAAGTAATCCTTCCCAACAACCATAAAAACCACAATACATTTTACATCGTATGCGTTCCGTGAATTCCCCATAAATCCATAAGAATCCACAAGAATCCGCAAAAATCCATAAGAATCCGATCATAATTAACCACACATGCTTTCAATAATTGACGATCACGGACGTGGACGGTCGTCTGTTGAACCGGCGCGAGTGACTTTCATCCATTCGCGGCGCGCGCCGCGAGAACAATGGATTATCAACCGATTGCGTGGGACCGTGTCGATTACGTGGGATCCCCTTATCGCTCTTTTTGTCTTCACCTTTTTACATAACAGAACACGCGTTGCCCGTGTAATCCTTTAACGTTCCCACGCGCGCGTAGCTGCAAGCATACCCTAACACCGTTTTCGTTTTCATCGAGCGGTACACTTGTCCGGCGCTTCGCGGGTTACCGTGATTGCAATTACCTAATACGCACGTATTTTCTCCACACCTCGTTCGCACCGGTGCACGGATACACATATTCAATTCTTTAAGCGTTCTCATTAAACAGATTTGGGTCGGCGGGCGTCCGTGGCTTCGCTTTCTATAATACTTATTCCTGGCACGTCGGGGCGCTGAGAAATCTAATAACTGACTCACTCCGATGAACGATTGATCAGATCCGGTGTTTTATTTAGCATCCGGTTTCATGCGAAGATTTCTTAAATATGTTTCTTCATTTAGTTTTCGATTACACGGCAGAACAGCATGACATTCGGTTCATCGTTTAACGAATTTTTGAAATCGATGTCTGTGGAAACGAAACGAGATCGCTACGGACATGATATTTTGAAAGAACGAAGTTTTATTTCGATATGGATCTTCAGATTTGTAATATTATGACTTTTTACGTATCCTGCGTAAAATATAAAATTACGTCGGAAAATTAAGACTAAAATTAGCGAGCAGTTAAATTGACTTTTTGAAATTTATCTATAGGAACGTCAAGAGTGCATCTATCGAGAGTTTAATTGATTTAAAATTCAGTTTACGTATTGCTAAATATTTCTTTAATGATTTCTCTGAGAAAGATCTGTTCATTTGAATAATTGGAACTTCAAATTGGAGTTTCGAACAATTTGACACTATTTCTACCAAAGGCGTCAAAAGCTTTTGAAATTTTAGCTTAAAATTACTTTCTCAGTTCAGTCATTTTTCCTCACTTGAATTTTCGACGTTTCCTATAGTCAATTTTATAAACGTCATTAGAAGAGTCGGAAACTCGATACAGATTATACGACTAAATCTTGGAAAATAATTTTAAATTAAAAATTCAAAAGGTGTCTTTGACACCTTCGATGGAAATAGCGGTAAACACGATAGGAATTTTGGGGAAAGTGATACTTTGAGATACTTACGAAACGTGGAGTATCACATTTCTTCAGAGATAAAGAGAAAACGATCGATAAATCATGGTTTTGAATCGATCTTCAGTAAACAGATGATGTTAATGAATGAAAAGATTGATTTCGAGAATTCTAGTCCGCGTTGAACCGTGCGAGCACTGCGGCGTGGTTAAAGTTCAATGAAAACGTATTCCACAGTCGATTGACCGCGAAACGACTCGAGCAAGATGGCGACCCCGAGGAGACACTCGTTACGGTACTTTATCGCTCTATATCGTAAACACGGCGATAACAATAAATACGTATGCAAAGATCACGAACGATCGGGGGAATACGCGCGTATGGGGATAGAGAGGCGACGCGGCCATTTTGGCGCGTACCAATGGCGGATATAATTTTTCCGAGCGTCATACGAATCTCATTTTTTTACATGAAACAGTAGATATTATATTTTCAACTAATTTCTCTATTATTTTCACTATTATAAATAAATTCAAGCGACGTTCTGTTTTAGTCGAATGAAAAACGTAGTCAAACTGGAAGAATTACTGAGCATTCTAAAAGGGTTATTAATGTATATAAATTAATTATATTTTAGATAGAAGTACTTACTATTTTCTGATGAAACATCAATAATATTTCTTTAACTAATAGGAAGAAATATCTTGTATAAATTAAGGATGATGATTTTTTACCAACAGAGAATATAAACGATTCGCGGTCAAGCATGATTTTTCGTTGAGTTCTATAAAAATCTAGAAAAATTCATATGGTCCCTAATTTCATATGCAAAAGACACTTTAGCTAAATCTTTTATTCTGCAATAAAAATGAAAAATTGTGGTGAGGTCTTACAGCACTGAGATTTTCGACAGGCTGTAGCTAGTCCCGATTGCTGGCAAAGAGTTAAACATTGAATGTTACAATTTATAGTTTCGCTGCGTCGCATGAAATGACGACTGAAAGTCGGCTGTCGAGTGCAAAGGGTTAACACATACGGGCGCACGCGATCGAGGTTTCGCTCGCACTTTCTTGGGCGAAAGAGATTTCATTCGTGCGCGCCTGTATATAGAAATCTAATGAGCGCGATCGAACGCGATTAATTGCGGGGTGGGATCGCACGGATATCACGACACGTACAGGTGAAAACGTGAACTGCGCGCCGTCAGCACCGTACGGGAATATTAAGGAGCAGTTTCAACGCGCGGATGACGAACCGTGAAATCCTATTTACACTTTCTTGAATACGAACGATACGGAACATACCGTGGACCACGAGCTCAGCCCGTGAAAACTCTCGAGCAGATTTGTGAGAGAATTTTGTAACAGTTAATTAATGATTCGGTTATGCAGCAAGGTAATGTGTCTTTACATGAAATTTATATAATGCAATGATAAAATAAAAATGCTAGGATGGTGGGATGCTACGATGCTAGGACGGTAGGATGCTAGAATACTAGAATACTAGAACACTATAATCCTAGGATGCTAGGGTACCAGAATACTAGAATACTATAATACTAAAATACTATAACACCAGAATACTAGGATGCTGGAATACTAGAATGCTAGAATACTAGAATTCTAGGATGCTAGATTACTAGAATACTATAATGCTAGGATTCTAGGATGCTAGAATAATAGAATGCTAGGGTTATAGGATGTTAGAATACTAGAATACTATAATCCTAGGATGCTAGGGTGCTAGAATACTAAAATACTAGAATACTAGAATCCTAGGATGCTAGGGTGCGAGAATATTGAAATACTGGAATGCTAGAATGCTAGAATGCTAGAATGCTAGAATTCTAGAATACTAGAATATCAGAGTATTAGAAAAATAATAGAAATACCAAGAATACCAAAAATATTATTAGTACCAAAAATACTAAAATATACTAGGAACTAAGTGTGCATCTCAGATTAAATTCATTGTACAATCGAAGTTTTTGAAGTTCTGGGCAGACTAAACTGCAGAAAATTAATATCTTTAATGTCCAGTTTATTTTAGTGCCAACCGAAACACAATTACCTGCCAGTAAACAATTTGTCCATTTACTCTTTCATGAATAATCAATGATTGCTTATTATTCAGTGGTTGCTCTGTATTGTACGAATACTGATAACTTCACTGTGGGTTTCGTGTATTTATAGCGTACTCTATTTACTTGAAATTTGGGTCCGTTCAAGTGTTTGATAAAGTGCAACAAAACGTTTATCCTGGTGTGGCAATAAATCTTCAGAATACATTTCCAGTTACAGTAAGTTATATTACGGTAAATTTAAACTGTATGAAGTTATATTTCCATGCTCGTGAAAAGTCTATTAATAATACAAAATAAAATAAATTCCATTAAAGATAATGCTTCAAACACTTACATATTTTCTAGTACGTAAATAACACCTTTAAAAATTAATTTTCGTTTCATTCGATAAATAGTACATTATTACATTGAAACGTGTATTAGAAATGAAAATGAACTTTACAAACGATTGTACGAAGTCGAAACATCATGAAGTTTCGCTTAATTGGAATATTTCATTAATCAGATTGGCTAGCATATTACACGACTTTACCAAACGCACGTATATAAAAATACGTACACGTTAGTTCGTTAATTAATAACCAACATTTCCCAATTATTTTATCAGTATAATTAGGAGGACTCTTTGCTGTTTTTAATTAACATGTTCCCCGAGTCTACACTGTAATTCACGTGCGTTTTAAACCTTTTCAATTAAAACCACATTCCACATTCTTGCTCTTTTTTCCGAAAACCCTTTTGAAAAATTTCTTTACCCGGGAACGACGAATTTCGGCGTTTCGCTGAAAAATCGTCAAGATCGAGTTAACTTAAGAATATTCGCACTCTTGAATCAAGTTCAATCATTACTAAAAACCTTCTTTTACTTTGTATTAATTTGCAAACAAATCTCACGCAATTCTTTTTAATTTCTTTTAATTAAGTCTAATCTGCTTTTCCGTTTGACACAGTTCCATAAGAAGAGTATAAATATAAAAGATGAAACACGAGAATTAACATTTTCGCTCTGTTAGAAACTTGCCTGTGTATTCCGATCCACTTTCATTCAACTTTTACAAAAAGAAGAAAGACCATTGCAATTAATATTCGTATCAAATTCATAACAAATCACTTCTACGAATTTTCGAAAACGTCTCTTCACCATGATCGCATATATATCTTTATACATACTTCTTCTAATAGTAAATAATCTCATAAACAACACGATTCCCTTATACTTCCTTCCTTTTTCGAAATTGCAACAAACAAAACGTTTCTCAGTCTAAAATTCGTCCTCGTCTATTATCTCCAATTAGTCTACCATCTTCCTCGTAAACTTTCAATGCTTCTCTTCCAAAATTCGTCCACGACGAACACAATGCAATTGAAAACTGAATAATATGTCATTATTTCAGGAAAACCGCATTTCTTCAGAAATTCGGAATTTCAGGCACTGACACTATTGGCGCAATATTAATGCAATGATAAAACTTTTATAAAAATTTCATTGTAAACGAAACTTCTATTAATTCATTCCCGAGATTCTTCCGATTAAAACAAGACCAAACACGACATACTGTAAGTCTCAGTTTACTAGAAGAAAATAGGTCATTGTAATCTATTAAATAACTAAATATGTTCCAAAATATATGTTCGGCCCTGCTATAATCAGAAGAATCTCACAATTGAATCGATCAAACTTTCACCCAATAAAAGTGAAAAATAACAAAGCTTAACGCTGCATTTATATCCCCCTATTCGTTTCTTTTGATCGTTCCGAAGTTTCGATCTCTTGTTCCGTCATTGCTATCCTTTTCTACTGTGGACAAACAAAGGAGCTTGAAACGGATCTTATCTCAACTTGGAATCAACAGTGCACCACGAATGCACGGTTGCAGTCCCGATTTTCGGGTACTAATCGCGAGAATACTGTGCGAAGTTGAAAGAGTTCTATCCAAGGTTTCCGTCCGCCATTTTGTCGGGGAATCGGCTCAAAGATCTCCGAAGACGCCACGCTGAAGGCTAAACCGCGCTAAATCTCTATCTCCGCGACCATCTCTACGCGTGTTTTATGCGGGCAGGTATTCCCAGCTCGACATAGGTCGTTTAATTGAAAACTCCCCATAACCCGTGCACAGCAAAGTTTTCGATAGTACTCGCGGGCCCGTGCACACGGGGAATATCCGCAAGACATTTCAGCGAAGAACAGACCAGCGAGCCAACGCCAGGGAAAACCTTTTCGAAATCAGTTTAATGGAAACCTCTCTCCCCATTATTATGTCTGCCATTGTAAAAATAAGTTTCTTCGAATGTGTCCTTTGTGGGATTAAAGTATTCCTTTTTATGCGTCTTGCGTACGACGATGGGGAACGCTGCGGAATCGGTTTAACGGAAATCTTTCCGTCCGTTTCTCCATTCACCGTTATACAAATTGGTTTCCTCGAATGTGTCTTTTGTGAAATTGAAACATTTCATATATTAGCGATGAAGTTTATTATTTTTCATATTCGAGTCTAGTCTGTGGACTTTTTTCAAATGGATTTAATAAAAGAATCGCTGCATGGGGATTGTTTCAGAAGAAAAATGGAATTGTACTTTGGATTAATATTGAACAATTGTTAGTTTTTGTTGGGTTTTTAATAAATAATAACACTTTCATTAAATACAAAACGCAAAAGCGGCACTAACCGCGAAACACCGCAAACAAGCAGGCTACAATATGAATATAACAGAATCGTTACCCGAACAATAAATAAAATATAATCTGTTAAATACCTCGATATATATCGATTGTATATACTTTCCTGACACTTTTAACACGCAGTTTTACTATTCATATGAATGTAATATTAATTTGAAGTCGATTTGGAAAATGGGTCACTAGATCAACTGTCCTAAAAGATAGGAATGCTTTAGATCAATATTTTAACACTTATATGAAATAATAAAACTTTTTGTTGAGATTAAAAATAGAACTGATCGATTCAATTGCTGGATAGCTCCAGTGCTCAACAGGTTTTGCGTTGTTAATGAAATCTGTGACAGAGAAACCTTGGTACGATTTCTTTTCGGTCTTCCTAATAGTAAGGTTTTTAAATGTGTTATTGTTTTTTGAATGTTAGATTGATAAATTTCTGCATCTTGGAATCGTTTAGATATAACATTTACGTGGGAGATTAAATTCGGAATATGGAATGAAGCTTTTTGCGAGAAGTTTCGTTTCTGAGATAATTGACTTCGAAAGTTCGGCGCGCACGCATTGGTGTTTGCTGAAAGTAGAAACGGCAAGTCAAAGATGGACGCGATAGGCTCATTAAGCACGCGTGTCAGGCGAATATTCGAGCTAGATTATCTCGGAAACGAAGCCCCGCACGAGAAAATCTTATTTTAATGCTTTCGGTTTAATTTCCCTTGTAGATTCATCTTTCTTTCAATGAGATTCAAACAATTGGCGTATCAAACGTCTCCCTATCTGCAACGTGATCAAACTGTATCTCGTTTTCATTAAATCGGTAATTGTTTCACTCCTCTGGACACCAACGCCGCGTTCCAGTCGTTGATTTTAATATCACACGCAACGGAACGGAGAATAGATGAAGAATTATAATGAACTTTACGACAGTAATACGCTGTTGGTTTATAGGAATAAATACACAAATAGCACGCGAACTGGCGACTGCATTTCTCCGACAAGATCATTATGCGCGAGATATCGTAATAATCGTGGAAATTTCGGTCCTGAAGAAAATGTGATTAAACCGAGCATCTTTTATAACTATACTTTCGTTTCGGATATCTGTGTAATACGTGGAAGCACCGTATTAAATCAATGAAAACTTAAATAACAAAAAATGTATTTTATAAATAATTCTTTAAGGTTTCAGTATTAAAAAGAACCTCCATCGAGTAACGTTTACATATTCAAAGAAACTGAATTCAAAATACATTTCAATTATTCCTAAGAATGTCTAAATTTCATTTAATTAACACTTAAAAATTGTAAAAGCACATTAGATTCAGTTTCCACTGATATTCATTACGCGTATCAGATAAATGAAATTTCCAAATGGAGACTAAAGCAAGATCAGATCCACCTCTAACGTCTTCACAATATAACTAGATATATTCTTATTAATACGTAATCTTTATGAAGATTATAACAATATAAATAATCTACTTATTTGCAACGGACAAACACAAATGATATAAGTTCATTTCATTGGAAACTACAAACATACAACATCATTGAAACAACCAGTTACTTTCTACGATAAACAACTGAATCCACGCAAAACCGTCTCAGAATTAATTAGCTAGACGCTACAGCATATCTACCACGGCATCAACAACAGATTATTACTTTCAAAATTCAGTATACAGCATAAACATGAACTCTATGCGTGAAAATGCTCATATCTCGAGTGGCGTTCGCGAATCACCCGAAACGTTCGTAAACGCGTCACGAAATGTCGATATCGTTCGAGTTATTTGGCTCGTCGTGCACGAGATACTCCAATTGTTTCGAGAAGCGTGCCTATTTTCACTAACGTTGGTATCTAGGTCGACATAATTCTCTCGCGACGGCTACGTAAGCACGACGCCGGTGCGTGGATCTTAATATGCATACCTTAATGTGCCAGCCGGCCTGGTCTATCGGCTTTAAGCCGCGTTTTGAATGAAAAGCTATGCGCGGCCGCTAACGAAGGGAAAGTTATGACGATTTTAGGTTGCCCGTAAGACGCCGTGGCTCTCTTCGGCGCGGCTCGTCCCCGCGTGTGCCATTTTTCGACTGCCTTTACCAGCGAGCCGTGCAGCCAGCAGACGCGACCAGCCTCGAACTTTCATAGGAACGCGACAAAGGTTCCGCCCTGCAGCTCGCGCGAGTTTCCGGCCGCATTATACCGAACTTAATAACCGGAAAATTAATTAATTTCCCTTCCCATGCCTTTCAACTTCTGTAAAACAGTTCCAGAATGAATACCGTTGAAGATTGAACTAGTGGAAACATTTTAATTAGTGACAGGGTAATAGGGAACGTAAGAGTTAAGGAATATAACGCGGGAATTAAGGATGAATGATGGAATTTTCGGACGTCTCGAGAATAGGAATGAGTTATTGTATTGTCAATCGATGTGGATTGTGGGTTTGTACGTTTTGTCACTGGAAGTTTCGTGTTATTGATTCGTGTGAATTATATTATTGAATTGTTTGTGTGCAATTGTGTTGTAAATTGATTTTCTTCTTCGTTTGGAGAGGTTTCCTGATTTTTACTTTCAAGATTTTAACATGTAAAGTGCCATGAGAATCTTGAGAGTTTTATGTTGCTTATCCTTTTGTAACAAATGTAAATAGAAACAATTATTGATCAATTGATATTACAATTTTTAGTTAACACTATTATCTGATTATTTATACTATTCCACATTTTTATTAGGCGTTAATTATCTTACATATTGTGATTGTTCTCGAGCAATTCCGAAGTATCAGTTATCGGTAACCACCGTGACAGTTAACGTGTAAACGTATTTTTGGTTTTATTTAGAAATTTCTGTTTTTGGTTTGGAATATTGGAAATAACATTTTATGCTTGCTTATTCGTTTTATGTGTTAGATTTCCACAGTAGGTTTTCCATCCGTTTTTAGCGTGTTCTCGGTTCAGTACTCGCAGCCCCATTTTCCGTGTACACCGGGTATTGCGAACAAATGGATGTAAAGTTTGGTTGTGGCGAACGTAATGCTCAATTAAGAGTTAATTTACAATGATAATGGGGCTGGCTTGACAACGCGTTACTGGAAACTTCGTACAAACCGCGCGGAAACAACTAATTATTTCCGATAGAAATCTTCTCGAATCGTTACACGTTTCAGAGGTTTTTCTGTTAGGATTCGAGCTCGCGGAATTCCCGTTATGCCAGTGTATCCTTCAGTTTCGGCTTATTAAATTTCATTGGAATTTGAAAGATTCGATTTTAATACGGGTTTAATGACGCTCTTGTTATATTTCAACTTCGAAATCTGCTCCACCAGTGAAACGTCGGTAAAAATGCTTGTAATACTTTTAACGAGAGACGTCGAGCAAATGTGAGGTGACCAATTATTTTCGAAATTGATATTTCCATCGTAACAACTGAAATATTTCAGTTCTCGGTGAATTTATTTGTGATAATAAAAAAATATCTCAGTTCCGGCGTGACAGATATTTTAACCAATTTAGGAAGTTATGGAAAAGTATTTTCGAGCATTCATCGTTATTTCCATGTGAAGTAATTGGAACAGTGGCAGTCACTGTTGTAATTTCTGTTCATTTGAGTTATAAAATGTACAAGGTATTTGACTGAAGTAATAAAATATAGAAGCATTGAAATATGAAAGGGGAGAACGAAATATAAAAATATCGGAATATCGAAATATCGAAATAGTAAAATATCAAAATCCCAAAATCCCAAAATATCAACGTACCATAAAACCAAATTACAAAACATCAAAATATCAAAATCTCAAAATCTCAAAATTCGAAAATCCCGAAAACAACTATCAAAAACTCCTAACGCCCGTAAACAAACAGCTCAAACATCGAACCGCAGACAACAGTCTCAGCACCTTTGCGAACCGTAAGTTCCCTACAGGCTACCATCTACCACCGGAAGTACAAATTCGTCCAAATGATCGATCGCTCCAATTACTCGTCCGCGTAAACGCAGTGGGACCGTAACGTCCAGCCCGAAAAAGGAAAGGAAAGAGAAACAAGAAACAAGAAACAAGAAACAAGAAACAAGCAACAAGGAAAAAACAAAGAAAAAACTTTCCCCAATTTAAGGAGCAGACGCAATTTCTCGGCCGGCCCCACCTTGGCTTTCGCGGTTGCAGTTTCTAAGCACGGCGTGCCGGCTCGGGCCTCTGTTTTCACGAGAACCGACGAGTAAAATGGAGAGGGGACAGAAAAAACACGCGGCCGTACGCGAGCACGTAACGGCCGTTAACGAGCACGCGACGAAACACGCGGGAAATCCATGGATCTTTCCCTCCCCCGCCCTCTCGCTCGTCCCTCTTACCACGAGTAGTCTGAACGACTCGGTTTCAAAGCCTTTCGGAAAAAGCTTTATTTACGACACGGACGCTCGCAACTTTTTAATTATTACGAGAGGCACGAAACAAACGTACTTCGGTTACGCGCCTAAGTAGAATGAATGGCGAGGAGCCTCTCTTCCCGCGGCTTCAACGGATTCCCCTTAGGAGGAGGAGGAATCTCCGGGGATCATTAAACGAAGTCGGGCTCGTTTTCCCCCGTTTCTTTCTTTTTTTAATACGGGAAACGGGGGAACTTCGTTCCTTTGAGGTCTTGGATTGAGGCACGTTATTACACCTCTGCTTATTTTCTCTGTATTTCCTTGTGTCTTTTTATTTCTATCTCTTTCCCCTTTCTGCCGGTGTTAGCACGTGGTTGTTTTAATCATTGGGTTTGATGATTTTTGAGATTGCCGAGGGAATTATCGAGGAAGGATTGTGTCGAAGAGTTGATATTGATTCTTCTTGTAAATGATTGTTAATGATTCTTTGCTTGAGTTTTATTTTGTTGATTTCGGTGTATTTAGTTTTGTTGATTCAGTGGGTTTGATGATTTTTGAGGTTTGTGGTGGGAATGATTGTTATCAGTAAAGAGATTGTGAGATTCGCGGAATACATGAAAAATTAATGAACAGACGTTTCGTAAATGTAAATTCTGCGAATTAATATGAAGGTACCGGGAAGGGGCTGGGAGTTTGTTAATTATATTGATACCCGGATTATTTCTCGAATAAGAGGAAGGCTTTGTTAATTTTTTTTGCCTTGCTCCGCTGTAAAATCAGCAATCTAGATAATGGGTTTTGTTGGAGTACTTCTTCTTGTTTTGCAACGTCCGCAAGCGTCCTTCAAAACGCAGCGGGAGGAAGGATGATATTCCTGTGTTGAAACAAGTAATAAAATGGGAATTCGTCCGAATTATATTAGTTCGATACGTAAGACAAACGAAAATTGACCTATAAATAAGAAAGAAACATACATTTCATATTGAAAAAAGTTTCGTTCCTCTTAATCCTTTATGGACAAAGATTCTTTGAAATACACGAAACCTGCAGATTCTGTCAAATTATATATCGAATGCTTAAGTAACAGAGAATAAGGAAACTGAGTATTGATCTCATGCTATTTGAGTAGTTAAATCGTTTGTTTGCAACTTAGTATTCCAAACATGGAGATGTGATCTCGGCAAAGTGTCGACATTCGTCTGTAAAGGGTTAATTTTTGAAACAAAAAAGGATTAAAAATCCACAACATTTATGAACTGTTTAGATCTTAAATATTTATGCTATTTGATTCTTATTTGAACTCCACACAGCAATAACATGCTAGAAATTTGAAATATTCACAGTTTTGTATCTTTACAGACCATTTCGTTAACTATTAGAACCACAAAAGAGTCAAACAGGACCGTATCAGTTATAATATCATTCAAAAAATCAATAAGAAAATATAAATATCACTGTGAAGATGCCAAAGAAGCATCGACAACGCTGCAGTTGGCTCCTCATAGGTCGCCATCTTGGAATTTGTATACGCCGCACAATGCGACCAACCAGTCGTTTTCTGAGCAAAGCTCAATAATTTAAAAAGTATGAGTGATACAAAAGAATGCTTCAAACAAAAATTGTAAGGTACAGATCTAACTATATGGTGGTTATGTTGTTGTTTATATTACGGTGATATTATTAATTTTCTTCAATAATAATGTATATTTCGCGTTTCGATTCCAACGTTACACAAACACAGAAACGGAGTTTATTCGCACAAAATTGTTATATTTCAAATGAAAATTGTTTTGTATAGCAGAGACTACTAATCAACACATTGGTAACCTTCAAGTTTCGTTATGCGAATAGTCGAATTTGGGAAGTTCGTCCACAGACGACCGCAGCGCGCGTCAAGGCGTCGTTCGCGATTGACAAAAAGGAAGGCGGCGAGCTTTGCCAAAGGAACGCCGAGCTTCCCTATTTCGCCAACGATGTTTTGCGAGAATTCACCGTTCCTGTGGTACCGGGCGATAACTTCCTGTTGAATTCTGACAGAAACAGACATCGATTCCGCTTATCGGAGGCGCGCGCGTGCGAGCGCGAGAGAGGCGAAAATTCGAACGTGCGTCGACCTACTTGCTGACGAGCGTTCTAGGTGAAACTCGATTGTGCCGCGGGACGAGCCGCGGGTTTTCGATGAATGCCCACTCGACCGGTGCCGAGCTGGTCTAATTAAGCAATTGAAATCATCGCCTCGAACGCTTCGGGGATCCGAATCGAACTCTATCACGGAACGATGGAAAATATTAACGAGAACCCTTTTAGCTTCGGGTAGGCTTACATCCTGGTGCATCCACGAGGTGACCAATGTCACTTTGCCGTTTGAAACTCAGTACAGGTTTATAGATTATGAAATTGTTTATGTGGAACATTGATGTTCTATTTTTTAATTGGTCGTAGTAGAGAGTTGGCTTCTCGATTATTTTAGACGAGCAATTTTGGTGAAGTCATACGTTTAATCTTAGCAGTTCTTGGATAATCTTATGGGGAATATTATATTTTTGAAATAAAATATATTTTGTGTCATAGAAGTGATAGAGGAACTAAGAGAAATAAGTGAGGATGAACTCAGAATAATCTGCGTTGATCTAGGTACTTAACGCTCTTTGCCAACAAATTTTTCTCGATAGCATTATCTCTATTCTTACTTCCTGTTTCCAAGTCCGAACTCGCGGACCCTTCGTCTTGCTTATCCAGTAACTGATGGCGGGTTTAGCTGTAGGACTGAAAGCACTTTCTCGCGCTTAAACATTATTGTATTAAACTCCTTAGAAAATACTGCTATACAGCTATACTGATATACGAAGACTGAAAATTATACAACATCAGTCGCGTTGCCAAAAACAACTCATATTATCAATTTTCCAAATATTAATTCTTGTTTCCCTAGATATACACATCAAACTTACATACGAATCTTCTAAAAATATATTCGATACACTTTGTTGTACAGAAAACTCACATACGAATCCAATAAAACTAAATTCGTCACTGTTCTTAAAAAACTTTTGAACTCAGAAACTTCCGATGACCAAAACTGATTTCCACTATTCTAAATTGATCTCCACATTGCGCATCCTTTAATCTACGTAAAGAGTCTGCCGCGAACTTAAAATTCCATTTTAATTGTGAACGCAGCTCCCCAGAAAAATGGCCGCAGCAAACCCATTACACAAATGGCACCTCACGGTTGCGCGGACGTGGTACTTCGAAAAATAGGGAGTTGAACAAAAGAACAGATCTACGTATTTAATATCCCCCGTCGATTTTTTATCTACAACCGAGCGAACGGGAATGATTTATTCCGACTCCACCGCGACAATATAATCCCGTCGGTCTCCATTGTTCGTGCCCCGGACCGAAACGGTGACTTATTATCTCAATTTTCCTATCAAATTCACGGGCCGCGGGAATTCATCATCCCCGCCGATTGAAAGGCCGCCCCGTCGTGTTTTCGATTTATGAAAAATAGTAACGTAAACAGTCGGAAACCGGCCGTAGGGCCGATACGTCGGATGCGAGCTATCGATTCCGGTGGCTCGTGTATTCCGATTGAATGGCCGCCATCGATGCGTGAATAATAACGCTGGCCGTCGCGCGGGCGCGCGCGGTCTCGAGTGCGTTCACATGAATTCGGAAACCTTGCGGCACCGTCGATCTGCTTGTGGGAGATGTAAATTTAATCCTTTAGCTAATAATTCAATATTATACGAGTAATCCGTTATTCTTAGTATTAAGGAAGTTTTACTGTTTCGTAGAAATTTTTAAATAATGCGACGTGGACTTGGAAAATGAATGGGTATGAAATGGTAGCGAAATATAATTTCTGAATATTTTTTGCAATTATTAGAAGAACTGGAATGTAGTCTATTTTTAGTTTTAAGAGAAAATTTAACTATCTCGTAGAAATTTTTCAATATTAATGCGAAGTGGATTTGGAAAATGGATCACTTATCATATCATATGATCCATCACAAATCAAATCGCATATCTAATTATATGATCACTAGATCAACTGTCCTAGAAGAAGAGGACACAACAGCAGATTCAAATTAATATTGAAGAACTTATATGAAATAATAAAGCTTCCCGTTGAGACGAAAAATACAACTGATCACTTCGATGGCTGAATAGCTCCAGTGTTCAACAAGTTTCGAATTGTTCATGAAACTTGTAACAGGAGAACATTGGCTCTATGTAATGTGTGCGGTAACAAAATTAATCGGAACAGTAGGGCACAGTCGCCTGAGAAATTAAGTTAATGCTTCCAGCAGCCTGTTCTGAATATTTAAAAGACCGTTCTTGAGTATCCTCGATACTCATTTTACGTCCATTGTGGCTGAGAAATGTTTCAGAATATTAAAGGGGAAATAAAATATCTAATTACCACGAGAGTGGGATTCAGCAAATGGAAGGATTACTCGGAATATACTGGACAGTTCATAATTATTCAGGATAAACTACGAGGGCGGGATGAACTAAATAAAAAAAAAATGTTTGAAGCACAGTAAGCTGTTTCCTCATACGGCCATGAAAAAAACCGGGGATATTTACGTACTTCCATTTACATGATCCACCTCGTGCATTGCTATGCATAAAAAGTGCATCGTCGGGGAAAAATCAAACTGGAGCGAATAATTTTTTACAATGCACGTGTGGAATGAAAAACTGCAACAACGTTTGCAGAGAGAGGGGGGGGGGGCATTTTAAAGCTGGTATTTAATGAATATTTAATATAAACTTTGTACCCGACAAGCAAGCTTCATTAATTCATGCTTCCACGGTGTTGCAATTTTTATGGACGGCGGAATCCCGAAGCTTTCGTTCGGTAAATCCTTTCTTAAAGACCGGCGTTGTTTATTTATGCACGCCAATTCGAACTCGTCTTTTATATTCAAATCTGTTGTAGAATGTTCGCGGATACTTACTGCTTCGTGCTCTGCTTTATTTATTTGCAAAGCTTCTTTCGCGTTGTCGCTGTTTCCTCTTAAGGTGTTCAGTAATTTCGCGATCCAGTACCTTCAGTTCATCATTTCGAATTACAAGTTGCTCGGATACTCTTAAGTTCAAATAGAAATACGAGAAACCTAAGAGCTAAAGAGAAATATCTTGCACCGGTAATTAAGCCTTTGCACTCGAGAAGTGACTCTCACTCACCACTTAACATTAAAACTATTAAATGGGTTAAAATGACCGATTTCTGATTTCGTCGTTTTGCGATTACTAAGAACATAATAGAAATTATTAAAATTGATGTAGCAATACGCGAACAGAATTATAAATCAATTAATCTCGATGGATGCACTCTTGGAATTGCTATAGAGAGATTTCAAAAAGTCAATCTAACTGCTCGGTAGGTTTAGTGTTAGTTCGATATAACAAAATTATAAATTTTATATATAATATTCAATTTTGCGTAATGCATCAATATGTGAAATATTGAAAGAAAGCTTTCTTATTAACTTACGTGTTTCCTCATTACTTAGTTTCAAATCTCGTTTATATCTCAACGGAAAATGTTGAATGTATCTACTGACAAACTTTCAACTGCAAAAGGTTAAACTAGTAATTGGATGTCTTATATTAAGAGCAAAATAAAAATACTATGAATTCTTTTGAATATAAGCTATCCCATATGTTTGTAAAGGCTCTGGCAGAGATGTCCGAGTTCTAAAATGTCATCATTTAAAGTTAAAACGTGCAGCAACTTAAATGAAACAATGGCTGCAGAAACAAATCAGCGCCGAAAGTAATCAACAACACTCCAAGCGCGTAATCGAAGTATATTAAACAACTTGGCGCTGATTAATCGCTGTTTCCACGATCCCGACACGCCAATCCAACCAAGAGACCGACCGTTCCAAACTAAAACCGTGAATTCATTTCCGGAAGACGCAAGCCACGACCGCGCCGACAGAATAATTGAAAGTAGAGAACACAGGCGACGAAACGGACGGTTGTGCTTTATATGATCCGCTCGCAGAACAAATCGATTTCCGACATTTTTACAGTCAAACATCTGATCGATGCTCACATTTTAACGCGTTGAATGCCGTACGATTTCATAGAGCAAAATACGCAAAACGAAAGAAATGTAATATTAACACGTTGACTGCCACGAAAAGCATCAGCTTTTTATGTGTCTCTTATTCTTTCTATGGCAAAGATACAAAGCACGAATTATTAATTCTTTGATATGAACATTCTTATATTATCCTATTATATAGTTATTTACGTTACGGAAAATTTGTATTCGAAATCAATTATCCTTCAAGTCGTAATTATTTTCTTGTAATTTGAAAGCTCCGGTCATCGGTGACAGCCGTGGCAGTCAAAGTGTTAACTCCTTGCTTTACAATATCATGTCAGACATGAAGATTTCTGATATGATTTAACAAACATAAATGTCATTGAGTGTTAAGTTTAAATGAAACATTGTTCTTGTTCGCAATTTGTATAGTCTATACTAAATCTAGACATAGAAAGAGCATGGAATGTTTTCTTTTACTAGCTAAGATTCTCCATAAGAGAATAATACGAAGGAAGAAATACCAGTATGCAAAATTCAACGCGAAACATGATGCAAAATCCATAAACCTGAAATTTCACGTTCAAAGTGAAAGTATGATCAAAAATATCTGTATTAGCAGCGAAAGTTCTGGAAAATGTATTGAATAATAATAAGTCAAACGCGATTGATACAAGTTGGAATGGTCAAAATGAGCCGCACGCGATACGTTGAGATAATCTCGAAACTCATCTTGGTCACGAAAAGAATAATCGATACGACCTGATCCGGAGATTCCGCGTGCTCCTAGTATTTACAAGGAGACACGGTGTAAATCGTGGCCATTCGTTCCGCGGGGGTCGACGGGTACGTACTTGCAGAAGGAAAAATGGTAAAGATGGTGGACGGGATGTTCGGCGAGGAAATTCATGGCCCGAGGCGTGGGACGAACGGCTCGATAATACGTATTGCGGTTTATATCGTAAATAACACGAGAAGCGGCCGGAAACTCCGTTCTACTCCTTGTGTATGGTCATCTAGGTTGCCACGAGAGTGTTACACATTTCGCGCTCGCGATGGCGCCGATATCCCGTACGCATAACGATTACTCCGATCGTTGGCCCGGCGAGAATATTTATGACACGATTTAAATGTCTCCCGCTGGAAACAAGTCAATTTTCACTTGTACTCTATTCTCGTCTGCGAATCGCTCGTGGAATGTGCAATGCAACTTTATGTTGTTACAATTCTCAGAATTTATAATGTAGTTTTGTGTGTGTTTTGCAGTGGATAGATTTTGAAAGTAATATTATATTGTAATATGTAAGTAGCGAATAGTAGTCTCGTGAATCAATTGGAGTTATTTAGTATTAGAATAGAAGTTAATAGATGTTGGATGTGTTTTGGAATTTTAATAGATTTTAGAATTATTGGAGGTGCCATTCCGATGACTCTTATAATTTTATTACTTGTTGATGAATTATTACAGTCATTATGATGAGTCGTTGATAAATTGAAGCCTCGATACACTCTTGGAGTTTCCATAGAAAAATTCCAAAAATTCAATTCACTGTTTTAGTGTTAAGAAGTTCACATGCATTTGAACTCCTTGCCCTATGATCTATTTCTTCCTTTAAACAAGTACCGTATTAATAATTTATTAGAAAAAGAACAAATTCTGATTATTCTGTCTACATCTACTCCAAATGGTAACCATTGGTAATACAGAATTAATTCAGATTCTTCAAAATTAAATAACACTTAGGTTTGCTTTTAGCTTAAGTGTTAATACAATATCGAAGTGCACAATTTAAGAATGAAACAACATTGAATAAAAAAGACAAATCTAAGAGAAACGCCAGTCAATCACAAACGACGCGTCGACAGCGCCATACTTATCCTAACCTCAAAATACTACTTTTAATTTTGCGCCGGGCATGCCGACGTGATTTCACCCGCGATCCGTCAAGCACCGCGAACTCTCGTCCGAAGTGGAACGTATTGCCCCACTTCGTCTTACTTATGTCAATTGTTTCCTAAGCTGCAGCATCATCTATACAGGCTACTTGTCTCAAAGTATCTCTATATATAACGCACATCTTCCGCGAATCCAGTTATTGCACTTTCGAGTTACCCCACAGGAATATCGCAGTTTTAATGGCTATTCGAATGACATTTATGGCCCCCTCCTCCTTCATCTCGCCCACTTCGCAATCCGTAATGTCCGGTTAACGTGTTCCACTGTTTCTGGGATAATTTTCCTCCATTACGGTTCCCGGTTCGCCATTTTCGACGACGGTCAACGGTTTCACGTATGAACATTTCACCGTGCAGATAAAGAACACCTCGAACCAAACACATTAACGACACGAGTCCGTGAAACCCGTGAAAATAATACACGACTTCATTATTAGCGAATATTAACACATTGGATGCCGCACAATTTCAAAATTCACGAAAATAACGTTTAAGATAACAAATTTCACGACAAAGTGAAATATTAAATCATTCGATTGATTTGAGTTATTATTGTTGCACGTTCGTGTAGCTGAATGTCACCTTATTAGGTAGCATTATTTATGATATAAAAATTTTTGAAAATCATCGTTTAATTGACTGAATTATAATTCGATCTGGTCGGGAGTCACCGGTGACATCCATGACATTCAACGTGTTAATAAATTTGTCTGGTTATATATTCATATTTTATCAAAGATCATTACCGGTTTTTACTTATTTAACCCTTACGTCTACAATCAAAACGATTGTGCTTGTTCGAGCTTTAGTGTTGCAATATTTGTACATGAAATCTTCAATTCTTACAAATCGCAACAGAAATATAGAAATTTCGTTCCCCGAAAACAAATGATACTTATACTACTATAAAAATGACGAATTTCAATATTATGCAGTTATTGTTATCTCGAAACCATGAAACATCCGAAACGATTTTCAAAATAACTTTCACCTGAATACTACATTGAAGATACAAAACCGAGAAAATCTGTTGTTACCATTTTCACAAGAACTACACGTTCCTCGATTAAACGTTCGTTACTCCTAGCATTAAAGGAGAAAAAAGCAAGACCGATCTCGAAGCAAAAAGATTTAATCCATCACGTTCGAACGCCGCCGTAATGGCTACTTCGAGCATTCATATTTGAAATCGAAAGCAGCAAATCAATCATTTCGGTACTCAAATAACGTGAAACTGACACACGTTTCTCTTCTTTCCTAGTATATATTTAACCCTTCGCACTCGATAGGTGATTTTTACTCACCACCTGATTTCACTCTGTAAAACTGTAAAATTTGATATTTAATTTTATACCTCACATGACGCATCAATTTAAGAAATATTAAAATAAAATAGCCTAGTTCCTTAACGTATGATTTCTCTTCGAGTTAGTTCCACAAAATATCGTCTTTATCTCATCAGAAAGTGTTCAAATATTTCTAGTGAAAAACTTCCGAGTGCAAAGGGTGAAAATTTCGAGGCATTTTCATTTTTTTCATCGGAGGATTTTCTAAAAGTTGAAAAAACACTCGCCCGTAAAGGGTTAAGAGAAACGCGATGGGCAAAGGGAGAAATTTTTCGGAGGAAACGTCGAAACTTTCGTGCAAGGGCAATCGATTACGAACAGTACAATGTGGGACGAATGGAGGAACAGTCGGTTGATCGAGTTCCACGAGCCAAAGAATTTGTCCGGATCGTATCGGAGAAAACTATTCGAAGTGTGTTACATCTCGGGCCAGTGGCATTGGATACGCGTACGTTTCTCCGGTTTTCCGTGGACGCTGACCGCGCGGAAAGTGTTTCAATATTCATGGGGCCGTGGTAAATTGATGGACGCCATTCAGCCACCGGCATCGCCCGACAAGTGCATCACCGCGCGTAATCGGGTTTATGCGAAGAAATTGCGCATGCATGATCGGTAAGAAAAAACACGTTCCTAACCTACCGCCAGTTGCTGGGAACCTGGCACTCGTGACGTCATAGAGTAGCCATTAATGGTAAACCAGGTGTGTCGAAAACTGGAAGAACTATGTAGTTTGAGGAATGATTGGTTAATTGTTCGTGAGACAGAAGATTTAATGAATATTTTGATAGAATGTAATTAATTAAATGTTACGATTGATTAGCTTGTAACTAATGAAAACGTTTTGGAACTGATCTCAATGATGAATTTCAGAATATAATTAACGAAGTATAATTGTATCGTTAACATATATTAATTAATAGAAATTAATGGAAATTTCAGTTGTTTTCTTGGAAATTTGTATTATTTGGGAGGTTTGCTTTTATGTATTTTCTATTGTCTATCTTCTGTTATATAATCTTCTATTATTTGAATATAGATTCTATTATCTAGAATTATGTGAATATAGATAATCATTCTGAATAATACAAATTTCGAAGAAAATCACTGAAATTTCTATTAATTTCCAATAGCCAGCTCGCACCGCGCGATTGCTGGAACCGACGTCTCGCTCGGAATGAACACGACCCGACGTTAAATCACAATTGACCGTGACAAACGACGTTTCCATACAACGGCGAAGGTTATATTTATCGCCTCGTGTTTCGAGTGGACACGGAAAATCGAGAAAAATAATGGGGAATCCAGCATGTCGGGAATGTAAGACCGAGGAAAATTTCGCGGGACGCCTGGCGCTGAAAGTAATTCGGCGAATGTCCACATAAATGAGGTGACCAATATTTTTAAGAACTTTCTCACGTTCCGAGGCGGATTACGTTTCGATCGGGGATCGCTAGTGACTTACGTTATTTATTAGAACCGTGCGATATATATTTACCGGCGGGAATTAAGTCGTCCCGGTTTAATTAATTCAGCGGAGACGGACGCCGCGAGTGCCGGAATCTCATTAGTCCGACGCTTCGTCTGTGAATCTGTGATTTCACCATTTTCAAGATCCGCATCGGGCCGCGGCAAAAGTGAATGTGAAGTTTGTAAAAAGGTCGCCGTCTTTTTGGAATCCTGGGTGACGGAATCTTGATACCGCATCTCCTTGAAGATCAACGACTCGGCAGCTAATTAACGTAGACAGCGTAACAATGAAGTGCTATTTTCAGATTAAGCTCTTTCCAGATATCGCTTTAATTTCTTTTTTAATTGCCACTTGCGATTGTGCGCAGTAGGGATGGAGCGAGAAGTGATTAGAGAGGGAATTGTTTCATAATATTAGTTGAAGTTGAACGAAAATAATGAAATATTATCGTAGATAATAGTAATTCTAATTATGGTGAAATCTTGAACTGGGCAGAATGAACGATTGTACGATGTTGGAGACAATAATAATACATGGACAAGAATAATGTAGTCTCTGACTCGACGAAGATAAATCGGATAGTGTAATTAAGACACTATCCGTGTGAACCTCTTTCATCATTCATAGGCAGTGTAAGCTTAGAAGGTGGAATTGGTGACAGAAGAACACGAGATGTAATGACAAAAAAAATGAATGTTATAATGGATGCAAATAAAGGATCCTATAAGAATATATAAAAGAATTGAAAAGAATGAAGCTGGTATGATGATTTTTATGATTGGAGGTCATCGATGCAGTGGCTAATTAAGAAATTGTCAGAACGCTCGATCGTACCACTGAGCACCACTAATTGAAGATAACAAGCTGGATAATTGATCCTTTAAGACTTGGATCTTTATTTTTAATTATTGTCGTTGTTTTTCATACATCAAATAGAAAATATACTAAGCACATCAATATCTTCAAGGAACATTAGCTAACTATCAACATCACATTCGTAATATTTAAGAAAAGAAGTATTTGCACGTGTGTTTTCACATTACTGTGATTAATAATTTCCTAGATAAACATACTACCAGTAGTAAGCCACGATAACTGATAACAAAGAAATAATATTGAACCTAAACCTAAAAGAATCGAGTAACATTCACGTTCCTCAAATTCTGTTCGAAATCTTCACAAGCCTAACACGACACTGCAATCTAGATCGTTAACAAGCTAACTGTGTTTAACAAGTATATACGTTATTTTAATATCAAAATGCCAATAATTCTTTCAACAATGAATTATTCATTTTCCCAGATAAACACGTAATTCCTCTTCGTTCTGCCCTAGCTTCTCGTTAGAATACATTACAGATGCATTTCGCTTGTGTTTGACGAGTATATACGTCATAAAATTAAAATGCTACTAATTCTTTCAATGATGAATTATTTTCTTAGATAAACATGTAATTCTCCTTCATTCTGTTCTAGCTTCTCGTTATAATATATTACAGATGCATTTCATCTGTGTTGGACGAGTATATACGTCACCTTAACATCAAAATGCTACTAATTCTTTCAAGGATGAATTATTAAGTCTCTTAGAGAAACGAGTAATTGATGTTCGAAATCTTCACAAACCTAACACGACACACCAACCCAAGCCGTTAACCAGTTAATTGTGTTCGACGATTATGATCATCACCTTAAAATCAAACTGCTACTAATTCTTTCAAAGACGAATTATTCATTTTCCCAGATGAACAAGTAATTCTTCGTTTCGCTCTAACTTCTCGTCAGAATATATTATAACTGCATTTGACCTGCGTTAGACGAGTACCAACGAAGAAAAGACTACCCTTCCGAAAAAGCAAAAAACTCAGGAAAGCAATGAAACTGGCAGAAACACTGACTGAAGTAAGCTGCGTCAATAGAAAATAAAGTTCACAACACTATAAATTTGATTTCCTATCGTTCCATCTCACTTCGCGTTAGGTGTCCCTTCCAATTTCTTCGCCTCCCTAACTTTCTACCTTCTAGAACCCAATCTGCTCCCCATTAAACTACAAACCCTTCATTCTTCAATTTCATCGCAATCCTTTCATTCCTCGAAATCCCAGAATTCACGGGTTAAATCAAACTACCAACAAAAATTCCCAATTAACTCGAAGAAAATTGATATTCAAAGTGGCCGAGCGATACTTTAAAGTGTCTCCCGCAAGCCGCAAGGGGGTTGAGTCGGCCGCGCCGCTGCAACCGAAACTCTCTCGTGCCGGGGTAATCCCTCGATCAAACACAGCTCGGCGCCTGATCGAAAACGGTTTAGCTTACGCGAAATAATCACTACCCGCCGTGAATGAGCCCGCGTCGACGGGTAGATGGATCTCGAAACTTCGTAATAAAATCGGCCTCGCCGCTAGGGGGTTGGAGAGTGTACTCACCGTTCGAACGTCTCGAAAGTCCACTTCGCAGCCCGGTGCAGCCAGCCAGCCGGTCACAGGAAGTGGTTGAACATCGGCCGGGCTAGGACGAACCACCTGGATGGCGGCAGGGATCGATGAACCTCTGTCGGAAGGAATTTATCGATGAAATCCTCGCGGGTTGGACGGAACGCGACGGATCTGTCGGCTCTGGGCTGCTCGGGGTTGCGGATGAACGCGATTAAACGGCGGATTAAATAGAAGCAAAGTTCACCGAGTCAACTCGCGGTCAAGAGTAACTATGCTGGGCCCATCGGCTCGGCCGAGATAGTCGCTTCGCTATAGTAGTAACGACTGGCGCGCACTCGCCGAGCGCCGAGAGGGGGCCCAGCTTCTCCCGGCGCGTTTCTCGCTCCCCACCGCGGCGCGGCCCGGCGCAGGTCCCATTCTCGAGAGACAATTCAGAAGAAGAAAGTAGGCTTCGGCTGACCCTTCTTATTCCGTGAATCGACTTCACTATTACTTGCTACGAAAACAGAGACGGCTGAATTGGATCGGGCTTTCCACCTGCCGTGGAAAGTTATAACACATTGCGTGGACGCGTGATGCCCGCGACCCGGCCACTCGGTGCCGTCGGAGGCGGCAGTTTTGACAGTGATCGATGGCGAGTGTTTGCTGGGATCAGGTATTTTTAGGGGCTCGCGGGAAATAGATATACGAGGATGGAGTGTTTGGAGTTTGTTGGGAAGAGGATTTTTCAGGTTTTCAGGAGAATTGAAATTTTACAGTGGGAGATGTTACTTGAGATTTGTTGGTTTTATGAATGCTTGGAGTAGGGATTTGATTGTAGATATGGTTGCGAGGTATTATTTACTCGGGACTTTTAACAGAATTAGATTTTAGCTTGAAAGTTGTTTTTTTTTGGAACTGTATGTTGACTTAGTGGGTAAGTTGATTGCTCGATTAATGAGGCGTTTGATGGATTGAGGTGATATTCGAAGTTGGTAGAGTAAATGGTATGAGACAATGATTAATGATAAATGATGAGTATATAATAAGTGATAGAAGGTTTAATAGAATTGATATTTTGTTAATGTTTCTGTATTACTATTTCTGGTGGATTTTGTAGGATTTGATGCATAAAACTCCGTAGATCATTCGTTTAACCGCAGACACTAACCGATGGATTTATTTGGTACAATAAAGTACCATAAATCTCTTTTGGGTGAATGCCTCCGGTCGTCTAGATTCACGACTCGGCTGCATTGAGCTGCACTGGGACCTTTAGACGGGGAGAATGAGCTGTTAGGGTCTGCCAGGCACTTAAGGGAGACTGTTAAAGCAAGGTCACATTGAAATCACGGACGCAGGTTTCACCAAGACTGTTTCGACGGTCGAGAATTCATCGGAACTGAGTTGTCACCGGTATTGAACGACGACAGTGTGGATCGACATTAACTCTGACCGACATACAGATTCGCTGACTTGTATGCATCACGGCAATGCGCGGCGAGAAGCATGCAGCACGTCTCGGAGCAGATATTATTAAAAAGAAAACAAGCTTAAGAGAAAGAGTGAAATTCATTTCTAAAAATTTTTGAATTTTAGAATCTTTGAATGTTTAAATTAACGAATTTTGAAATTAACGAATTTTTAGATTAGCGAATTTTGAAATCTTGGAATCTCCAAATTTTAAAAGTTTGAAATCACCAAATCTTGAAATCTTCAGATCTACGAATCTTCAAATCTTCAAATCTTCAAATCCCCAAATTTCCAAACATCCAAATCTTCAAATCTTGAAATTTCAAAATCTACAATTATTAAAATCTTCAAATCTTCAAATCTCCAAATCTCCAAATCTCCAAATCTCCAAATTTCCAAATCTCCAAGTTTTCAAGAAACATGGAAATATTGTTCAATAATAATAAAAATTTCAATAAAATGATATATGTTATAATACCTAGCTTTCCCCTAATTTCTTCGTCCACCAATTACTCCTTAAAAACTTAAATCTGCCCCAAATATCCGCACTTAAAAAGATACCATTTGAATTGAAAAGATATGCCTATTTCCATTCCTTTTCTCTATTCTCGCGAGTTTCTGAACCGAAGAGTCTGAACCGAATGAGACGCACATCAGACATGGGAATCATTCAGTTAGGTGGAACGTTCCGCGACACGTTCTACCTAGTGGCCGTAAAAGTCGAAACGTTAAGAAAAATGCCGCGCTTACTGGAAAAACGCGAAGGCCAGCCGACGTCGAGCTATGCAACGAAACGTTCAACCACCTAGTACCGTTAGCTCAAATTCATCCGTCGGCCACTTAACCCTCTACTTAAAATTTCACGTACACATGAAGTCATAATTCGTTATTATCACGCGGATTCTTATATGTTTATAGCTTAGAAAAGTCCCCCAAACACTAAAACGGGAGCTCTTATAGAATCTCGTAAAGTTCCAGCTTCTACTTAATATTCTGAACTTCTAGACGCGGACGATAAAGTTTTACGACACCTCAAAACAGATACACTATCGCACTCAAAAAGGCGCGGCATCAACTTCAATAGAACGAAGACATTTTCGAATAATTAAATAATCAAATTATACATATAGAATAGGCAAAAGAAAATTTTCTAGTATGAATATTACTAGTAATCAAAAATATCGCAAACTTAAAAAGGAAATGTATAGAATTATATCATTGATCACAAAAAAATGCCAGGTTCATTCTATCTACGTTTACTACAAACCACTATAATTGATATTAGAGAACAATATTTAATTTTCATTTAGAACAATCAATTAGTATTTGCATTTCTTAAATTCTACTGAAAATTACGAGTGACGTATTATAAAGCAATTAATGAATGAAACGTTTCCTAAAAAAATATTTACGCGTGTCGAATTTTTATTTCCAGAAACCGTACAAACATTTCCAGTTACCAGATACAAATTACTAAGATCGTGTTAGAGTGCAGCTGCACAATGCATTTATTCCGAAAGCCGAGTACCGATAGGATGGTCAGCAACGAGGAGAGGAGAAAAAGGATGAACACGGAAGTTGGCAAAAGAAAAACGAACGAAAAGTAGGAACGGAAGCGAACGAACGAAAAAAGTCGCGAATGTCCTGGACATGGAGGATAATTACAATGCAGTCCCGTTTGGAGGAAGCGAAAGATTGCGAAGAAAAAAGGAAGGAAACGGTCGTGGCATATAAACGGTCGCAGGATATAAACGCAGCAGCCGGCCTAGCTTACGGACAAGTTTTGCGAAACACGCGTGAACTACTTCTACCGCGGCCGCCGCACTGTATATTCGCATTCCGAACTTTCTTAAGCAATTATGTCATAACCTGTGCCCCCTTTTTTCCCTATCTCCGGTATGCCGATCCTCCCACAGACCTCCTCCCTTTTTCTTCTGATCAGTGACCTTCCCGCGCATCAATTGATAGCTGATGTGACGGATTTTTTACTTTTTGAACGCGATAGTTCGTCGTTAGAAATATTCTACATTGTTTGGTGATATGTAGATGAGACTAAGGAATTAATTTAAAGATAAGAGCTATAGTTACCAAATCTAGAGCTACAGCTGTAGCTACCAGATTTGGGCTACAGCTTTAGCTACCAGATTTGGGCTACAGCTATAGCTACCAGACTTAGAGCTACAGCTATAGCTACCATACCTAGAAATGCAGCTTTAGCTACCAAACCTAGAGCTATAGCTTTAGCTACCAGACTTAGAGCTACAGCTTTAGCTACCACACCTGCAGCTACAGCTTTAGCTACCACACCTGGAACTACAGCTTTAGCTACCAGTCTTAGAGCTACAGCTATAGCTACTAGGCTTAGAGCTGTAGCTATATCTACCAGACCTAGAGATGCAGATTTAGCTACCAGAGCAACAATTACCGCTACAGCTACGTCTAAAATTCGTAACTATTCCCAGATGTTCTTAACTCCAAGTGTACCATTATAGTCGATCAAATGATCGGTATCACCAAATCCAAAGATATACCTATTGTTTCTCGTCCTGGTTAAAAAAATGTTACATAATAAAATGATTTAGAAAAATTTTTTTAGATAATCAGAAAAGAATTATGTATTTTATTATCAAACATTTATTTTGTGCATTGTGACTCGTATTGAATTCACAATTGCCCCTATCTTCAGAGTCATAAACACTGGACGAACGAAAAAACAAGAGGCAATACAATGTTTGGTCATCGATCAAGGCCGGTAATATCGTTTAAATTTAAATCGGAAGTGCTCCAGATGCATCATGTGTTGCATATCGATTTCGGGAACGGCGGGTACCTCTTTAAGTCAACGAACTTAACGACGCGGAACCAAGTTTCATCCATGAAATGAATATAAATCGGTTATTCGGTGTCGAGAAGTCATTTTCGTCGAGTTCGCGATTAATGCACGTGAAAATGGCAGTTTTTTCGGGACCAGAATTTCGTCGAGGTTCCCGCGTAACGATCAAACTTTATAACTTCTCGAGTTACGTTCAAACGATCAGCTCACGCGTCAGGAGGAAGGAATGAAAGTTCCGACGATTATTGTAATGAATATCCTAAAACACTTCGAAACATTCGATATCGTTGTTCGCACAGATCGCGTATGACAGAACAAACAAAATCGCGGGAACAGAGATATAAAAGTGAACATAAAAGTAATGAATACACAAAACCAAATTGTTATTTCAACATTCAAATCTGCCACTTTTATCGAAGTTGCAAACGAGTTATCATAAAACGCTCCGAAACGTCCGGTACCATTCTTAGCACATCACGATCGTTAATGTCGTTAACGAGGTGTCTACAGAGATTATAGAGATTATAGAGCTATAGAGATTACATCACGCATTACTAGCATTACACATACAAAAGAAGCAACTAAAAAAGTGGACACACAAATAAACACAAAAATAACCAACGTACAAATATAAATTCTATTAACAAACTGAATCCTACGCACAGCAAACGAAACTCAAAGAAAAATTCAACTCCCCAATGACCGAACGACTAGACTCGAGTTTATTCACCGTGCAAGCGAAGTTTTCAGATCGAACTGGTTTTCATTTTTATCCCAATTCTTTTTTTTCGGCTTGGCACGCCATCGATTCGTAACTTTCTTCCTGTTTTTCCCGACGCTGGAACTAGTCTAGGCTAACCATCCCAACGGGCCTGATATAATTATTGGTTTCACCGACAGCTCGAGTATTACACGGACACGTTACGAAAATATATTCGAGCGGGAATCGATCGGGTGTAACGGTGTTAAATGATCGTTAGTAATTGAACGCGTAATTTTCTGTTCTTCACTGTTACCGGCCGCCGACGAATGGAAATCCACGTCGGACGGCGACGGTTTTACTCGTGGACGAGGCTTTTTTGCTAAAGAAAGAATCGCAGAATGCTCGTAAATTAGCCGTGATCCTTTCGTTACTCAATCGGCTTCATGCGCGGATAACAATCGACCTACTTATCGAGGCGAACGCGGCGTACGCGCGTCTCAGTTCCTCGCAGTTTCTCGGATTTTTCGATTTAATTACTGCCGATGTTCTTTCCCTTGTATTGTCAAGACGTTCGTCCATGTAAATGTCTGCGCGACTGGCGCGTAATTAGAACGCAGGAATTATGGTAAGCGTGGATAATACTTTCAAATATTATCCTTCGTTCACTTGCGTAACGTCGACTGATTGGTCATTGACCTTTGTTTTTTAATAATCCTGCGAAAGCAAAGACAAAGAATAGCTAGAATCTTGATATTAACCCTTTGCGGACGAATATCGACGTTTCGACGAGATGAAATTTTCATATTTGGAAGTCTAAGTCATAAACAAATGATTTAATTACTCGAATAGCAACAGATCGGGACGTAGTTTTCTATTTTTCTATTGTTCAAGTAATTGATATATAATTTAGCTTCATCTGTTGATGGTTTTGTATATTTCCGAGAATCTTCGTCTGCGAAGGGTTAACACATTGCTGCCGGGTAATTCCTAGAAAATTGAATTGCGCGGATGGCGATTCTCAGTGAAATCAATTTATATCACTACACATAAAACTCAGATATTATATTGTTATTTAACATATTTTATCACTTGATTTACGGAACGAGTCAATGTGACTCATATTGAATTTTATAAACACTATTCGGTAAATGGTTGGCTCGATTTTGATTGATGCAATCACGCAAATACATACCCTAATTGTCTACTTTTAAACCTCTAATTTCTAAGATTTGGATGAATATCAATTTTTCTAAGAATGATTGAACAGTCTGCGCAGTAAATGTTCGTAAATCTAGTGTTATAGATAATTCGAATCAAATTGAATATCATGTTCAATACTGTAGTAATTAGCAATGTTCCATAGCTAATTAAAATTCTATTCCCCAAACGAATAATCTTAACATAATACAATAAAACCTCGATCATTCGATTTAATTCGACAGTCAAGATAAACAGGAACTAAAAGGTTGACTAAGGCTCTAAACAATCCAAAAAAATAGACTCGGTTATTCGATATTCCACAGTACTCACATAAAAGTCTAAAAGATCAAGCGTATTGAAAAACTAGGATCGAGGCTAACCAAGTGACTCTCGGTTCCACCGGGATAGGTCTAACAAGTATTTGTCTTGAAGAACGTCGAGCATATAATCACGATGACTCGCAAGAGTGCTGCAAAGTGCTCCGCTAATAATTGACAGAAGAAAAGCGCATAAAATCGGAACTTTACGGACGACTAAACCTTTCCTCGGCGAGCTCCTCGACGAAATTGCAGCCTAATCGAAGATAATTGTAGCTCGGCCAGAGCGTGCGGCTCAGCCCGATCACGCTTCCGTGCGGCCGAGACGTAAATTCGGCGACTTCGACGCGAAATTGATGGGAAAGTGGCGTTCCGTCTCGATTGGCTTCGATTCTCCGACTCTCTGCTTCCATCTAAGTAATCGGCCTCTTCTTTCTGGACCGGTGATCGTCGCCGACCGATCTTCTCTTCTCTTTCGCTTCTTTTTCCTCTCTTTACGAACTTGACCAAAATGTCTTGTCGTTTTACTTTTCAACGCACGGTTCGGATTATTACGCAGGAATAAATGTTACGATTCAAATGGAAGGCGATAGGAAGCTTGGGAACGAAATACGTAACGCACAGTTCGATGAAAATTTTGCCAAACGTGGCGCATTGGATGATTGCAAGTGGCGCATTGCGTCCTTGCGCCTACTTATTCTATTTAAGTGCTTCAATAAACGTGTGCCTTTTGAACTAACGTAAATTGATTAATTTAATTGCGAGATTGAGTTATGCCTTTTTCTTCTCTAAGCGAAGCAGATCCTGCTCTTATCTCTATTTTCCTACTACAAAGTGAAGATAAGACGGTCGGAGAGGTGCTTGAGTTGTATGGCGCATCTGAACTTGTCTGTGAATGAAATTGGCGTATGGTATGCAAAGATTGGCCAGCTCTGCTTTAATCACTTGAATTCCATTTATAATTGCTAAAATTCTTTCAAAAATTGCCATGCAATTTTACCGAGATGTTTAGTTTACGGAAAATGTCTATAAAAGTTTTACTATTTGTATCAATGCGCTAAACGTTTGTAAGGTATAGTATACATTGTTATCTTTTGGTGGCTGTGTTCGTAGTTTTGAGCGTCGCTCACAGCGACGTTAACAGTTTTATTAGATACTTTCTTTGTTCTCTTACTTCCAAAATATTGTTCCTTTTAAATTCTGACAATACACAAGGCATTGCTTTAAAATAATCATCATGTTCGTCCATCACTGGTACCTCCATTAGAAAGTTAATATCTATTCAACTCGAAACTCCAATTTAGTACCAATTTCGACGAAATTTTACAGTTTTTGATTGAAAAATGAATCAGAAACGATGTTAACCCTTCGTACTCGTATGTCATAATTTACAGGTCAATACAAATTTGTTATAAATCATTGGAAATCGTTCTTAAAATTAACATATTTAAAAATATTATAAAAATTCACTCTCATACTAATAATAATTCATAAAGTAAATCCAAAACCTCGAATTCTACTTGTAAATCGCTTTAAGTCATTTCCCTAAAACTAAATACAAGTTTACACCCAACAATATGAAAAATAAATCGAGTAGTTGATAATAAAGGGTCAATTACGGTGTAACCTAATAAATAAACAATCTACACCATTTTTATTTTGACCAGAGACTGGAGATCCAGGATGAAACCTCATTTCGAAATACGACGCTACATTTCGGCCAGGCCAACGGAAAAAAACTACAATAAAAAACGTGCTTCGTTAGTCGCGATTCTAATTGGTTCGAATTCGTCGCTTTCTTATAAACGAGCGAGCCCATCGACACAAATCCCCGCGGCGCGAGCGTATCGCGCGCGAACACGCCAGCGTGTTTTCACGCGAATCGTTCGTACGGGACTTTCACGTTGCCGGAATTCATCCTTTTTTTTACGTCCTTTTTGTTCTCTTTTGTCTCGCCGGTGAAGCTTACACGACGAGACAGTGTCCGACGGATTTGCATGCCAATGGGAATACAATAACTTACAAATTTATTCAGTTAAGGCGCCCAGCTGCTTCTCCCGGGCGCAACGCGACGTATATTGCTTGCATGATTGTTTTAGATACGGTTGTTGCATCCGTTAACCTGGAACGCGTCTGATCTTGAAAAATCGTAGAGCGTTAACTAGAAGTTTGATATGCGAGAAGTGCAGTAACATTATTGCATATCAATGGATATGGAATACAATAGAACGTATTGGAATACAATAGAAACACAATAGAAGGAAATCGCTCAAAACACTTCGCTGATGATACATAACTGTAAATTGTTAAATTTATAAATTAGAAAAAGGATGTTGCATCCGTCGTTATTTGTAATGAAAATATTTGAATTGGAGTAATGGTATCAACACGTTAAATGCTATGGTGGTAGGTGACCCCTAACCAAATTCAATTATTGCAATTCCTTCAATGGAGGTTATTCGAAAGTATTTCTATATTGTAACTAACGTTACCTAATGCAGTGAGATTCAGCAAGGCAAACCTGCGATAAGAACATAATTCAATTTAATAATTGAATATTGTATTTCTTCCATTTCGCATATTCTGCATCTTAACACATCAAATGCCATATCAGACACCGACGATTGACGCTTCTGAATTACTTGAAAACAATCGTAACATGCAAGATAATCGATGTCGAATCAAAATGTTTAATAACGTAACTAAGTTGATACTAGTGTAATGCAAAGATTGTATAAAAATCGTACGGCATCAACGTGTTAATAAAGGGGGTGAATGGCGTATATACATCGTCGAGTATATAAATTTAGAAATTCTTAATTCCATCAAATAATTGATATTCAGAAGACAATCAAGCGAACAGCTAGTAAATAGAGTATCAAGTCTGCGTTCGATTTTACTAAAATTTTGATTTCACTCGACTCCAGTCAACAGGATATACTGTAAATCGGCGCGTGCCACGAGTTTAATAATTAGTAATTGAAGCACGCGAACGCAGCGAAGTATATTACGCGCGTAATCACGAGGAAGCGTTAATATATCATCGAGGCTGAATTTTCTACGGGATAACGGATGATCATCGACCGCGAATTTGCGGCTTTCCTCCTTTCCCTCTTTCTTATTCGAACGCGGGCGCGAGAGTGCGCCGTCGGAAGTCAAGTTCACCCGGCAGGATTACGATCCGCGCTGGATCATTCGAGCGGATCGCGCGCGCCGCAATAAATTCCCCGGACGCCACGTGAAACGGCGCGTGGTGGCCCAAATCGTGGAATCACGAAAAAAGCACTCCAAAATTAGGGAGAAAAGAATGCTTGAAAACCGCTCCAAAATCGAGGATAAAGGAATGTTTGAAAAGCGCTTCAAAATCGAGGATAAAAGAATGCTTAAAACCGCTTCAAAATCGAGGATGAAAGAATGTTTGAAAACCGCTCCAAAATTGAGGATAAAATAATGTTTGAAAAGCGTTCCAAAATCGAGGATGAAAGAATGTTTGAAAACCGCTCCAAAATTGAGGATAAAAGAATGTTTGAAAAGCGTTTCAAAATCGAGGATAAAAGAATGTTTGATAAGCGCTCCAAAATCGAGGATAAAAGAGTGTTTTACAAACACTACAAAATCGAATAGAAAAGAATATCTAAAGAACACTGCAAAATCGAAGAAAAAAGAATACTTGAAAAACATTCCAAAATGGAAGAAAAATGAATATTTAAAGAAGACTCGAAAATGAAGGAAAAAAGAGTATTGTAAAAGCACTTCAAAACAGAAGAAAAAAGGAGGTTTAAAAACACTCAAAACTGAAGAAAAAAGAGTGCTTAAAAACACTCCGAAATTGGAGAAGAAAAAATATCTTAAAAACTTGACCCATTTCAGAATTTTTATTTTGCAAGTATTTAAATAACGACAACACCTTTGCGAGAGATTGTCAAATAAATTCGTGTATTCGTACAAAAACAAGAATAAAAGACCCTTCAAACTTCAACAAAAGTATTATTCTAATTTCCAGAAAATTTATAAGCCAGTCATTCCAATTACTGAGTACTTCCAATGTTAAATCAAAATCGAATTTAACGAACATTTAATTCGTTTCAATTGGAATTAAATACTGTCTGCCTATAATTCATTCAATCACAAATCTAATCGACAATATTAATCAAATTAAATAATACTATTTCACCATTAAACGTAGAATAAACATGCAACTCTTCTATCCAGTGAATAACAAACAACAAACAAAACCGTGCAGCGCAGTTATGAAAGAAATAGGGCAACAAGTGAAACGCGGTGATCTTTGGTGTTAGATTAATTGACAACGAAATAAATCTCAGAAATCACGTACACTGTAGCATAATATAGTAATTATGTATATGAGTTTTCTAAACCTAAATTCCGTTATATTTCAAGAACTATTAATCATATCGATTTCATTCTAATCGCGTTCGATTATGAAATCCACGAGTGAATAAAAAATAATATCGCGATAAATGCCGCGTAACAGTTTCAATAATTCTACCGTGTTTTTCCCTCGTAATCCGTGGATCTGGATCATTGTGCGGCGGCGCGGCAACCAGTTTCGACACGCCGCGGATCGGCGGACGAAGTTTCGAAATTTCGGACGATCCGGACGCAAATAAATTGCGTGTCGACGGAAACCGCTAGATAAAGAGGCGATTCACGGGATGACGGCAGCGAATGGTAAAAAGGAGAAACACGTTTCGCAAAGCTGCGTTTCGATGCTGGGAGAAGATTTACGCGTGGTCGATCGCGACGATTTATTCGCGGACGACCTGATTTTTCCTGTTCCACGATGAAAAGATGCAACTCAATGTGCATTATCGCGGCGAAGATATTCCTCCCCGTTTCTCCCTTTCGTCTTTTCTCTTTTGCGCTCTTGGATGCACCGGATTTATGGTAGTTAGTTTTGAATTGCCGTGCTTGAAAGAAGTCGCGCTTATTTGCACGAGGAATATAATACACGACGGTATATTTTAACTTGAGTAAAACAAATCGTTCGTTTAGTTGTTAAGTAATGAAACGTATAATTAATGATTAATTAGGTTATTAACGCTGAAACTACCGGAGGAGTCAAAATCACCCCTTCCTGATTTCATCTTTTTCTGATTATTCAAGAGATAACAGATGTTTCTTTGCGAGTTTATTAAAGAAATTTGGCTATACGCAAACTGAATTGTAAATCTATTAAAATCTTGATGAATGCAATCTAGGAGCTTTTATAGAGGAATTTCAAGAAGTTAATGTAACTGTTCGGTAGTTTACACATTGCGTACCGGTTAATTCTTGGAAAACTGGCCGGGATTTTCAATGAGATCATTTTATATCGCTATATGCAAAATATTCAAATACCTTATTGTTATTTCCTAAATTTTAAATAAATCGTGTGGCAGTTAGTAAAGTTATGGAAATACATATTTATACAAAAACGAAATTTCTCGATTTCGGTACGTAGTATGTTAATCTTTTGCGCTGGAAAAACGTGTCACGCTCGTCGAGACGGTTTCCTTTCAAAATTGCTAACTACGTTTTATAAAAGTCTTGTTGAATTACAACTAAATTGTTCAGAAATGTATCACTCTACACAAAACGATTAATAAACAAAATTACACATCTGCGTAAAATAGGTAAAAACAAAATTCTTAGCGCAGACTTTGATGAACCTTCAAATGAATTTCTAGCGCAAGAGGTTGATTCAAAGAAATTCAGTAAGTAACAAAACACTGTGATATTTAAAATTAATTGTAAACAGGATGGCGAGAATTGAAGATATATAAGTATTCGAATAGAAGAGGATGCACTGTCATGAGGAGCGCGTAATGGAAAAGAAACCTTGACAATGTTTGAAAGTCTGGTATTAACGTTCTTTCCGGGAATAAAGTAATAATGGCCGAGCGTAAAGAATAAAGCAAAAGAAAAAATGACTGCAGATAGAAGTAATTCACAGACGATATCGGTGAATGGGACAAAGAAAGACAAGATTCACGTACTTCTCACGATTCAAAAGCAAGAGAGAAAGGCCAACGTTGCGCAAGAGAAGAATGAGGGAATAAAGATAATTCAGCAGTTATACGGGAGCAGAGTGCAGTCAAACAATGTGAAAGAATGAATGGATAGTACAATAATGGAACAACAATCTGCGGATTATAAAACGCATAAAAATGGCAGACGAACGTAATGCATGGCCCATTGTAATTCTGAATAATAAAGTAAAAATATAAGAGATGAAAGTTTCGCAAAGTTCCAATCCCTTTTCTTTGTCGAAACTCAAGTTTGTACATAAAAAGCATGGTCATCAAGTCAATGATTCATATGTAATAATCAATGATTATCAATGATTTATATTGTATGTAATAACGAATGATTATGAATGCTTTATATTGTATGTAATGATCAATGATTATTAATGATTTATATTGTATGTAATAGTCAATGCTTTGTATTGTATATAATAATCAATGATTTATATTGTACGTCATAATCAAGAATTTAACATTGATTACCGACGGATACATCGAGACTCAAAGATGTCTCCAAATCTGCAAGGTTGATTAACATGCATAATGCCCGTCGCCAAATGCAACACGGTTTGTATGCATAACGACTATTATGTGTTCGCTTTTTTTTATGGTTAATTAATCGCGCAGTTTACGAAGCCACGTGCCGGTAACCCACTTCCGAGGCCAATAAACGATTTCTTTGGTCCACTTATAGAAGCCGCGCGCGAGAAAGAAGAGCGCCGGCGAAATGGGTCTTTGATAGCAAAATGGACGGCGACATATGATTGCCTCCATCGATTTCGAACGAAACATCTGTTTCCGGTTTAGAAACTAATCCGGCGTCAGAAGTGAATTTCACATTTAGTACCACTCGCTGTTTACTCTCGCGTTTATCGATGTAAACAACGATCAATCATTCATCATTCGTTAGAAATCACTTTGACCCTTACGTTAACAACTGAAACGTTTCGTTCAAACCTCAATATTGCAATATTCGTGCATAAATTTGTTGTTTTCAAAGCACAAATCGACGTTGCAGTGATAAACACATTAAAATCTAAAGAAATTGTGTGAAATTCTCACGTAAACGTAACAAATTGTGTACAGAAAAGTTGAAAACTACTCGGTTGCGTATTGCTAAATCGATTTCTTTAACCATTTCTCTGAGAAACATGTTATCTTTTCCATAATTGCAAAGAGAAGAAATCAGTACCACACCAGTTAGTTTCAGTGTTAACAAATAAGAAATTTGTTTCTCAAAGAAAAAGGCTTGAACTTTTGTACAACAAAATATTCCTTCTATAAGCGTGAGTGATGGCTAAGTATTTATTATAACTCTCTTCGTAAAAATACGTTCGATGATCAATGTTTAAATGAAAGGTCACTCACCTGCTAGGGAACAGGAAGTGAGACGGGTATTCTTAGTAGAACAACAACTACGATGATATTGCCACTTTGCAATGTAATGCTTTTAATAGATCTCGATCTGTATAATCCGCGTTCTATAATCAAGAGTTTCCTCGTCGTGTCGTCGACGGTGCCTCGCTACAATGACAGTGACCGTGATAACGAGAATTAGAATAATTAACGATCATCGGAATAATGGTGAATTATGTCAATAATAATGACGGTACTAATAATAAGAATAATTTAAGTCGTTGACTGTAAAAGTGGCTCGATTGGTATTGCTCCCCGAATTTCGAAGGCGTTTGGAGTAGCAGAACTCCGCTATTCATTAAGTTGCAAAACGCTCTAAAACTTCTCGTCTAAACGCTACTCAACGACGAATAAATTCCACGCGTTCTCCCCTCCACCACTTCTTCAATCATTTCCTGATCAAACCATCCGTCACAATGCTGCTCATTCAATAACACGTGGACATAATTCGATCGATCGAGCCTGAGACCAACGAGAGATATCAATAAATTATAGAACAAAATATCGAAACACAAAAACATTCATTCATTTCTCTATTCTTTAGAAATGTATTCTTCTTACTTCTATAAACCATCCTTTTGACATTGCATTTCTCCGAGCCGCCAAAAAGGAAACTAACTTATCATTTAGCATTAGAAAATTAATAAAATATATAATTTAAAAAATAATCTAAACAAAAGTTATATTTTTCAACCTGTAAACTACAACCTTTAATCCTTTGCGGGCGAGTGTCAACATCTCGGCAAAACGAAATTTTCATATTTCAAAAACTAAGTTGCAAGTAAATGTTTTAGTTACTCGAACAACAATAGGTCAGCACGCAGTTTCCTTTCTCTTCTATTAATTAAGCAACTGATGTATAATTTAGCTGTATCTGCTGAAGGTTTTGTATATTCGAAAGAATCTTTGTCCGCAAAGGGTTAATACATTTCAAGCTTCAATCTAATGTTTATTTAAACGAATTTCGTTCAAGAGGCGTGGCATAGAATTCAAAGAACCAATAAACGTCTTCGAACACTCACGTGATCAGCAGCGCATGCGCGTTGCGGTCTCAGCCTCGATCGGCCGGAGTATATTTTGCGAACAGAACGATCACGAAGGCAAGTGCAATAATGGAATCCCTTCTCCCGCGAAATTACCTTTGATTTCGATTCGTGTGGTCTCCGTGTGGAAGTGTGTTTTTGTGTGTACTCGTTAACAAAGCGTCTTGTAAATATGTATAGAGGTATATGTATATAAATACGCGGGACATAAACGTCCCCGAATTGGTTTTTGTTCGCTGGCTAGCTAGCTATTTCGTTGGCTCACTTCCGCGTGGGCTCGACTCGGATTCGATGTCGTGTATCGAAATCAAAAGCAACAGTACAACGAACGACTAGCTTTTACGGTGCAGTTGTAGCCGGCAGCAGCTGGATCCGCAGGACGATCTATTTCGATCCGGGAACGGATGCATTTCTCGACAAACCAGTCGACGGTAATTCATTAACGACCGGAGACTATCAAACAAAAACGATCAAAGGATGGAGACGTTGATAGTTCAAGGTCACTTGCGGAGGAACAGTCCCCATAGAAATTTCGAGAGAACGTATTCAAATCATTCGGAAGCATTTTTGAGATCGATCGAATCAACTGTTGTATTTGTCTCACTGAATTCCAAGATTAACCCCTTGCCTTACAATATCAGACTCGTAGCGAAGATTTCTAATATGCTTTAACCAACGTAAATATTATCCAGTTCTTTTAAGTTCAAATGCAATATTATCTTTCTTGTTGGCAATCTGTATGGTTTAGAGTTGATCTAGATATAAAGAGAGCATAGAATCTTTTCTTTTGCTAGCGTATTATTAACGAAAAGTAGTTCAAACAAGTGCAAAATCAAATCGTAGAGCAAGGGGTTAAGGAACCTTTTCCCTCGATCTAATGCGATATACACAGAAGAGAACTAAGGAATAAATAAATAAAACATGAAAATAAATACTCTCGAATCTTAAAATACTATTGTTATAATCACCTTGGTATCAGCTTCGATAACGTCGAAACAGAAAGCTGACGAAACGATTCTTTTAACATTCTATGTGCTGTTTAACCATCAGAGCAATAATCATTCCAGAAGTCAAAAGAAACCACCCTGACGACCTTCTCTGCCAGATTAACGCTAAACATTCGCATGCCCCTCGAAGCAAGTGAGGTGTTACCGACGCAAACGAGAGCGCGACCAATCGCCGAATTCGGCCATGTTGGAGACATCGATGCTTGGTGCGCGGCCACGCGTGCAGGAACACCGGTGTACATATCCTGTTACGACGAAAATCCAGGCGCAACCTCGATGAAGCTCGTCGAGTGTCTCGATAGTCGCTGAATAAACGTGTGCGAGATCTCGGAAATGCTAGGAACCAGTCGGTTTCTCGGAATTCATTTTGTATTCCACTCGACACCATGGTTTCTTAAAAGAAATCCTTAGAAGCGACAAAATCATTTCCATTATCATTATTCATTCTTTTCGGACTGAGTGGTCTTAGTCATAGAGTACTCATTTTGGAGTCTCACCTTGAAACCAATGCAACTTTTTATTTTCACACTTTTAACACTAGAACTACCGAGGATTAAATACGATTGATATATAATCCCTATGAAAATTGTAACCATAGATTATTTTCTGTTTCTTCAGACATTGATTACAGTATTCAAGTGAAACTATTTATTTCCAAGATTTCGAATATTCAATGCTTTTAACACGTTGACTGGCATGGTAGTCACCGGTGACCGGAGCTTCATAATTGGTTAAAGACAATTACAATAAGAAAACTGATGTCGAAAAAAAATACTTAATAATACAAACAACTGGATGATAGTATAACACGTATACTGTGATACCAAGTCGTTAATAATTATTTCTAATGACATTTGTCTTTGTTATGAAGGAATATGTATCGTTACACAAAACATTCGAAATTCTCGTGGCAGGCAACGTGTTAATACCAGATTTACGGACACTTATTGTACAGTTTATTCTATTGTTCCCAGAAAGATTGATGTTCGTCCGTTTAGATCTAGAAATTAAATATTTAAAAATGTATTATTAGGAACCATAATCACGTAATTGAATTAATCAAAATCGACCCAAACATTTATCAAATAATGTTTATAAAATTCAATTTTATTTAAATTCCGTAAGTCTGGTGTTAAGATATCAATAACTGCGAAAGAAGAAAACATCAGTCATTTTGACAGGCACGGTGGTTCTAGTGTTAAATTTTACTATATCTAACAACGATCATCTCTTCGCTAAATCTTCATAACTTACTATAGTAGAAATTCGATTAGTCTTTTTGTCCATGTACTGAATAGATTAAGACGAATCAATAATTACGTCCACGCGATTTAAAATAAATCCAAAGCAACAACTGAGATCTCAGAATGTTCGAAAAGTATTCGTAAACAGACTTGACCTAGCATTTTCAGGACTTCGCACATCTTTGCTGCTGAATAATCCCTTCGTCCAAATAAACGTGTCGTTTTCTCGTGTGTAACTATACGTATACTTCGTCTGTCGCGCTCATCTCCGCTCTCCTCCATCATTCAGTTGAAAATCTACGCTAAGGACTAGGATAATAGGATAAATTGAACTACACGCGATCAACAAGCCAGTCTAGTGTTTATAACAAGTCTTTTGCGAACGATTACTTTCGTCGAAGCTCGACCACTCGACTCTTCCACCGTTTCGGCACCGTGAATGGACGCTGCTGCACGGCTGTCTCGTTCGCGTATTCGTTGAGCACGCTCGGCGAACGCCAATAGACGTCACCCGCACGCCACGACCTGACTTTTCCACGGGAAACTCGATAAAACGGAAATTTGAAATTTTGGGAGATTCCAAGTTCTTTGGATACTTTGAGGACCTTATCTGTTCGTTTCCGTTTGGTCCCTCGAGATGAACATACGAAAGAATCGTTAACATGACCATTTAACGTCTCCTCGCGCTCTATAAAATCTTATAAAATGAGTTTCAGGTGAACGTGGCTGGGAACGTTTTTTTCATTGGAATTACAAATCTTAAAGAATTTCATCCTTCAGTTTGTTAATTTATACAAGGTTAAACGGTCATTTCAACAATCGCTTCGTATCCGTTTTGTACTTGTGAAATAAAGAATAAATTTAATTTAAATGAACGAAGAACGTACATTCTAAAGGAACTCAGTCACCATGTTGGTGACTTTTAAAGGAAAATAAAAATTTTCGATATTCCCCTGTCAGCAGCGCAACGCCGAAACGGCCGAACAGTGGCGAATGATCCGTTCACCTGTTACCTATCATCTACAACGTAGCGTTCGTAACTTGAAAATGTCGCCTCGCCTACGAAAGTCTCTCGGATCGTGGGTTTTTGAAACGTCGATCCCGAGGAGAGTTAGAATTTTATCGTGATAGTCACGGATGGTAAAACTGCGCGACCCCTAATGTCACTAACAATAAAAGTCGCCTAACTTAAATGTAAGTAATACGAAACGTACAAGCAAGATCTCTATTCGTATGAAGACACGGTGGACCGACCTCAAAAGGAAAAGAGTCCCCAGAAATGAATCATTCTCATTCGTTCGTTAATTAATCACCGACGAATTTTCGTCGCGAATCAATTTTCATAGCCTTCCGCCATTTTTTCTGAGTTTCGATGTGTACATGACCCCTAACTCTTTTCCTTTCACGCGGCCCGCGAAATTTCATCCACCGTGCGACGTCCTTGTAGCTGTTACAATATTAATTATACTATAACTGCATAAATACTCTGTCGTTACTAAATAATATGCGTGTAACGTTATCGTTATCGACTACTTGCCCGGATGTTCATCAATGGCAGACGGAATCTTTACAAGTTCGACGTTAAGCGTCGCCGGATAAGTCGCGTGTCAACGGTTAACATGGCTGCTCGCTGAGAGTCCCTATAAAATCGTATTGTTCTTTTACCGTATGTCCACGAATACTCCCGCTGGTTTCCAATCACGTCGTATTGTGTTCTACGCTGCGTGAAAAACTCGGAACACGGAGACGCGATGAGAACGTAGCTTAAGTTTCATTTCCGAGGCAATGCCTCGCCTGAAGTATTCAACTTAACCTGCGATTTGCCTCCTTCCCACCTTCCCTTCCTCTCTATCTCTCTTTCTCTTTGTATTTTGTTTAAATAGAATTACGATGCTTATAGTAAAACGGTACTTAGAGCTATAGTTACTTTGGTATAGTCAGTTATATCACACTAAAGTCCGCGATATCTCTTGGGAATCCCCCTTCGAAGGTTTGTGTTTAGAGTTCCGCCTGCAGAACCCTGGAAAATATGCAGTAATATAGTTAATCAGAATTGTTAATAAGATCAGTTCAATGAACAATTTTCGGTATTTGCTACAGCAGAGTTCAGATGGAAATTGGATTGAAATTGGATTGGAATTGGTTTTTTAATTATTTATACTATTTAGTATATAGTTATTAGTTATTTAGCACACTAGCTAGTATCAATACCTAGATTCAAAATGAAATAACATAGGACGAATTATTTTCCAGAAAACGTAGAACAGAAAGCAGATATTTGAATAATTCGTTTGATTAAAACTTACATTAAACTAGTGAATCGCGCGGTTATTAATACGTTAGGCACCATGTCAAACACTGATGACCGATGCTTCTAAATTAGTTGAAAACAATCGTAACATACAAGATAACCCATATCGAATGAAAATGTTTAATAATATAAAGCTTATAATAGTCTAACGCAAAGATTTAACGCTAAATAATTAATAATTGTTCCCGTTTTTCTTCGCTACAAGAGAATAACTCTACGGAAAACGGTTAAGATTTCCGCGGCACTTAACGTGTTAAGAAACTTTCTCATAAATGAAACGCGATGAAAGTTGAGAACGACTTTTGTCTGATGCATGAGAATGTTCTACAGATGCAGTAGTCTTAATAGCTTTATGGGATAATTACCTGTCATTGCTTGGCAGACTTGAACCTGGCAAGTTTCAATTGCACCGGGTTAGAAACTTTCACGTGAACCGCGATGTCCTCGACTGGAGCTTCTCGTACGTCTTGGCCACCTACCGCCACCACTCGGTCACCTTTGCAAATTTTCCCGCTCTCCAGAGCGCTACCACCCGGCAACTAAAACAAATACAATGTAAGTTCAGTGAAAATAAGATTTCCTACTGTTACTTAGGTTAGACATTATTTTCGATTTAAAAACTCCTATCACTATTTAAGTAGAACCTAAGCATTAGAATATTATTGAAAATAGCTCTCCAGAGTGCTACCACCTGGCAACTAACATAAATACAATGCGAGCTCAATGAAAATAAGATTTCCTACTGTTACTTAGGTTAGACATTATTTTCAATTTAAAAACTCCTATTACTATTTAAGTAGAACGTAAGCATTAAAGTATCATTGAAAACAAAATTTGCATAAATTAAATGTTATAATATAACGAAGATGTTTAGCAATGAAAAAGTCGAAATTAATTTACCAAATCTGATACGTATGCCCCTTTGCCGCTCTTATATCCTGTCAAACAGAGGCCAGCTCCTTTGCCGGATTTCTTCTGCAACTCGACTTCGATTTCTTCTTCAGGCTTCTCTTGCCGATGGACAGTCATCGTGATCTGTGGATTCAAATTAATTGAAAAATATATTATATTACGAAACATTGAATATAATAATTAACATATGACAAAAGAAAACTCCTTACAGTTCCAGTAACTTTCAGAACAGTCGCATGAGCTTTCTCGTGCTCGATTTCCTTGAAACTATGAGTGCACATGTCGAGTATTTGGTCACCGGACTGCAGGCGGCCATCTTTGCCGGCCGCGCCGTCTGGAAACACTTCGATGATGAACACTCCTTTCTGCAATAAAAAGAAATGATCGTCTGATCAAATTATTCTTCAATTATACTTCAGATATTAATCATTCATTTTTAGCAGTTCTTATATTAAATATTCTTCAGAAGTTAGTTACATTTCTTGCAATAACCATCAATCATCACTTCTACCAACGAGTTTCTAACATGCTACAATCAGAACATATAACATTTGCCCTGTACATTTTATTATTACAAAATAATTTCGTTCTATAAGAAATCTTACACATGGAGTGTCCGAGCCACCAGCTATAGTGAAGCCAATGCCTTTGTCTTTCTCTTTCTGGAACTCTATAACCGTATCTCTTCCGGCCACGATCTTGCAATCCTTTGGATCTTGAGGCGGCTCAGGCTCTGGCGGTTTCTCTGGTTCCTTTGGTTTCTCTGAAACATCAATACAATACACATTAGCAAAAATACAACACAAAATTCGAATGAAAGATCAACGAAAACTGAATTACGAAGAAATTCTCTAAAAATTCAAATCATACCTGGCTCTGGTGTAGGAAGTATACCCTTTGCCCTGTCTTCCTCTTCCTTCGCGACCTTAGACTGATTTGGATTGCACACAGTGAGCGTCACAACTCCTTCAGCTTTTTTTAGAAGACTGGTAGCCTATGAATACGAATAAATGAAAAACTTGTTCGACGATTCACAAATAGAAGTCGCAACAATAATGGTCGTTGGTGAATACCTCGTCGTAAGTTGAACCCAACAGGCAGTCCAGGTTAACAGCCAAGATCAAGTCGCCCACTTGTAAACCGGCCTATAAAAGTACGAATAAAGCCAACGATTATACATTCAAAACAGTACATTGTGTTCCGTATCTAATTAGCGCTGAAGAGACGTGGAGAGGCAATAGTGTTGTCACCGGGGAACAATTACCTGTTCAGCGGCGCTACCTTCTTGTATGTCAGAGATGAATATACCTTGACCGACTTCCGCGTGTTTTCCTTCGATGATCATTATACCCAGACCATACTGACCCTGAAAAGAGGAACTCGCATGTAATACTCAAATACGGTCGAGTGCGTTATTCCACTTCGTAGAAACTTGCCTTCTTCACGGGCACGTTGCGTACGCCTTTGTACTGGCTGAACATTTCCGACTGTAATGGGAAAGAATATTTTCTTGTTACATTATATGGAAGTATATGAACAAGATGTTAAGAGAAGGATAAAGAAAATTTATAGTTAGAGAAACACACGAAGATTAAAGAGGAAAAGGAAGGATCAAGAGACCTGTAGCTTTTTAACCCTTTGCACTCGAGAATAAATATATAAAGAATTAGTTAAAATATAACATTAAATTGTCAATTTAAAATTATTTGAATGATAAATATTTTGTATATAAAGATTAATAAATTTCATTGAAATTTATAAAAGTATATAAATATTTTAAATTAATTTATATTAACATTTTATTAATGAAACAACTCTCATTTAATTTGATATAACAAAATTAGAAAATGTTGTATATAATATTAAGTTTTGTATAATGCATCAATATGTAAGATGTTTATATAAAATAGCTTTGTTTCTTAATTTACGTATGTTCTCTCATTAGTTCGTTTCAAATAGTGTCGTCTATCTCATCGGAAAGTGTCGAATGTTTTTAGTGAAAAGCTTCCGAGTGCAAAGGGTTAATTTACAAGCTGTAACGATAAAATTAATGAAATGTAAGATATTAGGTTTGTAAATATATATTTTAGTTCAAAGAAATGTTGAAACTCACGTCATCCAGAGCAGGAGGGAACTGGCTGATAGGTTTCACAGCGATGTCGTCGATGCTCTTTGACCTCCTACGAGAATATCATATGTATAACCAAACAAGTCTTCATTGTTGTAAGAAAATGTTAGTAATCTACAAATATATACTTTACCGTACAACGACAACTTTGAAACAGGTACCAGCCATTCCTTTAATTAAGGCGGACGCGTTCAGGTGACATCTTCCTTGGAGAACGCATCCATTTACCTAAACACGTGAAAAACACATTTTAAAGTATACCGAACTTACTTATAAACTTATTCGTGTATTTTCGTATATGAAATTATACACCTTCGTCTTGTGGACATGTAATTTTAATATGAAATCAATATGAAAGTTTGTATATTATTATAAATATACATATGATTTATATGTATATTTTTCGATTTCTTCATATATCCATTCTGCTAATCAATCGGAGCTATTTATTTTCGAAATCACTTCAGACATTTGACATTTTCAAGATATCAATAATCACGAATTGGGAAAATTATGTCCCATTTTCTGCGCGGTACTTCTAGTTCGTCTGCGCAAATCTATGAATTTTTCATTCCAGAAAGAAACCTGTATTCAGAAAGAATCCGTTCCTCGTTTGAAAACATTATTTACATCCATAAAATTAAATATGTATATTGCTGCAACTTGCAAAGTTTGTAATAGTTCAACATTATCAGAGATACCTTAGTAAAAAATGAAATTCGAAAATTCTATGTTACGTCCTCGTAAAAGTTTTAGAAGATGTAATTAATGTTTCAAATAGACAATTGTTCACCGATTAAAATACTCGAACACAATATGTTACGAAATATAAAGGACAGCAAGCAAATATATCGTATAAGGTCAGACGAACAGAGGCAACTTGATGAATAATTTCAATAGCTGAGCGTCTTTAAATCAATATCAAGGAGTGGATGTGGGTTCGCACCCAATTAGTACTCTCGTCGCGCGAATACGATTGTCACCGTCCGAATATCGATTATTAAGGCCAAACAGGACATTCGCGCGGAAGAGAAAATTTACGGGGATGTCGGACGTACACACCTCGAGTATTTCGTCGCCGACGAGCAGCTCTCCTCCTTTATAAGCGGAACCTCTTGGATTAAGGCCACAAATGAACACTGCCATTCGGTTCCTGTCTCTGTGCCCGGCGAGAGAAATACCCAAACCACGCCTATCCTTATCCACTTTGACTAATAGCACTTTGTTTCCCAACCCATGGTACTTCTTTTGAACTTTCACTGCAATGAAAAACGTTACACAGTTGCATACACGCCATAGCAGATTTCAAATGGGTACGGTTTTGCGTAACAATATCTTCTACAATGATAAAGTTTATTAAAGAATGAATATGATGTGAGAAATAATGAATGAATCTTTTTGAAAGTAAATTTAAATTCGATGGTACTTTGTATTTAGATTCGAACTTGTTAGTGTGAATTTTGGAAAAAGATTCATTTTTAGAGATACAAGAAGTATAAAGACTCGACTGAGAAAATGTTTAACTCTCTGTATTTATGATGAAGAGTGTCGATTAAAGTTGTTCAATCACTCACTATTCGTGTAACCGAACTCATCTTCCTTCTCAGGGTCTGCTTCGATCTCTTGCTTCGTTCGTTTCACATTTCCTGCGCTCTTTCTCGAGATCTAGAAAGAATTACCTTGTAATCTCTATATCCTCCGTTAGATAATAACAAATGATTGTTTCCCAATTGAATTATTTCTTTCTAGAAAAAATGACTTTGTAATCCCAGATGCTATATCTTTCGTTAGATAATAAATTGTTTGCCAATTAAATTATTTCTGCCTAGAAAGAATTACTTTGTAATTCCAAATGCTACATCCTTCATTAAATAATAAAGAAATTTATTCCCAATTAAACTATTTCTTTCTAGAAAAAAATGACTTTGTAATCTCAAATGCTATATCCTCCGTCAGATAACAAGGAAATGATTGCTTCCCAATTGCATTGGATAATCAAGCGAAAGAAAGAAATACACTCTCGATCGATTATTAATAATCATTATAAATGTTATTAAGGTATCTCTGACAATACTGAATTACCTCCATGCCAGCTTTCGTATAAATGTTTCCCTCGAGTTCTCTCGTATCTTCATCAGAGCTCTCGTCCGACGAATACTTCCGCCTCGGCGTCTTGTCTTCCGGTTTCGCGGCATTATCTTCCTTCTCCTCGCTCACCTCGCGTAAAATGCCGGGATTGGAGGGCGGTGACGGCGCCTTCTTCCGAATTGACTTTTTCATGGAGGATCTAGGAAAGTTAATCGAATTCGTGGACTCGGGCGGTTCCAGCTAACGAATTATGCAAGCGAAACCAATTGTTTACCTTCTCGCGCTGGATCCCGCGCCATCTGATGCTCTTGTACTTTGCCTTCGGAAATCCGACCTCGAACTACTCTGCTTTTCTTCTTCTTCGACTCTTCCCTATCGGGGAACAGATAAAGTCCGGCTTATTTTAGAAACAAACCTTCTGATTTTACTAAACGGAACTTCCGCGAAGTTTCCAGCTCGAAGTCCGCCGCTTTTGCGTTTTACTCGAGAAGCTATTTCGTCTGAGAATGAATATAATGCAGTGTGCAGTTTAACTAACACTAAAACTAACAAACAGGTCAAAATGACCCATTCCTTATACCTCCTTTTTATAAGAATTGAAAAAATAACAGAAGTTTTTCTGAGAAATTATTATAGAAATTGATTTAGCGATACGCAAACTAAATCTTAAATCAATTAAAGTTTCAAGAAATGCACTCTTAGAGTGTTTACAGAAGAATTTCAAAAAGTCAACGTCACTGCTCGTTTTAGTGCTAAAACCGAAACGTCAACGGATGAAATCGATGTAAACGATAATCACAGTTTATGGATAAATATATTTATACTTCGATTAACACTATCGGCTGTGAAGAATAGTTTTCCTTTGAATGAAATTGAATAGGATGATCGTTTCTGATGAAGGTGCAATTATCACTGAACTGTTCGTCGCGATGCACGATGATTAATGCAGTAAATTTCGAGAAGAAAAACGATTTCCGCGTGAATTATTCGCGATTCATGTTGAATTTGAGTAAAAATATTATATACGTTCTGAAATCCATGGCAATAAGATGTAACGATAGTGTCCCAATGGACGATCTTCGCGTAAACTTTGTAGAGCGTCTGCTCCATCTTGAATCTCCGCGACACTGAACCGCTGAGCAACGTGTTCATCCTTCGCGAATCAGGCAATCGGCTCAGACAATAACTACAGTGAATTCACTGTCTACCGAGTCAATCATGGACGGCCCGGTACGTCGAATCGCTGCGCGCAGGTATTATTAGGTAACCAAACAATTTCGTGCGGCTCTCATATGGTTCTATTATCATTTCAATCCCGTTAGTTGTGCAAACATTTTATTATATTCGAAAACATTTTGTCTAAATGAATCTCTTTTATGGTTTACTTTTGTCGAAGATTAATTTTTATTAGTAAAGGGAATTATAATGTTAGTGATTCTATATGGATAAAATAATAAATAATCATTCGGTGGATGATTAAACGTGATTTTTTTTATTCTCGAGATTATTATGTACTATTAACCCCTTGACCTACAATATCGTGTTAGGCTCGTGACGAAAATTTTAAACTGAATTTGACAAAACTAAGGGTTACGTAATTTTTTTAAATATTAATTAAATAATGATTTTCTAATAGAATTGTTAATTTTTGGAGTAAGCATAGGTATGAAATAAGCATCAAAAAGTTATTAATGATAAAGTTAAGAAATAAATCATAGGGCAAGGGGTTGAAATACGCATTAACATTAAACAACATATGAACGATGAAGAAATAATATTGAATATTATTAAATATATAAATATAGAATCGAGGAAGAAACTAGAATAAAAAGTTCGACTGTCAATATAATTATTGCAATTAGTGAACGAATATAAAGCTTAAAAAAAAAGTTCAAAAAATAGTGGAATGAGAGTATTCGTTATTACAATCTCTATTTGTTAAGAATAACTGTTCTACTGCGAAACCAATTAAATATTACAATCCACCATTGAAATAATCATGCTTTCACGTTCTAAAATCAACGAGAACATTCCCCAAAATGTCAAGAAAAAGTGATCAATCCCACAATAAAACAGGCAATCGTTAAAACTTCAAAAATAACATGCCACTGTACTCCTTCTATTAACACCTAAACGACCGGCTATTTAATTTGCAGCAGTACGCACACGACCAGCAGTCAAGGTCGAAACTAAACTGAGACCAGTCACACGCTACTCTTTCGACCGACCATCTAATCATAAACAAAAAAACAACCCAACGAGGAACAAATCTTAGCAACACTACACTCAAATATCACAAAAACTAATACAAGAAACAATTAAAACGCTCATTCAATAAAGACACCATCACAGTTAAGTACAAATACACCAAAAACGTTAAAAACGCAATACCAATCAACACTACATTGAACTCAATCAGAATATTAAACGTGTACAAACATTACTCCCGAAAAGTCCCCATCAATTTCAATTAACACTTCACCCGCATTCTATTAGTTCTCCGTAAATCTCTAATCCCCGGATGCACGGGAGATAAATATATAATCAACAAAAGTAACACAATAAACCTTCGTAAACCCAGTGTTAAGAGTTAAAGAATCATTTCCAGTTGATCCATTTCCCCTGCTCCAAGCAAAGAAAGTTAATGAAACGTTCGAACACGGAGCGTTCGCGCGATCGAAATCGCTGGAAGATCGGACACTAACACTAGATTCACAATAATACTACAGATTTCTTCGTAGAAATCGCGAAAATTAGTTTCAAGAAGTTAGAAACCGCACGAGGTTCGTCGGTTACCTAAGAACTCCGCGAGACGATCGCAGAGATCGTCTAAAATTGGTAGCCGGGCACGCACGCGTGAGTGTTTGGTATCGTAAATTTCGCGGCGGGATGGATCGGAGCCGGTCGGGTCTTGAGTGCGCGACGAAATAGACTGACAAGACACGGCCGAGTCCTAGAGGGGCTTTCGGCCGCGAGGAGCCATAACAATCGATTCCATCCCGCCGAATTAATTTACATCGAACACAATCGAACGGTCGGCCTCCTTCCGCGCTCTCCTCCGTCCGTTTACGATCAAGGCCTCGTCTCCTACTCCCGACGATCGCCGTGAGAATTCAATCCATTAGCTAATTATAATTCGATCGACCGACTTCGACGCTCGAACCGGTCAAACGATCTTCGATGGCAGGCCACCGCGCACTTCCATCGAAAAGTTATCGATTTTTCCGCTCGCGGCGTGATTCCGGGGTTAATTCGATTTCCACGTGGCACGCGATTCCTCTTTATCGTTGACATGGACCTGGAGTCTAGGTCCTGGACGTGTTAGTTCCAGGACACGTTGCTGCAGAGGATTTTCGAATAGGTAGTGGGATTTTTGTTAACGTTAAAACTACCTTTAATTTTTGTATGTTTCCCTTTATTAGAGATGTTACTGGAACTACTTGATAATTGAGATTTTTTGATACTTTCTGCAGATGTTCTTAATTCCAAAAAGTTTAACCCTTTGTTTAAAAAATTATCAAATTTTTAATTCAATATTAAACCTTGTGTAACATGTCAACACATAAAACGTCGAAATAAAATAGCATCTATCCCTGAATTTTTATACAATAATTAATTGTGTTAGTTGCGAGAGATATCGTTAATATTTAGTCGGAAAGCAATGAATATTTCTAATGAAAAATATTGTCGAGTCCAAAAGGTTAACAGTAAAACTAGCAGTTAAATTGACTTTTTGAAATTCCCCTATGGAAACTCCAAGAGTATTTATTGAGGCTGTAATTGATTCAATAAAATTGGAGTGTAACAATAATTCTCGGAATAAGAAATACTAGATTAATGTATTGTTCGTATGATACTTCGGAAGACAAGACTACTAAATCAAGATTACAGGCAAACGATATATCCATTTTATCTTGATGCTCAGCGAATGCAGCATACAAGTCGCTCAGAAGTCAATGTGGTTAAGTCGATTTTTCGATATTTTCTAATTTTTGTAAATTTTCATGCAACAAATAATGTTCCTTTCAGTTATTCAAGGATCTACTCGTTTCTTCGTTTTTTCTAGGTCAGAAAGCTTGCAGCTTCTGAATATATTATGTAAAATTAGTTTCGTAGAAAATTAGTTTCAAGAACAGAGAATTATAACATATGTTCGCACCAATTAAAATCGACTGTAATTCTAATCAAATAATCTCCAAAAAATTCACTATCCATAAATCTAGTGATAATTTCGATTCTTGTTTTCCGGACTGAACCGTATTGGCTCCCGAGCGTCTCACGCAGTTCTTCAATTCCTTGTTTCACTTCAGTAGCATTTGCATCGATAAAATGGTGATTCCAACGATATCTGTTTAATCAAGACTGACGTCCAATCACAAGATACGTCCTTGCTCAAGGTGGAATCGAAAGTTACCGTTCAGTAACATCGCGAGCACCGGCAAGGGCACAGAAATCCCCACTTAGCCGTGAAAGACGGACATCCCTAAACAAACAACGTCAGCGCAGCGCTGACGGATAAAAAGGAGTCGCTGAAAGATGGACGCGAGGGAAAGCAGCGTTGCGTGAACCAGAGGAAACGACCCACCTGTATCACTTCCGGCGTGGTGGACCTGGCTGACGTGACAGGTGACACGGCTTGACGATAGGTAGGCGTACCGGGAGCAACTCCGCTGGTAGGCACTCGATTCTTGGTGCTCTGCCGTCTGCCTAGTCTGCTGCCGCTGTCCTCGCTCTGGCCACCTTCGTTTTCGTTCTGAAAATTTCCCAAACCACCTCGTTATCATCCCTGAATCTCGAACTAACGTCGAGTCTACAGTTAAGATGATGTTTCCATGGAAAATATCGCACGTCTCGATATGTTTCTATATTTCTATTGAATTACAGTACCAACCAGTCTTCTGACGAGTGAAACTCTTAACGCGACTATTACTTGTGATTCTGTGTTAACCCTTAATCGACTGAAAATATTTCAAGTAAACTTACCGCGAAGGAATGCCGTAACATAGATAAGAAATTCACAGAAGTGACCTAGCACAGTACGTATTAATGGTAAATATTACAATAACAGTGATAAAAATAATACAATGATTCTTACCGCGGAGTAAATAAGTAAAACCATGCTTATATGAGTTAATTCCGTTAAGGGTTAATACAGTATAATTATAGAGATATAATCATAGAAACTCTAGATTTCGAATTACATATCATATTTATAATTATTCCAATAATAGTATATATTTATACAGATCAGTCCTCAAAAACTAGAATGCAAATGTAACCCAATTTCTTCTTTCATAAAAATTTTAAATTAAGCACGTTTATTCGTCAAGTAACTAGGAATGTAATCAAAACTGTGCGATGTTTTCCACGACGTCGGAATTTTATTACAGAGAAACTCACTGCGAAGACCGATTCGGAGTTAGTATGTACCGATTGAGGAAAAGTAAAATGGCCGCGCGCGCGCCGCCGTCGAAATGGCGGCCGGCGTGCCCATAAACCTATCGCGTCGGATCGCCGCGCGATCGAGTGTTCACCGGGAGCTGGTTGAATTGTTGCCAGAATAACTATAATTTAACGGCCTGACGCGTTTGATTCCGCGGCCATCGGCAATAACAGTGAGTTTCCCGCGGCCGCCCACCGCTGCGCCGTTCTTAGGAATGCGATTAACGCGTGTTAGTTGGACTCTGGCTAGCACGAGTCTCGCCATGCGTTCCACTGACTGGGGCTCAAGGATCTTGGACTTCTAGTCTCGTTCCGCGCCGAACGAGAATCCGCGTGCGGCTTGATAAAAACCGGGGGATTGCATCGCTCTCGTTTGAGCAGACGCGACCGACGGAGATTGGAGATATTGACGAAAGCGTCGGTAAACCGGAAATTTGAATTTTTTTTATTTAAACCATGACGTTGGCGGAAGGCGAATTTTCTTCTCAGTTACTTTTTACGTATCGAAGGGAAAATGCTAGTAGATGCTTCTAATTAGAAGCGGGGTTAATTGACCTTAGTAATTGTGCTTTGCTTCGTAACGTTTAGCTAGTTTCCCGGGTCAATTGAAAGAGGAAGGTGTTTGTGAGAATTACTCGAACTTTGAAATTGGAATGCAACACTAGTGTCACTGAGCTCCAGTTTCCTAGATCTGATGACTGTTGCACGAAATTGAAGAAAATTCGAGGTGGTCGGAAGAATTGTTGATCTCATTCATTCACTGGTATTTCAGAAGTGTCAGTAATGTAGGAAGTACTTGGAATCCAATGAAATTCGTTCGAGTATTAGTTTCACTAATGTTAAGTTTTTGTAGAATATGGTTATACCACAGTTGAAATCAGTCTTCAAGTGAATAAGATCAAATGAATCTGTGAATATATTCAATTAGTAAACACTCGAACCAGTGTTCTGAAGTTTTCAATCAAGAAAAAAGAAAATGAAAGAAATTAGTAGAAACATAAACCATAAAACACCGTTATCATTAATATCAAACCCCAAGCCCATCAAACAACACAACCTCAAAGAAACGAGCAAGTACAAGATCAGAAACACTGTCACTAGAAATTCCCAAGACCATTAGAGAAGCACTCAAGAAAATCACCGAAGCTCTCCGACCAGAGAACACCGAAACTACCAAACAGCCCAGCGGAAGCAAACCCATAAAAGATCGATGGTAGCTTCAAACAAAAAAGCACGAGCACCACTGACTCTCCGAAGTCTATCAAAGAGACCACTGAACCCAAACTCGCGAAAGAATCAATTGTGAAATAAAAACAGCACAAACATCACTGGCGACGAGTCTTCAATATCCACTACGGAATAATCAAACTCCAGAGGATCCAGCGAGAACGTTCGATCGTGAATCCACGGGACATCGAGCCGAACGATCGCGGAACAACGGAATCATCCGTGTTTAATTGCTACCGGAAGTGGCGCGGCGGTGTATTCCCGCGGGGTGGCAACGGTTTCCTGTGTCGACGCTTATGTAACGTACTACGAACGAGACGCATTTGCGTCCGAAGAGGCGGTGCATCGCGAACGTGCTCTTGAGGCAGCGGTGCCAGCTAACGTCTGCCAGCCGGTTTCGTGTATGAAACTGCGGGGTGTCGATATATCAGAAGGGAGAGAGAGAAGGTGGATGGTGGTGTTGATCAGGGGGGGCTGGAGGCAGGTGGAAGGGGTGGTCCATGGTGTCGGTGATGGACGCCCCGTTGCAACGACGTAATCCACACTTTTCTGTCAAACCGCACCCGGCCCCGACTGATTGTCAATCGGACGTCCTCGGACCACGTGTCCACGCTTTTTTCCTCTCTCCCTCGCTTTTTTTTTTTGTTCACTCTTCCCTCTGTCCTACTGTTTTCACAGCCCCTTTGTCGGAACACTTACCGGAAGGCAAATTGGATTGAAATTGATCCGGCCGCGCGTGGCACTCTGTTTTTTGTCACTTCACGCGAAATGAGGTGCGCTGATGACTATTAGACTGTGAATTCCGTTTGTTTAAATTAATTGGTTATTTGGAATTTCCGCGGGATGGTTTAGAGTGAATTTACGCTTGATTCGGGATTTCGATTGATTACGGAAGATTTTAACGGTGAAGGTGATTCCTTTTTCGAGGGTTTTTCATTATTTTGATCAGTCTGATTTTTTGGAGGAAGTGGATAACAATGTCGTCGATGAATTAGAGTTGTATGTGATATCGAGAAGGTGGGTCGTGAATGAATGGAGTGACGGTGAAAAGAATTGTTGACGGCAATTGGGAGCGTTATTATTCAATTTTTGTCGCTTTTCCCTGCACGCCTCATCCAATCTTCCAATTACTGAACTTTGTGCTTGTAAAATTAATGTACCAGACAAAGTTAAATCCTATTATCAGGGATTAATGCTTTCCGTTTAATCCGTTTAATGGTTTAAGTGGACTGGATTAACTTAATTAAACTATATCCAAATGACTGACTGCGTGTAACCAATTTCTTTCGAAGCCGACGCAACGGAAACGCGATTCGAGCAGCTGAATCAACGAGTGTACTTACGCCAGCGATTATTTCTCTGCGACGATAACATCGAAAGCGAGGGAATCGACGAAATCAATTGTATCGATCACACCGAAAATCACGGTACACTGCATTCGGTTAAAACCAATGGACATCGGCCAAAAATAAACAACAAAATGATTTTACAGTATGTCATAAAGCTCAAAAATGTCCAAGAAACGCTACTTTCTCCCGCGCGTGCAAATAAAGCGAAAAGAAACAAAAGGGAACGAATCTAGATTATTTACTCGGCATCTGCGAAGTTTCAACTTTAAACCAAACAAAAGGAATCGCGAGAATTCGCCGGAGAGAAAATATTCTTTTAAGATTCACGCAACTACGGAAACTCAGTTCCCCGAAATATCCCTTCGATTTACTCGCGGAACGCGTCACCCGAGATTCCAAAGCGTTTAAAGCTTATCAATAGACAGAATCTTCGTGCAAATCCAAATTTCGAGGAACATAACTGAAAAAATAAAACTACAATGGAAAATGATTTTCCTCAATAAATATTATAATACTTCTATATCTTTTCAGATCATGATTCCTCACACACCGATCCATTTTATAGGTTAGGTTGCTCGGTAATACTGTCTCGAACATTTTGGACTTTTTTTTGACTCGCTATACTCTTTCAGGCAGTTTCCACGGAACAATTAGGTCAACTTCATACACAATACCCATTTCCTTTTATTCTCTTCTCTGTTCTTTGTTAAACTTCATACATTTCCCACCGGTTCCTTTATCATTCACTCGTGTTCATTCTCTAATCTCTTTAATTCCATATTTATTTAACAATAACCTACCGGGCGGGCTGCATTCCCGATTTCTTCTTCCCGTAATTATTAAAAAAATCAGAAATATCTCTCTGAGAAATGATTAAATTTATTTAGCAATACACGAACTGAATCGTAAATGAATTAAAGTCTCCATACATGCACCCTTGAAGTTGCCACAGAGAAATTTCAAGAAACCAATTGAACTACTCAGTATTTAATGTTAAACAATTACGATTTCTTGAACCTCCAAATTTCAAACCAATCAATACACGTGAACATTATCCAATAATAATCATACAATGAAAACTAAAAATTCTTTTCTAATCTGGTTTATTGTCATCTCCCAAACGCAATGTTTGCTACGAGTCAATCCAGCTCATTCTCTCAACTAATTAACGCAGTAGTCATAGAAACACTGTTTCCCGCGATATGTCGCGAAGGAAAGTTCTCGGGCGTCAATTATCCAAGAAAAAAAAAACACCGCGATTACTCTCGCAGTTTCTGTAGGATAGAAATACAATTTCAAACAGTCGACTTAACTGCTTCGTACTTTTAGTATCAAACTTTCTGGTAGCTATAACTATAACTAACTAACTAACTAACTAACTAACTAACTAACTAACTAACTAACTAACTAAGGATAGCTATAAAAAGTCTCGAAAAGATCTGAATTATCGAGTAATTCCAGTAACATCAATAATCTCATTCACGCAAATAGCTCTTGTTTACGCGAATTAGTGAAGTAAAATTTTACCGATCAAACGTATGGAAAGCCTGTTTATCAAATTCTTCGGGACAAAACGTATCTTGCCAACGATCGCGGCCCGTTTGCAACGCACACTACCCGCAATACCGTTTGTTCCGATTTGCACGATTCTCATTCTGTTTCTGCCTTTCACACTGTTTCCCTCCTGTCACCCCCTCGTCAGCAGGTTTATTGGAAAGTTCGACCTCGATGCATCCTACATACATATATAAGGGAGGTTCGCCGATAATGGCTGTCTACGTGTCCCCCTTTCGTCCCCTCTCTTTGACATTCGGCTTTTTTTCCATCCGCCCCGTCCGCGCCACTCTCCTTCGCAGTTTTTTTTTCTCGCCTTCCCCCACGCCTCGTTTCTCGTTCTCTGTCGTTTGGTCTTTTTAATTTCATATATCGGCGCCGTGTACCCCCGCTCAACATCGAGTCGATGGGAATCGAGGGGACCCAGCGCGTTTCGAGGCTAATTGCTCGTCGGAAACAAATTAACCCCTCGCCGTAACATTTTCTTCGCGACCGTGCCTGCCAGATTTGTGTTACCGGTGACCCTTATAGGACGTGTCTTCGCATTGAAAACATTAATAACAATAATAGTAATAATAATAGTAATAATAATAATAATAAAATTCGTAAATACCCAAACATAAATAAAACACATCCATATTTGGTGTAAACCCGTACGGATGTAGTACAACCGGCTAAACTCCGTAAAAACAAAAGCAAATAATAATAATAATACACCCCATTAGACATAGAAATTACAGAAACTTGAAAACAGGAACATATTAAATGGCGAACACAAGTAATGGCAAAATGATCTTCCACTTGTGTCTACGTGTAACGAGATAAAATTGATCTTTATTAGAGAGCTGGAAATTGTTACGTTTTCCAGGCGTCGTTGTATGTCAAGGGGTTAATATGCTTCTTGTTTAACCCGTTGCCTTAAGATTTCTTTCACAACTGTTCTCTGTAAGTTTCTATTATCCTTAACATTAAAACTACCGGACTTCGAATCTTAAAAAACGCATTGTTCTAATTTTTATAAAATTGAAAGTAAGTTATTCTAATTGCTCGGTAGTGAACGATTGATTTGAAGAAGAAGGATTCTATCTTTATTGGAAGTTTATGTTTGTTATGAAGGTTAACTGTTCACGAGAGAAAAATAAACTTAATTTCGGCTTTGAAGAAATGAGGGTTATAAGGCAAAGGGTTATTTCCCAATCCGCACGTGGGAGTTGAAATTTTCACGGACAATTGGATTTTCCGATCTCGCCACGAAATGTTTGATTTGGAACTCGATTTTCATATGAATTTTTCATATTCTAAAGCACTAGGTCATAAATAATGAAATCCGATGTGTGCTTTCGTTGTCGCGCTTAATGAAACCAACGCGGATCGTTGCACAACAAATATAAATATTCGATCCAATGAAAAATTGTATCTCACGATGCTCCTCGTATTTGGATTTCCGTTTTGATATTATATTTTCCGTTTTCAATTATTTTCTGCGCCGTTTCTGTCTTGATACAAAATCCAGATACTATTGAAAACAAATGTCAACTGAACTTCAAGCTCAGTATGTTAACTTTGTAAGTTCTTTCGAAATCTCGTTCTCTGTTTGCGACGATGTTTACCATTCCATTTTCTGATTAACAATAAAACTAGCAGGTGCGTCAAATTGACCCACTTCAGAATGTTTATTTTACGAGTATTTAAATTATGAAGGCACTGTTGCGGAAGATTTTCAATGAAATCCGTGTATTTGCACAGATACAAGACTAGAAGACGTGTTGTTCTAATTTTGACGAAAAGCTGGAAACAAGTCACTCTGATTGCTCGATAGTTTTAGTATCAATTCCTTTATCTCCTTCTTCTACCCGAGACTCGGCGTCAATTGTCAAGAAACTGTCATTATTATTAATATCGCCGCTCAGTCTCGCAAAGGACGGAATACTGGGTCCAAAGGAGCGTTTCCGAGCGCTTCGATCTCCTCGTTGTTTGTGAATTCCGCGCACGTGACGGCCACGATGAAAGTTTCAGTGAGCACCGTGTCGCATCGCCGGAGACGTAGTAAAATGGAATCGAAGAAAACCGCGCGGGAGGAGAAACGCAAGGACAAAGTAAGGATGAATATCACAGGAAATCCTCGTGTTTGCACAGTGCGAAGACGGCCATTTTCTGGACAAACCTTTAATAACTTCAAATGTACGAGTGATGCAAACAAATGCTTCAGACAAAAGTTATAAGGTATAGATCCAAGCATATGGTGGTTACATTTTTGTTAACGTTATGGGGATATTATAAAGTTTTTTCGATGACAATGGATATTTCGCGTTTCAATTCCAACGTTATATAAATAGAGAAACGGAATTGATTTGCATAAAATTTGTATTTTTGAAGTGAAAATTATTTTGCACAGCAGAAACTACTTAGCAATACATTGGTAACCTTCAATTTTCCATATACGAGTAGTGGAATTTTCGGGCTTTGTCCAGAGACGGTCGCACTGTGCGTCGAGCTAATTCGACGTCGCAGGAAGCGAGATTTTCTGGAGATACACCGTAGTTGGCGGCTATTCCAGCGTGTCTCAAGGGTGCGATATATTGTTCGTCATAAAGGGTGGCAGGAAGAAGAAGAAATGTCACCGGGGTATGATGGTATGGTTTAAATTTTAATGCATTAATCGATATGCTTGCAACGTTCCGCTACTATGTAGCTTCGAACGATTTTATGCGATACTCGTTTATGAACGATAACGTTGACTTGAAAGTTTATTTTTACCGAACCTTTAACGGCCCTAGATTTAATTTTGCAGAATATCCGATGAAAAGAAAATTGTTTAACTGTAAATTCTAAAACTTGGAACATTCTTTGAACTCTGAAATGTACAAAATTCTTTAAATTCCAAAATTTATAAAGCTGTTTGAATTCTGGAATTATAAAACTTTTAACCCTTTGCGCTCGAGAGGTAACTCTCAGTTACCACTAGATTTGACATAGCAAAATTACAATCTTATATATAATAATATGCTTTGTATAATGCATCGATATGTAAAATATCAAAATAAAATAATTTTTTAAAAACTCATTAATTAGTTTCAAAGAATGTCTATATCTCACTGAAAAGTGTCGAATATTTCCACTGCAAAACTTTCGACTGCAAAAGGTTAGAATTCTAAAATTGTTTAAATTGATCATTTATATTTGAATTTGATATAACAAATCTTTGAACAACGAATAAAAGAAATCTTAAAATACTGTTTAATAAGCTTAATATTATTTTATAATATTGTAAATATAGGAAAGTAGTAATAATGGTCGGAGAAGGTGAACGAGAAAGATTGAACTTGTCGAGAAATTTGTTATTACCCGAACTCTCGGAACAATATTCGCGTTGTAATTCGATTGGACTTTGAAATGAGTAGAAACGTAATTCTTGTCCGAGCTCGTGACAAGTCGCTCGAACAATACATTCTCCTTTTATGGTGGAAGTTTGACACAATATCTCGCATCTCTGCAGTTTTATGCTTTCCGACTGGGAACTACTTTTGAAACACTTTTAATAAAATGTTGCGATCGGATGGAAGATTGTCCACTGAAAAGTCTGAACTCTCGTAACAAGATTTCGAATGATAAAAAGCAAGAAATTTAATAGAATATAATGAGAGTGTCGATAACAGCGTAATTCGTAATTTTTTTCCACTGATCGATATGAAATACCGATGAAGATTCAGATCGCATAAAGGATACGATTCTACTAATATACTCAGCTAAATTCGAAAGCAAATAAAGCAAAGGTGTATTCTTTCGTGTTGTTTTGTAGCGAAAAAAAAAGGAAAATAGGAACTAACAATGGCAGTGTACATAAAAAGAATCAAAACTTGCTGAATAAATTGCTACTTTCGGTTTATGGGAAACAAAACGTGGATGTAAAACATAACATCTGTACGATTGTTGTGTAAATTCTGTTTACTTATTCTTTCTTCTAAATAAAGAAAATACTGTTAGATAATCGTTAAACGTACAAAATTTTCACAACGATCTAAAATTCTAAAGGTACTCTGATAAAAATCAAAAACTAAAAATACTAGGTTCTACAGTGGGATAGAAAAATGTGGAACATTTCCAACGCATCGAAAGAATAAAATGATAAAGAGTAATTTCTGTCTTTATAAATACGCTTTTTCCTTATGTTTACGATTTTCACTTGTTCCACACATTTCGCAGCCACCTGTAGTCACCGATCACAATAACTGAGACTAAATGCAACTGACTCAGCCAGAGTTGGGTGAAATATAATTTAATCAAATCACTAACGATCATTCAGCTACAATAATCGATAATTATCAATGAAACATGCCTCAAAGTATTCATTTTTTGGAAATGAATAAACAGTTCTGATTAGAATAAATACTGTTGACCTATTTTTATACTCTCATTGATAAAGAAGACTAACTAAGATCATAAATAAAACTTTATTTATTCTCTTAAAACACTGCTTCTATTGCATTTTAATGTGCATACTGGTCTCATGAATCAAAAGTTATCTAAATGTATTTCTCCTGAATAATCAATGATTAGTGAAACGAAAGAATATTTTGAAATAATTCAATATTTCCATTTTATATAAAAGTTTACATTCTAGAAAGGAACATTTGAAACAACTCAACATTTAAATTTTCCATAAAGATCTGCATTCTAGAAAGAAACATTTGAAATAACTCAACATTTAAATTTTCCATAAAGATATCTGCATTCTAGAAAGAAACATTTCAATTTTTCACGAAGATCTGCGTTCTAAGAAGAAACATCCGAAATAACGTTTCGATTGTCCACATTGACCTACATTCTACCAATCTACTGATCAAATTACATTTTGCCCAACTGTGCTCAGCAACAACAGGATTGAAATATCAGTAAATGACGGATTGCCGGGAGAGGGCACGGTAGGAACGGAGTACATCGATATTCCTGGTCGTGGCGAGGTCTCACCAGGTGCACCAGAGATTGGACGAGAAGACACACAGGATTTCCGGCGGCTTGTATGACCTCAACCGCCCGCTCGTGCGTGCTGTGCCGCAGGTCCACGCCATCGACCTCGATTATTCGGTCCCCGACCTGAAAGTAAACGCGAACAGAAAGACGCGCATATTGAATCGTTCGCTCGACACCGATTCCTTCGTGCGTCGATTCTTTCCCTCTATCTTTCGTTCGTTTCTGTCTTTTTGTCTGTTTTGTACGAAGGAGGCTGTTCGCGCCGATTACAATCGAACTCGAAAGAACAATGGAAACAATACGTTACCTTCAATTCGCCGGTCCTCCCGGCCGGACTGTTGGGCAATACGTTCTTTATGAAGATCCCAGATATGTTCTGAGACTTACTAGAACTGCCATTGTGCAGGTCAACCTGGAACACACGTTTCGATCTTGTGTGACAAACAGTTCTGACATGTGGAACCAAACTTGGCGATATGATGAACACGTTCACTACCAACGTTTGTTTCGGTGACGATCTCCAACGTTGTAATATTCTATTCGACTCAACAAATTTAAACAAAATATTGAAGAAATGAAACAAACGAGTCATTGAGTTCATAAATGTAATGTCGTAGCTTGTAACTTTAAGTAACAATATTTATAAGAATAATTTGACCCTTTGCAAACGAATGTCGGCATTTTGCTGAGATCAAACTTCCATGTTTGGAATAGCAAGTTGCGAACAAATGATTGAACTATTCGTGCAGCAAGAAATAAGCATTCGCTGTTTAATTTAGCAGAATCTGCGAAAGATTCTGTATACTTTCAACAATCTTCGTCCGTAAAGGATTAAGTTTCTTTATGTAAAATACAATATTGCTGGTGTCACAAGTATGTGACGCTGGTAGCGAACGTATTAACGAAACATTGTGAAACTGTCTTTGGTTCGAGTAGATTTTTTAATGATTGAATATTGCGGTAATGCGTCTTTATACGTGAACATGAAAAATTAGAAGGAATAGTTGACTGATCGTGAAAATGGAAGTTATGTGAATGATATCTATGAAGTCGACAGAAATGAGAAATGATTGTTTGTAACATAATTGAGGTGATCGTAGGAATTTGTTAGTAAAACATGGAGCAGTGGTTTAGAATGTTTCTATTTGTGTTGGTTAAATTATCTGCAACGTTGTAGTTGGAAACGATGAGGTAACTTAATTAGAAAAAAGGATTGACTGTATGATTATTATGTTACTCGACACGTGTATATATGGACGTGACGTATTAAGACGGAAGTTCGTGCGATTTTGCACGTCCGGTGCAATTTTTTTCATGCGACATTAAAGCGAGAAAAAATTAACAACGACAATACTGTTACGTTGCACGGTTACAGAGTTGTCTGTCGTGACTTGGAGCCGTTCGGTATATTAATGCACTTATACCAGTGCAACTTTGTACGTCATGTACCGTGTGTACCGCTCGGCTGAAATTATCAACCAATGCCATCAACGCGGGACCATTAGCAGTTCAGTGCACGATCCAGTTCGTCGTTAATAAACGCTGAAGAATTACGTTTAATAAAAGTATGCTTCTCCATTACTTCGTAATTAGTACAATCAATAGAATCCAAATGAAGCTATTCATTTAAGTAAATGTCACAAACATATTTTTATTATTTCAATGGTTACAAACTATTAAAAATTTGAAAATGAAAGAATCAGAGATTTAGAAAATTCATATCTGACGATTAAATCAATTATTAAGAAAATTTACAAATTCCTTTGTAATACCAATTTTCGTGAACCATCACCCAAGAATCTCCATTTATAAAATAATTTCTAATCTACCAATCAAATTGACACTAGATTTACGGACATTTATTCTACACTTTATTCCATCGTTCCTAGAAGACTAGATATTTGTTCATATAATGAGTGAAAATTAGAATTTTAAGAACGGGAAATTGTCATGTGTACTCGTATAATTGCTTCAATCAAAATAGACTTAAAAAATACCGTAACATGGATAACAAGCAAAACGAATTTACAGAAGTGACCTAGCACGATACTCAATGTGTTAGTTGTAAATATTACAACAATAACAGTAATAAAAATAATAAGATGAGTAATTAAATCATTTGTCCACGACCTGATCTTCCAAATACGAAAATTTCCTCTTGCCGAAACCTCATTCGTCCGCAAAGGGTTAAATGGCGCCATTGTTAAGTGTTAAAAAATTCAATATGCGTCAAACTGACGTAAATCTAGTATCAATTACCACTAAAATATTCAAACTTTCCTTCAATTTTCAGAATCACCATTGAAAACACCACACCCCGAACAGAAACCACCATCCCACTAACAAAACAAGAAACAATGTTGCCCAACCAACCAGTCCACGCGCAAAAACCCATCCACTTAGTATCAATTACCACTAAAATATTCAAACTTCCCTCCAATCTTCAGAATCAGCATCAAAAACTCCATATCCCCAGAAGAAACCACCATCCCACTAACGAAACAAGAAACAAAGTTACCCAACCAACCAGTAGCGCGCAAAGAAACCCATCCACCGTAACCTCTCACTCCGACCGACACACCGTGTCGCGTTACGCACCTTTCCGCCAACGATGCTCAGGCCAAGACTAGTCTTCGGCTCCCTGTAGATCTCGACCAGCCTCTCGGGGCCCCAGTGTTTGGACCAGTTCACGTTCCCGTCGTGTTCCCTCTGCGTGACCGTCATGTCTGCCCTGTCCTCGGCGAACGCGACCGTCGGAAGCTTGCACGGCGAGCTGCAGCCGGAAGACGGCGAGCTCTCGGTCTTCTGCGACGCGTAGCTGGCCGGCCTGCTCTGGAACCTAGCGCGGTAGCCTCCTGCGCTGCACTCGGCCTCTAGAATCTCGTCATCGCTACACTGAACGGCTTTCGACTCCTGATAAGTCTGAACTTCAGCCTCTTTCCTAGGACTCTTCTGAACCCCGGATGATTGATCACCGACAGTCTTACCAGGACTGGTGGAAATATCCTCGGGTATACACTGGATGCTTTTGCTCTCCTTCACCTGGCTCTTCTCTGACCTGGACGGGCTGTCGAAACTGTTCTCTAAGTCGGGGGTCTTCGAGAGGCCACCGAAATCGTCCAAAGAGCACTGGACACTTTTGTTCTCGCCTTGAGTCTGAGTCTCTACCTCTCTCCTAGGACTATAGTACCTTCTCAAGGGACTGTCTTTGGAGATCTCCGAAGGACTGACACTTTGCTCGGGACTACACTGCGTGCTTTTCGTCTCTTGCTCGGTCTGGGTGGCAGCGTCTTGCTTCTCTTTCGGGGAATACTGGGTCTCTTTGAAGCTGTGCTCGACGCGGTCACCTCTGATCGCCGACCAGGTGTCAGGGATGGTCTTCAGTAGGTCCTCTAACGAGCTAGACCCCAGACCACGCTGGCTCTCGAGCGTCTGGCTCTGATACTCGAGAGAGTGCTCCTTGCTGATCACTGCGTCATCGGCCGGCTTGGTCGAGACTTCCTCCAGCACCGGCCGCCTCTGCTGCCAGGGCGTCCTGTCATAATCGCGGGACTCCTGCGATCTTCTTGCCGGGTCCTCTTCTTTTCGAGACTCCTTGTCGTCTGGCTTCGGACACTTGACCGAGTCAGCGGTCCGCCGCGAAGGGTGCTCGAGCTCCTCGACCTTCTCGTCCGGCTGCTGCGGGCTGTCGCCTTCGCCTGGCTCCTCCGGGCTTCATGGAAAAAGAGGAGACGCCGTTGAGAACGCGGTAACGAGGAAAAATCGCGGCGAGGGGCGGGCTTTAATGAAACGAAGTCGGCGCGGTCTTAATGAGCGGGCAACGAGGGCTTCTTAGTCCGGGGGGAACGTTTAGACGGAATCCGGTAAAGCGGCGAATGGAAAGGTCTTCCGCGGTGACCCATTAATGGCGGGGACGTTATGGTACCGTGACTCGCACGCGCGCCACTGCGAGCGGGGGTTGGCGCATAGAATGCTGGGGGACTTTCGCTTGCTTTGGCTGAGGAGTGTTCTTCGAGAAACGTGTAGTGGGAGCTCGATTATGTCGATCGCGTTTTTCGAGATCTAGATCGTTTAGAATTTTTTTGAATTTTTGTTCGTTTTGGTTAAACTGACGATTTATTGTTTTGATTCTTTGGGAGTGACTTGGAATATGGACGACTGAATTTTGTGAATGTGTTTAGACATATTTCTTTTCATTGTTAGTCGTATAGGTTGGGTAATTGAGATTCTAGTGTATGTAGAATGTAAGGAGCGTAATATTCAATTGTTTAGTTAATTTTCTGGTTTTTTGTAGTTATTATATGCGTCTAATATAATATAATCATAATATAATATAGTTATAATATAATATAATTATAACATAATATAATGCAATTATAATATAATATAATGTAATTACAATAAAATATAATTATAATTACCTTATAATAATTATAATTACCTTCCTTATAATTACCTAAGAAACAGCAAAATCTTTCAATGCTACTTTACTTCCTTCGTTACAATGAAATTTTCGCTTAGTAACACGTATGACAACACATATAAAAATGGAAAAAAATTGGAATTTTGAAGATTGCTATACCACGTTGCAGCAGGCTGTTTCCACAAATTGTGTCTTAATACCCCAAATGAATATTCTAATAACGTCAAAGAACACTTCTTCCCTTATCTGGAAGCTGGTAAGACTCCCGGTGGTTGGACCTTGGAGAAAATTCTGTTTATCTCTTATCTTAGCAAATTGCTCCATAAAAGTATGAAACTGTATAATTGTCCGAAGTCTAATCGTTGTACGGTTAAAGTAAACGTGTCGTAAAGATATCCACAGTGGATATTAGCGGGACGTTCCCACGAGAGAGATAAATAAGTTTATTGTTACTGGAAGATTCTTAATTAAGATGGAGCCATTAACCTTCTTCGTTTAGGCCATTTTCCCTCGATTGCTCCGGATGATTACTTACACAATTTCAGTCGATTAAGACAATCCCCACTACAACTGCGTGTAAAATAATCGGAAATCAAGAAAATCAGAACAACTTATTTTTATCCTTTCAATTCCCGTGTTAAAATGAACTTTTACAAAATCTTTATATCCGAACGCGTGTATACACAGTCGTAGCGTACAATAAATTGGCGACAATAGAGCTCGTCACATATTTGTAATTCTCCGCCACGGCGCCTTTCTAGGACTTCGAACAGCCATCTCACGCGAGAGCACTAATGCGATCGACATTTGTATTGGTTGCGTAGACCGTCGCTTGTTCGATTCACATAATAGCTGTTTAATGCAGCACACTAAACATTAATACAGTCTACGATAATAGATACGCAGAACGGCCGTTAACATGGAATTCTTTATTTTACACCTGTTATATATTTAACCTTCGATTAAATGACGAATTCTATATACAAGTCTATTTATCGTACACGTAACAATCACCGTATTGAACTTTTTGAGCTTAAGTATTTACTCCAGAAAATAATATTTACTGACGTTGCAATTTATTTTTAACACGTTGAATGCCGCACGATTTCACAAAGCAAAATACACGAAATGAAAAATATAATATTGAATCATTGAATTGAGTTACGTCATTATTGCAAGTTTATCTTGTCTTGTGTGAAAATAAATAATAGAAAAGACTTGTTTCTATCATTTCAAGTTTTATCCAGAAAAATAACTGTTTCGAGAGGATTTCTTCGACGAAATGAATTTAAATGAGACTCTTTATTATAATTAAAAATAAAACAACAATGCCTAGAGTTATCTTCTTGTACGTTTTTCTAACGTGGTCAGTAGAATATGAATAATATGTAGATGCATACATGGCTACGTTAAATCATATTATACGACGAAGAGTGACCGAGCTGACCGCAAACTACATACGCGTATCCATGAACCGGAAGAACGTTCACGAAGGTTCTCCTGCGGCTTTCCGTTATCCAATCGTCATTCGGATCGATTCCGTTTCCCAATGCAATATCAAATCTAAATTCCCTATGCAAATGCACAGCTTGCCGGGGAATAAGAAGCACGAAGAAAAACAGGTATAAAATGAACAAGGACGACCGCGAGTCGACGGGAGTTCTCGATGAAAATACACGATGCGGTAGAAATATCAAATCTGACATTTCCATGCATATTTTCATCGTGCTAAACAACGAAAAAATTGAACCAACAACATTGGATGAGAATGTTTTGGATAAATAAATTACAACCCCTATCAGAAATTTCGAAGCCTCTCGTCAGTTCGAATAATTCGACAAAATTAATTAGAAAGGAGATAAAAGAGAAAGAAAGGAATCTCGAGTGTACATGATAAAAGAAGGTGTTTCTGAAGTTTCTACATCTCATACAAGAGCAGTTACTGAAAAGGAGAGAAACAAGTGGAGTAAAACGAAAAAAAATGAAGAAGAAATAAACTAAAGCTCACCCAAGTTCCAGAAGAATGATTTACTACAGAAAATCCAAGGCAGTGTCAAACGTCAAATAAAACACGTCCGCGCGAGCGGCGCTGTCCCCAAACAAAAAACACGAGCGCGAAGAAAAACATGGCGCGGGGAAAACTCGGTAATCATTTCTAACACAGTGACAGCGCACGACAGTTTATACCCAAAAATCAGTAAATACAACGAATCTCGCACGGATTAAGAAAACATCGAACGTCGCTTCTTCGAGGGCGATTTGAAACCACAACAAACCCTTTAAACATAATCTGCGCACGATCCACGTACATTGAACTACCCCAGGAATTAAATAACAAATTAAAATCTACGCAGGATCGCCAGAAAATTCTTTAACCTCTTCCCTTAATGACGAGTGAGAGGAGTGATGAAGGTTTCTAGACTAATTTAACAACGATCAATGTTGTTCGTTGCCCGGAGATCAAAGCAAAAAAGCTATTTTCAAATTCTAAATTTCGAATTAAATTTCCACTTGTAGAATGGACAATTTTGCATTTCTTCTAAATTGTCGATAGTAAAATATTACACGAGCTTAGTGAAGAAAGTAAATAACACGTCAAGGGGTTACAGAGATCCCCAGATCTTCAGGATCGAAGGAAACACGTGAAATGCACATAATTCTAATCAAGAAAAACAAACAGCGAAGCGACCGAAGAGCAAGTGAAATGAAAATCAGAGAAAAAGAAATACAAAGTAAGTATCACTCGCGTTTTAGAATGAATCCCGGAGTATTCACCCAAGAGCCGATCAAAGTATCAACGCAACACGATGAAAAACGCAAAGAAACATACAGAATCTACGGACAACGAGAGGCAATCTTGTAACAACAAAACCTTGGACATCCACAAAAACACACAAGTCTCAAACTCCCGCAGTCCTCGCTCTCTATAAACAAAAAAACACATCCAGTTGACGAAGGATCAAAATGCACAACGTACTCGAAACACGAAGAAATACAAAACCAAATAAAACATGAAAAGATACCTCACACGTTCCTCAAGCAAAGAATCCCAAGAGCCACCGGAACAATCAACGGCTCACAGAAACCAACAGAAACACATGAAAATCAACGATCGAAAGTACTCCCACAGAAGCCCAGCTCCTCTGCTCGAAACCCACGCGATCCTCGCTGAACATTCGCAAACAACTCGCCCGTGCGGGCGACCAAAGAACAAGTAACCCGGTGCGCTTTGCTCCGCGTCGAAGTACGCGAGAAACGAGAAAAACGAACGGGGAGTGAGAAAAACGGAGGAAAAAAGGAAGGTAAAAGAACGAAAGGTACCTCTCGCGTTCCGCAACGAAGCCAAGGTGTTCACTGGCGTGTCTCCGAGCGGCCGTGCGTCACTGCAAACTGGCTTACTCTGATCTAATAAACAACACACTCCGGCCCGCGTGTACACGAAAACGTGGCGCTCGTGCGTTCACGTGCACCCACTCGCGTTACACACTCTACCCCGCGCGAGACGGACGGATGGACGGTCGGGCGGGCGGGCGGACGGGCACGATAAACGACGCGTCGCGGAGCGTATCTTTTCTCGTTATCGCGATGGAGTACAGCGCGATGCCGGCCACCGAATCACGACTAATCGCGGCCGACCGTTTCCAGGAGTATTCTCCTGCGGCTGGATACACGTACACACGCAGACGAACGCGGAACCAACGGGGACACAGCCGCAACGTACACACGGACGGGACCGTGACGCGGAATCCACGCGAGCACGAGTCGTTAGGAAGGCTTTGCAACCGTCTGTGTGTGTGTGGGAGTAAGTACCGAGCGAGCTTCGTTGCAGCAAAGCTACCCGTCTCTGTTCGTTCCTTGCCTCCGCTTATCTTTCTCCCTTCGCTGGCCGATGTGCATCCATCTTCATCTTCGGTTTACACCGTTACCGTTGCTTCTCCGCTTTTTTTCGAGTCCCCGTCTCATTCCGTTGTCGGTGTCTCCGGGCTGCTCTCGCTCTTTCACTCTTTTAGCTCCGCGCAGCGGATTCACCGCCCCGCTTCGCTCCCTTCGAACTCGCTCGACCGTTCATCCTTATCTTTTATCTTCTACTCTATTCGCCCACCGGCCGTGCACTTCTCTATATTTATATCCGTGTTTCTGCTTCCCTTCCGGCACACCGGAGACGGCCGCGCGGGGCGGACGGCCGTTTTGTCCGACTTTTTCTTCGGGTTTCTTGCCGCCCGTTCTGCCTACCTTTCGGTGCTCCTTTGACCTAGTGCCGTGCTGCCCCAGGCTTGCTAACCGAGGTCTAAAAATGAAGATCCGTTGACCCGCTCTTTTCTTGGTTTATCGCTATCTGTGCCGCGCTCATTGATTGCCGCGGGCCGAATTAGGTTGGGTTTGTAATGTTGTTTGTGGCGTGGTTTGAGGGAGATTGGATTTTTGGTTTCGGAGGAGGTGGTGGGGTTTCTGGGTTGGATTGCGGGGTGCTGGGCTTTTGGTTTTCGGTTGTCGGTTATGAGAATGTTGCAGTTGGATTTTGGAACATGGGGGATGTGGAAGTTTCAATTGTGGTTCGCAACGAATATTGAAGTTTTAATGTTGGACTGCGACGAATATTGCTTGTCAATTTTGGACCTCGGAGAATATGAAATTTCCTATTTTGGTTCACGGAGAATATTGAATTTTCTAGTTTAGCTCGCAAAGTGTATTGAAGTTTCAATTTTGGCCCATAAGGAATACGAAATTTCCGATTGTGGTTCGCGAAAAATATTGTATTATCAATTTTATCTCGCAAAGAATATCAGTTTCAATTCTAACTCGCAAAGAGTATTGAAGTTTCAATTTTGGCTCATAAGGAATATGAAATTTCCGATTGTGGTTCGAGAAGAATATTGAATTTTCAATTTTAGCTCGCAAAAAATATCAGTTTCAATTCTAACTCGCAAAGAGTATTGAAGTTTCAATTTTGGCTCATAAGGAATATGAAATTTCCGATTGTGGTTCGAGAAGAATATTGAATTTTCAATTTTAGCTCGCAAAAAATACTAAAGTTTCAATTTTAATTCGCAAAGAGTATTGAAGTTTCAATTTTAGTTCGCAAAGAATATTAGATTCTCAATTCTAGTCCACACAGAATGTTATACCTTTTATACTAACCCTCAAAAGATATCAGATTTTAAATCCTACCCTACAAAGGCTACTATGTTTCCCACTCCAATCGGCATAGAATAGAATTTTCGATTCCAGCCCCTGACAAGATGAAGGTTGCTCGGTGCTACTTTAACCCACTTTCAGACAGCAGTTAAAGCGAGCGCCGTCTTCACCTGCGCCACACGGCATCCTATCCAAGCCATTCTCTTCCTGTTTCCGCGCTCTTCGCGTACGGTTCCAAAGGCTTCCGGCCGGAGTTCCTTGGTTCCGTGTCTCTGCGAGGGTAAGAGGGAGGAGGGAGCATAGCTTGCCGCGGATTAGGTCGTGAACCGCGGTGTTATCCGACGAGGACGAAAGAACGCCGATCATTCGATCCCTTTGGCTTCCAGATTGGAATTCCGCTTGGTTTTCGTTGGCCTTGTTATTTCCTTTGCTGAACGTTGCTATTGATTTTCTTCGATGATTTCGTTGTTTACTTGTTACATCCATTTCTGCACCGTGAACAGGCCAATCGAGCGGTTTGCGTTTTGTTGTATCGAATTTCAATTCCTTTGTTACAATCTCAATTGACTTGTGTTTTAGTATGAACTTTGGTCAATTCGTTTATTCTGTCATATCTAAAGAGTCTGTTCGTATTTCTCTAAGGATCGTGAAAGGGAAATTCGAAATTATTTCGACCTATTTGATAGTTCTAGCGTTGATTTTATTTTGATCCTTTGGGAATCAGTTAAATAAATACTTTAATGAGTTTGAATGGAGATTCAACATTTAGAACTGATAAAAGAATTGACTTAGGCAGTACGTTTTTTTAATATAATTTTCGTATTCATCGATTAGTCCGTAAAAATTCGAAAATACGCAAGGTTTCGTACTCTATCAACGAATATTTAGTCCGCAATGTTTGCTTTCTCCGTTGATGGTCTGTATATAAAGTCCAGCATGGCGAATGGGTACCTCATCGATTTTTAATCTATTCAGTCGAAATAACGAGGTAGACTCGCAGCGCCTGATTCGACACAGAACACTCGAACACTAAACGAACACATATTTATCAATTTGTCGGGACATCATAAAAAATAACAAAATATTATCAAACAATAAATGTACAAGTTGATAAAGCACACAAAAACAATTCACTTACTATCCACACAAATTTATAATATTCTCAAATCATCGATTCTAATAAAGATATTAAAAACAAATTCTTCAAAAAAAGATCCTTGTTTAAACGTTATTCTTCCCTATTTCAGAAATGACTTTTTAATCATTCCAATAGAAACGTTCAAACTCTCCAAACAATGACAAGAACCAATATGACAAATTAACCCTATTCACGAATGATTTTTTCCTAAGTCCACTTGAATGTGCGTCTTTAGTTTTATTTCGTGACACAATTTGACAACAGAAGTCGACACCATTGTCAAATAGAATCTATGGTTGTGATAATATGACGTTTACGAACGATAAAATTTACCGAATTTAGATACACCAAGCATTTATTTAGTACGTCCTCATATAAAGTCGCCATGACAGAAAGGGTTAAATACAAAATAGCGCACTCATCGGTGCACTTATAGCCCAGTTCTAATCATCTACAACCTAACGTCGATTATTTCAAATAAACAAGGAAGCGTTCAAGACTTTTCCAATTCAAATTACACCAGCGTGAACCTGTTTGGCGAGAAAAATTCGGAGGAAAGGAAGTTTAGATGGCGAAATCGTCGAGCGGAGTTTATCGTTTCAACATCCAGTCATGAAAGGCTAGCTATCGAGGAATGTGAATCGTTTCTGTGGGCATCTTGCGATCCCGCAGTACGGCTTCGTGTATTTTTGAAGCTTAGCTGTGCATGATAAAGGGTAGGGGAAAAAGGAGGATGATAGCGGGCGGGGATTGAAGCTTGCAGCCAACGGAATATCGACTTCTCCGCGAATGCTCCGTGGTTGTTCTAAAACACGAAGCCTCTCTTCGCCTATTCGTTACAAACAATGAACAAAATTGGTGTCCATGGTAATTAAAACATTAAACGACAATTAGCTCGAGTAAACTGTCCGGTGAAGCTCAGAGAAGCCGTACACGATGTAACCACGGGTCGACCATAGTTCAAACATGCGCCTCGAAATTCTCACAGCACAAACTAACAGTTAACACGTTGACTGCCACGAAAAACATCAGCGTTTTATGTATCACTTATCCTTTCTATAGCGAAGATACAAAGCAAGGATTATTAATTCTTTGATATGAAAATTCTTATATTACTCTATTATCTAGTTATTTACGCTACGGAAAATTTGTATTCGAAATCAATTATCCTTCAAGTCGTAATTATTTTCTTGTAATTTGAAAGCTCCGGTCATCGGTAACCACCGCGGCAGTTAAAGTGTTAACACGTTGTTATAGCGATTTCATAGAGGAAAATACACAAAACGGAGAAAATATAATATTGAATTATTCCATTGAATTGCATTATTATTGTTGCATGTTCATCTAGCTCAATGTCAACGTAGTAGGTAGCATTATTTACGATATAGAAATGTTTTAATGTAACAAGAATGTTATGTTTTAACATCGAACTTCTGAAGTTTCCAATTGAAATAATTCCACGGAAACGTAGAAAATTGTATCAAACTTCTTAACTTTAGAATTTAAGAGTTCCAAGACGTGCCACCTTCTCAGCGTTTAACTCTTTGTACTAGGCAGTAATTTCTAGATCTACAAACAGCTCGATTATAATTGTATTTAACCCTTTGCACTCCAGAAGCACGTCAGTCGCTTGATTTGAAAATTGTAAAGTTTGCTATTCACTATCGAACTTGTATAATGCATCAATATGTGGAATATTGAAATAAAACCATTTTGTTTCTCGATTTATCTGCAATTTCTCGAGTTTCAGAAAATGTCTTTTGTACCTCATCAGAAAGTGTCGAGTATCTCCATGAAACATTTCTAGAGTACAAAGGGTTAGAATTCTAAGAACTGAATAATATGTATATTTGTTGAATCATGTTGAAAAACTTCGTCACGAGTCTCACTCGTTGTAGGTCAAGGGGTTAATCAACAATTATTTGAAATGTCATAGCTGGTGTTTCAAAGGTAAAGGATTAACCATCGAAAACAATCACCATCACGAAATCATTCGTTTCTCGCGATTTATAAGAATGTAATGGCTTCGATATTCGTGTTCAGAAGTTTATCCGGGGTCGAACGTTCGTTTACGTTGTTCAGTTTGGCCCGGGCGTCCGGAATTCACTTTGCAGATCGTATTCATTCGGTTTATTGTTCCACGACGGCGCGGCAGACGGGCCGGTGCACGGAGTAGTATACGTTTGACAGCAATAACGCGTGTCTACATACGTCGGGATTGCCGGTCTCGCGTTTCATCGTTGGGCGGAAACGTTAAAACGGAACAGGGAACGAGGGGCCGCCGAGACATTCGACGCCGGGAAGAAAAATAATTGATTGCCGGGCCTATTTCGGGTCGCAATGATCGGCCACGCGAAAAAGAGAAAGGCCGAGGCGACCGGGTATAGAATTTTCGGGTCGCGAAACACTCTGTGGATATTCCAGGCGACCTAGATTTCCAACCAATTGTGCGCATTTCTCGGGGTTTCCGCGGGCACTCGTGTAATCCAGCCAACAGGCTGCACGGAGCATAACGTTCTTCATTAATCGGCATTTGAAGACCCTCCCGAGATAATTTGGATTAAGATATGAGCAACGTGGGAATTCCGTACCGGCTTTTATACGCGAAAATATGACTGACTGTTGACAGTGGGCTTACGTTCATTGTGAGGGTTTATTTTATCATTGCTGGAGTAATTATAATTGATGATATAGTCAATGGCAATTGGAGGTTTAACACAGTAATAGAATCTTGAACGTTTTATACTATGTTGTGCTTTAATCGACATTTGACAAGTCCTTACCGGGATAATTTGGATTAAGATGTGAGCAACGTGGGAATTCCGTATCGGCATTTATACGCGAAAATGTAACTGACTGTTAACAGTGGGTTTCAATTTATTGTGACGTTTATTTTATCGTTACTGGAATAATTGTAATTTATGATGTAATCAATGGGGATTGGAGGTTTAACACAGTAATAGAATCTTGAACGTTTTATACGTGATTTGTTCTTTCGTGGCGAAAGAAAATAAGAATTATTAATTGCTTGACATTAGAATTCTTGCGTTATATTATTATTAACTTATTCGTGTAATTAAATATTTAGTTCACAGCAGTCACCTTGTATATGTAGCTTCTGTGAAGTATTTCAGAAGCGTCGGTCATCGGTGACCGACACGGCGTTTAACGTGTTAACCACTTGCCATACAATGACGAGCGACACTCGTGATGAAGATTTCTAGATTAATTTAACAAAAACTCAACATTTTTCATTGCCCACGCATCAAAGCGAGTGACTATTTCGCTATCGATTTATTATCTTCAAATGAAATTTCCACTTGAAGTAGAACAAAGTTGGGGTTAATAAGGGTTAATAATAAGGAACTTCAATATTTTTAATTGCTTTGACCCCTTGGCCTATGATTTCTTTCTCAACTCTGATCGTTACGGCCTTTGTCATTAATAATTTATTGGAAAAAGAGAAAAATTCTAAGCATATGTTACACCTATATTTCCTTCTAAGTATAACAGTAGATTACAGAGGAATAATATTTACTTTGAATTCGGGAGAACTAATATATATACATATATATATATTGAATCCTATTGAAAATCTTCATCACGAATCTCACTCATTATTATAGAACAATGGCTTTAACCTTAAGAGTTAAATCTCAATTCTGAATTTAATTATGTTTACAATATCTAAAGTATAGAATCCTTGAAACCTTCTTCTCGAATTAAATCTCGTTAAATCCTACCCCTATCAACCACTTAAAAATCAAACAAAAATCTAATTCATCACTCCCAAGTTCCCAATCCACAATTCTAATATCACTCACCTCTTAGCGATCCTCTCCGATCCATCCTCAAGAACTCTGCCCTCCCTTTCCTCATCAGCCGCCCTCCTCCTCTCCGTGACACCAGCCTCCAGCAGAACCGTGAGCTCCGGCTGATCCGGTTGCGCGAGGCTTCCAATCTTAAATCCATCCCTATCCTTGATCCTCCTAAGCTCTCCCCTCTTCGAGCCCTCGCTGCCAGTCCTGCTCAACTTCCTCTCCCCCTCAGCAGCCTTCCCCAGCACCTCGCCGACATCCGGTACCTTCGACAAATCCAACAGAATCTCCGCTTTCAAATTCCTCTCGGACACCCTGTTCTCCTCTTCGACCTGATCCACCAGCGTGTTCTCGGACGTCGACTTCGCCAGGTTGACCAGCTGCAGGTGCGACGTGTCCACCGTTTCCGGCGAAGGTACTCTACCACTCCTCACTCTGATCGAGTCGACGAAGACCACCACTTCCGGCGGCGACTGTACTTCCACCCTGGCGACCTCTTCCGCCCTGTTGGCCGCTGCCTCCTCAGCAGTGATGATCCTAGCCTTCACCAGCTGAACTTCAGGCAGTATACCGGATATCTGTTCGCTGGGCTCTTCGAAGAAGATCTCCTCGACGTTCTCCTGTATCCTGACTTCCTTCTTCGTCTCGTCCAGCAAGGACTCCCTCGAGGACTCCCTCGAGAACGTCTTCTTGCGCATCGAGCTCCTGCGTTTCGGCTGGGTCGCGTCTTCCGGAGTCAACGCGTTCTTCGACTCCGCCACTGTCACTGGGAGTCGCTCGGCGGTCCAAGGTTTGTCGGAGACCACGGTGGATGGCGTCTTCGTCGATTCCTCGGGGGTGATCTTCGAATCCTCTATTCTCTGGGTACCTCTGTCATCGACTCCCTCGGCTGGACGAGCTTTGTCTAACTCCTCCAATGTGGATGGACGTATTCGTTGCTCCTTTGCGTCTTGCGGAGGCTGAAGGATGGACTCTTGGCTGTAGTCTGAATAGACGAGGACGTTGTGCCTCGTTAGGTACTCGGTGACTCTCTCTATGCACGCCTGCTCCTTTTGCAGCTTCCTCTGCTCCTTTGTCCTTGGCGCGTCTTCCTCCTTCTTTGAATCTTCGGGTGTAGTCGGAGTCTTCTTCGAGGATTCGGGAGGCTCTTCCACCTCGTCGATCCTCTTTCTTGTGGGTTTTACGTCGGCGTCGGTGTCCTGTTTCTTGGGAATCTTCTTTTTAACTGCTTTGTCCAGTTCCTCGCGTTTGGTCAACGGTTCTTTCGGCGTGGACTTCTTTTCTGTGGAGTCCGTCCGCTTTAGTTCTTTCCTTTTTTCCGGGTCGAGACGTTTGTGGACTGGTTGAGGTTCCGGTGGCTTTTCTAGCGACGGCTCGTTCTTTAACTTCACTTTCGGAGCTACTTTCTCTATCCCTGTTGTCATGTCGTGGGTGTATCTAGCGGCTATCTTCATGTCCAAGGACGTTGGGCTTATGTCCGCGATGATCACGTCTTCTAGGGAGCCGCTGCTTGCTGGGTAGAACTCGTGCACGTCGACTTCTACTGTCTTCAGAGGCTTCTGGTCTTGAGGGAACTTTCGTGGCAGATCCGTGGGACTGTACGTTGGGGTCAACGGCGACGCGTCCTTCCAGTTTTCTTCTTCCTCATCGTCCGTTTCCGGTTTGTCCATTGATAGCTCTGTTACGCCTGGGACGATTGCATCGAGAGTGGTTAAAAGTTATACGATAATTCTCTTTTTAGAAAGGTATGGGATATGTTAATGAACTGTGCTGTATAAAGGACAAGTCTTGTGAGAAAAGGAAGATGCAGAATATTATTTGGATGGAATATTGACGTGAGTGACTACAATGGGATAGAGGATCTAGATAGATGGACATAAATTTGAGCAAGTTGGGAGGAGGAATTGTTAAAGAATCCCAAGCAAACCAAAGATTTCATGTAGAAACTCCGAAATTCTGAGATTCTGAAATTCTAAACTTCTACAATTCTAAAATTCTAAAATCCAGAAATTCAGAGATCTAGAAATCCAGAAATTCTAAAATTCTAAAGTTCTGAAACTCTGAGAAATTTGGACGTTTGCACGAAAAGCAATCTGTACATTGTCTAGCAAGAGATCTAAGAGGAAGAATGGATTTGTATGGTACCTGATCTGGAGGAGAGGAAGTCCTCGAGTTCGGCCGCGTGATCTGTCGTTTCGCTTTCGTTCGGGAAGCTTTTGCTGCGTCTCACGGGACAAATCGGCGGCACCCTCTACCGTGTGATCGGCCATCGGGACATAAAAAGAAAATCGAGAGAATTCAGGCAATTAATCTCATCGTCAAGCACACCGTCTCTATGGCGTCAGAGAAAGGGAGCGGTTTACGCGGGAAATACAAACGCTTTTAAAAGGGTGCTACAGTTTGTTCCTTTTGTTTTTCTTTTAGCTGAACCAACGAATTCGAAGGCTAAATAGATTCAAAGAAGCATTGAAAAATTCCTTTTCCGAAGATCTATTCTTTTTACAATGAATAACTTTTACTCGATAGATTATTAAAATGATATCTATAGAACAAATATTAAAGGGCAATATAATAAATTTAAAAAATGACAAAATAGAAGAAACTGAATATTTCTCTATCGAACATAGATAAAGAAGAATAAAGTAACTACATGGTTCATCAATTTCCATTCATGTGCAATCTTTGAAGAATGTTTGGAACTGAATTTCAGGAAATGTTTATAACAGTGTTGATAATATTTCTATTTCTACAGTGGTATTCAATGTATTCGAGAAAAGATAGAAAGAAGATTGATTCGTCTATAGTCAGACTTGACCTACATACAGTAAAAATAAAGTATGGAGCAAAAGTTATTCGTATCGAGAAAACATGAAGAAGTATAGAATTAGAAACTAGTATACAGACAAGTGATACAAACATTCATAAAAGAATACTAAATATCTAATATTTACAATTACTATGTTTAATACATCGTTTTCACTCATATGCTGTTTCTCCTGTTTTCATTTAGAATCGATAGATTAATCAGAAAGATCGATCGATATTTATAAAGTTCATATCAATTAATTTAAGAAATGATGATATATTTTATTTATTAGAAACGATTGACCTGTAACTAACGCTTTGTCGATTGACCGTAAGGTATAAAAAATGGCCACGTATTTAGCGTGGATGGTAATACAGGTACTGATTAATTACGTACACTCGAAGTACAGTAGTTTGCTTAATCACTAGCATATAATGACAAAGTGCTGACAAAATAGTATACACGTTGCGTTCGGTGCAACTGCCTCCACTAGCGACAACCAATTACGCCTACATAATTAAATCGGTCAATTTGAATCTCGACGTGTTGCAGCGGCTATTTCAACATGTTAGAAGCGGTACGTTGCAGGGTTTATTTCTATTGGTGTAGCTTATTTTATCTTCCAGGGATTAGAAACTGGAAACATTCAAAATATAAGAGCCTGATAATATGGAGTTTATGGATTCTAAGAATTTGAACATTTGAACATCCAAAAGATTCTGAATTTAGGAATTTTAAAGATTGATAGTTTGATAGTTGAAATTTTGAAAAATTTGAAAGATATAATAGTTTGAAAGTTTGAAAGTTTAGAAGTTTGGAAGTTTGAAAGTATGAAAGTTTGAAAATTTGAAAGTTTGAAAGTTTGAAAGTTTAAAATTCTGAAACTTTGAAAGTTTGAAACTTTGAAGGTTTGTAATTTAATATCTGAAACTTTGAAGGTTTGAAATTTAATGTTTGAAAATTTGAAACTTTGAAACTTTGGAACTTTGGAACTTTGAAACTTTGAAACTTTAGAAATTTGAAACTTTGAAACATTGGAAAGTTAAAACTTCAAGACTTTGGAAACTTGAAAGTTTAGATTTTGAAAAAATTAATTACGAAAACAAGTTCAAAAGTACACCTCACCTCCTTGACAAGCATTTCAGTAATATTCCAATCTCTCGTCCACAATTTACACTCTTATCTTAATCAAAATCGACAATCCCAATACGTGAGACAAAAAGCGTTATTTTTATTGAAACAACAAGCGTTAAACAACATCCTCACCTTTCCTTTCCGAATGCTTTGTTCCTGTTCAATATTCATATATCAAATACTTCGACAGAAAAGCAGACTTGTCAATCAAACACACGCCCTCGCATCAAAGAATATATAAGCAAGACAAAAAAAGTCGCCTTCGCTTGAAAAAATGTCGAAAGGCTGCACCATAAAGGGAGCGCCTGGAACTTGAACCGATAAAAATAACTTTGCGCGACTTCCGTGAGCGTAATTCGCTTATACGAGAAAAAACAACAGAATCACAATGAATCACGATCAAAGTATTATTTCTTCTTTCGCAGCCCGTCTACTGCATCATCGTAGCTCCTCGCGTTAAAGTCTCCCGATGCATCAAACCGATGCATCGTTTTGAATAAAAACTATCTTGACAACTTACCTATTACTCTCAAACAAATCCTTCGATGTAAAAGTTCATCGAACTGAATAACGTTACTAGCAACATTTGCTAACGAAACATTCACGGTTTGCCCGAAAAATATTCGACTTTAAATTGAAACAACAATACCATATAACCGACAATTCGTGTTATAAATCGTTGAAAAAAGCTGCCTCGAAACAAATGTGTTTCCTGCAGATTCAAAATGGCGAAGAGAACGAAACTAAAAATATCTTCGTGAATTATGAGGACATTAAATGATTTAAAGATAGAAGAAAAAATATCGGTATTATATACTATTCTCATATGTAATACTATAATGATATTAATAATATTCTCATCTTTAACATTGAAAGAAACATCACTGGAATTTAGACATCCGTTTGAACCGACCGTTACTCCGTCCGCCATTTTGTAATACACATCGCGCAACTTGGAACGCGCCCAGTAACGACGGCAAAATATATCTCTTTACACGAAGATCATTCGGAACGATGAACAACAATAATAAGCGTGAACAACTCGCATAAAAGAAAAAGCTGCTGTTACAATTTAAGTTCGATTAAAGTTTGCCACAAACCGTGTCCGACAGAGTCAGAAATGAAACGATGGCAGGGAACGGTGATAGGGTATCATACGAAGAACACGTTTAGGCAAAAGAAAAACACTCATGTATAATATTACATCATGATTGGTCATTGCTTTCGGATATGAATATCATTGTTATTATTAAAACTTTTATAGACGAGCACATCGTGTGTTTGCGTGTGTTTGCGTGTGTTCGTGTGTGTGTGTGTGTGTGTGTTTGTTTACCATTATTAATATTAATCGGATATCATTAGTTATTTTGTTTTGTTTTCTGTCTTTTCTTTTTTTTGGTTCTTTTTTGTTTTTGTTTGTTTGTTTTTTTTTTGTTTCGTTTTTGTTCGTTCGTTCATTCGTTTTTTTTTCTTTGGTCGATTAACTGCGGCAAATTGATCGAACTTGCTTCGCAAACGGTCCCGGTCTGGACGATTTAAGCATTGCCCTGAAAAATGAAAATAACATTGCCGAATTAGTTTAGCGGGAACGCCGTGTGCGGCACGCCGGCGATATTCGAAGTGGAGAGGGAAAAAAAGACAAGAAAAATAGTCGGGGGAGCAACGTCTACGGAATCGTGATCGGCCAAACGCATTCCATCGCGCAGCATTCCCTCTAAATGTTCTCTCTTTCTACCAGAAAACAAAAGCGCGCTGACGCGTCGAAACGCTAGAGATGCTTTCGTGCCTGACGCGAACCGTCCGCTGGAAACGGTGAATAAATCTCTGTTTTGAATTTCAGATCGAATTCCAGAATCGTATTACCGTTGTAATGATTTGTTGTTTCTCTAATACACGTTTCTTCCGTGGATTTCAATCGACTGATTCTAATATTATAAGAAACAATAGAGTTCAAATATCGATCACTGAATTGTGAAATTAGTTATTAGAAACTTTAACCAAAGTACAATTTAAAGTTCTAAAATAAATGTCTAGATTTAACTTTCCTCAGTGTACTGAAATTTCTTTTTTTAATTATTAATTAATAAAAATGAATTATTAGAATTTTAAGCAAGATTTTACCAATTGAAGATCACAACACGAATTTTCTGTTCTCGATTACGAACGCAGTCTTTGAATATTGAAAAATTCATCAGATTCCATAATTTCATTTGGTCTTTGTAACTCAATTGTTTTTTGAATAAAGACAAATCGTTATAGATGAACGCAATATATTTCACCAGTCGAAGAGCGCGATTAAAATAACGCCGAACTGTTGTTCTCGATAATAAACACAGTTGCTACACCGAGAAATTGAGAAAATTCCGCAACCACTTTATTCCCCCTTTCCAGCGAACGGTTGATGCTCGTGTAAATAGATGTTGAGGCGAGAGCTTAAAGTGGCGTATCACGGGCCCAGGCAAAACAATCACTTTTCCAAAATAATATGCGAGAAAGTTAGCGTTGGCGGCCTCGTCGAAACCATAGAGGCATCGCAATTTTCCCTGTCAGGACGAGACCCGACAGGGAAGTTTGCGTTGCCTTAGGCCGTGGGTAAAACCGGCGAAGAAAAGTTTCAAGTTTTCCAATTCACTTCTCCCCGCTTCCTATCCTTCAACGACGCTTTAATCAGTTTCGAAATCGGAAGGATCTGCGTGCACCGATTGAAGATGAATTGAGTGGCTTGAAATAATAGTCAGACTATCCTATTTCTGAGTTTCTGAGAAAAAGTTCTTGTGCAATATTTTGGACGAATGAAATAGTGATATTGAATTACTAATATTGTAATGATAATTAAATACTAATATTACAATTATTAATATTAATAGGTAATAGTAGTTGATATTATTAATAATATTGTAATATTAGTAGTTAATTAATGCAAGAATATTTCACAAAGGCTTTCTTTCCTTGGAAATAAGCGTTAGATCATTATTATTCACTCGGTTCACTGATTTGAGAAAAAAAGTGAAATATTCTGGATTAATTAAATACTTATTACATTACTAATATTACTAATATACATAATTAATAATAATTAATATTAACAATATTGTAATTACTATTAAATACTAATACTACAACCATTAACATTAATAATCAATGATAATTGATATTACTAACACCACTGTAATATCAGTATTTAATTATTCCAACGTTTCACAAAGACTTTCTTGCCAGGAAACTTCAGAAATAGAGGCTAGATCATTATTATCCACTCAACTCACTGATTCGAGCAGGAAAGTTATTAAGTTCGAAAGATTCACGATGGAGGATAAGATTCCCAAGGAAATCTGAAACTTTCTTCGAACGCATGGCTCTGTCTACAGCGCGGCCATCTTGGATTCACGTTTCCTGTCGACGACCCTTCTCCGGTAGTGAATGCTGAATTATTGTTCGTATCGATGGTCTTGTTCACCCGTGATTGTCTACGAACTAGTCAGCGAATTCGATCGAGTGCGTGGAATCATGCGATTCAGCGGACACTGTAGAGGCGATGGTGTTTGTTACGTGGACAGAACATTGGGTCGTTCGAGATTTCATGATTTCGAGAAGAATCGTTCGTTATTGTCGAAGTAAACATGATTTACTCTGGAATTTAATGTTACACGATATTTCAATGATCAATGGTTATAGAAATATTTCTAATAACAATTACTTTCTATCGTTAACTGCCATTGAAAAGTGGAACAAGCTCTGTGAACAGAAAATACTATGCATTTTTATCGACAGCAGTTGTTCTCGAGACAACTGAAGCGAAGAAACATCGAATATTCTCTGCAGCACGTGTCAAAGGAACATTTCACAACTTTGGTACATCAAATTTCCAAATGACAATGAATTCATCGATAAGCAAGAGATCACAGAATTATTTGAACGTCGTCAATCTACTGTTACATCGTTTTCAAAATCATGTTCCGTCCAATTAAGATGAACCCGTAATTAATCAAACGATCAAGGCTAACCGAATCATCCCTCATCTGCAAATGATTCGTCTTTAGAATTTTCATATTTTTTGAAATTTATATATGAAGCACGACTGATGGAAAGTATTAATATCAAATAGCGAAGAATATTTTAATTACGTATTACTCGAATGAGTATATTATTAAACACGATTGAATTACTTGAAATACTTTGACTTGAATGTAGTATAAATCCCATACTTACTAACGGTCAGTGGGGTTGGTAGCCTTGAGCGGTCAATTAATTTCGTTCTAACTATGGTAACAGAATGTCACAGCCCTACGATAAAAAGCAACACGATCGTTAAGACCAGATCTGAACGACTGGGATTTTCGGAAGCTTCCACTCGGCCAGGAGCCGAGCCAAAATGGCGGGAGTAAGTGAGGTCGCCAGCGGTGTACGGGGTGGGGGTGACTGCAGCAGTGCGAGTATAATATTGTCAGAGACCCGTACAAACCAAGTTTGTCAACTGTGAATCGTTACTTAAACTTCTTGAGATTTTCGGTATCACGTTTGTTAACACTAGAACTGCCGAGCAATTACAATGACTATTTCCAATTATTCGTAAAAATGAGAACCAAGTTTGTCAACTGCAGATTGTTATTTAAACTTCTTAACATTTTCAGTATCACGTGTTTTAACAGTAGAACTACCGAGCAATTAGAAGGATTTATTTCCAATTATTCATAAAAATTAGAACATCACGTTTATTGAGATTCGAAGAGACTCCTAGCCCTGTATCTGTACAAATACACGAATTTATTTAAAAATCTTGCGCAAAAATGCCTTGATAATTTAAATACTTGCAAAATAAATATTCTGAAGTGTAGTATAGGTACAGCAAGTATAATCTTTAACAAGAACTACGGTTTCCATCTTTTCGTTTCGCAATTATTGATATTTTAAAAGCATTGTATATTCGAAATGATCTTGAAAATAAATAATTGCTCTTGAATAGTATAATGAATATCACATATTACATATTAATCATATTAAATGCTCAGTAGTTCTAGTGTTGAACTTGATCTATGTAGCATTCTCGGTGTGAAACTGTTTAGACAAATAGATTCAAACTACTATGAAAATATACGACAATTATCATTATATGATCATTTATATTAAGAAGTAAAACATAAAGTAATTATTATCGATTTAAAATTGTTTGAATAAATGCTTGCAATTAATGACTTTCTCTTGTACTATTTAAGATTATTAATGAAAACTATTTAAATCAACTTATTAGACTGCGATGATAATTAAATTCATTAACAAATATATTTCCATTTCGTCTAATTCAACACGTTTCTCCCTAGATTCATTACGAACCAAAACGTTACTCCACACAGTTGATTAACTTGAATTTTCTCGAGCTCATCTAGTCTCATACAGTGACTCTCAATGATTCCCGTTGTTACACCGCGCAATCCTGCTGCTAGTAACTTTCATCTTCCACTGTAGCTACAGAAATCACCATAGCATCAGCATTAAATCATCAAGGGACCCTATACACGAGCCCAGCGGCGTCTGTTCCCAGATTATCCTATTACGCTTACTCTTGAACAGTGTCTCCCAATGACTCCCTTTATCCAATTAATACTGAATTAACCGAACACCAGATTCTCGTAAGTACAAACTAAATACTCCAATAAATAATCCTCAGAACGGATACCAATAAAGAACAATGTCAATTAACACTAGATTTACGGACATTCATTTTACACTTCGTTCTATTGTTCCTAGAACACTACGTGTTCGTCTATATAAGTCGCGAAAATTGTAACTGAATAATGTTTAACCCTCTCGAGAGGCGACTCTCATTCGCCATTTGATTCGATACACCGAAATTCTGAACACTAAAATTCAATATTCAATGTTATATTAAATATCAACACATGAACCTTAAAAACAAATTAGTTCCAACCCTTAATTTAAGCTTTTCCTTTATCTTACTTGCTAATAGTATTACCAATGTTCGAACAGAACATAATAAACATTTATAACGAAAAATACTGTTGAGTTCAAAGGTTTAAAAAGTTCACTATCCATCAATCTAACTAATTCCGTAAATCTATTGTTAAAACCAAACAGAAACCTATTACAAAACACCAAACGATTTTCCGAACACTCAAATTTCGATCGAAGTTACAATTAACTCCCAACTAAACCACGAATTATCCATTAACCGAACAACAGTCTCGATCGTCGGGAAGCTTCGATAGTTCTCCAATTAAAACTCCCCGATAATTCTCTAAATGAAAAAGCTCCGATAATCTCGAGCGAAAACTATCGCAAAAATGTCCGATACCGAGCGAATACTTTCGCCGTGGCGAAGCCGATATATTGTCCTTAACATTCTCCTCGTTGAAAACTACCGCAGGCATTGTCGGGGTAACAAGCGCGGTGTTCATTGAGAGTTCACGATCCAGTCTCGCCGGTCAGAAGCGATCAATCGATCCCCGCCCGCGACGTGCAGGCTCGGTGAAGACTCATCGATGCGAACAATAATGAAGATGGACGATGGCGGTGGGTGAGAGCGTAAACGACAGTGATTATCGCGTGCCTTCGAGACTCCGTTTCAAAAGTTACACCGCGTATACATCTATATATATACACGAATGTATAGATATACGTAACACGTGTATACACGGGGTGTCCCGTTCGCTCTGTTGCAAAACGCGTCTGTATATATATAATTCAATGAATATTAAATACTAAACACGATCTTAACTATTTCTAACGAAGCCGTTAACTCCAATCGGATCACGATGTGACTTTGAGTGACATTTGAACATTTTACTTAAATCTTTTGATTATCTCATATTGTATTTCCAGAAGCTTTCTTGGGATTTTTAAAGTTTGGGAAATATAAACAAAAACAACAACATTTTAATCGTTCTTTTTATTCTCATAAGTGACTGCGAGTCACATCGTGGTATGATTCGTTATAAACACGTGGAACGATTAGGGTTAAACGACATCATTCGAAATGTTCGCTTAAGATTAGTTTCCAGTTGTTCGTATATTCTGAATTGACTTTTCGACTTTTCTAATGATTATGGAATGAAGTATAAGAAACGTCGAGAATTCAATCGAGGAATCATGATTAAACTGAGATAATTTTAACAGTATTTCTACCAAAGATATCAAGACACCGAAAGTTTAACTTATAATTCTTTTCTCAGTTTAATAGCTTTTCCTCGATTGAATTTTGACGTTTCTTATAGTCAGTTTCATAACCGTTATTGGAAAAATCGAAAATTCAGAATATTAAAATTCTAATCTTAGAAAATAATTTTACATGCGAATTTCGAACGGTGTCTTTTCTTCGCTAGACGTAGTGTCAAGTGAAAATTTCGAAAGGTGTCTAGCTTCGCTAAAAACAGTTAAAGAGACAATGATCAACGCAGTGTTAAAGAGACAACGATCAACGTCCCCAAAAAGATAAACGAACGTGTATCATAAAAGAAGAGGCCACCGTAGATATCGGATCGCAATAGAATCGACGGTACACCCCGTGCACGTGTACACAAGTACACGCATACACGCGCATTCGAATGTATGAGAATTGAGCAGTATTCGAGGTGATGAAGGAAAGAAACCAGGAAACGAAACGAAGAGAAAAAGAAACGAAAGAACCAGAACAGAGGGGAGGAGGGTAAAAGAAAGAAAAGGGGGAGAAAGAAACAGGAGAAGCCTGCAGGAGAATCGATTTGCATTACGTAACTTGCGGGCAGATATCCAGCGACTACCATCGGGAAAGGTTTATACCATCCGTTCACCCGTACTCAAACTTTTTCGGGAGTGTCGAGTGGTTTTGAGTGGTCGAGAAAAGTAGCTTTTCAAGTACAAGAACGTGTCCCCCGTGTTAAGTAGTAGCAGTAGTAGTAGTAGTAGTAGTAGTAGTAGTAGTAGTAGTAGTAGTAGTAGTAGTAGTAGTAGTAGTAGTAGTAGTAGTAGTAGTAGTAGTAGTAGTAGTAGTAGTAATAGTAGTAGTAATAGTAGTAATAGTAGTAGTAGTAGTAGTAGTAGTAGTAGTAGTAGTAGTAGTAGTAATAGTAGTAGTAGCAGTAGTAGTAGTAGTAGTAGTAGTAGTAGTAGTAGTAGCAATGGTAGTAGTAGTAGTAGTAGTAGTAATAGTAGTAGTAGCAGTAGTAGTAGTAGTAGTAGTAGTAGTAGCAATGATAGTAGTAGTAACAGTAGTAGTAGTAGTAGTAGTAGTAGCAATGATAGTAGTAGTAGCAGTAGCAGTCGCAGTAGTGAACGTACACACACGTATCGATCCCCGGAATACGAGAGCCTCTTGATAATAGTGAAGAAAGGTGCCAGTGAGTAATAGACAGTAGTGGAATGGTAGTAGACCTCTACAAAAAGGTGAAAAGGTTCACATACGAGTTTTGGTGATTCATTAGATTCGTTAGATTCGTTAGAGAGATACGAACAGAAATGAAAGGTGACGCGCACCGCCACTAGAAAGCTCCAAGCGCGGCTCTGCTCATTCGTGTGCATCTTTTTGTGTGGTTTTTCGTTTGATTCCCTTTCTCCCTGTCTTTTATCGCGGAAACCCCGATCGTATCGACGAAGAATCGTCTCTTTTGTTTCTCGATTTTGATTGAAAACAACCGAACGGCTTTAGGGGATACTTTTGGTGCGCGACTCGTTGAACGTTCGAGTCGATAATTGAATTAGCGATGCTGCGGTCGGATGTCCGTGGCTAGTTTAATTGGATGGTGCGTGAACAGAGGGTTAATTGAGCTGTTAATTTGGTGATCGTTCGAGAGATGCGGAAATGCAGCGAAGTTGGCGATTATGCTGTTGGATAATTGTGAGATTCACTATGGTTCGGATTTATTATTGACTCTTGGGCGCTGAGCTTCTGTGGAGATAAAATCTGGCACGCGCAATGCGGAAGCTAATACATCAGAATGATAGTTTTGCTTCGTGTAGATCTTGGACATTGGAGCTTCAGAATTAGGACGCGTATTGGGAAAGTTGCATCAATCAGAATCGATGTAAGATGTTGCCAAATGAGGTTCGTGAAGTTACGAAATTTCGTATTGTCATGACATTTCACATTGAATCTGACATTTATGACGTAATACTCGAATAAACATTGTGAAAACATAATCTGGAAGGTGGTTGTCATTTGTCAGACACTATGGACAATCTACAGTTCAACGAAGTTCAATTCAATGACGTGAAAATCGTCTGAAATGTATCTTAAAAGGATACAAGAGTTTTTAGCCAATAATTTAACGCCAAACATATTGGACGGATCAAAACGAGTCATTCTTGATTTCTTCATTTTTTGATAATAGATGTTTCTCTGAGAAACCATTAAACAAATTGATTTAGCGATACTGGATTATAAATCAATGAAAATCTCAATAGATGCACTCTTGAAGTTTCTATCGAGGAATTCCAAAGAGTCAATTTAACACATTGCATACTGGTAGTGAGAAATTTTCCTATAGACACTCAGCTATGTAACTTCACTAATTACCACAGCATTTCAAGGAACATTAAATTTGATTAGAACTGATTATCTATTTAAAATATATCAAATAACATGATATTAGAGCTTTCTATATAATGATACAAATTGATCTTACTGAAAATCATCATCCGCATAATTCAGTTTTCTAACCCTTTGCACTCGACAATATTTTTCATTACAAACATTCATTATTTTCGAAATCTTAATATTACTCGCAACTTAGACAAAAAAACATCTTGCATAAATTATAGGGCAGAATTGTTTTATTTCTATATTTCATGTGTTAATACTTTATTTAACATTTTACATTGAATTTTTCATTTTATAATTTTATTTTATAATTTTCATTTTTACAATTTTGCTTAAAACTTTATATTGAATTTTTCATTGTATAACTTTATCTTATACTTTTTATTTTTACAATTTTGTTTATAATTTTATATTGAATCTTTCTTTTTATAATTTTGCTGTATTCAATCAAATGCCGACTGAGGGTCGCTTCTCGAGTGCAAAGGGTTAAAAGTCACCCAATACGCAATGTGCCAGCTGCTCAGTAATCTCAGTGTTAACGCGAGCAACATGAATCCGTCGCTCGCGTTTGGAAATCTGACGTTAAACGTCGAGAAAGACGGAATACGCTCAAAACCGAGTGGCGGTGTACAAAATGGAAAATCTAGAGAGCAACAGTGACAGTGTGGGAGGGACGTGTCTGGGATATACGGGGAGGAGGCAAAGAGAGACAGAGAAAGAGAATGACGAATAGTGACGAACAAAAAAGAAGGATCTGAACTAGTTTGTGTTTCTACTTGCCTCTTTTCGTAAATCGTGTTCCCCGTTTTCTCATTAAACGCAATTCCACTCTGAACTTTCGTTCGTTCCTCGACACCCGCGGCCCTTTCTGCCTTTCTCTTCGCCAACTATTGTGTCACCACTCTAATCCCATCGATTGCACGCCGACGTAATCAAAGAAATCTCTTTTCCTAAAATCGTATCTCCTCCCCTGCGACGCGCTGCGACTCGTTTAACCCTTTGCAGACGAAGGTACTTTGAAATGTACAAAGTCTTCAACGGATGAAGTTGAATTGAATATCAATTGCTTAATTAATAGAAAAAAAGGAAGCTACGAGTTGATCTCTTGATGTTAGAGTAATTATATCATTTGCCTGCGACTTAGTTTTCCAAATATGAACACTTCATCTCAGAAATATATTCGTCCGCAAAGGGTTAACACGTTCCGTGCCATGGATCGGTTATATTCTGCGTATGAACTGTATCGATTTTTTCAATAAAATAATAAGTTATGTTCAGGTTTTTGATGATTTTTCTGTATTTTTATATTGTTTCCTTATGTTTTCACAGATTTGTAACGTTTTCAGTTTCTGAATTACTTGAAAGCAATCGTAACATGGTAACCAATGTGAAATGAAAACGTTTAATAAAGTAATTGAATTGATAATGGTGTAACGCAAAGATTCTAACGCCAAATAATCAATAATTTTTGTTTTCCTGTGCTACAAAAGAATAACTTCACGGAAAAATGGTCGAAATTTTCATAGCGCTTAACGTGTAAAATATTTTCTCACAAAAATTCGCGTGCACCACGTATGATACACGTGGCACGGAACGTTAACCTTTTAGCTACGGCGGGACTATCCACGAAGCTATTTTACGCGGTCTGCGTATCATAAATGTAATATCACCACGATTTGAGACTGATAGAATTTTCCAGTGTGCAATTGCAATAGATTAGACTGCAATATGCGCAACTATCGATAACAGAGAAAGAATTGCGCGGCTATAGTGGCGTACAGTAGCTAAAAGGTTAACCCTTTGCGGACGAGTGTCGACATTTCGGCGAGATCAAATTTCCATATTTGGAAGAGTAACTCGCAAACAAACGATTCAATTACTCAAACAGCAAGAGATCAGTGTATAATTTCGTTTCTTTTCATTATTTAAGCAATCGATATATAATTTAACTTCATCTGCTGAAGGTTTCGTATATTTCAACGAATCCGTCCGCAAAGGGTTAATGAAGGAGCAAGGAAATTAGCGGGAAGTGGGAGAACAGCAATAACCTTCTCTTCTAATTTTGTTAAAATTAATCAAATGAGTAACTTGAATAATTGAATTTAGAGTCAGAGTCTGGGATTTCTTTAATTATTCTCGAGAACAATGGATTTATGATAATCTATTGAATGAATACATTGAACACGTTGGATGCCATGGGAGTCACCGGTGACCTGCGGTTCACTTACTGTGATCCCCTCAGTTAAACAACGAATATTTGAAAATACTACTATATTGTAACTAACGCTAATGCGACATTCAGCGAAATAAATCTGCGGTAACAATTCAATTAAATAATTTAATATCTTTTTCATTTCATATTCTGCAGCTTGAAATCGCGGCATTCAACGTGTCAATGAAACTTCATCAAATCATTCGTAATTTTGATCGTAGATTTGTTACAATTCAAATTCAACGTTAGTTTAACCCTAATCTTACCACGTGTTTTTATCACGAATCATACCACGATGTGACTGTCATCCATGATAATAAAAGGAATGGTTAAAATGTTATTGTTTTTGTTTGCAGGGCCCAAATCTTAAAAGCCCAAAAATAATGTTCGAAATGCAATATGAAATAATCAAAAAATTTCAGTGAAAACTTCAAATGTGACTCAAAGTCACATCGTGGTCCGATTAGGGTTAATAATAGATTTATATGATATTCAAAGACAATTATCCAAATTTCGAATAGGGTTCTGCGAATGATCAATTTGAAATAAAAAGGGACGCCCTCGTATGAAAAACCGTTCGATCTCTCGTTCTCTTTCTCCTCCCCCTCCCCCCTCCCCATACCCGGTGTACTGTAAAGATACAAACGGCGAATACAATACGTGAAATAATGTACAAAGAAAGAAAATATTAGTCGAACAAATGCAACTAAACCAAAGATCGCTAATATGGTCACGTTTATATTGCGTGTACGTGTGTGTGTATGCTCGTGTGTCGGTTGCTTGTGCGTGCGACTGTACAGGGTGGGAACGTACCCCTCGATTTTGTGCCACTATCATTGTCTGCATAGAGGAAAACGAGTGAAGCGAATGTTACACAGCGTCAGCGAGAACGAACGATGCTTTGACCAATTCTTCGTTCCCCTCGAGACTCGTCTAAATTGCTTCTAACAAACTTTCTAGTTTCAACCCTTAACGATTCATCAGATAGACTAAGTTCTTCGTTTACAAGGAAATCTCGATGTTAATCGTGAAAAAGAATATCTCGGTCGGACTGAAGGGAAACCGATAAACTCGATTAAATCCAGATTAACACTAACCGTACCGGTCAAACGATCGGATTCAAAATTCTGTTTCCTTTCGTTCGTTTAATTTGATATTAATATCGTTCGATTAATTGGTTTCTCGATTTTTATCCTTCTTTTGTTTCTGTTCCCATTAAAAAATATTTACCATCTAATTTGTTCTCTATCTTGTAGCTAGTTGAACCAGTTACGCTAGGAAAAGTGCCGGTACGGTTAGTGTTAAAGGGTTAAGTGTGTTATTCCTACGAGGCACAATAGAGAGCATGCAAAAGTCAAAAGAATGTTAATAAATTGAAAGGTATCGAAACATCGCTTAATTAACAATGAAAATGGAAGAATGTTACTGACGATTCTCACGATGTCAAGTCCGAAATGCTGTTCCTAGTGCTCAGAAGCTTTGGCCCCGCCTTCGAGAGTCACGTGACTCAGCGTTGCTGGCATCTAGCGACGAAGAAATTGTCGTGCCTATACTAAAGTCTACTGCTACGATGTCCCCTTACTATAACATGGTCTCGCAGTCGCCTCGTTCGCCTGTCTATCCGACAGTAAACAAGCCTTGTTTCGGTCTAGTTCACAGAAAGAAAAGGATGATGATCAGCTGACTGCGGATTCGATGCGTTCACACTGTGCACGAGTGTATCGTGCAGAATAAAATGCGAATCTCGAGGAGAATTCAACCCTTTGCACTCAGAAGTTTTTCACGAAAAATGTTTGAACATTTTCTGATTAGATATAGATATTTTGTGAAACTAGCTCGAACGAAGCTATTTTATTCCAATATTTCTAGCATTTATGCGTTATACAAGATACAATATTAAATATCGAATTGTATAGATTTACTGTATGAAATCAGGTAAGTGAGAGTGACCTCTCGAGTGTAAAGGGTGAATAAATACTTACTTCGATTTGCAACGTAATAAAATCTTTAATAAAAACGAAGCATTGAGGAATCACTAGAAATTTCTTGCGAAGGCAACGTTTCTTTCAATGTTCTCATTTGAAATCGCATAGAAATTCGCAGTCCGTCGATGAGTGAATGACAGGAGGCGACATGGAGGCGAGGATGAGTAAGAAATCGCGTTCACCGCTCTCTACGAGTCAGGCTGCCAGTTTCAAGTAGAACAACGTATGGAAAAACAAAGGCAGCAAAAAACGACTGATCAAAGCGTCAGGTGTTCCTCTTGAAACTATCTAACCCCGGTCCCAAGCGTTGCTCTATACAGACAATAATAATGAATACTGAGACGGAAACGAATCGAAGTCTCCAAGAGCTTCGTGTCTAACGGAGGAACGGTGAGAACAGAGTCGTCGAGTCGAATGCAAGATACCGGAATGCGATCGTTCTGTTCAGCTACTCTACCAGGCAACTTTCATTCACTATTACTTAATCGTTTTGTTCAGTACTTACTTAGTCGGTGGTCGGCGTTTTTCAATATATTTCAATTTCCATTCTCGGCCGCGTTTAATCGCACTAACCGCGCACGAGCCGAATCTCAACGATACACGGGGTGGCTCGTAGTAATCGGTGGTGCAATCGGTAAAAGAGAGATTGTACATGGAAAAAACACGTGAAACGTATGGAATAAAAATGTCTCATTCGACGTCGGTTTTTTCCGGAGAAATCGGAATTGATGATTTACAGCTGCGCTTCAGTTATTTTACGCGACAACCTCGTTTTCGTGGAAACTCGGCTGGAAAACGGCCGATTGTGCGATTGCTCGCAGAAATTCGATTTCCTCGGAAACGACGTGTCCGATAAAAAGAATTTTGCCACGGTTTTTATGGAGCTGCGCGTGTGGAACGACGTTCCGCGGATTGTTTGCCGATCGCGCGCGTGCTAGACGGATGTTCCAGTTTGATTTTGTCGAAAAAAATCGAAACCTACGGGGAACTTTTATTCCATACTTGTTTTTTTTTACCTTTTCTTGTCATGTAAAATCACGCCGTTCCCGGTTCAACCACCGGTTACAGAACACCCGATATATTTTACGTTTCCCCGCGATTCGTCTCTTTTTTTCCTCTCTCACACTCTTTCGCTCTCCTTTCTGATTTCGGTACTTTGGTACACGAGTGAGTCGGCTTTCGAACCCTTCGCAAAATAAAATTCGAACTGGCGATTTCAGTAATTACACCGGGTGTGCGGGGAGTTGCTTCTTTTAATGCAAACTTTTGAAATCGAATATTAAACACGAAGTCTGTCCAAGTCCAATGAGAAAATTATATTAATTCTAAATATTCCTAAAAATCTTGAATATATAATCAGAATTATGTAACGTCATTATGATTCGAATTATACTTGCAACTGCAATTAATAGTAATAATTCAGTAATGTTCGCTGTTTCTTTCATCTCTAACTGTTACAATATCATTCCAGTTCTCAAGAAACTGCTTTGAAAACCAGAACCGATGTTATAACAGTTTTCAACCCCTGGAACGATGATCGTAATTAACTGAAATTACAAGTTTGCATTTTATCGTGTAACAGGTTCTTCATTGAAGGATTCACGTTCGCTCGGAGAACGAGACGTACGTGATTGGTACCGTTTCCCGCTGCTTCTCCCCGACACAAGATCTGTTTTCATCGCGATTCGATAACTTCGTTATCGTGGGGTCGAACCTGACAGGCTCCACGGTTCCAGCGATCGATCATCGCTAGGACTTTCTCCGATCAAGCTGCTCGTCGTACGTTTCTCTGGCGATAAGGCTGTGATCATAATGGAACGGCGAGGAACAAGAAAACCGGCAAGATAAGCGTCGAGGCGAAATCAAACCAATCTATTAGATAGTAACATAAATAGGTTCCAGTGCATGTGTGTGTGTGTCTATTTGAAAAATATCTTGACAAAGAAGCACACCTGTGACTAAAACTGACGAGTCACGCTCGACACAGGAGCGCGAAGATACAAAAAAACTTTGCCTTTTAACCTATGTATGTTCTCTCATTCAGTTCGTTTCAAAGAGTATCCCATATAACTGATTCGAAAATGTTGAATATTTCTAGCGAAAGACTTCCGAGTGCAAAGGGTTGAAACGTGTACCAAGAAAGCTTCCTTTCCAAAGTAACACTAACTCTATTACTAATAAAATCAGAAGCTATTCCAGAAAAAAATACTATCTTCATTTTATTTCTCCAAATGTATTCTTGTGCCTACTCGTCGTTCATCTTTCCATTCTACCCCGTCCTCGCCGGTCCACTATAATCCTGCGCGAAGGAACTCCGTCGCAGTGCTGTCCTGATAAAAGTTTGATCGAGACGCGAGGCTCGGACTTCGAATCGCGGCCGGAGTCAGTCGTCGATATCGGTTTCCGATACGATTGGAACACACGGACCGAACAACGGGTTCGTGCCTCGACCAGAAGGCATTTGACTGTTCAAGGTCACCGAGCGGACCGTTTCCTATCGCTCCACGTATAGCAAGTGGCACATCGGATCTTTGGAGCGTGCTCGTTCGCGGCGCACGGTCCAGATGTTCCGTGTCGCGTGTCAGTCACAGCGACAGCGTGTTTCCCTCGGAACTTATTAGTGGAACACCGATCTCGTGCGCCGAATTCGTGAACAAACGGAGCACGGAGGAGCAAAGAATTTTAGTGGAAGTTTCCAGTGGATTTAGCATTATTATTGTTAAGATAATAAAAAATGAAATTGACACGTTGCGTACTGGTAAGGTGAAATCTGGTTTTTATATGAAGACACTTAGTTATGGAAGTTTGTTGATTACCACGGTATTTAAGAAGATATTAAGTTTGATTGGAATTGATTGTCTATTTGAAATATATTGCGTAACAATATGGTATCTGAGTTCTTGCGTGTATAGTGGTATAAGTTCATCGTAAAATATGCATAGAATTTGTCTCATTTTCGATAAATTATTGTTGACGAAGTTGTTGTATAGATCACAAGGGAAAAATAGATCATAGGGCAAATACCCGTGACCCTCAACCAAATCGAATTGATATAGTTCCCTCAGTTAACCCTTGCCATGACGAGTGAGACTCGCAATGAAGATTTCTAGATTAATTTGACAAAAATCATTGTTCATTGCCCACGGATCAAAGCAAAGAATTATTTTCCTATTATTAATGTATTATCTTCAAATTAGATTTCTGCTTAGAGTAGAATGGAAAATTTCGCTGTTTCTCTTCCAGATTGCCGATAGTAAAATAACGAGCTTAGTGGAGAAAGTAAATATGTCAAGGGGTTAAACGATGATTATTTGAAAACAATGGTATCTAATATCGTGACATTCAGCTAAATCAACGTGCAATGATAATAATGCAATTCAATCAAACGATTTAATGCGATATTTGTTTCATTTTCGGTGTTTTGCTCTACAAAATCGTGCAGCGTTCGTGTTAATCGTTAACCGACTGAATTTCAGTAATTTTCTTGGCAACGCTTTCCCTTCAACTTCTAACTGCGTTTGGATTTTACAATTAATACAGTAATTTCGAGAAACGGAAGTTACATAGAGGAACTGGATTGTTGTTTGGTCGTCGTCTAATTGCTTGCGTAGAGACCAATTACGCTTGCAAGGTAAAAATCGATTCGGATTGCCGCATGCGACAATTACCAGTCGTACCGGCGTATACAGGGTGTCCCGAAAGACAACGCAACCAGAAAATGTTTTACACTTTATTCAATTCTAAATCGCGTTCCATGGTTTAAAATCTGTTTTCTCAATAATGAGTTGGTATTGACCACATATAACCATAAGGAAATCCGTTAACGACGACTGACTCCGGAAGTATCCTCAGCCCGCTTAATTACAAGGAAAATACGCGAGAACACGTGATTAATTAATTCCATTGCTCACTGTTTCACCGAATAATTCTCAGAACAACCTGAACAATTCCTCGTCGCTTGAATGTTCAACGTAAAGTTCATTCGGAAAAGTGTACACTCGGACAAAGATTCTCACAGCAGCAACACAAACAATGGGAACATAAGAAACGAACAAAAAGCGCGGGAAAACAGAACACAAAACGCATTAGTGAAAAGAAAATAGAAAACAAAGGACGGGAGCAGGGTTGTATGGACGAATGTTAAATAAAAAATAAAAATAACGTGTACGGCACCCTATTTATTGTCAATAACTCATACACGCTGCAAAACGTTTCTTCGATCAGCAAGAAACTCGATCCGTTCATCATATAAGTACCATACTCTAAAAACGATTAAACGACTTAATTAAACGTTAAAGTCTATGCGAACGGAATAAAAACTTTCAAGATATCTCTACGCTATAATGAAACCACGTAGAATATTACGCTGGCCAACGATATGCAGTCTTATATAGTGTTCTCTTTCAATCGAACGAAAACGGAAGTTAATTGACGCCGATGCCGTGGTCGTAAATGAAATTCTACAAACTAATAGCAAGACAAACGAAAAGGTTCGGTAATAATATAAAACGTTGTAAATAGGAGAAACTTCAACGGGTTCCCATGGTTCGGCGTAATATCCCGATACTTCTCATCGCATACTGTATCAAAGTTGCTTATCAAAATCAGCGGAATTCGTTCGACCTGCCTCGATCATCGAAGCGATCCAATTATTCGTCTTCTCCTAATACCTACACGGTTTCGATAAAAACTATTTGAGCACTAGATTCCGCCGCGTTGCCGCGCGAAACGGACAAGAGAGTAATGACTCGAACCAGCGTGACGAAAGTACCATTCTCGGAGCAAAAAGAGGTCTTAGGCGGTCGATGGACGGATTGTATACACTATAGTTGCCGCGGGAAACGCGCCGCGACGCTGATCGTCCTAGAAAACTAAGAAACTTCAAAACATGTCCTCTCTATTTGGAGCTGTAGAAAAACAAAAACAAATCCTCTGAGTCAAGTGAGTCAATCGATCGATCATGGAGAGGTTCGGTTGCCGTACGATCGTCTCGAAGACACGCGAGTCGCGAAAGCAATATCTCATTGGTCCAACAGAGGCTGAATAATCACGGTACCCATGATGGAACAAGTATCTAACTATCTACAGGGTCATTGCACGATCCAGGCTCTAACATTGGACATCGATAATCTACAAATAGACCTGGACCTCTTTCAGTTCAATATTTAGATTTAAGTAAATCCTTTACAGCGGAGAGTAGAATTGTAGATTCACTTTGCATCTGTGTATCAAAGGCAACGTCTTTGATTCAGTAATGTGAGCTTAGTATGTACAATTGTTATTGATATAAGATTACACCTTCATTGGTAAAACGTAAGATTACTTAGAGTATAAAAGACGTCAACGTTCAAAAGATTCTAGAAGATAAATAATGAAATAGTCAACTAGAGTATCCAACAGAGTATCAAAGAACAATTTTGGATGCGTCCAATTCTGCTCTCTAGTGTCCAGGTCTTCAAGAACACCAATTGTGTCTAAATAAAGGCTGATGTCGTCTAACAAGTGGTTTGAATGAGCCTGAAGAGAGCCCTGATAGTTGTTCCATCGACACTAACATCGAGCAGTGAAACGTAGCTCAAGTGGCGCTTAGAAGCTCTCGGATTTGACGAGATTGTGCTGATGCTTCAATCCCTCGATCAAATCCATGTGATGGGGCGGCTCGATTACGTTCACTTTGCGCTCCCTGAAATATTCTCGCCTCTGTTTGTGGCTATCCAGAATCGAGCAGGTGGTCGTCTCGTTATCCCTATCTCTGCTCGGTTCGATCCGATCATCCTGATCGCTCACCTGGACAATACTGTCTGGGATGGGCAACGGCTTGGCCACGCCGATGCGCACGGTGCCTTTCGGCGCGCCCTTCAACGCCTGCACCGCCTGGTCCAGGGTCGCGTTCTCCAGGGCGATGTCGTTCACGAACAAAAGTCGATCGCCCGGTATCAATTGCCCGTCCACCTGGGCTACGCCCCCAGGCACGAGCGATCTTATTACTATCACAGTCTCGTTGGGGTTCATTGGATCCTGGAACGGGCAGACAAGTTTCTCGTTGGATCAATAACCTTTTTTTACCTTCAGCTGGAACCGTTTCATGGCGGAGCTGGGTTTCCCTGATATCTGACTGTACAAGTAGGTGTCCTCGGATTTCTTGTGGAAAAATTACTAGTGCCGTGGTTTCCAACCTGGGAGGAGCGAACTACTGTCAGGGGAGGCGCCAAAGTTTTTAATAAAAAATTAATGTTCATACCGTAATATCTAGAAATAAATAAACTTCATATCGTGACGTAACAGTACAAATTAAGCGAAGTAATGTTTATTTTGTAAGTTATTATTGTTTAAAACGTGTCTATATTATTGTATCTATTAGAAGATAGGGAGGAAAACAAATTTTTTTAGAGAGGCGTAGTAGCATGAAGGTTGGAAACCGCTGGTCTAGTGAGAACATTCATTGAGTAAATGGTTTGTTGATGTTTATAGAAGTTCTTTTTTATGGAACAATTTATGAGAAGTAACTTGGAGTAATAAGTTAGTGTGATTAATAGATTCATAGTATGAACGAGTTTGAACGAGTAGGTAATTAATATTCATAATTCGTCGGAAGGGACCCAGCTCCACATCTTGCCTGACTACTAGATATTCTGCTATTTGAATGAGATGTTGGTTAACAAAAAGGTCGTTTAAACAGATAATAAAAAGCGTTCCTGCAAGAATTAAGAAATGAATATTGAATGACACCAGCGTTGAAATAATAGGGGGAAAGGGGAATGAATAATTTCACGGTGTTACCTGATAATCCAAAATGGAGAACCCAAGGCCCCGCTCTCCCTTTACCAGTTCGATGATTTGCGGTTCAGAGCTCCACATAGCCAGACCAGTTAGCGGTTCCAGGGAACGTGACTTCATCTTGTTCAAACTGGCGTCAGTCACGGTAGCAGTGGTGGTTGTCGAAGCCAACGAGCCATCGGACTTCGCTTTAACGAGGCGATCCATCGTTGGTAATAAGTTTTGCAGCGATCCACCCAGAATGCTCTGCATAAAATAAATAATACATTGTTCAATAGAAAATCAACCAAGGTTTACATATTGTTAGCTTTCATTTTTCTTAAATTCTTCCTAAAAAGAACATTAAACTTCGTTTAACCCTTTGCACTCGAAAGGTTTTCACTAGAAATATTTTAACATTTTCTGATGAGATAAAGACGATATTTTGTGAAAGAAAGCTATTTTATTTCAATATTTCTCAAATTGATGCATTATACGAAGTATAATATTAAATATCAAATTTTATAGTTTTACTGTATGAAATCAAATGGTGAGTCAGTCACCTTTCGAGTGCGAAGGGTTAATATAGCCTCTGTCCACTGTTCAAATAATTCTTTCACGATTATTTATAATTATTTCAGTTAACAATGGAAGAACTGGGACACACTGAGAAATGAACGACTTTTAAGGCAGATTGAATTCAGTGCACGAAGGTTGAGACTATCGCAAACTTCATGTAAATAATTGATGAATATTCAGTATCTTACCCTAGTCTGGAACGCAGCCTGATGTTGAGCAGTGTCGATCGGGCAGAGGGGATCCTGTGACGCAATGTTCCTCCCGCAAACCATCCGAACGTGGATAGGTAATTCTTTTAACACGCTAACTACTTCCATATGATTAATACCGAGCAACCGATATCCGTTCACCTTGTTAACAAAAGAGAAATATACAATTTTACTTAGTACAATGAAATCATCCTAATATGTACATTTATTTACTTATCATTTGAAAATATCAACTTCTATTAATATCAATTATTAAATCAACTTCTAAACCATTGACTTTTACATCAAAGAAAAATATACAATTTTACTCAGTACAATTAAATCATCCTAATTTGTACATTTATTTTCTTATCATTTGAAAATATCACTTCTATTAATATCAGTCTTTAATATCAACGTCTAAACCATTGACTCTTACATCAAAGCGATGCATTCAACAAAATATACTATCACGATAGGAATAATTTTCTATTTGAATACATGCAGATGACATTTCTTTATTTTTCATAAAATAATTTATATTTATCCATCAGTCTTCTTACTATATTACATCGATATGAATACTACACGACAAATTGGAGTAGGACAGTAAGGAACGAATGGGGATTGATCAATTCTCAGATGCTGAAGGCTCACTTCGCGAGGCACCTTGTATAAGCTTCTCGTTAGTAGAATAACCGGGTGTGAAACTTTGGGATAGTATCATCCCGCCGCAGGCGTTAATTGGAATCACATTAAACGCAAGACAACATACTGCGGAACTTTGCAAACAGTAGTCCAACGTTACCTCCAGCAATTCGTCTCCTGAACGCAGCGTCCCATTTTGCCCCACCGGTCCCTCGGGTAGAATCGATCGTATGTAATGATGGGGTCTGACTTCTTGGCCGTTCTCAACATCCACAGTTCCTTCTAAACTTATACCAAGCCCGCTGCCTTCCGCGAATTTCTTTAGTTGAGCCACCTACAGGAGAAACAGAATAAAAATATTTTTAATCCAAAGAGCCTAAAAATGGAAAGTAAACTTTAGTTTCTAGATTCAGTAATTTCTAAATAAAAAATAAAAATTGTTTGAAATTGCTATTAACCTTTTGCGTTCAAAGTTCATGGCAACTTCAAGCTTTGACATGTAAGACCGAAGACTGTAAATAATTTAATTCTTTAAATAATGTGATAGGTGTTCTAATTTTATAATTTTTAATGCTTTGATGCATCGTCCAATTTCTATGCCAACAGCTTTCGAAAATTCAAAACGCTCTCGTTTGCAGAGAAGAACTCTTAGTGTTCTCAGAGAAATGTCAGAAAGGTATAGTTGAAAAAATAACATAATTCTCTGAGAAATTACCAAAGCAATTGATTACTACACGAAAACAAAATGGCAAATTAACAGAAATCTCAATAGAAGAACTCTTAATGTCCCCAGAAAAGCGTCAAAAAGTCAATTTCAGTGTTCGCTAGTTATTGTCAATGAGCCTTGAATACATACCACGATCTCGGTATCAGGACCGACGATTTTCTGCCACTTGGACTTAATGGCTGCGCGGATCTGCGGCGTGAGCTCGCTCGATGGATCGCTCAATAGCGCCTCCACGTTCGCGGCGTCGTCCAGCTCTTCGGACGTCCGTTCGCGCTCGCCTTCGTGGAGTACCGCGCTGTCCACAGTTGTGTGCGACTCGCCCTCCGGTTCTATTTCGGTGGTGGTTTCGCCGTCCTGCGACAGAACAAATCGCGTACGTGATACTCTATACACGGATCGACCTTCGGCTGGGTTATTGATCTACGTCTGCCAGCCTCTTTCTATCCTGAATAAATTATTTAACGTATCGGCAGATTCTTCTGGTCCGTCGCTTCTGTTAAATATTCAATCTAGCACGGTGGAGTGCAGTTACATGAATCTTTTACTGGCTGTATGATGGCGCAGCTGATCGCAACTATTTATTCTGGAATTTATTGCGATCGGTGCATGAGAACTTCTATTAACCTTGTCAGTAAGTATTGGAGACACTATAGGTATTCTTAGTGTTGATTCATAACAAATGATTCCTTTTATTTCAAGTTCAATGCAATAAGTATCAGTTAATTCATTGATTATACGATGTACCAAAAGAATTTATCAAATTTATTCGAAGTTCAAACTTCAAATGTGGTACTCACATGATAGATCTTCGTATACCCTAAACTTCAGTTAGCTACCTACATACATTTTCAAACTTTTATCGTAGATTTCAGGCAGAATTCAGTCTATGGTTAGAAAGAGTGGCTGGGATCAACATTAGAATGAGGAATGCCACATGTGTCCAAGGAAATGAAACTTACAGCGCTAATAGGGAAGCTGGGTAGGCTCGTAATCGACGGAGAACTCGGCTGCGGCAGTCTAAGCTCGCTGGCCGCGATCGCCTGCTGTAGCTGCTCGTACTTTGGTCCACGTAAGTATCTTTCCAGGCATAAAACTACCGTTTGCCCGGTGCGCCTTAAAACTTCGACAGCTTCATGATTCGAGTAACCCTGTAAAGAATGGCCGTCCACCTCGACTATTCTATCGTTTATTTGGATCTTGTTGCTCAGGTCGGCCGCGCTTCCCTCGCTGATGCTCTTCACGAAAATCCCGGACAGCTCCTCTGCGAAGGGATCGTGAAATGTCTTAATAAAAGAATCCTTGGAATCTTCGACATTCTAGTTTCAAAAGAAGGAAGTAAGAAGGGAGAAATATCTATGCAAAGTATGAATTTATAAAAAGTTACAGTTGAACGTAAACAATAAAATAGTGATTCACATTTGACAAGTTACACTTCCAAGCAATTTCCTATGCTCGTATCTCGACCTTTAGATCGTAAGCAAACTATGAATAATAAATGAACCCCTCGACCTACAATATCGTGTCAGACTCGTGACGAAAATTTCCAACTGAATTTGAGAAATTTAAATGTTACTTATTGCTTTAAATATAAATTAAATATTACTTTTCTGTCATCAATCGTTACCCTTTAGAGTAAACGTGGACGTAGAATAAGCATAAAAATTGTTTCTTTTCCTAATAAATTATTAATAATGAAATAGTTGTATACACAGTTACGAAAGAAATCATAGGGCATGGGGTTAACTCTTAGAAGAATAAGTTGCGAATGATTTAATTACTTAAACAGATCATTCTTTCTCTTCTAGTATTTAAAAATTTGATGTAGATTTTAATTGATCCAATGAAAGTTTTGGATACTTTAAAAAATCTTTATACAGAAAGGGTTAATTTCATTAGTTGCATAGATAGTGGATATTACTTTGTATATTAGTGAAATGTGGATCAGATTCAAATGTGAATCAGATTACCCTTCTCGCAAACGTATCCAGCAATGGTGATCCCAAGGCCGTAAATGTCCTTCTTAAGCTCGACAGTGAAGCGTTCCATTTCTGGCAGTGAGTTAACGTCGATGGTGTCCATGGTGAGGACCGGTAGCTCCGAGATTTGCACCGGAACCGCTGGTATCACTGGCATTGCTCCAATTGGCACAGGATTGCGTACTACGTCCATGATGAGGCCTGGTCTTGCCTATGGAATACCAATTCTTTGCAAAAGAGGATTCTGGACTGCAAATGTCATTACGGACGAGATAAACAGACAAAAAAGGTTCGGTTGAAGAGGGAATAGATTGTAAAAGAATCAGTGTGTACTGACACTACAGAGTAATCTGAATAGTGTCACTTTCTGTCTAACGCGTTAAATGCTGATAACGGATTTTTACGTTGTAGGAAATTTATATGTAGTGTTATTGATGTTTATCTTATATTATTGTAATATTATTGTGATATTATTGAAATATCACAAATATTATTGTAATATCATCAAAACATTACAAATACTACAGCAACATAATTCCAATATCATCATCGCACCATCATTAATCTCGAAAAATCAAATTAAGCCAAGTTAACAACAGAAAAACATCCGTCAGCATTATCCGAATTACACCGTACACTTTCCGCGACTAAAAAATTCGCATTCCATCTGCATCGCATTCCCCGGCGTAGCTTTTTTTATCTACCGGGAAGTTGTAAAAGGAAACACAGAAAGCTCTGTGCCATATAAAACAAGAGAGATAAACGCGGAGGAGGCGGACGTATCGATATCAATCCACCAGAAACATTCGCGCGGCGTGCACGTGGGCACACTGAAACGTTCGGAACACTCACGTGCATTTCAACGTCGGATTCCTGGGAGTACATGTAGCCGTTGTCGTAACCTGCATCGCCCTGCACGTGACGTATGTTGTACGTCTCCGGCACGCTGTGCACCAGGTAGCGGTCCAGCTCATCGGGGTCACCCAGAATCTTCGTCGGTACGATCGGAGCGTGGCTGCCGAGTGCCTGGAACGCATCGTCCGATTGATATCCGTAGTATTAAGTCCTTCGACCATTTCTCTTTTCACTTTTATTCGCAGCTGACCCGAACGTTTGAATTCTTCGATCGATTTATAGACAATCTTTCGAGAATTCGGAAACATATTACATTCCCATTTATAACGTCGATCGGTGTCCGCAGTATTAAATTCTTTGGCCATTTTTCTTTTGTCTTTCATTTGCACGAGATTCGAAGATTTGGGTGGTTTATTTGATTTAAAGGAAATTTTTAGGATATTTTTGAAGAATTCGAAAATATTACGTTTCCATTTATAGTTTCGATTGGTGGCTGTAGGATTGAATCCTTCGACTAGTTTTCTTTTGTCTTTCATTTGAACGTGACCTGAAGATTTCGGTGGTTTATTCGATTTATAAACAATTTCTAGGATGTTTTTAGAGGATTTAAAAATTGTATTTGGATTCATAATATTGATTAACATCTACAGTATTAAATTCTTCTTTTTGTCTTTCATTAGCACATGATCTACAGATTTAGACGGTTCATTCGATTTACAACACATTTACAACATTTCTAAAGAATCCAAAAAGACATATTTCTATTTACAATATCCAAATCAACATTTTTCACAGAATATTCGATTATTTTTACATTATCGAAAACCATTTTCCTATTTTTAATAACCCGACAAAATCTTCAAATGGAAGTTACAAAATTTCAAGAAAGACTGATGAGAAACTAGAATGCAATTTTCTCGTTCCGAAGATATCGAATTCGAAAGTTATTCGTTCCACATAAAGTTCCTTTTACATCAACTTAGATCACTTAGTACGCAGTGCTATAAGTTTATATTAATATCTAAATGCAGTACATTGTTGAGATAAAGTTTCCAATACTTCGTAATCCGTGAATTAACATTTTTATCCCGAGCATTAAATCCCGCGAGGATTTCGAGTTAACGAACAAGAATTTACAACCCCCCGGATGAGTGTGCCGCAGGATTACAGGAAGAAGAGGCTCGGAGGATTCTTCATCGGCTTCAAGAAGACCCTAAGCACAGAACTACCGGCTGGGAAATTTTACATTATTTATCATTCCGGAATCGTATCCTTCCTTGCCAAGATCGTGTCGCAAAGCTCTCGAAAACTCTCAGCGTTTTTCATATTCATTGCTTATTATTCAAGATCTGCGACGAATCTGCGGTCCGCCATATTGATCGCGTTGCAGTCGCATTTGTGAACAGATTTATCATCACCTCGCGTAGAATTATTTCTTTGCCCCGCGATTATTCGTGTTTCAAAGCGGAGGCTAAATAAAAAGTCGAGGCACGCTTGAAATTACATTCAAAATCGACCAATTAAAAGCTGCCAAGAAAAACATGTTAAAACATACACGTTTCAAACTAAAAAGGAACTGAAACTCGTGTTTGAAATTGAAGCACGACGATGAATTCATGTTTCACAGTGAAAACTAGATTTACATTTTAAATCGAGAACTCAGGTTTGCTGTTTTGTAGAGTAATTCCAGTGAATTTCGTTATTAACATTAAATTGTTCGTTTAAAAAATGTTTGGAACACGGAAAACGAATAATTGTAGAGTGATTGAATAATGCGCGACCTAAATATTTCGAAAAATCGTCGGAATTTGGTGATTGAAGTGATACACGGCAAACGGTGATCAATTATAACGAATTCAACGGACAAACAGACTTCACCCGGTAATTTAATGAAAGCGCCCCACTACAATTTAATTAAGGCAAAGTTCGATTAACCTATTTCATTAGCACTTCCGAGGGTAAAGAACGGGGCAAATAATAATTAAGGAAGGGGAGCAGGCGACGCGTTCTCGTCGGCCTGCAGACATTTTTGGAGAGCAAATTCCTTTATGAATTCTGCAGAGCTATGCTCTTCTATTAATTTACCGGAAATTTATGCGACGAAACAGCGGAATCATTTGTGAATAGAAATTTTCTCAAATTTATTTCCTACGATTTGTCTCTTGCGATACAAACATTTGTGTATTCTTACAGAAAATCGAATTATTTGATTATTTCACTGTTAGGATTCAAACAATATTTTTCTTTAATATTTGTTTTTATTATTTTTTTTATATTTGTTATATTAAACATTTGTATTTTAGAGCATTTCTGATTGGAGGTTTGTTATAACTGATTTTATTTCAAAGAAATTTCAAATGAAACGTCACGTCGACGTGTTATTAGTTTGAGGATTGTATGTGTTTATGACATATAGTATTCTATAAAATTCAACACGGCTGAAAGCTTGATAAATTTTAATGAGCTCTTTATTTAGATCCCGATAGAACCGTGGAGTACGCGGATTCACCTTTGACTCCGATTTCTGTGAATCAAACCATGAACATCCGTATTTGCATAAACGTCCGCGGTTTCATTATTCCACGCCACTGGACATATTTATTGCATGCCTCGAATATGAAACTTTACCTATATAGACGCTGACTTTTCGAAATATCAACGAAAATTCGTGTGCTCGGTTAAGGGTTGAATTTAACAACTGCACTTTTGGAGTGCGAAGGTTATGCCATGGAGATGACAATACAAATCCCTTCCTGCACATTAGAAATTATTTTTAAAAGTACCACACATTATTGATGAGAATACTATAACAATTTCATCAAATTATTGATTGAAAATATTATAAAAATTCAATCTTATTTTAATAGTAATAAATAAAACAAATATAAAATGTTGAATTCTACCGTTGTAAACGACTTTCATTCATTCCTCTAAAAATAAATACAACTGTACACGCGACAACATTGAAACTAAACCGAGTACAAAGGGTTAACACAAAAACTACCTTAAGATTCAATGTCACTCATTCCCGATGTCTTCTTCTTGCACTTATTAAAAAGATAACAGATATTTTTGAGAAATTATTACAGAAATTGATTCAGCAATATTCAAATTAAATTATAAATCAATTGAAGTCTCAACGGATACACTCTCGGAGTTTCTATAAAGGAATCTCAAAAAATCAATGTACCTGCTCGGTAGTTTCAAAAAGCTTCATTACTTCATCATTTCCCAAAATTCATTAACACTAAAACTACCAGACATTTCAAAATGACCCATTCCCAATGTCTTCTTCCTGCAATTTTTAAAAAGATAACAGATGATTCGAAGAAATTATTAAAGAATTTAATTCAGCAATGCGTAAGTCAAATTCTAAATCAATTTCAGCCTCAATAGGTACACTCTCAGAGTTTCTACACATATAAAGGAATCTCAGAAAATCAATTTACATGTTAATTTTAGCGTTAATCTCAATTATGTCTCCACCATATCGACAGATGTGATAACACTATGGTCGAAGATGAACGGAAGAAGAGTAATGGTAAGAAAATGAAAAAAAGGTGGGAAGCCAGTATTTGCCAATGGGAGAGAAAGGGGATTCATAGGGCGTGTATATTGCAGCGATTGATTAAATTCGAATGAATGGCGGCACGGTTATGAAGAATAAATCTGACAGAAATGAATAACCTACCTGATAATCGGGCGAGGTCGGCTCCACGGGCCGTGCGACAACGAGCCGCACGTGTGTGCCGGATTGTCGCAGCACCGCGGCAACCTGTTCACTTCCCATCCCCCGCAGATTGACATCGCCGATTTGCAATATATGGTCCCCGCTCTGCAGCCGATTATCCTGCGATTCGCATTGCAAACGGACCAAACTTTAATTCCGCGAATTAATCACCGGGCTACCGAACACACGACGATTATTCTTCGTTCGTGCTTCCTTTCCTTTCTTCGTCTCTATTGCTTGTTTCTTTTTTATAAATAAAACATTCTCCTAGTTTTGATATTTTTATGTTTCGAGGTTGAACTCTTTTAACGCTAAACGTACTGATGCTTTCTCTCTATTGATTGTTTCTTTTTTATAAATAAAACATTCTCCTAGTTTTGATATTTTTATGTTTCGAGGTTGAACTCTTTTAACGCTAAACGTACTGATGCTTTCTCTCTACTGATTGTTACTTTTTTATAAATAAAAGATTCTCATGATAACTCATCATAACTCATAATTTTTCATTTGATAATTGTAATTTTGTATCTGTCTTCTTTGATTCTCGCTTTTCCCTCTTTTCATAAGTATTATAACCAATCTAAAAATAATTTCTATCATTTTTAATTTTCCCCCTATTATACAATCTCTCTTCTTTCCCTTTTCACGGATGTAATCCCTAATTTGAAAATAATTCCTGTACTTTCTCATCGTTCTTCCCTCATGCTCCCTTTTCCCTCTTTTTATAGATACAATGGCTAATTTGAAAATAATTTCTATACTTTCCAACGTTTCTCCTCCCACTCTCTTTCTCTCATTTTCTCTTTTTCTTCGTCAACTCTTTTTCCCGGACGTTTTCCTCTCCGCGTCTTCTCCCCGCATAATGTAATATATGAAAATGAATAATTTCCTTAATTTGTTCAAATCTAATCTCGTTTCACGAAGAAAAGAAGAGAGCGAAGAAGGAAAGATACACAGTTTTGCTACTCGTTGCCTCTTATTCTCGACAGAATTGTGCACGAAATAAAAGGATCGCGCGAATACATTTAACAACACTTCTACGTGGTTGTTGTTGCAGAATAATTAAACGGGGCAACGAAGCTGCGCCGCGTTTAATTACAGAAAGCTTACCCGATCCGCGACGCCGCCGGGAAGGATTGTCTTGACGACGACACCGGTGCTGCGCCCGCCGACAATTCCGAAACCAAGACCGCTGCCATCGTTGATTAGGTTTATAACTTCAACTTGAGCCCATTCCGTGTTCAGCTGGAAGATATCGGAATAACAATTTCCATTATATTCAATATCGATTTGAAAACGGGAAAAATGAAAAAATATTTTGGCTAATGAAATATTTAACTGTCGTTTGGTGTATTGATAACATTGTTATTGTGATTATTACAATCTTTTTATTCTCTTTATCTCTTTGCTTGATTTACTTTTGTTTATGAAAGTATGATGAATCTATTAAATACTATCTCTTCATCTAAACAATGCAATAGAAATTATGATTATTATTATTGCCATTATTGCAAGTTTATTGTTATCACTGGTGTTGTTACAAATATTATTACTGTTTTATTAAACAATTACTATTATTAAATTTAATATTATTATTGCGTTAATCACATCAATATATAATAATATTGTATCATTAAAATTAATTATATTTAATAATATTGTATCATTAATATTAATTATATTCAATAATATCACTATTCTTAAAATATTACAACATTAATATAATATGCAATATTATAAATATTACTGCTACCATTATAAGTACCATTACTACTATCATTACCAATTGAAATATTCCAGAAAATCAAGACGCATCGAATAAAAACACCCGAAGAAACAAACGCGAATCCCGGGTGCACCGCAAAATTGATTAAAACACAATCGAGTGTGCGGTGCGCGTTACAGAATCCTCTGTAACTTAACTGCTTTTCCCCTGTCGATTCTCCCCAGTTGGAAATGAAAGACAGCCCGTCCCAGTTTCCAGATCCCGTTCTCCATAGACCTCTGAAGCCTGTATGGGCCGACTTCCCAAAGAAGCGCATCGGAAAATATTTACCGAAGGAATCCCACTATTATTCGTCGTTCCCGATAAAATATCTCGCCGGCGTGTAAACATCGTAATTGACCGTAGAAAGTTTTTTAATTATCGGCCGGGATTCGCGGTAAGTTAAGAACTTGGACGATTGCGGCAAATAAAAGAAAGCGAACGATAAAGGACGAGAACTAGAGACGGGAGAAAAGAAGCAGAATGGGAGAGAGGGAGAGAGATAATATGAAAACGGGAAAAGGAAACTGTGTGTGTGTAAGAGAGATAATCTATATGTATTTGTTAGATGGTTATTAATTATTTGTTAGTACAATTCTTACGTCTCAGTGTTATCTAATTATTTACAATATTGAGTATTTTTGGAATTTTTATTCGAGTTGTCTCATGAATTATTGTTTTCAAGCCATCTCAGAGCTCACTGTGGAAGTGAAAGTATTAATAAGAAAGAAAGAGAGAGAAAGTGAGAAAAGATTGTGTGTGTAAACGTCAATCTATGTGAGTTTGTGGAAGGCAAGAAGAATGATAAATATTCGAGTGAACGAATGAAAAAGAGAGAGTCTCTGAGTGTGTATGACAGAAATAAAAGTAACAAATGATACAATGTATATGTGCAGGACAGAGGAAGAAATAATGATGATGATGATGTAGTGTGTGCAAAAGAAAAAGAGAAATGACAATAGTATAATATGTACATATGTATGAGGAAGAGAAAATAAATTTGCATGTATAAAACAGAGAATATCTGTAGGTTTGGGAGAAGGAGAAGCAATCTGGTGTACAGTCAGTTGCTGGGAACCTGGCACTCGTGACGTCATAAGGGCGGAGACAGTTGCTCCCAGAGATCCAATGGCATGTCCGGAAACGACTCTCCCCACTCTTTGTCGCGCGACACAATTGGTGTGCGTGAGCGCCTCAGCCGATCATGGACTAGAACCGAAAGTTTGTGTGAAGAAGGCGTGCGCCTTCGAATCTGACCACTCTAAGACGAGAGTGCCAGGTTCGGTGCAACGCTGTCATTAATGCAAAAGGTATGGTCAAAATACTAAGTGTCATATGTTAAATGCTACATATTAAATTATTACTGTAATAGAAAACAAGCATTGCTTTCTTTGAACACTCTGGTCGAGAACCTTTGATCATTCTGAGTAATTTATTTCTAAACAAATACGTATAAAGATTGAATGCTGTGGATTTTTTTATAGTATCCTCTCAAGTAATATGTCCCTAATGTGTCATAATAACAAAAAGTTACATATAAGTTATATACATTAAATTATTATTGTAATAGAATACAAGCATTATTTTCTTTTTCAAACTCTGACTAAAACCCTTTGAACATGCTAAATTATTTATTTCTAAATAAATACGTCTAAAGAAAAGTTCCAAAAACGGTCTAGCCGAGAACTTTTGGATGCCACTGTACACGAGAGAGGACAATGTAACACACGCGTGTACGTGACAGAGAGAGAAGGTCAATATTTCTCGTTAAAGTGGACAGAAGAAGAAGGGAACAGAAACGAAGAGGGGGAAAGAGAAGAATAGAGAAGAGCGTGGTAGGAATCATGTCACGTTGTGGTTTCCTTCGTTACGTTAAAAAGAATGTTCGGCGTGGAAGTCGGACTGAAGAAAGTTCGTTGTTCCGAACTCTTAATCCACTTAACTTCGACCTTCTTCTTTCTCGGTGATGCACGATACCGAACGCCGATATAAAATCATCTTTAAGTAGACTGATCCACGAAAATGCGATACGTGCCCATAATTATGAAACTGGTCTAAGTCTAAATTGAGAAGAAAAATGAGTTTATCAGTTATTTCACATCCCATTATTTAAACTAAATTAAAAGAAAAAAAAAAACAGCAAAAGAATATATGACTTAGACCATTTTCATGATTATGGACAAATAATTTACTAATAATGTATACGAGTCATCCTTGAGATGAATCGAAAATATCGATTATAAAATACCCAAGTTCTTTTTACAATCTATTTTAATAACAGTTTATTCTCGAGCGTTAAGAAATGGTAATGAAAATTTTGAGTTTATCGGAAAGAAACGAGCAGAAGAATTTATATTTACTATTTTTACTGACATCGTGAAAAATTAAAATTTAAATATTACTAACTTCGTACATTTAAAGTTAAAACCATTTGCCAAGTGCCATTTTTCCTCGACTTCTCGAATTGTACTACAATGATCAAGAAATTTTTAAAATAATTTGATGTTGAAAGCTGCTCATTGAAAACTTCGTAAATTTAAAGTTAAAATCATTTGCCAAGTGCTATTTTATCTCTACTTCTCGAATTTTACTACAATGATCAAGAAATTTTCAAAATAATTTTGTATTAAAATAAAAATAGCGTTAATATTTCGTTCTATGTGGGCACGTGATAGTAAACGAACAACTGTTGGTCAATTCTAAGGCGGAAGATGCCTTAACCTACTTTATCGGGACCATTCCGTCGGAGCAAACCAATTATTGAAAATCTTGGCCCGAGGCAATCGTGAATTTCTTTCTCGATAATAGGAATCGCGCTCGGGGACATCGTTATCGGTCGCTGTTGCTTTATTAGACCGGCGGGATTATTTAAACAACGAATCTTAGTAACCGGGGACACTTACTTCTCCGGTTGCGCTGGAAAACAAATAATCCGGCGGATTTCATCGGTGATAAACTGATAACCGATACCGCAGTTCTTTGGTTTACTTGTTTCGCGAGTGATCGCTACTTTTTTTGTATACTTGTCGCGAGTTATTATAATTCCCATTCATAAATGGTTGCTATTATTATTTCGTAATCAACTTTGAGTGTTCTCCGCATTATTAACCCTTCAACGGCGGCACAAGTTTATCATAATTTCTATTAACAAATCATTGCTATTATTATTTCATCAACTTTGAGTGTTCTCAACAGTATTAACCCTTCAACAGCATCGCAACTTATCATAATTTCTATTAAGAAACTATTATTACTATTTCGTTACCAACTTCGAGCGTTCCCAACACTCTTAACCTCTCTCAACGCGTAACCTCCCACAATAAGACGACAAAAAACGCAATCAAACGGTATGAATTATGCAAGCCGAAACCGCGGAACGCCCGAAACGCGGCGCTAGAACGGAAATGCGTTGCCCGATTGACGGGAATGAACGATTCGCGCGCGTCGTTAAAACGCCGGACGAGCGGCCAGCCGCGTCACGTCACGTGGCTCTCGTTAATATTCGAACGCCGGCCGAATCGTTAACGAAACGACAATAGTAGGTGGGGATCGAATAATCGTCCCACGGGCAATTTGTATTTACCCGTGGGAAAATGTTGCTGCCTCTCCCCGTTCCCCTCTTTCCCGCTGTCCCTTTCGCCATCGGTGGATTCGATTTCTTATGCAGCTGCCGGGATCGTTCGGGTTCTCATTATCGGCAGAGGGAAGGAAAAAAAAAAGAATTGAACGATCGCGCGTCGGCTTATTGCCGCGCCATTCTCGCCCTGCTCTCCCTCGCCGGCGTCATTCCCATTCGAAGACCGACGGGATAAATTCCTTCGCATCGATTTCCACGCTTGCCGGACGCCCCACGCCGGAGTATCGGAGCGGAGAACGTTTGATTACGACGAGGGCTGTTAGAACGTCCTGATTACCGCGGTTAAGGAGTCCGGGCAAATATAGAACTCCCGGCGGGATCGGATTATTCAGCTCGTATCATACTTCAACGTTAGATTGATAGAACCGACGCACGGTGCGGCGGAACGGCCGTTTTCTCGAGAAAACTGGATAACTTCGGAAGTGTCAGTGATAAAGAAAGATGATTCGGGCGAAGGTTGTAAGGTATAGAGGTAAATATATGGTGGTTATGTTTTTATTTACGTTATGGGAATGTTATGAAGGTCTTTTTTAGTGACAGTGGATGCTTTGCGTTTCGATTCCGGCGTTATATAAATTGAGAAATGGAATTTTTGTGTTTTTCTAATGATAATCATTTTGTACGGTAAGGACTAGTTAGTGACATATTGGTAACCTTCGATTTTCGTTACATGAATAGTCGGATTTTGGGATTTTGCCTACAATGCGGCCGAATGGCCGTTTTCTGGAGAAAACTCGATAACTTCGGAAGTATGAGTGATACAACAAAATGCTTTAGATAGACGTTGTAAGGTATAGAGATATACATATGTTGGTTAAAATTGTGATTCTTGAAGTGGAAATCATTTTGCATTATTGAGACTAATTAACGGCACATTGGTAACCTTCTGAATCACTTTTCTCAAGGATTATCGGGAAAAGTTGATTTGTTTGTTGCGTGGACGAGTGTCTTTTGTAGATGAGAATTTGATTAAGTAGAAAGTCCTTCAGATAGTAAGTTATGTGAATTGTTTTGCAACGGATTTATATTTACATTGTTGTGCTATAAAACCAATCAAAATATGGAACAATCCTTTCCTATTTGTGTAATTATATCATTCATTTGTGGCTTCCGAGGTTAACACTCTAACTGAAGCTCTCCATTACACAAATCTAATGGTTGAAATTGGAATAATTCTTACTAACTTTCATAAGAAACTAGAAAACATTGACCTACTCAATACTCCTATTAAACAAATAAAAATATTCCACAAATAATCACAATTCTCCACATTTCACAATCCCAGACTTCCAAATCAATATTTCTCATCCGAAAATTCATCTGAAACAAACCAGCTCCGAAGAGGTTACCAACGAAAACAAAACAGTTATTCAAGAAATATATTTTTCTCAAAAGTATCTGCATCAGAGACAAGATCAGAGGATAAGCGAACAAAATGCAAGAGACAAAAAATGGAATACCGTTATAATTTCCGAGGGAAACTTCGTTTGAAAAGCAAAATACTTTTTTCTACCGTGCGAGAGAAAGAATCGTGAACGCTCTGCCGCAGCCGTTTAAGCGAACGAGCCGCGGTAAAATAAGCAACGGGAAATTTGATGCGATTAAGTTCGCTTCGGAGGGTAACTCGATCGCGACTCGTTCGTGCAACGGGCTAGGAAACTTTCTAACGAATTTATTCAGCGTTGTTCCTTCGGTGGAAAGCGTGGATCCGCGGGGCAAGTTAGAAGTTTCGCTGTCGCGTGATTGTGCGCGCGACAATACGATCCCTGATGAAGGTAAACACAGGTGGGATAATAAGGCAGTTTTCGCTAATCGCGTTTCGCGCGTTAATGCAAGAAGCAAATTAGCCGTGAACGTGTTAGACTGTCGCGAATTGTGCCGCAGATATTAATCATGCTCGCACACAAGCGTGCTCTCGCTGTTCGCGGAGTGGAATTAACAGTTGCTCGCGAAGTTCGTTTTTGTAATGAACGTGACGCGAGATTCGTTCGGAATTCATTGGATCCGCGACTGATGGAATCGTTCGACGGCTTTTCATGGAGAATTTCTGTGGTAAGATTTAGATTTAGATTCGTGGTTGTGTTTAATTTGTTTAATTTTAAGCTGAAGATGACACTAGGAAATATAAGTACTATGAATAAGAAGATTTGTAAATGCATATCGAACATTTAACACTAGAACTACCGAGGATTTAATACCACTGATATGTAATCCCTATAAAAATTTTAACAATAGATTATTTTCGGTTTCTTCAGATATTCAGTATAATATTCAAGTCAAAGCTATTTATTTTCAAAATCATTTCGAATATTCAATGCTTTTAAGATATCAATAATTGTGAAACAACACAATCGAAACCAGTCATTTTGACTGGTACGGTAGTTCTAGTGTTAAGGAAGATTTAGAGAATTTTTGAGGTAAGATTTAGATTTAGATTCGTGGTTATTTTGAATTTGTTTAATTTTAAGCTGAAGATGACTCTAGGAAATATAAGTACTATTGATCACAGGATTTGTAAAATTATATCGAACATTTAAGGAATATTTAGAGAATGTTTGTGGTAAGATTTAGATTCTTGCTTATTTCTGGATTTTATAAATGGTATTTAAATGTTCACGATTCGTAGTATTTATATTTTTTCGTGTTATCTTTGGTTGAGAATTTTTAACGTTGAATAAGGCGTAAAAGTGGACATAGAAACGACAACATTCCAAAAGCATCAATGTTTTGCAATATGATTTTTCATTGTTATTTAAAAAAGAAATATTCTTCAAATGGTATTTCAATTCAAATATTCTATGATCCGCAAGTATGTCTATTATTGGATATAAAAATTTCATTCGTCACAATTAAGTTTCTGTTAGATCAGTTTGGATAGTTTTAAGTTAGATTGTCTGAAATACGTTTTATAACCTTAGCAATATAAACAAAATTAACGATAATTAGTTCACAGGAACAGTTCGGTAGAAACGGTTCTTGTAAATATCAATATCATAGAGAATCTGCTAAAATAGACAGAGAGTATAAGCTCGAACAAGGAGAATAGGTTAGTGGTAGATCAGCCATATCGACGAGTTTTAAGCAGAATTCACGCGAAGAAAAAGTATGTAGCTACAAAAAGTAGATCATAGACAATTTTCAAATAGGCAAGTAGCGTGCACCTGTGCACGGACAAGTAAAACAGGTTGACTTGTAATCAGACATGATTCTAGGAATATTCTTGTGCAGTAGTTTGAGGTCAGTGTATGGCCAGCCAGAGCACTACAATAAACAGCAATTCTACAAAGAAGTGAAGTGAGAACGACCATGATCAGACAAGTGGAAAAAGTACATCCTTTTGAAGCAGAACAGAATGCAGCAGTCATCTTGAATCGATAAAATGAGGTAAGAATATTCAGTGAACAAGATGATTGGTATTAATATTTAATGATGCAAGTATAATGGGAAGTCGTTTGTAAAATCAAAGAAGAAGAATAGTCAAATATAAAATTGTTGGGGAGAGTGAAGTGGTGAAACAAGTGAAATAAGTTTGTACATAGTCAGACGAACATCAGCAGAATATATTATATTCGGTTAGGCGAGTGAAATAATATATTATGTTGACAAACGAAACAGGTAGCCAAGCGGTGAGTATTCATGGCCATACCTAGGCTTGATTATTCATGATCATATGATTGTCAGTCGTAAATATATATAACATATAACATTGTATAAAGGAGTCAGGGTAACGTATTCATTGTAGTGTTAAAATAAACAAAGAAATATAAATATTTCTAAATTTAGACTAATCATTGATGTCGACTACTTGCACCTCAGAAATAGATTACAATGCTACGTTAAACTGCCTTTCAAAATGTAACCAAATGTCGAGTGAATTCCCTTAATCATTAACATCATACATACAAAAGAAACTCACGACCAAAACCTTCCACAGAAGATACAATCACGCAAACACCATCAAACAAAATCAATTTTCATTCCAATCGAAACAAAACCTAACTCCACTCTTTTCCAAAACAACACACCCAAATTTCGAGTTAATCCCCTAAATCGTTAAGATCCCCAACACAAAAGAAACTCACAATATTCCATAGAAGAAAGAATCGCCCATACACCATCAAACAAAATCCACTTCCATTCCAAAGCAAATAAAACCTAACCCTTTTCCAAATCAACACACCCAAATCTCCACATTTCATTCAACATTCGTCAAACTCAATTATCCAATATTCCTTGCTTCATAACAATTTCCTCGAAACCACCTCATTCAAACAATCATCACATTCCCAACAGACTACTGCTAACAGTAGCCAACAGAAAATTACAATCCATCCGCAGGTGTGTTCGTGATTCGAAACCATCAGCAAGGAAAACCTCATATCCACTGGGACCGAGGCGAGGAATATCAGGTTGGAGAGAATTCAGTCGGCGGAAGAGCGTCAGCAATTTCTCGCCAATAATTCTATTCTCGCCGAAGTTTTTTCTCGCCGCGGCTCGAACGCCGGTACAAGGGGATCGCGATGAAAACATGGCGAGTAGAAGACGAATGAAGCGGGAGAGAACGTTGTACAGTGCAGCTGCTTGTAGAAAAAATTCCAAAATTCCATTGATCACATGAACATTGAAGGTTACCAATGTGTTGCTAACTAATGTAATAGTCCTCATAATGTAAAGAAAAATATAACGAACATATGTGTAGCTCTATACCTTACAACTGGAGCATTTGTTTGTATCACTCAAACATTTCAAATTATCGAGTTTAATCCAAAAAATGGCCCTTTCAAAAAATCACAATTTTACACAAATAAATTCCATTTCTCTATTTATACAACATTATCATCCAAACACAAAGTACCCATTATCACTAAAAGATCTTCATAACATCCCCATAACATAAACAAAAATATAACCACCATATATATCTTTACCTCGCAACTTCCGTCGAAGCATCTTAAATCACTCATACTTTCCAAGCTATTAACCCTTTGCACTCAAGAGGTGCCTCTCAGTCACCATTTCATTCGACACAATAAAATTACAAAGTGTTATATATGTTACGGTAAATTCGATTAACCCGGAAATTATACATACTCCCAGACAATTATGCATAATCGCCAATAAGATTGGAGAATGATAATACATAATCACCGGTAGATTAAGTATAACCCCCGCTTAATCATATTGCTCGTAACATATATAACATTAAGTTTCATATAATGCATCAATATGTAAAACATTTTTATAGAATACCTTTGTTTCTTAACTTACCTATGTTCTTTCATTAGTTCCTTTGAATTATGTCGTCTACGTGTCATAGGAGAGTGTCGAATGTTTCTAGTGAAAAGCTTCCGAGTGCAAAGGGTTAAGTTTCGTCGAAAAAACGGTCCCACAGTGGGTCGGTGAAAAACAGGGGGCAAGGTTTACCCAAATGAGGCCAATTATAAGCGGCGGATCGATCGAGATCATATCGCGGGCGGCACTGCTCTAACGGGGCACCGGCGGAAATTTTTCTTGCTCCGCAGGCCGGCGGAGAGCACCCTCGATTTTCAAGGGGACACAAAGGAGACACAAAGGAGCTGTGCGCGGAACGATGCCTCTTCGATGTCGAGAGGCAACCTTTCACCGACGAAACCCGAGATGGATGGAACATTACAAGAGCGTGTTTGCCAAACCGGCGTACCCGGCCGCCGATACCGCCGACGATCAGACAGGGGCGTATCATTAATGGAAGAGACTTTCCTCCGCCCCCGCGCTCCTCTCTGTAGACGGAACACCCTGTATTTCGGCTTCGCCAGCGGATGAGTCAGACCATCAGTGACGCTGGTTTAGAGGATTTCGGGGCTAACGATTGAAAGAGTTTTTTCGACTTTTCATGGGTTTTCTTTTGCGTAATGCTGGAGGGATTTAGTGCATATTGTTGTTTGCAGTTTGTTGATGATTGTGAAATGCAGGGAGAAGTTTGTGTATTTGAAGATTTATTGGGGGATTGGAGAGCGGTAATGGTAATGGTGATTGTAGATTTTTAATTCTTTACTCTCTGTAGACGCATCTTAGTCAACTGATTTGACATAATATTATGAAGTTTGATATTTGATATTACACCTTGTACAATGCATCAATATGTGAAATATTGAAAGAAAATAGTTCCGTGCATTTATGTGTAATTTCTTGTCAAGTCAGTTTGAAAGAATGTCGTTGGTATACTATAGCAATAGTACGCGTACATAATTAACAATAAAAATATTGTCAATATTAGTTCAGTAGAGATTGACTAATATCATAATTGACTAACATTGACAATATTTCTATTGTTAATTATATACGCGTACTTTTGCTATGATATATGTACAAAACAATGACAATATTGACAAAGTCTAACACTGACAATATTTTTATTCTTTCTTTCGTATAAAATACGAACTAATTAGAGCTGATTACTATACGCAAAGAAAAACCAACAAAAACATTAAGAAAACAATTTTTCAAGCATTGAGTGACCAAAACATTGTTCCAATCACTAGAGTCCAATACAATGAAGGTTTAATTGTCATTGAATTCTACTCAGTGATTAGACATTTATTTCAATCGTGACGTTTCCCTTGTGCTACTGGGATAACAGTGGGAACAGGAAACAGAATCGTCCATTGGGTTAGCGAGGCTATTAATCGGCCTAGTCGTAAATCAATTAACACCACTCGAATCGCTTATCTATATTCATTAGTGGCGGTTATTAATCGATTGACGGATGTAGGGCTCGCAAGTTGATCGAGCGCGACGTAGATAAATGTAATTAACACTAGAACTACCGAGCATTTAATACAATTCATATGTAATTCCTATAAATATTCAAGTGAAACTATTTATTTTCAAGATCATTTCGAATATGCAATGCTTTTAAGACATTAACTTTTGTTAATTTAAGTTTTTCTATTTTCATCCTTCCTTTTTTCCGTATTTTGACTATGAGAAATTTACCATTTAATTTGTTTATCTCTATTTTGTGCCAGTTGTTCGAATAACTGGCTACAAAATAGATATTTGCTATCAAGATATCAATTTTTGTTAATTTAAGTTTTTCAATTTTCATTCTTCCTTTTGTTCCTGTTTCAACTATGAGAAATTTATCATTTAATTTGTTTGTGTCTCTATTTTGTAGCCAGTTATTCTAGTTGCGGTAGGAAAAGTGCCGATATGGTTAGTGTTAATTGATTCACGCGTGCCACAGAGAGAAGGTTACAATGCCATCGTTTGCGTGGTAAAAAAAGATGCTGACGGAAGGGGTCGAGAAAATAGAAGCACGAGGAACACCGCTGTCGTGAAACTGGTTTCCAATCACATGGATTTTCTTGCTGAGAGGAAAGAACAGTTTCTACGGACACAGTGATTTCTCTCCTCTCGAAAAACGTTTGCAGATTTTTTAGAAAATCGTCGAGTTTCGGGAATATTCAATTTTACTGCTAGTTCGTGCGATGAGGAATTATGCAGGTAATTCATTTTGCAAACTTAAGTGAAGAACGTGTTGTATGCAGAAGGAGATTATAAATGGAGAGATTATTTCTGGAGATTATTTTATTTCAAGATATTATGTTCGAAATTTTCTTTTATTCTTGTTTTCTGCTATTGTCAGTGTTTAATTTTTGAAATGTTTTAGAGTTTGTCGTGAAGATATCTCATTAAATTTAATAGAAATTAATGCTACTCGTTCTACTTAATTTGAAAAGAAAAACTGTTTTGCTATTGGAAATGTTTAGTAGTTAAAATAAATATACTAGAGCTTGTAGTGAAGATTTAACAAAATTGCTTGAGATTATGATTGTTTGAACATTCATGTTGATTTTCGAGAATGAAGAATTCAAAAATATTGTGATACAATCTAGGTGAATAGACATTTTGATCGCTAATATAAGGTTTGCAGTGAACAGTTTTATTTTAACACTAAAACTACCGAGCAGTTAAATTAACTTTTTGAAAATCCTCTATAGAAACTCCAAGAATGTATCCATTGAAATTTTAATCGATTCGCAATTCAATTTGAGCTTTGTTAAATCAAATTCTTTAATAATTTCTTTAATAATTTACCTGTTGTCTTTTCAATTACAAGAAGAAGAAATCAGAAATAGATAATTTTGACCTGTCTAATAATTTTAGCGTCAAATCGAGAATTTAAACTTTGACACAAGTTATTCAATACTATATAAATTGGTTGAGAAGTAGAAATATCGAGTAATGACTGGACAAAAATAATCAGTTTCACATTGTGTGCACGACAAACATATAATTTCACTTATCAAAGAATAAAGTCACGTACAAGAGCGTTTCGTTCCACATTTCGCTTTTACTGTTGCTCGTACAAACATGCTTTCCATTACACGCAATTTTTATATCAGTAAAATCCACATCGCACCCTAATGCATCTGTGAGTCATTCATTCCGAGTTATAGTAAGAATAAACAGGATTCCGGGATCGATAGGCAACGAATAACGTACTATTTCAAGCGAATAGTTCCAGTAACTGCAAACAGTGAGTATTGTTCCGACCAGGAATATATTTAATTCCTATTTTGTCTCATAACATGTAGTAAGACTCGTAATGAAGATTTTTTACGCAGTTTAATAAAGAAACAATGCTATTTATTTCATATAAATTGCAATTAAAGTTATTTAGTTATTATCAGTGTTTTATATGTAAATTGCATATACTGACCTCATTACGAAGATTTTTAAGTCAATTTAATACAGATTAATGGTACTTATTGCACTTAATTTGAAATGAAAAGTTATTTTGCTATTGTCAACGTTTAATTTTTATAATAAACATACTAGAGTTTGTGGTGAAAATTTCCAAGTGAATTCAATACTAATTAATGGTACTCATTATAGTTAATTTGAAGTGAAAAGTTATTTTGCTATTGTGAACGTTTAATTTTTAATATAAATATACTGACACTCGTGATGAAGATTTCAAAATGAATTTAATACAAATTAATGCTACTCATTATACATAAACTGAAAGGAAAGCCTATTTTGCTGTTATTAATGTTTTACTTTCAAAGTAAATATACACTTACGATGGAACTATATTAAATATCATAAAATTTATTATTTTACGATTTTTGGAAGATTCATAGTGCTGCATAGTGCACAAAATTTCGTGGTCCACGAACGAGGGGATTATCATTCGTTTCGACGAGAACGATCATTCGTGAGCCGTGGGAACAACGCGATTATGCAGATGCATGACAAACAACTCAAAAGCTATCTAATCGTAATGCTATTAAGCGATTATCAGGTATCTGCCAATGTTAATCAGGAAACGTCTGTTCCGATCGCTGAAAGCTCGTGTTGCGTCGAGTGCACACGGTACTGTGACCCCTGACACGGGTCACATGTCACTGCGTTTAGAATGTAAGACGATCAACTTCGAGAAAAACAATTACGATGAAAATAATTTCATTCTTCATCGAGGAATAGTGGATACATTCAAATATCTGATTCGTATTTCTTCTTGTGAAGTACTAAATATATTCTTAATTTGTAGTTAAAAAAATAAAAATTATGAATCATGAAAACATAAGGAAGTAGAAGCGATATATCTTCAACCATTAAATACCCAATTTCCCAAAAAATAAAACACAAAAACTATCAAGTTGTTCGACAGGAAAACACTGAAGGAAGTCGTACGTTTCAAAAGAAATATGAAATTCATGCACGGAGAAAGATATGTATTCCGTTATTCGAGATTAAAGGCTACGCGTGTAATTTAAAAGGTACAGGGAACACAGGCACACACCTTCAAAAAATGAAGGAAAAAAAGAAAGAACCGTCCACTTTGAAAAGAGGAAATATTCCCAGCGAAGAGGAACTAAAAAGGTATTTCATATGCACGAAATAGAGGGGAGTTACATTTTTGTCGAATAAAAACGAGATTGCGTTTGTTGAATGCGAAAAGATAGGACGAACGTATTCCGTGATTACAGAATAAGCAAGAGAATCTTCTTGTGTGTTGAATAAAATGAAGATTACGTAGCTGCGATGGGAAAGCTGGATCTACCATCTCAAATTGCAACGCCGGATCCCTTAATCCGCGTGATATTGCTGTATCAGGATTTAATGCGCAGAGTCGTGTGACCTAACGGCCGAACAAACGAGATCCCACGTAATTTACATTAACCTGTTAGCCGTGGAGTTTAGTTCGAAAAACCTCTCGTTTCGCGCGCGATAAAATCGAAGAATAACGTATATACTCGTCAAACACAGGATGAATGCACCCATTTTAATGAAAACCCAAAGCGAAATAAAGAAGAATTAGATGTTTGTCTGAAAAGATGAATAATTCATCGTTGAAAGAATTAGTATTGTCAAACACAGGACCAGTACACCCATTTCAACGAAAATCCAAAGCAAAATAAAGAAGAATTGCAAGTAAGTAGAATAATTTATTTCCAAACACGCATAAAAATTAGGACAATACGTTTCTTGAGATTCGAAGAGTCTCCTAGCCTTGTATCTATACAAATACGAAAATTCAATTAAAAATCTTTCGCAAAAACGCCTTAACGCGTTAAACGCCACGAAAATCTTGAATGTTTTATACACGATTTGTTCGTAGCAAAGGTACATAGGAAAAGAATTAATTATTTGGCATCAGAATTCTTACATTACACTCTTGTTAAATATTTTTAGTCGACGACAGTCATCTTGTATATTGTAATTTTATATAATTTTTAATAACTGAAATACTCGCGAAACAAGGATTCTAAAGTGGGTGAATTTGAGCCGACCGGTAGTTGTAGCGGTAAATAAACGTCTGTCAGGTTACAACGATCAATTCTACGAATTTGATGTTAATTATTCAACCGGTGCAGTGTTCAGCGCACGTGTTTCCTGGCTGTATAGATTCGAGTGTTGTAATAATAACGTTGATTCCCTGCAAGTGTAATGTTCCGTTAATGTTTCAGGCAACCGAGTCTTCCGCGGCGCGCTCGATTCATAATAGAGACGATAGTGCAGCGAGAATTGTACAAACGCGGTATTGCGGTGTACAGTGTAAAATGTAGAACGTATCATAATAATGGTAACAACGTGTCTGTTTTTGCGAGGTTACCGCAATTCTGCAGTCTTCTTCAATCGGATAATACGTCCTTTGTTCCAAGAGTCCTTTGGATGTTATGAATGTATAAGAAAATGATTATCGGTACTTTATTATTCTTTTGAAAAATAACTTCATTCTATTGGTGAACAGAGATGCGAGATTTAAAAAGGTAGAGGTAAGAGGAATGTTAAGATTTTTCAAGCTAGTAAGACATTTTAGTTACTCGTTGCTTTCACCTTTAAAATGGCAAACAATGAAATTATTTGTCGCTATTGATACAAAACATTGGTGTAAAAAGAGGAGTAGAGAAAAGGACTGAGGCATGGCAATACGTTATGAACCATTACAGAGTGGTTCGACCCTTTAAAAAAGCAATGGGACGATTTAAAGAACCCTTAAAAGACAAAGGAAAAAAACATTGTCGATGATTTACAAAATCAAAAATACAAAAAAAAGACTGAAACATAACAAGAGTAACATAGCACTAAATAAATCATCCCAGCTGCATCAACCCACAAAAAAGCCAAGAAAGAAAAAAGACAACTCAACATCATTGTCAAGGACGATTTCCAAATAAAAATAAAAAATTCCCCAAAAAACCGAACCCTTTAAACTCGAAAGGGACTCTCAGTCACCATTTAATTAGACGCGCTGAAACTGTAAAATCTAATATTTAAATATTGGAATAAAATGGCTTTGCTCCTCGATGTACTTGTGATTTCTCTTCGAGTTAGTTTCCAGGAATATCGTGTTCGCCCCGTGAAAAAATGTTACACATTTCTAATGAGAAACTTCTGAGTACAAAAGGTTAACCACTTGCGCTGGATAGACGTGCCACGCATGTCGAGACGTTTGTGTTGAAAAATTCTCAATTACGTCTTTCACACATTAACAATCTTGTTGCATTACGCCTATTAGATTGTTTCGAAATGTATCACTCTATACAGAACGATTAACAAACAAAATTGGTGTACATATCAGCGTAAAATAGGTAAAAACAAAATTCATCGCGCAAGACATTGCCAAATGTCTGAATTCATTTCCAGCTCAAGTGGTTAAGACACAGCAACAGCTATACTCACCACCATGTCAGAGCCACTCTTGGAGGCGTCGCTGACGGCGGAGGGGCTCCTTTCGACGACGAGGCCACCGGGTACCGGTGTCGAGGTCGGGGTTGGGGTCGGTGTGGGTGTCGGCGTCGGTGTCGCCGCCGAGGTGGTGCTGGCTGGTTGGCTGGACTTCGGTGTTGGCGCCGGTGTAACGACAGACGACACGGAGACCAATTGATCCTTGTCGGTACTCGACTGACTGGTCGCAGCGCCGACAACGCCGCTGATGATGGACACACCTGCTCCCGCGGCCGCTGTCGAACTCGAACCTCCGGACAATTCATCCGTCGGCAAAGAACCCCCAATGTCTGCGGGCCGTGATAAAGAAAGGAGAGCCGTAATCACCGTGCCCGGCCCGTGTCTTTCAACGGCAGTTGAATGGGAATCTCTATTGGATAATGTTTGACTAGGTGGCTTGGCCTCAGACCAGAGGTTGGGGCCGAATTGCGGTTAGGGTAGCGGTGAGTACAGGGACTTAGAGGATTGTTCTATGGTTAATTAACACTCTTATAACGGGTGCTCCGTTCAAATTCTGTGCATCGAGCTCTTGCTTTAGGGGATTGCGATGGGGTACTCGTGAAGACTGAGTTGTCTTTGATGTTTTAATGGAGGTGTGGGAATGTGAGTTTGCTCATTATTGTGGTGGTGAGTATAAGGATTTAAAGGATCGTTGCTTGATCAATTAACTCTCTTCTAACGGGTGTTGGGATCAAATGTTCTGCACTAAGGTCTTGCTCTACAGAATTGGGAAACTGCCAAGACTTTATGCTGTGCTTAACGTTTGAATTGCTGTTATTACTTTCTAACTCTGCCTCTGATATTCATTGTGACAGAAGCTAAATATATCTTATATTTCAATTATTTTGGTTCTAGTAAATTAATCTACATAATTTTTGTATTCATAGGAAAATACACAATCTGATTATGTCTACCTATGTACAGATAAATTACTAATATGCTATTATCTGATTTTTGGTTTGTCATAATCGTTGATCTCCTGAATCTTAAGAAACTACTAGTGGTCCGTAAGTACGGATAAAATTCAATTTGAAACATTAGCGTGTCAATAGCGGATAGATTAAGTAATTGGCTAATTTAAAATTTTAAATTGGCTAATTTAAAATCGTCTATACGGTTCAAAGACACGTTATATTATGAATTATAAATACGCCGTAGGGTAATTTTCCGGGGCGGCTGTAGGCACTAAGATAAGGATGATGAATTTATGTGGTACACAGACAGAATTTAAATTACCTTGGGCGCTTCTTGCTACGACCAACTCAACCAGACCACGTGCCTTCTGAAGAATCGAGATTGCCTGCTCATGAGAGATATTCGAGTCTAGTGGCTGGCCATCTATCGCCAATATCTGATCTCCTTCTACCAATCGACCATCACTGAAACACAGAACCATAGGGAATTTAATGAAGAGGGATGAACGTGATTTATTGCCTTCAGATAAAATTCAAAATAATACGGTTATACCATTTCGCTGTCATCCATACATTCTTACCATCTCGTTAACACTAAAACTTCCGTACCAATTAAAGTGACTGGTGTCGATTATTTTATTCCGCAATTATTGATATCTTAAATCGAATATACGAAATGATCCTGAAAATAAATAGTTTCACTTGAATACTATAACGAATATCTGACGAAACCGAAAATAATCTATTGTTACAATTATTATAAAGATTACATATTAAGTGTATTAAATACTCCGTAGTTCCTGTGTTAAATTAATTTTTACATATACTAAACATTAGATAACGTCCAATAATACTTCTTAATTATGTACAAATTTTTGTTTATTCTTCAAGATAATTCCAGTCTCGACAATCTCGTCTTTTTTAGTAAGTTCTCATATCTCTATCTCAGTTCCAACAATTACGTTCTCAATGTTATTAATAAAAAGAATTATTTACACTGCTTTCTACAATTATTAATTATTTCTCAAAGTGCATTCCAAATAATACATTTCTATTAATACAGAGTTACCGATAAAAAAACTGCAGAAAGAATTCAAACTGCAAAGGGTTAAAGACAAACGATTGATACACTTCAAACAGAATTAGATTAATAAAATCCTTCGACATCGAAGAAATCGATACCACCTGTAATACCGATAGATTCAATATTCCCTCTATCCCAGTTCCAACAGTTCGTGCCAATTAACCAATTCGAGGAACACCGAGGATGAACAAAAAAAAAAGGACGGACGCCGGTCGTTATAAAACAAAGAGTTAATTGTTCATCGAAGGGCCGAATCGGTGAGCCCGTTTCAACCAGATACACTCGATTCCCAGCTCGATTTCCGTGGAACGAAGTCGAACCGAGCTGGGTCCACTAATACGTCCCAGGCCCATTAGAATCTATTAACCGCGATAATTGGGGATAGTCGCGATTAAACACGTCGCATTTACATACCATTTCCGTGAAGCTGGAATCCGGATCAATTGTAAATTGATGAAACACGGACGTTAGGATGCGGAACGTACACCGCGCGAATTAACAATCCAAGTGTAAACGTTTTGCCGAGCTACTTCGAGTGGAACGATCTGCGCCGGGAATTTACATCGGGCGACGGTAAGAATAATTCGATCGTGCAATGGAAATGAGTTATTTCGCTTTTAATGAAATAGTGCAATTGTTTTGTATTTGGTATTCTTTAATGAAGCGGCTGAGACCATCTTTTTGAGATGTAAGAATATCTTTTTCGACAAAGTAACTGCGACGATGTTTTTGAGATATAAGTATATTTTTTTTAAAGAAATGCCTATAAGAATAGTTATGAAATATAATTGTTTAACGAGGTACCTATAAGAATGTTTTCAATATTGATCTTTAATATCGTTGATATTTTTCAATATAAGAATATTTTCAATATTGATCTTTAACATCGTTAATATTTTCGAAACTTACGAATATTTTTTTTAACGGAGTACCTACAAGAATATTTTCGAAATAACAATATTTCCTTCGACGAAGTACCTGTAAGAATATTTTGGAAATATATTCATACTATATTGATATTTTAACTATCGATATTTTTAATCATATAATGATTGATATTTTTATTTATTTTATTTAGTTAGATTTCCGATATTTTTTAATCAATCCCATCATCATCAATCTAATCTCAATATTCTGCCTGATCTTCTGTTAACAAGTGCAATTTAAAACTGCCCTAATTGCACATATCACTGAATAATCAACCAGTGATTAATGAACCAATGATTCAAATTACGCAGAACTTAAATAACAATTTGTTATTTCTAATAAAAACTCATTATCCATTAAATACCGAACAAAGATGTATGAAAATCTCAAGAACTAATGAAGCGTTCGATATAATTGATCGCGAGGAAAGTTGACTGGGACATTTTCAATAGAAACGGCGGGCTTCTGTTGCCAGTAAAGCTTAAAAATTTCAGGGATTCGTAAAATATGGCTGTCAGAGAGCCGACCGTAATCTGTCAAAAAGGTCGGGTGCTGAAAAACGTGAGCCGGAGTGACAAGACACGGGATCCTATTTTTGAATCTGTTCCAACTATTCGTTTGTTCGCACAGGTGGCTCGTTACTAACGGACTATCGGTTTTGATAGGACGTTCCCGGCACACTTGAATTGTGAATGAATACATAACCTATGTCAAATTGATCCCGCTGTGAAATTCATTCGTGAACAACGGTAGAAGTTCACCGGAAGCAACAGGATCATTTTATATATAATTCATTGTTCCTCTTCTTCTACAACCTTCTGTTTCATTTGAATTAATCATTTATTAACAGCTTCAAATGAATTACCATGTTCTAGGTGTTTCAAAGCGATTCATTGATAAATCATTCAAATAATTTTACGTGGGAATACTGTATACGGAATATTTTCGTAGCTCAGTGTACTCGTCGAATCACAGGTTGCTCGAATCGTGGGATTGGAATGTCGCCAATAATGAATTAGCAAAATTGACTGCACAGACGTCGAGCCAGATTGAAAAATATTTAGCCACGCATCGGCGATTAATCTATCGGAACGTAATAAATGAACTGCGGAATTTTATAGGTTTATGAAACAATGAAACTGTCAATTAAAAGAATGAAAATTGCGTTTGCTGATCTTACACGTCTGTTATCGTAACATTCTTACCACAACACTTGCACTTGTTACCTTTTGTAAATCTAGATTATTGAGTTTCGAGGATATAATAGTATAATAATATTTGTTTTAAATTTCATTTTAAAATAACTAACTTTTACGGGCACGAAAAAGCTTGAGAACAAATTTGTTTATGATTAATAAGTCATAATCAACAAAACTGTAGGTTTTATCCAAGTTTTTGTATTCTGGTCCACTGTGCGTCACAGGTGGCTTTTTGTAAATGATAATTCCTGTTGCAGACATCATTTCGCAAATAATTCCTGTTACAACTGTTTGTACCTAAATAATTCTTGTCGTAGATACCATTTTGTAAATAATTCCTATTACAATTGCATTTTCCTAAATAATTCTTATCACAGATACCATTTCGCAAATAATTCTTATTCTAGTTGCCTTTTTTCAAATAACTCCTACTGTTGCTGTCTTTTCCAAAATAATTCCTGTCGCAAGTGCCTTTTTATAAATAATAACTCCAGTAACAGATGCCATTTCGCAAATAATTCCTGTCGCAGGTGCCTTTTCATAAACAATTCCCAACGCAGATATCTCTTCATAAATAATTCCTATCGCAGCTGCCTTCTCCAAAATAATTCCTGTCATGATTACCATTTTACAAGTAACAACTCCCATCGCAGATATCATTTCACAAATAATTCCTATTGCAAATACCCTTCCATAAATAATTACCTCTAGTTACCTTTTTCAAAATAATTCCCGTTTGCAGATACCTTTTCCCAAAATAATTCCTGTCACAGCTGCCGTTTCCTAAATAATCCCCGTCGCTAATACCATTTCGCAATTAATTCCCATCGCGCATCCCTTTCCCTTAACGACTCCCACCGCAGCTGCCTTTTCCAAAACAATTCCTGTCGCAGCTGCCTTTTTGCAAACAACAATTCCCGTCGCGGGGGGTTGTTCACCCGTCGCGCGGCCACGATTTAAGCGCGCCACGCACGCACGGCGAGAGCTCCAGCGAGGCGAAAGGGGGTATTTAGCGGTCCGATAGCGGTTGCGTTACCTAATTTCCGCCAAAGCGAATTTCGCTGGCTCGCCCCGTCGGGAACGATACCACGCCGTCGAGCCGGGGTAATCTATGCGCCGAATTTTCCTGGATCAAAGGCGGCGCGGACGAGCCCCGACATTATTCCCCGCGATGCGCGGCCCCGGCAGATTGCGAACCCTCCGAAATACAGGTGCGGCCGCCGGTGGACAAAACCTCGAAATTCGACTGTTCGCATAACGAAAATTGAAGGTTAACAATGCGTTGCTAAGTAGTCTTTATTGAACAAAAGAATTTTCATTTGAAAAATCAAATCTTTTTGGAAATAAATCCTGTTTCTCTGTTTATATAATGTTGGAATCGACACGCGAAATATGCATTGTCATTGGAAAAAGTTCATAATATCCACATAACGTAAACAAAAATATAACCGACATGTATTTAACTTTATACCTTACAACTTTTGCCTCGGACATTTGTTTGTATCACTCGTACTGTTCAAGTTATTGAGTTCTGCCCAAAAAGTGGCCCTTTAGTCATACTGCGGACAAAATCTCAAAATTCGACTGTCCGGATAACGAAAACTGAAGGTTACCAATGCGTCACTAAATAGCCTTTGCTAAACAAAATAATTTTCATTTGAAAAATCAAAATTTTCAGGAAATAAATCCCATTTCTCTATTTATATAACGTTGGAATCGAAACGCAAAGTATCCATTGTCATTGAAAAAACTTCGTAACATCCCCATATCCTAAACAAAAATATAACCACCATATATTTAGCTCTATACCTTACAACTTTTGTCTGAAGCATTTATTTGTATCACTCGTACTTTCCAAATTATTGAGATTTGTTCAGAAAACGGACGTTTGGCCGCATATCGTGATATTCCGCAGGCGGCCGCCGAATCCACGGCTGAAATTCACGCGTTCCGTAAACGACTGACCCACAATCGGCCATCAGCGACCCATTTTCACCCACCGACCGACCTGATCGCCCATTCACTGGGGGCGGTTAGGTTTCCATTCGACTCAACGGGAACGATGATAATCCGACCGTGATACGTTCCTTGTCAACGCGGCCACCGAAAATTACCCGTCACGCTCCGACATCGGCCTCGCCTAAAATTAACCCTTCATAGACCGGAATTGATGGGACAGGGATTTGTCTTTCGCCGGACGTCGCGGTAATTAGGCGTTAATGCAGGTTAATTGATCTTCTTTCTGAGCGAACCTTTTCCCTCTTTTCCCAGTTAATTGATACGTTTGAGTAATGAATTAAATCTTCTTTCTAGTTGATGAATTTGAGATTGTCAAAGATTAATCGAATATTTTATACATATAAATATCTGTTTTATCTTTTTGTAAATGGTTCAGTGAATTTTTCTAGTCATTCGTAATGGATAATGTTCAATCGCGTTGTTAATGATCATAAGGATTTCTTGTTAGGTTTATAACTGAAGTTATATCAACGAGAAGAATTGTTAGTGATGGATTTATTCGAGTCGTTAAGGCGTTAAATCTTGTAGGTGTATATTAGAAATTATAAATGAAACATTAAGTTGATTTGTATTATAAATTACTATATTCGGAACCATTTGTAATATTAAAAATATGAGAAATTTAATGTTATAAGGGACTACTTTGAACGTGTAATATATCAAACAAACCATTCGGATGAATAAAGTAGTACGAGAATTTCGCGAAGGCAATTAGCGAAACAAATACAGCAACCAAGAATATCCAGCTTGGTATAACGTTGTTAAACTATTACAAATTCACGGCTCGCCGGTGAAGACCCGGCGTTTGTTATCGCCAGACAGAATTTCGCTGAGAATAATTGCGAAGATATCGCGCGTACGGTAAAACTGATGTCCGCCTGGCTTCTTTCACGGCGACTCGTAAATTATGAATGCCAGGAATATTGCGAGGTCGGTCTTGAAACTTCGGAGAGCGCTTTCAGCGGAGGGAAACGAGACCCGCTAACGGAACACCGGTTGACGTCTGCCGATGGAGATAACCGGCGGCTGCTCCGGAATTTTAACGGCACCTCGGCAATTTCGACTGGCCGGAAATCGAAAAACTTTCGATTTTTCGGGATCGACATTTCCTCGGCGTTGAACTGTACGCATCGTTATTCCGTTCCTTAAAACATAGTCTTGCTATTTTATGGAAATGGAAATAATCGGTTGTTAAATTAGCATAGATTGTAGTAAATTAATATTGTCGGTATTACACCGAATTAATATAGATTTCTGAAGATAGTATTAGGTTATAATATTAGTAAATAAGGCTAACGAGGAAAATAATATTAAACAATAGCCACACTCCTTTAAATGATACTAACAACAAATAACATTAGACAATGGTTAGAACCATTTACGATAAAAGAAACATCATACTCTTTTTGGAAAAACGTTTGTGTAATTTGAATATTTCAAAGGTTCACACACTCCAATCGCCTCTTTGTTTTCGCAAACTTTACTATCTTTGCGTTCCGCATTAAAAGATCCTAGTAAAACGACACTCTGGGCAAAACTGACAAGGGGTGGGGTTAATGGACCGAGAGGCGGGACTAAACTCACCGGGGACAGGACTAACCCAGGATGATTGGAAGGGCGGGGCTAACAGGGAGGGCGGAGCTAACCGGCCAGGAGGCGGGGTGAAACATGAGGATAACCGATAAGTGGGCGTAGGTAACAGATCAAGAGGCGAGGTTAAACTGGGACCAGGCGGGGCTGGTGGGTGGGGCTATGGCCCAAAGGGAGGTAAACTGGGAGGGGCTAGTCGAGCGTGGGAGAATAAACCGGGAGGAGGCGGGCCAAACCGAGCGGTGGAATGGGCGGAGACTGATATTATAAGGAAAAAATTTGTCTCAAATGGTCAAACCTTAATGACCTTAGAATACAACTGCGCTTGAGAGTATGGCGGAATGCATTCTAATCTATAACAAAATCATTAATGAATTTGTACAACTTGAAGCATCGATGACGTATTACTTACGTTAAAATATCAATATTTACATAAAGATTCATAGTACAAAAATAACGAACTATTAAAGGTAGAGTGTATCTACCTGGAAACTTTGATACTGCAGAAAAATTCCTATAATTTCGCCAAAACATATGAGAAGTGCTGCGACAAACTTGAAGAGTAAATTATCGATAAATGCCTAACTTTCGGGATAGCTCAGCACTTTTCGAGTGCTCCGAGGACAAACAAATTCGTAAGAAATTGTTCCTCGCATTCTCACCTATCTCAGACGCCAACAATTTTTCGGTTCAGATTAAATTTTAAACATGGACCTTTGCCCGACCTGATCGGCCGAATACCACACTGCGCGACGCAAGGGTTGAACTCCTCCATGGCACCGGTAACTCCTCCCATCCAGCCCCCGTTTCTCCCGCTGTTATTTACATCATAAAGCGGCCGCGTTATTCTGCGGTGCAATCAACGGCGTCGTTCCCCACCGTGCAGTCTTTAACCTGAATACGGATGAACTCGAGTATGCATAAACAAATCAATTCCGGTCGGTTATTCAAACGTTTCAACCTCCACAGGAAAATTTTCATGAATTCTGTGACTCGTGTTTTTTCATGCATCTCTCTCCCAGCCTCTCCCCCGCCCCTATCGGGGCAGTTCCCGGGTGCTACTCGAATGCAGCATAAAATGTAAAGGTTTCTGAAGTTGCGCCCTGCTTTACTGAATCGAATTTACCGGTTTCGCGTCGGAAATTTCGCAGTGAAGTGGAGAATATCAGTTCCAACGTTTCAATGGCGCCAGCTTATGAGAAAGTAGGAATTCGTCCGGTTCTATAATTGTGTTACGAAAAGATTTGTAGAAAAGCGAAGAATATTTGGAAAAGTAGCTTAAGCATTTTAGTAGTAGAAATCTATAAAGAAATTAGAATTTACCAGGTTCTATATGGATATTAGGAAAGAAATGAATAAAGAACAGGAAAAATATAGTAGTTCAACTAATTTAATAATACAAGTCCATCAAAATCAGAATTCACCTGGTTCTACACCGAAGTTACAAAACCAACTACTAGGAAAGTGAAAAATATAGTAGCCTAATCATCTCAAAACCACGAGTCAAGAAAATAAGAATTCATCTAAATTCCAAAAAAAGATTAATGAAATTTCTGTTCCTGTTTTATACTTCACCCCGCGATTCCCCGCCGTCTGAAATTCCATGGGAACCTTTATTTTGCATAAACACAATCTCATTTCTGAGCTACTCCGGAATTTATTTTCGTTCAGCGCACTCATCAAGTTAATAGTTACTGTTCTGATACTAATTCCCGCCGAGTTTACATTGGGAATAACAGTGCAATTAGGTTCTTCAAATATTTGGTCGAGTCTACATGTAGATGGAAGACGATATAACCTGCTTGGTTCCGTAATAATATTAATGAACGCTGAAAAAAAGTGCGCCTCGGGACGGAAACGTTTCTAATGGAAAGATTAAGCGATACCTGCTGGTGGTAGTTGCTTAGGAATGAAAATTTAGGGGGTTGTTTTCCGTGAATGCGATGGCGTACTGGATTCTCAACGCGACTCGGCTAGCAGAAGAGAATTCTTCGAGCCCTTTCTCTCATCCCGACCATTCCCCTCTCTGTCCCTCTGCTAATAGCCTCGTTGTTGCTCCAAAAACCAGCGGAAAGTTGTGGAAGTCTAGTAAATGCAACGCTGAAGTTACAGTTCAAAATCCCCGAACTTTTATCGTGTAGTACCATGCACGCCTTTGTCCCAGAAATCCCGGGAACTTCGGCGGAGAGCAGCGTTACCAGGGATATTTAAATGTTGCTCTAATTATTTGGTTACAACGGCTGCTCGAATTATTAACGACGCTTCCCTGATTGTGATACGGTGAACAAAGAAACGACAAGACGTTCTAGGGAAGATAAAATGTTGTCCTGAATGTTGAGTTTTATTTTATTCTTGACAGAGAATTTTTGTAACGTTTTCTTTTGTTGATCTGTTATTGTTTTAAATTATGGAATTATTTACTGGACTTTCTGTAGGATTATTTGTTGCTGTGTATATAAGATAGAACTACCAGATAAGTGAAAGCGATCCATTTCAGACTTCTGTTATAATTGTGAATTAGATTTTTAAGGAAGTCATTTGTTAACGTGAATTGTGGAATATGGAGCAGTGGGAATCTTAATGAATATGCTATTGTGTTTGAGTAATTAAATAATTTGTAATAATAGCAATGCGATACTAATATTAGTTGATTAAGTAATCTATAGTAATAGTAATATGATATTAATATTAATTAATGAAATAATATATAGCAGTAGTAATACACTACCATCATTAACTAATTAAATACTCTATATCAGCAGTAATATATTACCAATATTAAATCCTTAAATAACCTAACCATCAGGACCACAATACAAATCATAAAATAATCTATATTTCATAGATCGAACAATCTACGTTAAAACAACTGCAAACCATTTTCGCAGTAGCGCTAATATTAAAACAATCTCGAAAGTCGTTACAGATGGGAACTGAAATATTCAGTACTCAATCCTCGCGAATAAAAATATACGTACAAGCGTACCGACTTACATGATTAAAATCGATCACGAGACCGGATCGATCAGCATCCGATAGGAACTGGGTTAGCCATTCTTGGAGCATGTCCGGTCGCAAACAGAACATCCGAGAACGTAATTAGTCACCGTGAAATTTTCAGCAGCCCGCATTAATTATTCAGCACGACGCGGCGTGTCGTAACTCGAGAAACTTTCTTTTCAACTGTTTCGCGGGTAACAAGGCTTCTTAAAAGCATCCAGCGACTGACCCCACTTTCATCGTACACATATTTCACAAGCTTCAGCGAGATATTAAAGCCGAGACGTTTATCCCGGCCGGGACTCGAAGAAAATAAGGAACTCTGCGTTTCTGTGGAACCGTTGAACGCGACCTCGGTCGTTGACGTTATGTTGTATTTAATGAATCAGACAAAAGTCGCCCATCTTGTTTTTCAATAAATAACATAGCGTATGAAAGATGAAACAGGATTAATATTCTAATTACGAAAATTTATATTTCAACATTTAATTCGTTATAAATATTCAACTGTTATTAGGTATACAATAATTCGTGAATTATTCAGAAGTTATAGTACGTAAAATTACTGTCTGATGATTAACAGAAGTTCACTTAGAATGATTCGGATGTTTTCGAACATTTTTCTTCTACGATACGTTTTCCTTCAATTGTTTCTAATAATTTAAATATTTGAATTATATATTATTATTATTCTAATACATATATTCAAAGATATATTAAAACTGTTGAAGAAAAATGTATCGTAGAACAAAAATTTTTGAAAACATCTGAAGCACTTTAAGCGAATTTATGTTTATTATTAGATAGTAATTTTACGTAATTTATAAATAATTTACGTAATTTATGAATAATTTGTGAATTATTGTATACGTAATAAGAGTTGAATATTTATAACGAGTTAAACGTTAAAATATGAAGGTTTTGTTATTAGAATATTTATTGTATTGTATCTTTAATTAGAATATTGAAATATTATGTGAAGATAGATTTCCCGAGTCTGTTGTGCAAGCGTTAAAAATATTTAATATTTTATTCCAAATGTTGGTTAGAATCGTACCTAATCGAGATTTTTAATCAAGCTTGTCGAAAACCGACGCGACCGAGTGGTAAACTTCGTTGATATGGAAAACCGATAACCGGCATTCACGTATTAATTAGATTTGAGACTGAATAGTTAACATAGTCATAATTACACGCATACTCCTCCATCGATGCTAAGAGAGAGAGAGACGATACTTAGCGGTTAAATGAACTTTGCGCTATAAATAACTAATGCGCCCCGTCGTTTAGGCATTTCAGGCGATGTAACTAATAACGATTAAACTGTTAATTAATTATTCCCTAACAAAGGAGAGCAGGCACGGTAATTGCTAATTACCGCGATGTTAAAGAGCGTGTTCTTCCGGACAGCGAAAACCTTTCAGCTTTCGTCGCACTGTGACAACGATTTTAGCATTGCACGTTCCCTTATTTCTATCACTATTTGAAAGCCATTCCGTATGCAATTAATTACAGCTTTAAAACACCAGGACGTTATATAAGTGATTAATAGTTCTTAAATTATAGCCCTCCAAATCTATACACATTTTACGAATCAATTTACAATAGAAATTTGAGAAATACTTCTCTAGTGAATTAAAGTATTTATTACAACTTCATAAAATAACTTAATTCTCAAAAATAATATAAATTCATAAATTCCACAGTCTATCGAATATTAAAAAAGATTCAACAAAATTGGGAAAATATCTATGTTAATTGGGAAGATGTTTAAAGATAATTAGGATAATATCCAGCATTAGAAAAATAGTATTGCGATGGAAAATAGTTTTTTAGTTTAAATAAATAATATATAAAGCACTTTGGTTTGGATGTTTTATGTATGTATGCATTAGTGTGTCAATAGTATGAGGATTAAATAAAAAATTATCAATATTGAATTCGAATTATTGCATTGTGTAATTGAATTATAATCATTGTTGACGGTGTCTGACTAGACATAGTTATATTCCACTTCAAACTCTTTGTTCTTTAGCTTAAATATTTACTGTGCAGAGTGAATTGGATTTTAAATATTGCAGCAGATTGGTCAGTTTGAACACTTTAGATCTAATTATAGTTTATCGTGTCTGACCTAGCACGGTTATATTCTACTTCCAATGTGTTGACCGTTGGGTTAAACATTTACTACATAGCCTGAGTTGGTTACTACCTTTACTATAAAATACTGCCAGGGAAATGATTCATAGGTATGTAAATTAAACTAATCACTTGTCCCAATCATAGCAAAAAATTCTAACATCATTTCTAAATAAAAAAGCTGGAATTCCTTCAACTATTTTCTTGTGCACCCTTTATAAATGATTTCACGAGAAACCACCCTAAAATCCTAGAAAACAATATCACTTCCCTTTAATCACAAATTGAAACCAACTCATTCAAAAAACCGGCAAACCTAATAATTGTAACATTATTTCCAAACAAGAATCTCAAAATCTCTAAACCATTTCCTTCAATTTATAAATAATTTCATAAGAAACCAGCCTAAAACCCTAAAAAATATCACTCTCCCCTTAATCAAAAATTGAAACCAACCCCTTCAAAAGCCAACAAACCTAATAACTTTAACATCATTTCCAAACAAGAACTTCAAAATACCTCAACCCTTTCCTTTAATTTGTAAACAATTTCACAAGACACAACCCTAAAACCCTAAAAAAATGAAATCACTTCGCCCTCGACCACAAGCTGGAAATAATCCCCTGAGGGTCCCAACGAATATAATACTTCTCGTCACTGTACCATGTAACGTCAAGATTAAATCAATCTTCCTCGAATTCTATCGGTATCTGTCAATGATCCCGATACCGTGGAATGGTTGAGTCGCCGTGCCGTCGATGACAATCGCGTTCGAAAATCTATCGACAGTTTAGCGAACCCGGTAACTAACTTCTCCCATCCAGTTTCGGAAAATGTCGGTGACAAAGAGAACGTCAAACAATGTCGTGGCACGGGACGCCGCGTGCGCGAGCGAAGAAGAGCGGAGAGGGGAATTTATCGGTGAAATGATGTTCGCCGGAGGACGTGTCGCTTCGGAAAAGATTAAGAACGGTCGGTTCACCCGTTTGATATCGTTATAAGCGGGGACATTATGTAGTCGCATTAAATTATGAACGATGATGGATCACTATGGAGGAATATCGAGCGGCGCCGCCGCACAGTGCGAAACGACCATTTTCTGGGCGAAACTCAATAACTTCGAAAGTATCAGTGATAAAAAAAAAACGTTTTAGACGAAAATCGTAAGGTACAGAGCTAAATATATGGTGCTTATATTTTTGTTCGCAATATGGGAATATTACGAAGTTTCTTCGATGACAATTGACACTTTGCGATTCGATTTCAACGTTATATAAATAGAGAAACGGAGTTTATTCGCAGAAAATTGTTATTTTTCTAATGAAAATCACGTTGTATAGCAGTGAATACTTAACAATACGTTGAAAACCTTCGGTTTTTGTTATGTAAGTAGTAGAATTTTGAGACTTTGTCCACAGTACGATCAAACGGCCATTTCTTCGACAAAGCTCAAAATTATAAACACCATATGTTCAGTACTGTGCCTTACAACTTTTGTCTGAAGAATTTTTTGTATCACTCACTTCTGAAGTCATTGAGTTTTGTCCAAAAAATTACCGTTTGGTCGTACGGTGGGCAAGATCTGAAAATTCTATTTACTATAGATACTACAGATATTTCGCGTTCCGATTCAAGCGTGATATAAAGCGAGAAACGAAACTGCTTCTCACAGAATCGTGAATTTCAAATAAATATTTTATATAGCACCGACCACTCAGCAACACATTGGCAACGTTCAATTTTCGTTGTGTGAATAGTCGAATTTGTGGGTTTTGTCCACACAACACCGCGCCGTGCGCCATAGCGATACGTCTCGCCTAGGGCGTTAGATAAACGCAATCTCCCGGTGTTTAAGCGACATCACTCTCGCCGGATATCTACGCTCCCCGTTCGCGAAGGTGTTAATACACACTTTCGGGCCCGGCTCCCTATTAATTTCCCCTTCAACGTCACCGAGCGAAATTTCATTAAGCTCACATAATACCGGAGAAGAGCCCTCGATGATATTCGTTTAACTCTATCGTCTCGCGTGAAGTTATCCGAGCTTTTCCGACCGTGATCGCGTCTCAGTTGGCTTCTTCTGTTTCTCCCGCAGCCCGGGACGCGAACTTTCCCACACGGAAGTTCCGAAGGATGCGCAGAATTCGGCAAACGCGACTCGCGAGATCCTTCTTCCCTAAAATTCACGCGAGCAGCTAACTCCGCTTAGGCTGGAGTCACACGAGCGTTGTTTCCTGCGCAACTCTGCCGTATCTTACACAGGGTGCGAAGGAAATAGGTGAACAAACTTTGGTATCGTGTCCTACTGTGCCTGAGGAAAATTCTTCAAACAAGCGTAGATCCGGAAACTTGATTCCGGAATATTGACGCGTGGATATGTGCCTATTCGATGTTTGAATATAATCTGAATGCCACTGTGAAACGTCCGGATTCTACTGTTTTACTGTGAAACGTGTATATATTGGATTATCCTCTAAATAATGTGGTTTTTTTATTTCTTTTATTTTTAAAAATAGAGATAGAGATAGATAGAGATATATAGATAGAGATAAACTTTAAAATAAAATTTTTATTTTAATTTAATATTTTCCTGCATTATCTATAAATTATCTATCTACACGTTATAAATATTTAAAAAAGTTATGTTTTCCATTATTTGTACAAATAAAAGAAATGTTAAAAATTGCATTAATATGTGATGACCCAGTATACGAAACATCTGGCAATTAGCTTGATTACTGTGGGGAGAAGTAAGAATTATCGATGGAGATCGTGGCAATCGTCAAATTGTAGCAATATTATTATATTCATATTATACAATTATTATTATGATATTATTGTTATCGTGTTATTATTGTATTATATTATTACACATCTCAAAGTATGCGTCATCTTACCATACTATGCAAAATAATGTAACGCCACAATGCAGCGCTGCAACGTTCATCCTTTCAACGCTCACGCGATCCCGGCCTAAGTTACCGCATCCGTTCCGCGCGATCGCGTTCACGGATGAATAACGCTAGCTTCCGCGTAGAATTCGTGAAAAGTCGCGATTTTATCGTCCGTGAGATCGCAGGCGCGCGCCAGTCCCTCGGGCGACGGGATCGAGCTTAAGACAGGGAGACAAGGAAGCGGGGCATATTTAAAAGCGACGCTGAATACGGATGAAAAGACCGCTGCTTCGGGACACGTGAATGCGGCGAATGCGCTACGGTGAGTTTGCTACACGGTCTGGGGGACCGTCCGTCCGAGGATATCACGGTGAATAGAAAATTATCCAGTTGATTATTCTGGCTTGCCGTGGAAACTTGTCCGAGGCTGATCAGTCATGTGTTATTCTACTTAAGGGTTTTAGTGTTTCTTGTGATTTTTATTGTGAAATTTATTTGATTTCGGAAAGTGGCATGTTATTTTCATGGTCTTTAAATTTGAAGTATGTTTAATTAGATACTAATTTTTTGGTACATTAATTATTTGTTGGCGATGATAAATGGAAAATTATTCAGTTGATTACTCTGTCTTGCTTTAGAAACTTGTCTGGGGTTGATCAATCATATGTTGTTCTACTTACGAGCGGAATTTCATTTCAATGAAAAACAAGATTCTCTAACATTTTCCGCAGAAAAAACTGTAAATGATTCTTAGCTAAAACTTTTCAATCGTTCTTATTATACTTTTATTAGGATTCATGAATTTTTTCAGTAGCCTCATGAGATTTGATTTATGAATTTAACGAATCATGAAGTATTTAACATAAATGGAATATATGTTGGACGATAAACTGCTTAACTTCCTGACTCTCCACGTCGTAAATATATTATCTACGCAATTATTAATTTATACGTGTCATATACAAAGTAAATATTAATAACCTCACACAAACATTACATCACTCATTTGTCAAATACATGACACAAAAAAGATTCAAATTACACAAGAAAATTTATTTCTCTGACCTTCTTTTAATTCTGAACAATCATTTCCAATATCTTCTCGTGCAAAAATTTAAAAAAAAATAACTTTGACAATCGGGAGATTAATAGAATTTGCCGTATTTTTAATGACATTTCCCGAGAACTCTCTGATTACGTATGTACTCGTGATGATGCGGTATCGAGCAATTCGGTAAATCACGATGCGGCTGGACTAATTATTTTCACCGACCGATTCAGCGTTGATCATTCTCAGCCACTCCGCATAATCCAATCAAACGTGCCGTTAAATAACACTGACCCCGCAGAACCTCTCACCTAATCGTTATCAGGCGCAAATTAATCGTCCCTGATATATGGGACGAAATAATTTCCAGCTGGAGGCCTGCAACGATTCTCTCTGGGCTTGTTGTTCGAATGAAACAATGGAACTTTACAGATAATTGTTTCCTGCTGCCTCGTCCCGTTACATCTGCACTGGGTCAAGAAGTTACCACACTTTGATTTTGTCGTAACTACTTTACAAGGGGAAAATAACGCTACAATTCCGCACGAATAACGTAGATTTAAGGAAATTGCTTAACAATTGTTAATAATTCGTCAGTTAACAATTAATAATTCATCATTTAACAATGGTTAATAATTCATCATTTAACAAGTGTTAATAATTCATCATCCAACAGTTGTTAATATTTCATCATATAACGTGTTAGCTAATAATTAACAAATTTATATCAGTGTGTGTAAAATATTAACCCTACGAGCAAACTTGCTTTTTTCATTTATTGTCATAATTCGAGTACAGGAATACATTGTTGAACCTACTTTTCACAAATTATATATTTTCATAATACTTTTCGCAGATCTTTTCCGGTTATTCACATTCGAACGACGAATATTTCCCACGATAATATTTTCGGTAGGTAAAAAGAGACATTATATAACGAGGAATTAAGTTCCACGAAAATATTATTTTCCATTTGCGCGTATGTAACATTAATTACCTCGCGCGGTGAACACAGAATTTCTTTCTGTACAGTGAAATGTTTGACATTAAAAACGCCCTCATGAACTTTCCAGGGAAAGAACCGAGAGGGAAAATATTAAAGAACTTTATCAACGGTAAATGAATAAAAATCCGGAATCTGTTGATTATTAAAATTAAAAAAAGAAAAAGGCGTGGAAATGTCCATTCGTTGCACCGTAAATTTCTCGTTCGTGTTCTCTCTGAAAGAGTACCATAATCTGCGGAAATCGCGGACGAGTCCGAGAATATCGAAAAAGCAATTTTCCCCTTGTTTCCGAGAGAGTGAGGGCGGCGTGAGGGAGCTGCAGGAAGAATATCGGAAAACAGTATTTCTTTGTTAACGTTTAATTATTCATTCGAGATGGGGGAACTCGCTTAAGGAGAAACTCTTTCGAACCGACCGACCAATTAACCCCTTGTCCTACAACATCGACTCGTGATGAAAATATTAAATGGAATTCGGCAAGTCTAAATGTTATTTACTTTTATGAACTTTTGTATTATATTATATTATATTATAATTATATTATATTATATTATATTATATTATAATTATATTATATTATATTATATTATATTATATTATATTATATTATATCAAATCATATTATATTATATCATATCATATTATATTATATTATAATTATATTATATTATATTATATTATATTATATTATACATAAAAATAAACATTTGCATACAATACATTATACAACACAATATATAACGTATATAATACAAACTTTTACTTCACCATATTATATGCAACATATATTACAGATAAAGAATAATATTATATATACACATTTATTTATATTATTTCTAAGTAGTTTTTATCAGAGCAGTTGTAAAAGAAATCCTAGAACGATCGATTGACAACTCGCTATTCCAAGAACGTTTCGAAATGGATACGAGAGGGATGCTAAAGTATTCGATTAATTTTCTAGAAAGTAGCCTTTTCTTGCTACCCTCACTGAAGTAACTCAACTTCCGGCGTGGCTGTACAGGGAGTACGGTAAACTTTTCCCCAGGCCGCCTTCAACGAAAATTTCTGTCAAGATGTCGTTTCTTTTCTCCCCCGGCGTGCACTTCAAGAATTAGCTTCTCGGAGCTTCTTCAAAGTATTCTCGATATTCTCCATTTGGATAATGCGAGTTCGGAAGACACGGGTAAACGAATAATTCCTGTTATAATTTCTTTAATGGGGATGCTTCTTCGGTTCTGATTGGAAATGTTTTCTGACGACTGCTGATTGGTTTAGGGCGGCTCTGATTTATAAGATGGATCTGTCTTGTTTCTTTCTTCGTTGGATTAATTTGCCTGTATTCTTTTAGTGTTTTTAGATTCCTCAAAGAGGTTTTTATGTGACTCTTTCGTTTCTTGGTGTAATTGATATTTTTGTAATTAGTTTAGAATGTTTTTGATTTATAAAATTGATCTGTTTCGTGTCTTTCTTCGTTGGATTAATTTACCTCTATTCTGTTAGTATTTTTAGACTGTCAAGTGAGATTTTTATACGACTCACTCATTTCTTGGTCTAATCGATATTTTTGTAATTAGTTTGGAATGTTTTTGATTTATAAGATGAATCTCTTGCATTACTTTCTTTATTAAATCAATTTTTCTGTATTCTATCAGTGTTTTTAGACTTTCACATGACAATTTTATATAATCTGTTTCATGATTTAATTAATATTTTCATAATTGGTTTGGAACGTTTAACGTTCATAGGATGGCTCTGTTTCATTAGTCTCTTTGTAGTATACATATTCCGGTATTCTATCAGTGATTTTAGACTTTTACGTGACAGTTTTATCTGACTCACTTATTCTTTAGTCTAATTGATGTATGTATAAGACTCCGATTGCTCGCCATTTTTAATTGCTTATGAATGTTTAATAAATGAGAAGCATTAGAATGAATTTAGTTTTATAATTGAACCTCGCAATGAACGCTGTAATTCTACAAGAAAAGTGAAACGAAAAACGTAGAATGAAATATTTTCCACTGCGGACTCGGTTTTCGTGAAAATTGAGTTTGAGCATGTCGTTGTCGGCTGTTACTCGAACGAGTGTGTGCTTGCGAAACGCTAAAACTGGATTTTCTCGAAAACGAAATTTCAAACGGAAAAATTTTCCGTACGTTTTCGGTTTACTCTTTCATGCAGATTAACTCTCCGTCGATTTTACTACCCGTATTCAGCTGAGTCAGCAAAGCGCAGGTGTGCTTCAGAAACTTTCAACTATAATTTTGCAGTAACCTGGACAGGAAAAATCGTGTATAAACATTCAACTTACTCTTTTATGAAGAGTCACTTCTTCAAATTTTCTCTGCTTACGTGACTTCTTTATATTCTAATCTAACCATATCGGATCGCTACCCTTCATTCTACTCATTCATCCCTTATTCTCAATATCACCCTTACCAGATCATCCTAACAAGTTAACTAACCAGAAATCTATTAACAATAAAACAAGTTTCCCTCGTAGAGAAAATTACAAGACAAAGAACTAAGTTTCATCAAAATCGAATTTCCAAAAGAATTATTCTTCATATCCACCCACACGACACTGATATTACTAATAGCACGGAGGACAAATTATACAAAAGATTCGCAAGGCAAAGAACCAAAGTCTCCTCACCAATTCGAAACCAAATTCCATATCCTTCCTTTCTACACGATCATATGACTGATGAATATTATTAATTCCATTAAAATTTACCAAAACCAGAAAATACAGAAAAATGGACTTAACCGTGGCTTCTGAGCGACTCGTATCATCAACATCCCCAACCAACAAACATTATGCACCCCTCGACCAACCAAAAAAGATTACCAACCCTCACGAGTTTAATCACAAAGAACCAAGCTCCAACAAAATCAAATTCAAAAAAAAATTACAGGACAAACTATACACCTCAACTAAAACATTCCTAACCCTAGCGTAATCCCAAAAAGAACCAAAGTCTCCTCCCGAAATCAAAACCAAATATCTTTCCTTTCCACGCGATTGTAATAACTTCTGTTCCTATTGTGGGAATGGATGTATTGGAGTGTGAGAATAGATATATCGATGAGTGATGAATGTGTGTGTAATATTTGAATGACGCGTCTGTGTGTGTGAGCGCGTTTTGAATGAATGTTGAAAGCATTGGAATATTCTTGACTAAATTGATTTTCTCTATATTGATTTTTATGTTAATAATGTTCGTTTTTTATGAATCTAGAATATTCCAAATCTACGTGAAGTTAATGCATGGTAATGAAAGAATGTTCTAGAAAGTGTGCGAGTGAGACAAAAGCATCTGAGTGTATAAATAGTGTGTGCATTGTTTGATTTGTTGTTTGTTTTATTGTCAGCTGTGATGAAATAATTATACTGTTTCAAATAAAATTCTCTTTCTGCACTATTACTTTGTGCTTTTTCAATGTTTGTTACATATCATACTTTATAATTTTAATATAACATTACCCAGAAACGCCAACACCAACAAACATACACCCTTCGACCACCCAAAGATTACCAACCCCTACGAGTGTATCACGAAGAAAACTACAAGACAAAGACCCAACAAAAGAATTATTCTCCATCTCCACCTACAACACAAAAATCATCAACAACACACAGGACAAACTATACACCTGAACTAAAACATTCCCAACCCCCACCCTCAATATCCTTAATCAAGACACAGTATCGTCCCTTGTCTTGGAGCCGTCCCTTCCCCAAGAAAATCGAATTGAAAATAAATTCCACACACTTCCTCTCCACTTGATCGCGTCATAAATATGCAACGGTGTCAGCAGCCCCGGACACGAAACACCGTGCGCCGGACCCGTCCCCGCAGCCCCATCAGAAACTGTTGCTCCCGGTGCACACGGTAACAGGATTTCCCGAAGATCGTTCGTCGATCGTCCGTCACACGTTCGAGCGGGCGGCACACGTTCCGCGGCGCGCGTCCGCGTCAGTCGATTTCTGTGTATCGACCCTGCAACCTGTGTCGAGTTCGAATCAATAACGAATCTCTCTGTAGTTCTGTCTCCCTCGCACGCTCCGGCAACCTCCTTTCTCCCCGTCGCTCGCTCGTTCCACCCGTTTTCCGGCCGCCACTAGCTCCTTTTCCTTCTGCCACAGAACCCGGCTCTAACTGCTTCTGTTTCACTGTTTCTGTCCCAGTGACTCCGCAGTGCTCGGACAAGAGGAACAAACGCGACGATAGAGAGGGAAAGAAAAGGAAGAGGGTGAAAGAGCGCGAATAAGAGAGGCAAAAAGGAGCAGACGGAGAACACTGTTGCTCGGAGGGGAAACTCGATCGGCGGGGATAATGGGAAACGCAGAATTCAATTTTTTCGGGGCGCAATTTCGCCGCGAGACGGTGGAGAAACTTTCGATAATTGGCTCGGTTAATCAACAGGTTTTACCCTCTGTCCGACGGTGGACAAAGGAGCGCGCTCGTAATATCCCGTTCCCGGCGACCGCGGTCCGCGGAAAAAGTTCCGCCGCGAAGACGATTTAATTGCGAACGCTGCGTAGTGCGGTCGAAGGGAAGTTTTTTGGAGGAAGCTTGGTAAGTTAGTATGAGTTGTAGAAATAAATGATTCAGACGAGGGTTGTAAGGTGTAGAGATGTATATGTGGAGGGTGTATTTTTGTTTATGTTACTAATATATTCTTAAGTCTGTATCTTACAACTTTTGTGTATTTCAATTCTACCACAGTCGAAGTTTCTATAGGAAAGTTTTAGAAAGTCAAGTTACTGTTCGATAGTTCTGGTGTTAACACTAAAACTGGCAAATGTTTAAAATTACCAACTTCTGGTAACTTCTTAATTTTGAAATGATTATAAAGACATTTGTCTGAGAAATCATTAGAGAAATTCAGTTAACAATTCGTGAACTGAATTAACAATTAATTACAGTCTGAATAGATGTTCTCTTGAAGTTTCTATACAGGAATTTCACAAAGTTAATTTAACTACTGTATAGTACTATTCATAAACATCCACTTGCACTGACTTTTAACCATACATCTCATCGTTTCTTTTATAAGATCATCGTGTATAATTATGTCGTCTTTTAAGTTGTTTTTTACAGAAAACATGATTTTGTCCATGACTCAAATTGACCCATGGAGGTCACCAGTGACCCAACCAAATTGAATTACTATAGTTCACTCAGTTAAACGATGATTATTTGAAAACATTTCTAAACTACCCGTAACGCTACCTAATGCGGTAACATTCAGCTAGAACAACGTGCAATAATAATAATTCAACTCAATTAAATGGTTTGACCCTTTGCGGTCGAGTTTCCATATCTAAATTCGAAAGCTGCAAATGAATAATTTGACCAGTTTGAGGCAGTTTCCTTTTTCTAGCATTTAAGGCTTCGATTCATAACTCAGCTGTTTTGTGAAAAATATTTTCGATAGTTCACAAAATTCTTGTCCGCAAAGGGTTAATATTATATTTCTTCCATTTTGTGTATTTTGCTTATAAAATTATGCGACGTTTAACGTGTTAAATCGTATACGACAGGATCAGAATAGAAAGAGAAGAAGTTTTCAACAAGAGCTCTTCAGCTTTGAATCGCATGTACCCTGCCGGACGAAAGTTCGTGATTGGCCGGGAAATTAATGGAAACAGAGATGCGCCGACAAACTTGAGCAACTGCAAATAATCGCGTTCGTTCGGGAGCGGCAAGAATCTGGGAGTTTCGGCGGATGTTTCGGGAAATATTTCGAAAGTTCCTCGCGCGATGCAAGTTTAATGAAAATTGCAGAGTGATTCTGGATTTTTAAGTGTGTTTGATCGTACATGTGAATGAAACATTCTCAGCGGAGTTGGTTGAAGGAAAATTAATTAATAAGTTGACGAGCAAGATGGACGACACGGAGTTTAAGTGATTTCTATGTAGCTAAAGTATAATTAATTTGAACATGATTTATGAAACCTCGATTTAATGCTATTTCTACCGAGGTGTCGACAGACGCCTGTCGAATTTTCGACTTAAAACTATTTTCCAACCTTAGTCATATATTCTGAACTGACCTTCGACTTTACCAATAACGATTATAACATTAACTACAGGAAATGTCCAAAATTCAATCAGGGAAAAATTGTTAAGCTAATAAAAGAATTGTAAGTTAAAATTTCAGAAAATGTCTTTTGACATCTTCGGCAGAAATAGCGGTTAAGTAACATGAAAATATTTGAAGTTTTTTAAGGTATTTAACAAGATCCTTCGAAAAATTAAATACATGTATGACAATGTAATTTTGTAGAATTATATTACTGATTTATTAATATTTTATTTATTTATTAATTTCATTGATTCTTTTATTAACACATTGCGCACTGGTAACGAGAAATCTCGGTTTTGTATGATGACACTTAGCTATGGAACTGTGCTAATTACCAGAGCAATGAAAAGAATATTAAATTTCATTCGAAGTGATTATCCGTTTAAAATATATTACATAACAATATAATACCTGCTTTGCAATTACATAGCAATATGATACCTACTTTGCAATTATAACAATATGATACCTGTTTTGCAATTATATAACAATATGATACCTGCGTTGCTATTATATAACAATATGATACCTGCTCTGCAATTGCATAACAATATGATACCTGAGTTTTTCAATATACAGTGATATAAGTTGACCTCATTGAAAATCGCCATTCAGACGATTCAATTTTCTAAAAATTAGCCAGTACGCAATGTGTTAAGAAAATACTTTGGTGCTACGCTTCAAAGGATTCACCATGTGTACGGTAAGACTACAAGCGTCGGCTCTTGATGTAAAACAGTATTGACGGATTCGTTGACAAGGTTATTGACATTGCATTGCTATTTCACGGTGGCTATAAACGCTCGGTTGCTCTTAGTCGCCGAGCTACGGTTCAATCAATCGGAATTGAAAGAGAAAGGTTGCTGAAACTCTATGCATAATGTCTCACGCGATTATTCATGAATCAGAGCCTGCAACACCAATGAAAAAGTAACTCCACCGAGCACAGAATTGAAAGGAATCACGGGACAACAGATAAACGATTTTAAATAAGTCCAGAAATCCATCAAACTATCACCACACAATTCCATAAACAAACCGTTTATTTCAAAAGTAGCTTAACACTAAAACTACCGAGATGAATTGACTTTTTTGAGGCTTTAAACGATTTACAATTCAGTTGGCGTATTGTGAAATCAATTTTTTTAATAATTCCTCAGAGAAATATCTCTTATCTTTAACCCTTTACGATCGGCACATTTTTCTGGTGACAGTGCCAACTAGTCGAAGCAAATATATATTCAAAGTTATTTTTATAATAAATATATGAATATTAAACATTTGTTGAAGTCAATGTGTTTTGTTGAATATAAATTAATTAAATAATAAATACGATAACTCTCGGATTAATAATTGCAATCGCAAAAGGCTCATAATTGCAAAAAGAAGAAACCAGGAATTCGGTAGTTTAAGTATTAAGTCCACTAGAAAAAGGAAGAAACCATCAAAAATAAAGAGATAGTATAGAATTAGATCTGTCATTAACTAGATGTTCTTGAAAACTACACTTAATCCACTTTCCAAACAAACAATTCCAATATTGAACCAAACTCCACATCGATTTTAATTAACAACTACACAAACTACCCAATCCCCAGTGCAAAACTCTGCGAGACCTAAAGTCAACCCATCACTTAATCAGCCTGACGAACGACCTAATTAGCCTTTCATCTGTCCTCTCGTTGCCAATCCGAATTTCCCCGATACATTCCCACGCAGCCAATCAAAACGACAAACAGAACCCTCAACGAAACACCCGATTCTCATCGCGCTAGACGACGAGTCATCCCCTAGCGCAAGCAGTTGCCTATTTTTCCACGGAACAACGGATAAATGTCCGTAGAACTAGCGTTAATAAAGGGACTGGAACCGTAGAGCAGCGTTCGATTTCGCGACCGAGCAATTTGCGGGAGCGAACAGTGGCCCAGCGACGAGCGGGCAACAAATGAATTGCCAAGGGATAAACGGTTGAAAGGAGGATAATGCTGGATAGTTAGCGCGTACACTTCGGGCGTGACGTTCGAACGACAGGGCAGTCGATTTGTTACGACGCACAGTCGCGGGTTTGGCCGTTGTAACCCTTCACGGACGAATATCGACATTCCGGCGAGATCAGATGTTCATATTTGGAAGACTAAGTCGCGAACAAATGATTTAACACGTTGACTTCCACGCCGAAATCACATGTTTTGCTCAGGACGCCGCTCAGAATATCAACGTTTTATATATCACTTATTCTTTCCGCGGCAAAAATAAAAAGGAAGCATTATTAATTATTTAATATCACGATTCCTACGTTACACAAGTATGTAGTTACCCACGCTACTGGACATTTGTATTCGACATCAGTTATCTTACAAACTATAATTATTTTCTCGTAATTTTGAAGCTCCGATCACCGATGATCACCATGGCGCTACAGAAGAAACAATTTGCAGTCACATATGACCACCGTGGCGGTCAACGTGTTAATTAGTGAAACAGCAAGAGATCAGCACGTAGTTTCCTATTCTTCTATTGTTCAAGCAATTGATATATATTGTAGTTTAGCTGCATCTGCTGAAAGTTTTATATATTTCAGAGAATCTTCGTCCGCAAGGGGTAACAGGTACGTTACCAATTAATAATTCATTCTAATACTAATATTAACTAGAACGATAAAAAAGCTTTTAAGACACACGTTTACTGAAGCGCTTGACACTAGAACTACCAGATGGGTCAAAATGACCCATTCCTAATTTCTTTTTATAGAATTACCGAGAAGGTACAGATGCTTCTCTGAGAAATCGTTAAGGAAGCTGATTTAGTAATGGCTACATTAAAATATAAACCGATTGAAATCTTAATGAATACACAGTTCTAAGTTTTATAAAGAAATTTGGAAAAGTCAGTCTAAGTGCTTGACAGTTCTAGTGTTAAAAAGAATAAGTAGGCATTAGAATGCAATGCGCTAGTTGTAATCATCTAATGCGCCACGTTCGGCGCGTGTGCCACGATTTGGCCATCCCTGATCTAGCATATGTAATGCGACAGAATTATGTATAACACGTCATTAGCAATTTCAGAGCAAAAACATGTCGACGTGGTACGTCTCTCCAGCGCAAGAGGTTACGACTGGATGCCTAAAATCAAAATCGCACGTGTTCAAGAAGCGTCGCTGATCGTCGACTGTTCGTCGATTATCGCTTCGTTCGACGCTCGTAATATTCCGTGCGCGAAAAAGGGTCTGAAGAGGGTCTGACCCGCTGCATTTGTATGATTTGTGCACGTCACGGCACGATTCTGGTATCCCCCGTGCGCCACGTTCCACCCTCAGCCCACGGTGACCCCCGTAAAATCGGCTGCTGCGAACAGCGCCTCGCAGCGCTGTAAATTTATCAGTATCGCGGAGCAACAGCAGATGCGGCGCGGCGTCAGGCGGCAGCCAGCTTTCCTCGGTCCCGGGTCATATAACTCTTTAATGCTCTGAAACCAACCCAGCCCCGCGGGAGTTTTCGTTTATTCTCGTTTCAGGTCCCACCGTCACACAATTCTTTTATCTCTCGAACAGAAACGTCTTTGTTCCCGCGGACTTCATTTTTCTTTTCCTCTTTTTCTACTCCTTTCTCCCCTCTCCTTTTTCCTTGTTACTCTTCTTCTTCTTCTTCTTCGTTCTTTTTTCATTCTTTTTGTCTGTCTCTTTCTCTCACTGTCTTTCTCATTTTTTTGTACTTCTCGCATGGCACGCGAACTACACACGGAGACAGTGTTGCGTCCATTGTGCTCGACAGGTGAGCGAACAGCGGACTTTGTATATATAGTAGCGCTCAAAAATTCTGGGGCAGATCGGTTTTAGAGCTTTTCTGAGACGATAAAGCCTTTAACACTTTGACTGCCACGGTGGTCACCGATGATCGGAGCTTCCAAATTGCCGAAGAACGATTACAATAAAAAACTTGATCTTAAATAAAAATGTTTAGTAACATAAGTAGACAGATCATAGCGTAATATGACTACTGTAATACTAAATCATTAATAATTATTTTCAAAATCATTTGCCTTTGTTATTAAAGAATGAGTATTACTATTCAAAATGGTAGAAATTCTCGTGGTAGTCAACGTATTAAGACGTTCTGTTATTAGATGTAAAGGATATATTGCGTGAGAGGGTACTGTAATAAAAATCTATCTATTCTTTATACAAATTTGTTTAGGAATGCGTAATAGATAATAATAGTGAACTTTCGAACAGGTCAATTTAGTTACTCTTTATACATACAGCTATGGTATCGATAATCGTGTAATCCACGATATCTTTCGACACCTTTGGTAGGGGTAGTGTTAATAACTTCATTAAAAGTAGATAATGAATTTGTTACTATTACAAGTTTCATATTTCTCGTTTACTTTCCCACGTAACAAAATCCCTAAAAATAACAAATCCACTGAAATCACAAGTCTATTACCCACATTCCTTTGAAGTATACGTGTGCACAGTAGGAAGGTTTCCTAAAAACGCAATACGTTTCAAAGTACTGTCGGATAGCAGCTGCAGTGCACAGAAGAGATATTAAAATGAATAAACTAGATAGGCAACACGAAACTTGTAATATCAGCGAATTCATTAATGAAATATTGAAAAATGTCTAGAATCCTTATCTGGTTTTTAAACATTAGAAGGACAAGGATTCTAGACATTTTTCAATAATTAATGAAAAACGTGATAGAAGAAATTTGTTTATTGAAAAGGAAGTTCCATTTGTGGTTGAAATTGTAAAAAGGAACATCAGTTTTTAGACATTAGAACAAGATGTTCCTTTGCCTAATTTCAACCATAAATATAACCTCCTTTTCAGCAACCAAATTTCTTCTATAAAATATTTCATTCAAATTCCTATTTATAAGAGCTTCGAACCAGCAAACGAAAAGAAACAGAAAAGAATTCCGAAACTCCATTGAAAACGAACGACGATCGACACCACCCTTCTTCCATGGAGATATGAAATTTATTTAGTTATTGTAAAGGAAGTTATATTTATGGTTGAAATTGTGAAAAGGAACATCTTGTTCTAATATCTAAAAAACTGAAGTTCCTTTTTCCAATTCAAACCACAAATATAACCTCCTTCTCAATAACCAAATTTCTTTTATAAAATATTTAATTCAAATTCCTATTTATAAGAGCTCCAACCCAGCAAACGAAAAGAAACGGAAAGAGTTCCGAAACTCCATTGAAAGCGAACGACGATCGACACTACCCTTCTTCCTTGGAGGTATGAAATTTAAAGGCGGCCTACACGTGCCTCCTTCGAAATGTTTTCCACGGAATAAATTTCAGGTTCAATTTCTCGGGGATCGGCCGTTGTACTCCGTACACCAACCCACAGGAATAGAGTGAGAGAATGCAACATATTGCAGTCGCGTACGTAACGCGAATATCAAATTCAGTCAATGCATAATTTGAATACAAATAGCCTCGGCTGAACTTCCGGTCCAACGGTGCGGTGAACCGATATCAATTGCAATAGTGAAAACTATTTAGATCGAACAGAGAAACTAAAAGGAACTTCAGAGAATAGAAAGACAATGAATGAAACTTGAAACATAAAAAGAAACAAAAGAATTCAAAAGAACTGAAGAATATTCATATTCATCAGATTTCATTTTAAATCTTCACCACGAGTCTGACACGATATCATAAGGCAAAAAGTTAAGTGTCTTTTGTTAAATAAACAACTCAAGTATCTTTTGAAAAATTACTCTTCAAACCCCATCTGTCTAGACCTTCACGCCCAATTTAATCGTGGTTCTACAATGGTGTTACGATCAACGATAAAAAATAATTTTACAGTACTGCCCTGGTAACCAGATAATCTGAACCACTTCGAAAAATTACTCGTCAAACCCCATCTATCTAGAATTTCACGCCCAATTGAATCGTGGTTGTATAATGGTATTGCGATCAACGGTAAAAAAATAATTTTACAGTACTTCCCTGGTAACCAGACAATCTGAACCACTTCAATTCACAGGGAACCTTCGGGAAACCATTTCGGGTCGTTATTAACCAGCAGAGACGCGGCTCGGGGGAAACGATAAAAAAAATGTTTCCATTTGTGTTTGGCCCGCTTTCGTCGTGAATCGTTTTTTTCGGTTAACAAGGAGAGGACCAGACATAAAAATCTGTTTTCGAATGAAACCCTATGTACGTTGCGGTACATATCTAGAAATGAGAAACCTTCGTGGCTTTTCTGGCAATGGTCATCCGTTTTCGAAAGAAATGAGTTGTATGTTACTATATAAGGCGATGAATAATATTACAATAATAAAATGCAGAATGTTCGGAGGTTATAATTGAAAGAATAGAAAAACGGAGGGAAAAGGAATTGTAAGCATGTACATTTGGAATTTACATCGTCATAGACGTGCTACCACTGTTACTAGAATAACTAGTTGTAGTAGGCTTCTCCTAATCACTTTTTTTTCCAAAGACGGAGATTGAAAATCCCACGTTTTGTGTCATTCATGTAACTTCATACCAATTTCTATATTATCCAATTATTCAATTTCCCAATTCTTATATTTCCTTTTGTTTGTTTTTACTAAAACATATTTATCTTGCTGTATTATTTCTGAATATAGTCTATATAGCAACTACTTCATCAATAATAATTTCTTCAAAAAAGAGAAAAATTACAGAATATTCTACATTCACGTTTACAAAGTATAATAACTGATAACAGAAGGAGATAACATTTCAATTGAATTTCAAACAACTGAATAATGTTTGTATTTGTTGAATCCTCTTTGAAGTATTCACCCAAAACCGCCATGAGCGTTTTTCATTTCTAGATATGTACGTGCATAGGGTTCCATTGAAAAACAGATTGTTATGTCTGGCCCTCTCCTTGCTACATCGATCCGTGATAGAGGTATGCATGGGCGAGATACACGTCGAATCATCATCGTCCCAAGCATGATGAACGCACTGGCTGCGCGTCGTAAATCGAGCCAGTCGCCGAAATATTTACCATTCTCGCCACACCGCTATTATAAGAGCCGGAGGAACGCGGGATTGCACCTACGACGTGATATCCGGATATCGTTTCGCTACTGGAGCGAATTTACGGGGGTGCGTGTTTTCGTTTTTCGATCGATAAGCGGACGCGGTCCAACGTAAACTGTTGCCGGCACCGTTAAACCGGCGAAATTTTTTGGAGATAGGTACGTATATGCTCCACGAACGCTCGTTGTTGCGGAATGCTCCTCCATTCGGTACGAACCCGACGGGAATCGTTCGTTTCCAAAAAATGCACGCTGGTGTTTTGTATGTTTAAACAGTCTTTCTGTTTTTAGATGTTTAAAAGGTTTTATATGGTTTCTGCTGGAGATAACTGTTTGTGGAAGATTTTTCCGAATATTTAAAATCTTCGTGAGATGACGTTAATTTTTTGAAACGAATACGTTGGAGATCGTTTGATTCTAAAAAATATATACCAGATTCGTTGTATCTTTAAACGATTTCATGTGTTAATCATTTATTGAAATGACATTTGAATCTGAATCTAAATTAATTCTCCATTGCTTTCAATCTAAAGTGATCTAGTTCTATGTTTTCAAAACATTATCCCGGCAGGAATTATGTTGTTCTAGCTTATTCGTCCTTGTAGCCGCGCCCTGTATAATATTTGCAACTTCCCGTTATTATTAGACTGCGAAGTACATACAGTAACAACGTAGACAGTTGTGTACGCACTGAAAATGGCAAGGAATTTAATCAACTGCGATGCAATTTCTGTTTTACGTGTACCTTGAAATAACCAAATGTCCGATTCTAGTTTTCGGACGTGTAACTTGTGAAAGTCTATTCACACAAACATCGTCGGTTCATTTTATAATTATATTCTGTTATCATTTTCTGTTAGAGAAACAATGGAAACCATAATTATTAAGTCTATCTGAAAATTCTGTCTAATAGTGTCATTTCAAGTTTCCACAGATGAGTCATTCAATAAAAATGGAACATTAATACCGATGGAAATGACAGTGGTCAATAAATATTAATACATTGCGTACCAATTTCGAGAAACCTGAATTGTATGGTGATTTTCAGTGAGATCAATCTATATCACTGTATACAGAAAAACTAGAATATCATACTGTTATGTAATATATTTCAAATCAATCGGTTCTAATCAAATTTTAAGATAATCAGTTCGAATCAAATTTATGTTTCTAAATGCTGTGGCAATTAGCAAAGTTACACAGCCAAGAGTCTCTACATAAAACCGAGATTTCTCGTTGCCAGTATGAATACACCATGAATTCCCGTAAATAAACACATTTTCTTCTATTCCGCACGCGCGTACGTGCATAAATTTCCATAAATACATAAGATATCCACGGTGCGACGAGGTTTCGCAAAAAGTTCCCGGCGACAGAGTATTATCTAAAAAAAGGAAACGTTTCGTTCCCCGCGATAAGAGGACGGTTTACCATGTTCCGTACGGAACACCCTGTACAACGGTCCCCGTCCCGTTGATATCTTAGAAAACTAATGCTGATGGTCGATAAACACGCCGCGTTTATCCGTGTGGAAGGCTTTCTTCCTGCCGTCAGTGCTGGGGATAGAGCGAACAAAGGCACGCAATCAACCGCGAAACACACGAGCCGAGCCGAAACTCGTCGCTAATTCCTTTCTCACGCAGCATACGTTCTGGCCGAATCAACTCGCCGCAATGTTTCGTTCGAATGATGAATTAACCCTTCGCAATCCGAACATTTTCAAGACTTTAACAGTTCATTTCTATAGAACTTTTAACACGTTGACTGCCACGAGAATTTCTAGCGTTCTAAGTAGTAATACTCATTCTTCAATAACAAAGACAAATGATTTTGAAAATAATTATTAATGATTTAGTATTACAGTAGTCATATTACGCTATGATCTAGCTACTCATGTTACTAAATATTCTTATTTAAAATCAAGTTTTTTATTGTAATTGTTCTTCAGCAATTTGGAAGCTCCGGACATCGGTGACTACGTAGCAGTCAACGTGTTAAGAACCGAAAATTTCGGAAAAGGAAAATTACAGATGTTCATGGATCTTTTAAATTTCTTTTGTCGATTTACACTATTGGAATGAAAAGAAGAATTTTACAATTTGAAATGAATCATATATCTGTGAAATTATGTTTCTATAGTAAAGATATCGGAGTGCAACGGGTTAACACTGAAACTGACAGATGGAACAAAATGACCTATTCCTAATTTCGTCTTTTTGCAATTATTAAAAAGATAACAGATGTTTCTGTGAGAAATTATTAGAGAAATTGATTTAGTTTAACTACTGTGATTTTAGTTTTAGCTTTAATTGTATTCGATACTAATGAACAACTAGTCCATTGATTGAGAATTTTCTGTAAATAGAGACAAATAGAATTTAAAGGTGGAATGAATGAAATTTTAATGAGATATCGATGAAGTTCGTGTAATGCATAAGTATAAATCTAATAAAATATCCCTGAAGTTCATATAATAAAGAAGTAAAACTCGAATGAGAAACAGATGAGATCCACGTGACAAATAAATAAAATTCGAATAAGAACTTAGCGAAATTCACCTGACAAATACATAAAACTCACATAAGAAACTTGTGCAAAATTTACAGGAAACTTTGATTTTTGAAATGAAAATCATTGTGTATAGCAGGGATTACTCAGCAACGCATTGGTAACCTTCAATTCTCGTTATACGAATAGTCAAATGTTCAGATTTGTTCCACAGCCGTCGGCACTGTGCGCTGTCGCGATAAATTGCCGGGAAATTCTCGCTCGGCGCATAATTCGAACCAGAAGGAGTCGCTGTTTCCACCGGCGAAGTTAAATATTTTGCTTCGAACGGCAAAGGAGCCGCGATGACGCGAATTCGACGCCAGACGCCGGGAATAAATACCGCGCACTCAATAAATTTAATGATCCGCCACTTCTCGGAAGCGATCCCCGCGTTCGATCGTTCGCATTTCCGCGGAATATAAATTATTTAGACGGCGAGCAGTGCGCCCAGAAAAATTTCGGTCACGCTTCCCGCGAATTCCGTTCTCCCGGCTGTCTATAAACCGCCTACAGGTTCCCTCGAAAATTTATATTCGATTCCGCTGGGATCAACGGTGAATTTCACGGGAATACTGCCTGGAAACGTACGGACTACGTCGTCGCGTGGAACTCTAACGTCCGAAGTTCGTCAGTAAAAACGAGAATGTTTGTTATAACGTCCGACGACTGCAGGTTATAAAGAATTTGTAGAGTAAACGAAGGAAATAAAGGGAATCTGCTTCTTTCTATTTGGTTTCTGTGTTGTGTAAGAAATTAGAATTCTTGGGGAAATAAGTAACGAAGTGGTGTTACGTCACAGATCCGGCTCGAAGGACCAAAAAATGTTACGTCGGTAGCGACTCCGGTTCGAAGGACCAAAAATGTGACGTCGCCGCGTGGCAACCTCGTTAGTTTCACGCCCGTACACGATTATTAACGCGGATTTAATTCCTCGGCTGGGGTTGTAAATCTCAGCTTTAACTTTAGGTCTCGTTAATACTCGCGACGCTTCGATTTCCAAATTTCTTTAGAAATCGACTGATTCGATTCTGATCTCCGAATGATTGAGATCAGACCACCGGTTTCTCACGATACTGAGAACCCGTTTGATGTTGCGTGTTTCGAGACGAACGAATTCTCGAATTTCGAATTGGATGCTTCTTCGGAGTGTGAAGCTGGAGTGTAGTTGTCCCGAACGATGGACTTGCAGAATCTGATAGAATCTCGTTACTCCGAACGGTTGAGTGTCTGAGAATCTGATCGGTATCTGCTTGGTGTCTGAATGACAATTCGTAACTGTCGTGACTGATTGTCCCGAACGATGGACTTGACTGGAAGACTGAGTTTCTTGATTGAGATCGTAACTGAACTGATCTGAATGAATGTTTGTCCCGAACGATGGACTTGATGAATGTGTGAATGAATGATATCTCGTCACTCCGAACGGTTGAGTATCTGAGAATATCGTCACTCCGAACGGTTGAGTGATTCTGAACTATTCTGATTGATGTTAACTGCGTAAATGCGTAAAAACTTGATAACTGAACTGCGATTCTGCGTAACTGCATAAAAACTGACGCGAGTGCGATCCTGCAGGTGTTTTTATACAACACCTACAGGTTTTGTGTCGAGTGCGCTGATTGGAAAGTCGAAAATACCCAATCGGCGCATAATTCCAAAAATCGGGGGCGTCTTGGACACCCTGGCCAGCCCTCTTGGTGCAAGGGTGAGGGCAATGGCCACGTGCGAGGGATCCTCGAAAATTTGCCGATGCCTTGGAAATTTCCTACAAGTTGACTCATGTCTGGCGGAACCGTTATGAACGAGGTTCGAGTCGACCCTTCGGAAATTCCCGGTTTATGATATGGTCGGTTGTCTGTACGAACGAAGTAAAAAGTCCAAATTGTTGTCTGGACATGCGCGGATTAACTAAATGATTTTATCATGGTTTAGGGTGAAATTGCCCCCTTGTAACTAAAATAAGTAAACTGAGCTCGAAAAAAGCTAATCCCGAAAGTAAATTTGTTGACACGTCCATATCATAAACGAACCTTCGAGGATTTTCGCCGTTTTGTTCCGCATCGGACGGAACAAAGTGGAGTTTTATGAATAATTATCAGTAGTAGCAGTCATTGTAATTATTCTTATAATACTGATAATTGAAAGATGACATAATTATGATATAACGTTAGATGTAATATCAGATTACTTTCTTCCTCTTGAGAAATTTGATGTTGGCACTTACAATCTTTTTCACAAGTACTTCTGACTTTTTAACTTTTAGCAGAAATATGTGTTGCAGTAAATAAACGATGTTCGTTTTGTGGGTGTGATTTGATTTGGCTCTCGTTGATGGTTCCTCACTTTCACGACCGTTTAAACAAACGCTCCCCTTCGACGAAATAAGTTCTACTCTATGAACTCGCGATACAATTATAGCTTAATGGAGTTCAGTCATTTGTTGCTGACTCTCCGAGCAGTAAACTTCGTTCGTTGTGTAACCGTGGCGCACTGGCGGGCCGACGTAGACTTTGAAATGCAATTTTCGAACGGAATTCCGATAAATCGAGACAAACGCTGTAGCCTTCTCCGAGAAAATGACCGGACAATTATGTAAAACGGAACAATCGCCGAGGGAAATTTTAATAGAGTGATAGGTAAAACGAGCGAAACGGAAAATGAAATATCAAGGGGTGAAGTGCACTTGTGAGAGAAATTAATGGGTACATTTATGCGATATTGTAAAATCAACCCAAGTTGTACAATCAGGTTATCTGATCTCTATAGTTTATCGCAATCTGTCACAGAACGGAATGAGTACAATTTACGTGAGTACAGGTAAAAATTTATACGGTGGTTTGAAAGTAAAATTTATCTACAAATCTACAAATCTACAAATCTACATCTATCTATATTCTATAAATTCTGTAAACTCTGTAAATTCTATGAATTCAAAACGACGAACGTTATTTATGTTTCCACGATTTTGAAATAAAATTTAAGGAAGAAAAATTTACAAGGTTTTCAAACTTGAAAAATTGTGAGCAGTAGGCACTGTCGAGAAAAACAGTGTCTTTAGCTTACATTGATTAGCATTAAGAGCCTCCATTACCAGCCTGCAAATTTTAAGCACTTGTGAATAATCTGTTGGTACTTAAGTGAGCTTATACACTTTAAAAACATTAATTAATTATTCATGAGGTTTCTGTCTTACTCCGAGCTAGACAAAAGTGTACTTAATATTTCATCGACTACAAGCAGTATATTTAGTATCTACTCGACAAGATAAACAATTTTCTCCTTCAAAAATAAAAAAATGAACAAAGGTAATAGATAATTGACTAAATCCTCTCTGATATTTCGAAATATTTATCAAGTCTACAAAACAAAGTAGAAACAACAAGCTTCGCGAGCAGCCTGTTAAAATCAAACTTGTCAAAGTTTGACTGTCAATAATAAAACAACCATCCGAAGAAATAAAAATTCCCATGAATATTCACAATCCATAACATTCGGAACAAAGAAAAAGCAAACACTGAGCTCACGCGACCATTGTGCGTCCCGACGGTCCAGCTTAATCTAATCTCGAAGCCAATAATTCGCAACAGGTTAATTAAAATCAGTGCCGGGTTCCCAAGGTGTTTCCGGCTGGCAGCAAGTTTCGCGGACTTTTTCCTCCTGCGTGGCGGAGCCCGCAAGAAAAACGCGGCCGGGAAATAAATTCATTAAAGGGGCTGCATTAGCAGTTGATTTCCCGCGGGTACACTAATTGCAGAGGACCGCCTGTGGGAGGAATGCCGGAATAAGCTGTTAAAGGAGCCTACGACTCCCAAGTATCGTCAACTCTCCTCAAGTTTGGTTAACAGTGTAATTTCACAAGAAATCCCGCGAGAGAAATGAGCCAACTTCCGAGACCTAACCGTCCCATCCCGCTGTTAATACATTATTCCGCCTTAATTGTAATCATCAATGATTCACCGGCTAGAAAATAAGCGGGAAACGAGACGACGACGTGGAAATTTATGAGCGAATGCTCGTCGTTCCGCGAAATGAATGCCGACGATTAGGAACTTCCCGGCAACCCCAAAACGCGTGACTATTTGCTAAAATGAAACAATCTATGATTTATTTCGGAAAACTAAAGTAACTGACGAATAGAAATTACAACGAACTGATTAAAACAGTAAAGGAAGCAATAAAAAATGTGAGTATGGAGGTTGAAAGCATTTACTGCTTACGAAACGTAATTTCTGAAAATTTCACTTGCCAATTGAAATAGATATATTACAGAGAAGCTATATCTAAGATATTACAAACTGAATACAAAAGAATCAGGGATTATCACGAAATTTCCTGTCAACCCGATGTACTGTTTCTTAAACCGAAACATTCCATGATTTATTTCATAAAACCAAACTAACAACTAGAAATAATCCAAAAAAATGTTAAAACGATAATTCAAAGCATTTACTGTTTACGAAACATAATTCAAAAGATTCATAAATTCACGAATGAAACTGTGCGAAAGTTAATCGAGGAATCAGAAAATCTCGTTTACCAATTAGAACAGAAATATTCCAAAGAAATTATATCCACGAAAGTGCAAGCTGAACACAAAAGAATCAGGGATCGTCGCGAACCACAAAGTACAAAGGGATCGCTATTATCGCGAAATAAATGACGTAAAACACGAGTCGCCCAGGCGAACTTCGAAACCAGCGGCAGCCCGATATCAGTCATTAAAGTCGTCGTTAAAGAGACCGTTGTTGCGTAATTGCAGCGCGGCTCTAAGGGTCCAGCGTTTCTCGAAAACCGGGCGAACGGACGGTTGTGTAAACCGTTCTATTCAGCTCCGGCTGCGTTACATAATGGCAACCAGTTGTCGGCCGCGGTGACAGACGTTGCGCAACCGATTCCTTTTCGATTTATCGAGTCGCGTACCCCGGCGGTCGTTTTTTTTTCTCCCTCTTCCCTTTGCTCGGGGTAGGAAGCCTCTCATTGAAGGAGTCAGGATGAAATACCGGCCACTCTCGTTTCAGCCGCTTTCAACCCGGTATACCTGGCAGCGATTGTGGATCCGAGGGAAGCTCGCTATATTGCCCGGGCCGCGATAAGGCGTTATTACCGAAATTACCGCAATATTGCGATGCACTTCTCCGCTATTTTTCGGAGTCGCCACACGTTACGCTGGCCGTGGACGCTTCTCTGTGGTTGGATTTGACAGTGTTCACTTTGACGAAATTGGGGGAGTGTGTTGATGTGTATGGGATTGGTAGATGAGAGAGTAATCGGATATGAATGAAAATATTGTAATGCATTTTTTAACTTTTTTCGAGTTAGTATGTGTTATAGAGAAGATGCATGGTTCTTTGTATTTGGATTTGACAGTGTCTTTGACGAAATTCGGAGAGTGTGTTGATGTCTATCGTATTGATAGATAAAATAGTAATCAATTACGGTTTGTTGAATAATGAAAATATTGTAATGTTTTCTTTACTCTTTTGGTGTTACTATTGCATTTGTTCACGTGTTTTCTTCCTCGATATTAGAAAAGTATATTGATGTATACAGAATTGGTAGATAAAATACCAATTACTTAAGAATTTCTAAAAGAATGAAAAGTAATATTGTGATATAGAATGTATCACATTCTTTAGAATTGTTACACACTATACAAAAGATACACAATACTCTCCATTCATATTCAACTAGAGCACCAAAGAACCGTTAACAATTAAACAAAACTAAGACCTCCATAAGACACAAAGCAAGAATGTTTCCTCTCTATCTTAAAAGGAAACTTCAAGATATTCAAAAGTACCAACATAATACACATTCATTCTGCTATTCACCGACTTCATAAAACCAAGAATCATTCCAATCTTCATTTCCCAAATCTCGTATCAACTACAACATATTCCTCCATCGTCGAGCACTGAAATTCTTAATTCAAAAGCAAAATAAACACAGAATATTCGAAGCTATCTGAATATTCCTTAGCACATCCACTTCGACAATGCTGTGCGCCATGTGTGTCAGCGAGCTATAAAGACGCAGACAATAAACTCTTCCATTCAATTCGGACGTGCCCATCTGGAGCCATGATGTCCCTTTTCTTTCGTTCAATAAACTTCCATTTACTCTCGCAGGGGAAACGTCCGTCCGTATTTTCGGCCGGGAGCACGCATTTCTTTTAATGAAACGACGCTAGAATATTCTTTGCTTAAATTTCACGAGCGCTGCCTCGCTCGACCGTGTTACGAGCATGTACATAACTGCGCCCACAACGAGCCTGCGTCGCGCGCATAGAAAAAAAAGAACGAGACGAGGAGCAGTAAGTACAGTTGAAATAACTAACGAATGTTTTTCCATATTTTAACCCCGAAACGAGCGCTTTCGAGCGCGCGCAACAAAAGGATAATACGAGAACGCCGCGTGTTCATCATTTCATTTCTTCACGCGAGGTCCTGTTAATCGCTCGTGTAAACGTGATTCGATGAATTCCTTCAATTTTCTCCTTCACTTCTGGCTGTGTAACATCGAAACTTTGTTTTAGAGTTTCCTGAGAATAATAGTCTGATCTTTAATTTTATTGAAATTATAAATACCGAATTAGAAATTTAAACTCTGATCATTTTCAATGCCTGAATAGTTCATTCCTATAGCGAAACGTTTAAGAATTTAAAATTTCGTTTCGCAAAAGAATCACTTGTCAATGATAACATGTCAATTCGCTGTATTCGAGTAAAAAGAAGAATTTTACAATTTGAAATTTATCATATGAGATCTGTAATGCAAATTATGTCTGTATAGCAGAGCCACCAAAGGGCGAAAGCTTAAACTGTGGAATTACAATTATTAGTGTTAATGAATGACAATAAGTTATACTATTAGTAACATTGTAACATTAGCACTACTGTTCCGAGCTACTCGAATAAGAATAATATTCTCTTCGTACAAGTTAAAATAAAAGAGAGAATCATTGATTACCGAATATTATGAATACTCTAGTTTCAATTTGAACGTAGAGTTACGATGAATGTTGAATTCCTTTTTCTTCCAGCGAATGAGAAATAATAATGAACCGTATAAAATATTATACAACAGTAGGATTTCGAGGAAACCGTAATGAATTTAATTACACGGTTAACTGTAATTAAACCCATTAACCTTCTCTAATTCGAAGCAGTCTCAGTTCTTTAGTCCAGAATTTTCATCGACGTCCTTTCATTCGAATTCAGTTTAATATGGCACTCGACTGATTTATTCGAGAACATCTGAATAGCATTGGAATGTTATTTATATCGGATGCAATTACGATATTGCGAGTAACTGGTAAAGTACTCAGCCATCGCAATGAAATTGAATGTCGAGTCTGCCTCGTGCCACGATCTAAAAGGGTTAAATGTACAGTCGATGGGATTGGTCGCGAGCGATCCTACAGGAACGCTTCAACCCGCAATGCGAGCGGAATGTCTTAACGAAATGAACGGTTGAAAAAGTTGTGTTGGGCTTCATGCACGATAAAATTGAGTTTCGAGTGCTAGGTTACATCCCTGACGGATGCTTCGTGGACCTGATACAATTTTACATTCGACCCTCGACCTAGAAGTTCTACTCATTAACCTTTTGACTGCTGCATACGCTCGCGGATCAAATAGATGCAATCTGCGGCCGCCTGTCGACGAAACCCTAAAATTTGACTGTTCACATAATGAAAATTGAAGGTTCCCAAAGTGTTGCTAAGCAGTCTCTGCTATACGAAATGATTTTCATTTGAAAAATAATTTTGTGCGAATACATTTCGTTTCTCTGTTTATGTAACGTTGGAATCAGAACGTGAAGTATCCATTGTCATTGGAAAAACTCCATATTCCCATAATGTAAACAAAAATATAATTACTATCTGTTTAGCTTTATATCTTACAACTTTTGTCTGAAGAATTTGTTTCTATCACTCGTACTTTTGAAATTATTGAGTTTTGTCCAAAAAATGGCCGTTTAGTCGTAACGCGAAGAAAATCTCAAAATTTGACTGTTCACATAACGAAAATTGAAGGTTACCAACGTGTTGCTAAGCAGTCTCTGCTATACGAAATGATTTTCATTTGAAAAATAATTTTGTGAGAATAAATTTCGTTTCTCTGTTTATGTAATGTTCGAATCGAAAGGCGGAATATCCATTGTCGCTGGAGAAACTTCATAATATCCCCATAATGTAAACAAAAATATAATTACCATATGTTTAGCTTTATATCTTTCGTTTCTTCATGTAGATATTCTAATTTAGGATTATATTCATATTAGTGATGCAACATCAAAAATAACAATACAGAGATACAATGAAAATATCTACTACTGTTAAATACATTTTTCAGAAACATTCACGTCAACAATTCGTTTGACAGAGCATTATCATGCCATTAGACCGATGTCTGACCATTGACGGTTATTTCTACTTTTCTCTTACAGCACGCAATATTACTTCTACAATCCATCATTCGGGACTCGATTCTGCGAACCAGTGCGAAAAAACATTACCAACATAAAAAAATTAACCCAGTCCTTCACATATTAAAGAAACAGAACTATCTACAGCCTCGACAACCAGAATCCCAATTCCCATTTCCCTTTGATTCACGAAAATTTACTAAAAACTGGGTCACACACTTTCCGATCCTCATTTATTTCATCCACCTAAAACCGCGCATTTTAAAAAATTTCCAACTCACACCCAACTCACGAATCCCAATATAAAAATATCCTACCATCCCATAAATAGCAATTCTTGCATACTTCTAAAAACTCAACAAATCTTATTTTCCTCTAATAAAACGTACAAACAAATAATGTATAAATAATAAAGAACATATTTTAGATGAACATATTTTACCTTAATTCCTTGAAATAGAAGACATCTATGAAAACCAAATTATTTATCCAATAATATTTATATTTTCAATATAAATCATTTGAATTTCAATGATATTTCTAAGGTAACCCAATACCTTTCTCCCTTTCGACTCGCCAGTCAATAACAAATTAAAAACACGAGTGTTCTCGAGCAATCTGTCACAACATTTCCACGAATTTCCGCAGGGTTGGTGGAGAAAGGGGGTAAGAGTGTTTTCCGAGGACAATTTTATTTATATTTTAACCCTTTGCACTCGACAATATTTTTCATTACAAACATTCATTATTTTCTGACGAAATATTAACAATATTATTTTAAACTTACATAAGGAAACAACTTACATAAATTATGGGGTAGAGTTGTTTTATTTCTATGTTTTATGTGTTAATACCTTATTCGACACTTTATATTGAATTTTTCATTTCATCATTTCGTTGCGTTCAATCAAATGGCGGTTGAGAGTCGCCTCTCGAGTGCAAAGGGTTAAATTTAAATCATTTTAATTTCAACAAAATTTCTAAGATAACCCAGTACCTTCCTCCCTTTCGACTCGTCAGTCAGTAACAAATTAAAAACACGCGCTTGTGCTAGAGCAATCTGTTAAAACATTTCCACGAATTTCCGCAGGGTTGATGGAGAAAGGTGATAGGAGTCTTTTCCGCGGAGCGAGATGAGGACAAAGAAAGAGTTCCCGCTGGAGAATATGCAGCGTTCGCCAGCAATAATCATAGGTGTCGATTTCGCGGAGCAGAAAACGCGGGAGAGGGGATCGATTGGTGGCCAAGCGTCTCTGGGGAGGAAAAGGGAGAGAGAAAGAGAGTGAAACAGAGAGAGAGGGAGAGAGGGAGTATCGACCGGGTCGGTTGAAGGGAAACGTGTAACGGCATGAGCCGTCAAGCATCGAGTCACACGATATCGCCGACTTTGTGCCTCGTTAAAATTGCATTAGCACGACAGGGGCGGCAAATGTCCCCAACCGATGCCTGAAAATACACTGAAAACAGTGCACCGGCGACCCGCAGGACCATGCGCGACAAAGGTCCGCGTAATGGGGTTGTTATTGGGCAAAATGTAATCTGATCACATGTGAACAAGTTTCTTTGGTAGTTTGTTGATTTTAGAAGTTTTTCTTTTGGAACGTTTTGGACATTTCACGGGATTTGTGAAATTTATGAAATTTTTGGGAAAACAAATGATACATACTTTTGTATTTAATCACGGACTAACACATTTCCTTGGTAAATCGTTGATTTCACAACTTTTCTTTCGACGGAATGATTTTTAATATAAAGATATGAAATTTATGAAATTTTCGGAAAAACGACTGACACATGTTTTTGTATTTGTTTCTTTAACTAACCTTCACTTAAGAATAATAAATATGATAAATATCATAAAGACATCATCACATTATTTATTATCATATAACAATATAGCATATACTGTTACACACAGTATATTACAACGTAATGCACACAGTACGAAGATTACATTACATTATTGACAGGTTCCCAAATGGGAATCGTGAAAGGAGATAGGTTATCCCTTTGGGTGTGCTACAGAGACATTTGTCCTTAACATGATCACTATATGGTTATCAAAGTTACACTGATTGTTATTTACTACATCTTTATCAATCACAAATTGAGGATATCAAAAAATAATGTTTATTAATTAGAACTAATCCTAATCTGCTGAATTATAATTATAAGTTACTAACGATTGACAATGTTATTATAAAAAATAAGTCATCGAATAGACTATTAAATTTGAATTATCGTCAGTAACGTGAAATCAGGTTACACTTTGCCCGACCCTGCCGCATGAATAACGTAACAATCCTCTCCCAGCTCAACGTCAAAGATATTTTTTTAAAGGGCTACATCAGCCGCCATACTGTTTCGATAATCTCTTTGAATGGACGTTCCTTCGCCGAATTGATTGTTCGAGATGAAATATGGACGATCCACACGTCCGCGTAGTTATTCTCGTTGCCGTCGACGAGCTTAAGCTGAATTTTTATTACCAGTCATTCTGGGGGGTTGCTACCCTCCTACGAAATGTTTCCCGAAACATTTAGGGATGTTGTGTAAGTGGTTGGGACGTGTTTTTCGAAGGTACAGGAAAAATACTGTCGGATTGGATTGAACGCAGCCATTATAGGAGCACTGTAACTTTATTTTTGTTGTTATTATATAGAGTGTTTGTAGAGGTAGAACCAAGTGGGGGATGATTTTACATGAGAAAACTGAAAGATAGAATAAAATTTTCTCCTGTGATGCTGTGTCAGTGTATTTTTACAAAACTCGAGAATAAACAATATGAGATTAGGTAAACAGATTTTATATTGTCACTGTAAATTTATGATTTTTATTATTGTATAAAAATTAAGTGAAAGTATATAGTAATATTGTGATGCAATATATATGTGTTCGAAAGTTAAGGAATAATAATATTAGATTAAGTTGAATAAAGCTTTTATGCTATTATTGTAGGTTTATTTTGTTGTGCAACATTTTTGTTTATTGATGTAGGAATATAAAGGGGTATGATATGTAGAATAACATTTTTTCGTACACTTCGTGTGGGAGATAAACGCGTTAAAAAGTTCAGCGCGCGTGCTGCTCAATAGGAATCGGCAACACGTCTGTTCGTGACTTACCGTTTCTACTGATTGAGAATACTGATGCGTGCGTGTCGGGGGAACTTTCGGAATCGATTATCTCGGGAACGACGTCTCCTAGGAAAACATGTTTGTCCTGTGCTTTCGATTTAGTTTTTTCTTGTAAATTCAATCCATTCCCTCGTTTATTACAAGTTCAGTAGTACACTGTAACTTTCTTAAATGGACTACTATTCACAATTCTAATTGAAAGTACATAATAAATAAATATTTTATAGAGTCAGATATTAATATATTGATATATGTATATATATATATATTGTTATTGTAATATATGAATATTAATATATGATTCTATTATTAATACAATATATTATTAATAAAATAATATATATATATTGTTATCGTTAATATTAATATACGATTCTATTGCTACTACAACATATTATTAATATATTAATACAGAAAGATTAAGCTTCCAGATTTACTAATTTATCCACGTACAGAGTCATTTCTATCAGATACGCCAACTTCTCTGAGAAATGATGTTTTCACTAGGATAAAAATGATTCTTTGTTCGTGCTACGATGAATGTTAACAGCGATCTGTGTTAACGAACAGTTGAGAGCCGGCTGTATGGCGGGGCGATGAGAATCAGGTGGAGTGCAGCAAGTGGGTCAGCCCGCATCATTAATACCATGAACGAAATTTTTCGGATGAAAATGAGGGTAGCATAAATTGGAGCATACAGGCGTTTAATAACGGCGGAAAATTTTCATACGTTATCGCCCTTTGCTCTTCGGACTTGAAACTTTAGACACATGCAGCTTCTTTGCACATATACATGCTTCATTATACTAAAACAAATGCCTCATTCCTTAATTTAATTAAAAATATTATCCGTATAATGTCCATCAACGAAGAAATCAGTTTCTAAGGGCCATCTTGAAAATTGTTTGCTTCTAGTAAGTGAGTAAAAAGTACGTGATAAAAACACATCTTACAAACAAGTATGACAAAAGTTAGTCAACTAAACACTCTACGCGAGAAACTCACTGCGAAGATGAAGACTTTATCGGCTGGGTGCTTCTATGATGAACAACAACCAATTATCAGAGTCGTCTTCGGAAAACGGGGAAAAGTTTGATCGTTTCCTTACAGTTCTTGCGTCTTTTCAATTAACTACGACACTGTATATTTCATTTATGCAGTTTTTCAACGTGTATGCGGTTTGCAGAAAATGTCGAGACAGTTATACTGTATATTCCATCAATATTTTTTAGTAAACACCAAGACACTTATGGTGCATATTTCGTTCGTGCACATTTTAGGAGTCTATGCACTTTTTACGCATCTATGCATTTTTTAGATGTCTACGCACATTTTAGTAAAAGTCAGACCATTTATACTATAAATTTCATTTATGCATCTATCTTTCAGACGTCTATGCACTCTACACCAAGAGCCAAACCACTTATACTATAAATTTAATTTATGCATCTATCTTTTAGATATCTGTGCACTCTATACCAAGAGTCAAAGCCCTTACACTGTACATTTCATTTATACACCTACCTGTAAGATGTCTATGCACTCTATACCAAGAGTCAAAGTCCTTACACTGTACATTTCATTTATGCATCTACCTTTTAGACATCTATGCACTCTACAACAAGAAGTCAAAGCCCTTACACTGCACATTTCATTTATGCATCTACCTGTTAGATGTCTCTGTGCTTTGTAGCAAAAGTTAAACCACTTATATTACAATTTTCATTTATGCATCTACCTTTTACACATCTACACACATTTTATCAAGAGCCAAAGCACTTACACTGTACATTTAATATCTGAATCTACATTTCAAACGTCCACGCACATTTCACCCACAGCCAAGCTGCTTTCATCAACGATCACACGTCACGATACGATTATTTCACAAACGACGCCAATTGGCGTGCCCGGTCGATAAGGCGTTAATATCCGAAACGCCTGACCGAGAAAAACGACGGACACTCCTCGACGAAGTAACAGGTCTCACGACGTGGCGGACCATTTGATCACTGCAGGACTGGCGCGGCAGATATTCCGCTTCATCAGTGGGACGAGATAACACGCGAGACAAGATCCTCAATCGTGAAAGAGAAATTTTTACGGCTTGCGGGAGTCGTCGATGATATTACCACGAGCCGAGAGACGACGAGTATCAGCGCTACGCTCAAAGGAGAATCATCGATCACAGGAAGATATTCACGGTGCGGTGAACGCAAGACGCAGAGAAATTTTTCTGCGAAATCGTTACGTATCTCTGGCGACCGGGACTTTCTATTTTGCGCGAAAAAGCGTTGGAATTATTTTCTTTCGATAATGTTACTATTGTTCTTAATAATCATTGATATTGTAATATTAATAGTATCGATATTTCTGATATTAATGTCAGTATTATTAACATCAATGTTACTATTATCGACAGCAGTAATGATAATATCAATTATAATAGTAGTATTATATTGATAATATTATTTTGCAAGTTAATTAATGAAACTATTCTTAATAATATCAATATAATATAATATAATATAATAATAATATTAATAATATTATTAATATAATATAATATAATAATAATATTATTTCAGTAATTAACTTGCAAAAGGTTACTGACAACGACATGAAAGTTGAACTGATCTATTTTATAGTACCACTATTACTAGTTTCAACAAATATCCAATAGATTGAATACAGTGTGATGGCAGAAAATGTGATCTAACTCCTTTAAGTAACTAATAATTTCAATCAATTATCGTAAGTACATGTGGGTTACAATGAATATTCGATTTCCTATATTCGAAAATACTAATAGAAACCAGAAATGATATGTTCGATTTTTAAAGCAGTATTATTTACAAGAAGTGTCCAGGATGAAGTTCTTTCAACCCTACATTTTCATTTTCATCGTAATCAGGTACTTCCATAAGTCTTCATTCTCTCGGCGATACTGTGTGCCGAGGCTCGAGGCATTCCATTCCTTTCACAATTTCGTTCTGATACAATTTACCTCGTCAGAGTAATATCTTCGTAACTACTATGTTCATGAGCACTACCTCCCGGTCATCACCCTAAAAATTCTCAATTTTTCAGTGATAACTTATCAACGATAATGTATTTAACCTCGAGCAGTAATGAAATTTTGAAAATGATGCTTTCCCTAAAAATCTCTTCTAATGTATTCACTGCTAAGTTAATCTTATCCCATCACGCGATGTCAATTGGTAATAGCTAGAGAAATCACGACAATTTGACAGTGACCATCACGATATCAAATCGCATAATGTTTAAATGAATTTAATTCACTTTATGTATTATAATGGAGATTTTCATTAGTTCAATTGAAATATAAAAAATTATTATATCATGATAATAAAATATTGTATTTATGGAATATTTATTATTTAATAATTTTGTCCTTCATCTTGGTAGGTTATTATTGAAAAAAGTTTGAAAAATGTTGTTTGTCTTAAAAGTTGCAGAACAATACAGCACGAGACGTATTACTTAGGAACGTGTCTGGCCACAGGCGTTCCGTTTCCCCTTGCAATCTATTCATCTCTCCCTCCAGCTTTAACTATACCGATCATCTAGATTATTTATAGTTCCTTACTTTAACTTTCAGTGTTACAAAGTAATTTTTTATTACCGAAGATTTACGATCTTCGAGAACAAAACTGATTAAACATTCGCAAGATCTATCGCCGCGTGCACTTACCAAGAATAAATTAATAAATTAAACATTCACTTCTTAACACCCCAGATGCGAGAGCTGAAATCCTCATTGAAAATTCAAATGGCACACGGAATCGTTAAATGAAAATCGTTACTAATGAAACTTCTATATTATACAATTACGTAAATAACTCAAACAAAATACGCAATCCATTTATAAACACTGCTCTATTATTTACCATCATTTGTTACAGATTCAACACTTCCAGTTCAAAATGAATCTACTCACTGTACGAATAAAAATAAACAATGAAATACTGAAAGATATAAGATCGGAATATATTTATAAAATAAAGTTCTCTGAACGGACAGGAGAATACATAGTTCGAGATTTCACTTGGATAAATCGATTCTTTATCCACGAGAGGTTCGGCATTCCAGCGGCTACAAAAAATGGTACACATTTCAGCTAAAAAAGAAGCGATTTCGCGACGCTCCGGGAAAGAGAATCCGTCCGGTAAGTCCGATCTAGAACGGTGCAAACTTCACGTCCGTCACATTTCCGGGGATAATCCGGATCGTGGAAATCCGCCGCTTCAAATTCGAGTATTCGTCGACAGTCGAGTTGCGATCGAATTTCTCGAAAAGTGCTTTATAAGGACGCGCGACAACTGTGTCGCGTATAGCCAGAAACTTCCAGTCGCGCGTCTTCAACGTCAAATGATTCGATTCAACGCGTCGAGATAAGAGAATTATTTTAGTTACGATACAGATATTATTGCTAAATTCTAAAAACTGACAGTACGTGCTCGATCATCCATAGCTACAATTCTGTACAACTTATTACCACAAAGCCCAACGTATGACTCTGTACAACTTATTGTTATGAACACCAACACACGACTCTCTCGATAGACACTTTTTCAGACGTTCGTACTCAAAAATCATTCTCTTCTCTGCAATCATTCTCAGTCGAACTCTCAACGAACTCTCAAACACACCTCTTCGAGACCTAATTAGAAACCTTGGACTACACTCATTCTCGCATTCACAATTCTAACAAATATCCTAAAATAACCATGAAATTGCTGAAACTAGATTATTCATTGTTAAGCACTTGTAATAGAGAAGCAGATTAAATTGCACACTCATTCTTACATTCACAATTCTTAAAGATATCCTAAAACAACGTTCAAAATCTAGATACTACATTATTCGTTGTTAAGCACTTGTAACAGAAAGGCAAATTAATAGGCTTGCGATGGATAAAGTGTCAAGATAGCCGTTTCGTCGATAGTCCAGTGATAGAAGCTGTTGAATATAGCTCTGCGATGAAGGTTAAAAGCACGTCGACGGTCTGCCTTTACAAAGACGGTGTGCAGAGGAAAATACGGCACACAGATGAGGCGTAAAACTTTCGGGACGACCTAATAAATGCCCGGGCAGTTTGTCGAAGGAATGAAACGGCTTATTGATCTACCGCGGCGTGGGCTACGCAACGAGTTAAGGGTTAATCAATTTTCAAGTTACGACGCAGTAACGCGGCGTGTCGAGCACGTCAGAAACACGTCGTGATCCGTTCCGGTGAATTCGGCCGGCACAGTGCGGCCGCCTGTAGATAAAAGCCGAAAGTTCAACTGTTCGGATAACGAAAATTGAAAGTTATCAATGTGTTGCTAAGTAATCTGCTCTACAAAACGATTTTCATTGGAAAAATGAATATTTTGTGCAAATAAATCCCGTTCCTCTGTTTATATAACGTTAGAATCGAAACGTGAAGTATCCATTGTCATTGGTAAAACTTCATAATATCAGCATGATATAAACAAAAATATAACTACTATATTTTGAGCTTTATATCTTACGATTTTTGTCTGAAGAATTTGTTTGTATCACTCGTATTTTTGAAATTACTGAGTTTTGCCCCAAAAAATGGCCGTTTGATCGTACTTTGAGCAAAATCTTAAAATTCGACTGTTCAGATAACAAAAGTCAAAGGTTACCAATGGGCAACTAAGTAGTCTCTGCTAAACAGAATGATCTTCATTTGGAAAATCAAAATTTTGTGCAAATATCGTCCACTGTCATTGGAGAAACTTCAAAGTAAAACAAAAATATAACTACTATATATTTATATCTCTATACCTTACAACTTTTGTCTCAAGTATTTGTTTGTATCACTCGTACTTCTCAAGTTATCGAGTGTCACCCAAAAAACGGTCGTTCGGCCGCACTGTGCGGCGGTGCACGTGGCTGGTTTCGGCTCCGTTAAACGGAAACCGAGCGAACTATGCCGGCCCGATTGTATTCGGGAGACGCCTGCCTGCTCCTTTCACTTCTTCGATCGTAATTGACTAGCACGCCACCACTAGCACACACGTGATTCCCCGTGGTTCATATCGATGGGGATTTTATTTGCTGCGCGACGCTCGGTCAATAAGCGAGCTTCGTTCTTCGGTAACTTCTCGAGCAAAAGAGATCAGTTAGACCGAGACGAATCGGATAATTTTCTGTTTGACATCGCAGAACAAAAAGTACTTGAACGTTAATGATGAGAAGTAGGAAAGAATTTGTTAATGTTCCTTTAGTACATACGAAACGGGAAATGAAAAATATAATTTGTGATACAATAAATGTGCATTGGACTCTTATTGCGATCTGAATGATCATGTGATCCGATTCGCCTCGGTATACTCTATTCATTCGTTTTTTAACACCACTTTTCCTAACGTAATCAGGCGAAACACTGGCTACAAAATAAAGGTAAACAAGTTAGATGATTTTTAATGCAACTAGAAACGAAAGGAAAGGGAAAAATTGAAAAACTGATTAATCGAACAACGCAAACAATACATATTGATATAAAGTTAAATGAACGAAGAAAAACACAGAATTTTAAATCTAAAATGACAGTTAGTGTTAATCACTCCAATTGACTTCCTTCTATTCTTCTGGAGATGTAAGATTGCGTTTATTGAGATTTTTATCAGCTTATATTTCAGTTCTTACATCCCTAAATAAGGTTATTTCCATTTGAATTTGTCCAATTAACCTTCTGCACTCCAAGCGTTTTCTACCAAAAGTACACAACACGCTTTCGAATAAAACATGGTCAACATTCCGTGAAACTAACTTAACAAGACCTCGTACATAAATTTAAAAAACTGTTTTATTTTAAGACCCCATATATTAATGCATCGTACGAAACTTAAGATTAAATCTGATACTTCATAATTTTACTGTACCAAATCGATTAACAACTGAGAGGCATCTATGAAGAACAAAGGGCTAAATTAGATAATCAATGTTTCATCGTATATTCGTTTTAATCATATTTCTCATATATTTTCTTACTCATTCGTCTTTTTCTCGCGAGGTAATTTACTTGTTGACCGAGTCTCAGATATCAAATGTAACAGAAAATAGTGAAACCAATTACAGAGTATACCCAAGCGATTAGCCTATGCTACCAGCGGAAGAAATAAGTAGGGCGAAGCTGCTGGCAAAAGAAGACAACTTGGATAAATTGCACCGTCGTTTTATAATCAGTTCATTCGGCTAAAGCACTCGAAAACTCGCTCGAATCCTCCGGTCCCGAGGAATTTTTCTCTCGGGTACTTCTTAGGTAAATGGATTATCCGAGCCCATCACCGAGACTTCACGGAGTTATTTATTCTACGGTGTAGTCCATTAAAAGGGGACCCATCCCAAGAATTATCACTAATAACTTGTCAAACGCTTATCTGTAGACTGTAGATTTTTACGCATTTATGAAAATTTTGAGAAAATTGCACGACGTTGCATAAAATGCACGGGATACGAGAAGATATATAAAACATTCGAAGTGCAGTGCTTTTTGTTGTATTTATTAATATAAATATTTCTCTATTGTGAATCTATTTTTCTGATTATTATTTTAATTATTAGATTATCAACACGTTGACGTAAATGCTGTCTACGTTCTCTAATGCTCGTGAATATTGGTGCAAATGAAATAAATTAAAGGATATAATAGTTTTGTTCTAATAGTATGAAATCTTGATCGAACTCCTGAAAAATCAACTAATTAACCAAAGAAACAATTGCTTTTGTTGTCCATCAGAGATTTCGAAGCAAGCGTCGGCGTGTTAATTATTAAACGTTAGAAGATTAATTATAGAATTCTAATTACAGTTTCATAATCTTCTCAATTCTCTGCAAATTTATTTTTTGTATTGTATTCTTCATTATCTTACTATACAGAATTTCGAAATATGCGATGAACAATGTATACGACACTATCGATATAATTATTCTTCTAATTTCCTCTTTTCACGATTAAGAAAAAGATAACAGATGTTGCTCAGAGAAACTATGAAAGGAACTGATTTAACACAACGCAAACTGAATTGCAAATCAATTAAAGTCTCGACAGGTGCACTCTTACAGTTTGTATAAAAGAATTTTAAAAAGACAATTCAACTGCTTTACTTTAGTGTTAATTATTCTGTTATATTACGAACGATTTTAACAGAAAAATTAATACATTGATCGGACATTTCGTCGCGTACGCGTAAAAATTTCACAAAATCACATTGAATCTACTTTTCCGAGTACGTCGATTTGTGTTTCGAAAATAAAGAATTCATTGGAAAATATTGTAACGCTAGAACTTGAACAAAGTAAAACATTTTAAATGTTAACGTAAGAGTCAAGACACAGAATTGACGCTCAGTTCGTGCCGTTCGGAAATGTGTCGCCTTCAGGTGGAAATAAATGAAGTAGAAACGCGTTGACTTCGGAAAGACCGAGCTATCACGGATAGCGATCTCTATTGTACGTGCTTAACTATATAACAGACTCGTCGCGGTATACTTTGCCGACTAGATTGAGCTTTCCAAGGGGAACACTTGTTACCCTCTTCAACAACCGAATTGTAAAACAGCTAAGGAATCTAACGACCTTTCTGAGATCTCGGTTCTCAGTGAGAAATAAACAAACGAATCGTCTTTCACGTGGAAAATTCGGTTTTTACACGACATAACGGTTTGCGCTCGACGATATTTCACATTATTAATATTTACTACTTTCTGATTATCACTAGATTTACGGACATTTATTGTATAGTTTGTTCTATTGTTTATAGAAAAATTGCTATTCGTTCGTTTAGATTTCGAAAGTGAGAGGTTTAAACGTAGACGATTGAGATTCATATTAGCGTACTTGCAAAATCGACACAAACATTTAGCAAATAATGTTTATAAAATTCAATATGAGTCGAATTGACTCGTTCCGTAAATCTAATGTTATGATATCGATGATATTGTAACTATGTAACGTAAACAAAGATCTTGCATAAATTAAGGAATAGACCTGTTTTATTTCAATGTGTTGTTTCGTTGCACAGAATTTAACACTGAATTGTCAATTTCATCATTTCCTTGTGTTAAATCATTCCCTACATTCCTTACTTCAATTAACCTCTCAATTTTTCATTTTCTTAATATTTTTGTCAAACGTTCCACGAAAACCAAAAATTCTTTTAACCCTTTGCACTCGAGAGGTGACTCTCACCACTTGATTTCATACAGTAAAGCTATAAAATTTGATATTTAATACTATACTCCGTATAATGCATCACTTTGAGAAATATTGACATAAAACAATTTTGTTCCTCGATGTACGTGTGATGTCTCTTCGAGTTTCACAGAATATCGTCTTCATCTTATCATTAAACGTTACAATATTTCTAGTGAACAACTGACAAGTGTAAAGGATTAAATGTAACGTAATCTTTGAGAATATAGAAAATATAATAGAAGCCTTTTGAGGTCAGCATTGATTTCTGAAGGTAACAGAAAAATATCGAATACAATCGGACTTGCTCGTGTTGCGACCCAATAATTTAATTTACCGATCGGAATTTTAACGACCAGTTAAAAGCGACGGAAAAAAAGGGAACCGGTGACCGTGTAGTCTATTGAATTTCGTAATCAAAAGGAGAGCAGAGGAATAATTAAACAGTTAAACGTTCAAACTGGACGTCGGCCATGGCAAATTGAACCTATGCAGTGAAAGATTCGTCTCCTCGTCATTTTTATCAAATAATAATGAGAATTCAACGAAACTGAAAAAAAGCTCAGCGTCGCGTGAAACGCGAAAACAATTGATTCAATTTAAGTAATTAATTGTTGCAGACAAGAGCTGGGCAAATCGCGAACAATCGATTCTTCTGCGCTCGCGAATCAATTTCCACGAATTGTATAAATCAAAATTTGTTGTTTCCCAACAGGCCTGCGACCCGGCGATTTCATTCCGCGGAAAACCGGCGACTTCCAACATCACTCGTTCATTTCAAGATGAATGCCATCGCTCAAATTTGTTTCAATGAACATTTCGGGCGCGCTAAAGCAAGGACCCCAATGAAAATGAATAAAATATCCGTTTTATTTTCAACCGAATAACTCTCGCGGGCGTGTATTTCATTTTTATTACGGCTCCCGCAGAATCAGGCTGAAAGTTAAACTGCAATTCAAAGATAACGATAAATCCAAATACACCGATACGTGTTCAAACATTTAACGATAACAAGTATTTCGACATATCGGCACGTAAACATTATATTACACTTTATTTCAGGTCACATAGCGAATGTAACAACACTTCAAGTAGCAACAAATACTACAGTAAACACGCATAAACACCATAAACTGCAGTGCGATAACTTGAACCATGATAACTCACAGCACGATAAAGAATAACAAACTGAAGCACAAGTTAGAATATAAGTCACCAGACACTAAATTTCCACATAATATGAACCGTTTATTTTGGAAGTGGCTTAAGTCCATTTAAAAAACATTAGAAAACTATTAAAGAAAAATAAGACTATAAAATTGCAACTAGTATAACGGTCAACTTGATTTCTTTGAAAAATAGACTTAAGCCACCTTTAAAATAAACGACTCATACCTTGAAATGCAGCTTCAATCCTAATAAATCCAATAAATACAAAAAACCACCACACAACAAACGAAGATACAATAACTCAAAGTAAAGTAGCTCCAAACAACCTAAAATAATCCAGCGTAAAATGAAATCAGTTATAATATAACGATCCCAAATACAATAACAAAAACCACGATACACTAACCGAACCCCACAAACTAACCAAATTTGTATATACCAAATGTATCATACCACACCGAGCAACGATACTCAGAGTCAACAGCCAGCCCCGGAGAAGAGTCGCGCAGGTATCGTTAACGAGATGTCGTCCAAGGCGGAGGGACGATTAATACGGGCAAAGAAACAATGACAGATTGTCTACTCAGCGTCTAGACATCGATCGAGCAACGTTGCAAGGATTGAATCGCCAGAGGCGAGCCCGGGGGCATAAATAATCGAGAAACCGGAATAATTTCACATTGAATCCGAATCCGTGAGATCGATCACGCTTACTCCTACGGACGATCTAACCCAGTTTCACCTTCGAGGCGTATGCATATATCGGTATTTTTTCTTCTCCGTCTCTCACCCACCCCCGGCCCGCTGCCGGCAGCTTCTCCTACCGCCACGGAATGGAGGCGGCTCGATAAAAACACCGATTTTACACCTCTTTTCACTTATCTGCGTTGCGGCCCGGTGACGTTGAACCCTGCACGTCGCCGCCGCCGCCGCCGCGGGGCAAACAGTGTCGCAGCTGTACTCGAATTTCGCAGGGAACTGGGACTGGTGTAAAGAAATTATTTATCATGGTTTTCCGAGTTGGAAACTACGGAGCCGGATCGATGCGCGTTCATTATGGAAACTCACGACAGAATTCGTAACTTCGGGTCCCGGGATCGACGCGTTTAAGCCTCGTGTGTGCTCTTTAGGTAATTGCTGTATAAATATTCGAACGACCCGGCTGGAATTAGCGCGGGATTGGGTTAGGCTTTTTACGGATTTGGCATTCCGTTGTTGGTGGCTGGTGTGATTTATTGGTAGTCGCTGGTTCATTGGTAGTTGCTGGTTGTTGTGGGAAATGTAATTGGAAATGGGGATTCGGGTTTAGGGGAATTTTGTTATTGGTGTTTGGTGGTTTTTATTGGTAGTTGATACTTGCTTGGTACCTAATGGTATGTTGTTTGGTTTGTTAAGATGTTGTAGTAGTTTTATTGTGGAAACTGTAATTGGAAATGAGGATTTGATTTTGAATAATATTTTGTTACTAGTATTTGGTGTTTTTGGTACTTGGTACTTGCTTGATACCTAATATTCTTTGATTAATTAAGAAGTTGTGGGAGTTTTATTGTGAAAAATGTAATTGGAAATGAGGATTCGGTTGTGAGTAATATTTTGTTATTAGTATTTGGTGTTTTTGGTACATGGTACCTACTTAATATCTGGTATTCTTTGATTAATGAAAAAGTTCTGATATGTTTATTGCGGAAAATGTAACTGAAAATCAGAATTCTATTTTGGGTAAAACTAGTAATAGATTGATTGTATTAATGATACCAATTTAACTATTAATGATGATAATGTGTGCAGCTTTTTCGAAAATATTGACAACATTCAAAGGTGTAGTTTTAATATTGAAATGTTCACGCGTATAGGAAATCATTTTCCACGCCACAGTATGTAAATGTGATTATTACAGAGTGAATCTTCCGAATAAATTTCCATTTTCATAAAACGTTTGGCGCAAACCAAAGTCACGCAAAGGTGAAACGCATTGATTGAAAGATTGATGGGATTGGAAAAATACAATGAAACTAATATTAACCTCCCCACAGAGTGTTTACTTCCATGCATTTTCTGTATTTGCATGTCACGTGAATGCATAAAACACGCAGGCCCAATGTTGACTTCGTATAAACGAATTTGCGAGTCAATGAATTCAGATTTCTGTAATCAAATCAAACTTTCAATTGGACCTGGAAATATCGGGGTAGGTACTAAAATTGCTCGAAATTATTACCCCGGAAATAATATTCCATTACTTCAAAACTCAATCTCTCGTTTAAAATTAATTAACAAAATTAATCAACACTAACACTACCTGGCAGATCGAAATGACGCATTTCTGATTTCCTTTTTTCCCAATTATTAAAAAGATAACAGATGTTGTTCTAAGAAGTTATTCAAGAAATTATTTAGCAAACTGAATTATAAATTAATTAAAATCTCAATAGATTCACTCTTAAAGTTTCTATAGAAAAGTTTCAAAAAGTCAATTTAACTGCACGGTAGTTTTACTGTTAATGTGAATGATAAACTTCAGTTCAATCAGAGATACAAACAAACCGAGGAAAGAAACATACGAAAGTGCACAACACACAATAAGTCGTATCTTATCTGGAGTACTCTATTTTTACACATTAGATGACCCACATGCACACTGACTTATAGTCTACTACTCCCGTCGCAAATGACACCGAACAAGAACCATTTCCTTCCTTCAAACGTAAAATCAAAATACAGACCACTCAATTCCACACTAAATTCCCTATTAACACTAAAACTACCGTTAGAATCAAAATAGCCCATTCCTAATTTCTTCATTTCGCAATTATCAAAAAGATAACAGGAGTTTCTCCGAGAAATTATTACAGAAATTGATTTATCAATACACAGACTGAATTGTAAACCAATTTGAATCTCAATAGATGGAGATAGAATCTCATTATTAAAGTTTCCACAGAAAAATTCCAAAAACTCAATCTATCTGCTCGGTAGTTTATGTTAAAAACACCAGTGCCAATTCACCTAATATTTAATCCGGAATAAACAAGAAAAATGCAACTGCCATCCAATCTCGCATTCACGTATCTATCGAGAAATACCGCAGCTTTCTCGAGAAATTCATTTGGTCCAGAATCGATAAGCCGATAAATCCGTGAAACAAAACAGCAAGGATGAACCGACGAAGATAACGAGATCGCCCGAGCCGAAATTACAAAAATTCCTCGGTTCCGATGTTGCCTGTCGCGCGTTCTAATAATAAAAACAAGACGGCCGCGGCACGCGAAAAGAATCGAAAACTCGAGGCATCGATCATCGTTCGACCGGTCTCAAAATAAATCGAAACGGGCGAGAAAGAAGTTTCGCTCTCCGCGGGAACTTCAGCCGTGTTCCGAACTCATTCAGCGTGCGTGCCGGTGAATTCTATTTACGTAAATTCTGATCGATCTGACACTTTCTGCCGTTCCGTGCACGTGAATGAGAACAGTTTCTAATTTGAACGTTTGCGCCCCTCCGGCCCCGTGGTCCCTTGTGCTCCGTTCGAGGTTTTTTTTTCCTCCGACGCAATTAGAGAACCGCATTTCACGATAACTCATCGGAGACACCTGACATCCGCAATTTAGGCTGCATTAAAAATTACTGGAACCAACGGTACCGAAACGCAAACTTCTACGGGCTAATTATTTCAATTAGTCTTCGCCAACCGTTCCGTCTAACCGCCGGCTTATGATACGGAATCAAACTCGTCGCAGAAACTTCGGGGTAAATTGAGCGGGGAGGTTTATTAGCGGCCGAACTGCTTTTCGTTGGGTGTATTCAATATTTTTTAATGAAATGTCGATTATATTATATTATTCTACGGTTAAGTATTTGCTTTATATTTTAGTATTTAATTTCTAGTTTACTGTCGAGTGAAAATAATACGAATGGATATTAGAATTGAATATGATATTGAATATGGAATTTTATAATTTTGATGTATCAGACAAAATGGTGACTATATGACTAGTGCAAAGGGTTGATCTATGTTGAATCGACACTAGATTCACGGAACAAGTTAATTTGACTCATACTGAATTTTATAAGTATTATTTGGTAAATGGGTCGATTTTTATTAAGTTATGCAAATATGCATTCTAATTGTCTACTCTTAGACCTCTAATTTCTAAGATCTAAACGTAAGGATAACAATTTTTCTAAGAACAATACAACAAACTACAGTAAATGTCCGTAAATTCTAGTGTTAATGAAAACATTGTGTTCCTGTTATGAATATGTATCTTTTACAAAAGATTTAACGAAGAATGAAAGAATTCTACGATAACTTTCTCTTTTTCTGCTTGGTTATCGATGATGAAGTGGGTGTTGGTAGCCTAATCGTAAAGGGAGAATCATAAAGCGACGGGTTAATGCATGTAAAATACGGGGGTATAAAGATTGTAGTATAAAAATTGTAATTATGCTTGATAGGTTCTTTTAAGTAGCGAATAAAAATGACATTATCATGGAAATGGGATCCGGGGGACCGAAAAACTACCACCATCCCCCATCTGGTCCTCGGCGAAACGACAATCTCCAACTGCGGCGTTCATTTTAAATCCTCGCGCGACACTGAGGGGCACACGAAGAAAAAGGAGGACCGTGAATTTTATTGGAAGACTCGAGTGGTCTGTTCAAAGCAATCAGAGTGTCCCCTTTGAAGCCGGTTCGGGAGACTGAGCCAAGGTATCGGGAATGAAAGAAATGCCGTGAGTTCAATATGAATTTTCAATTGAGGAGCTCGAAATTTAATCAGCACCAGAAACAAATGTTTTCAAAATCTGTAAGAAATCTTTGACGCCCGATTTCCATAACGTGGCAATTTCTCTATGAATGATTAAAACCGAGAAACCGTATGTTTAGTTTTCAGCTAAGATTCTATCGATCGATCTATTAACCCCTTGACGTATCATTTACTTTCGCTATTGAGCTCGTGTAACATTTTGCTATCGACAGTTTGGGAATGCAACAAAATTTTATATTCTACTTTAAGTGGAAGTTTCATTTGAAGATAATAAATTGATAATAGGAAAATAATTTTTTGCTTTAATCCGTGGGTGATGAACAACATTTAGTTTTGTTGAATTAATCTAGGAATCTCCGTCGCGAGACATCAATTGCTTCAATTTAATTATGAAAGAAAATAAGACACCGTTCGACTGAAGAAGTTTCTTTAAATTCTTCATTTTTAATGAAATATTTAAGAAAACAAGCGAACGAAACTATTGTTCCATGGTTAGTTACAACGAAGCGATATTCTTCTCGAAAGCAACCTTCGAAGCTACGCTTCAAAAGCAACGTTCAATTGAAGTTGCGCGTCGTGTTCAAGCACGCTCGATCGAAAGGAAACTCATGAAAAACACAGTAACCAATGAAACGTTCGAACACGGTGTACCGGCAGAAACCATATTTCCACGCGCGTGCGAGGAGTGTAAATCTTCCGCAATCCGGTCTAGCAATGCTCCCCGCAAATAAACCTTGACTTCCAGCTAATTTCCGCGGGCACACAAATTACCCACGAGTGTCCGCATAAATATCAAAATCGCGTCGCGCATAAATCGCTCGTCTTAATTGGATGTCAACGTCGATCCAATCGAGTTCACAAAATATTCATGCACCGATTACCCTGGCCGCCGTTGAACCAACAATTCATCGGATAAAAAGCTCCGACCGACGGAATTCCAACGCAACCCCGACGGAATCATCTCGTCGAATCTCGGAACCGCATCGACTCTAACCGATCAATCCCCGCAGAGCCTCTCGAGACGCGGAGAATGCGAAAGAAACCGACAGAAAAAAAAAAACGAAAACAAACAGAGAGATCAACGTACCACCTGAAGATTTCCAGCCGCGATCAATCTTCGCACGAGAGAGCGGCAGCGTCCGGTCCGCGTTCACTGAGCCCGGTCACCGAACATCAAACAACCACCAACCGCGACGGGCCGCCGGCGTGCAACATATAGAAACAAAAAAAGCGTCGTAGGGCACACGCGGAGCGTAGCCTACATCTCACGGCGAGCGAACGGTGCGTGGCGGAGCGAGCGAGTGTCCGGCCGAGGACAACCGCCGTCTCGGACTAAAGGAGCATCGAACTGTTCCTCCTCGTGTCGGCGCCGCGGCGGAAACACGGGAAAACGGGTCGCGAGGTCCGCGGAACGGCTGCACCGGCAGCGTGAACGGTCGACGGAAGAGCGACGAAGGGAGTCGGTGCTCGCGTTGTTGGCGACGACGACGTCGGCCTCGAGCTGGCCAACATAATAAAGAGCGGAGCGTGTCGACGGAACCGGGTTGGAGGGCGCGAGCGCCTCCTTTCGCAGCGAGGACCCGTCGAAGACTGCTCCTCCGCGGAAAGTGGGAGGCTCTTTTTCGAAAGCATCGTTTTCTCCGGCGGCGGCGAGGGCTTCCGGACACGGGTAACCGGGCATGCGTGCGACGGGCCGGCCGATCAACGCACTGTGCACAGGGTGTGCCGACAAAACGCGCGGAGAGACGCGGAACTCAGGGAAGAAGGCAGCCGCCTTTCGACTGATCGAAAGTAATCAAATGCGTCGTGTCATGCGTTATTCTACTCTTAACTCATTATCGCTGAGACGAAGATGCGGCCGTGTCGTGAAATACGAGGGAATCGCGCGGTACTCGGTGATCAAGTTTACCCCTACCAACATCACGTCCCCACTTGGGGTGCCGTCGCTGTGTACACGAACGTCGAGTAACGTCGCGTCGGGGGCGAACGACGGTGTATGGACACAATGGGACGCGGGGTGGGACGCCCTAAGAGGGGCTCGACCCGCGGACTCAGTCGTAGGGATAGCCGGGGGTGGATCTCTGTGGCGGGAATCTGGATTACAGGGACGAGTTCTCGGGTGTTCCCTTTTTGCTGGAGGGATCGAGCTTTGGGGATGTTGTGGCGTGTGTAGTGTTTGGGTAATGATGATGGGATGATGAGGTCGGGGGATGCTTTGCGTGAGAATAGATGGGGATTTTTGGAAGAAGGTGTGGGCCAAATTGGGAGCTGTAGCTAGCAGTGATGGCTGGGTTGTGGTGTTTTGATATTTGGAGGGTATAGTTTGAGATTTATTTTGATTATTTTTTGGGGGTCGTTTTAGTTGGAATTGAAATGCTGGTTAGGTAGATGTAAAAGATAGTGATTTTGATGATCGGAAAGGGATGATAAACCGAAATCGGGATGCTAATCTAGTTCTTATTGCAGCAGTTTTTCAATTACAATGCAATTTTATGGTGTACTTCGTACATTTTCAGTACATTTTACGAAACTGAGAACATTGCAGGTTTGGGCTTTTAATGATCAGTTGACGTAGTACTTATGTATTCATTCTACTACTGAGATTTATATTGTTTATACGTGATCATGCATTATTATTGAGTCCAGCTGAACTATGATGTTTAAAATTAGACGAAGTTATTGATGAATATTGAAACTTAAATTTAAAAAATGTCTTATCTCAGGTTTTTAAATAATTTAGTTGGATAATTGGCTTCTTTGGTTGTTTACACTATGAATACACTTTATGAAGTATAATATGACTTACCAGCCAGCTATGCCATTGGGTTGTATCTCTTGCAGGAATATGCCAAGCTCTCCCTTGTCCTTACTGCGAAGCCCAACAACACTGAACCCTAGGCTGGTTCCCTCAGGCTTGTACAGCTGGAACAACAATTATTGTATTGCATGATTATCCTGTCAATTGTACATTGGACTACAAAAGAATAAAATATTTAATTACCTGTACTGTAAATATCTGACGACCTCTAGCTGCAGCCTCAATAACTTTCTTGAACTCCTTGACGTATGTAGTTGTTGTAATAGGAGGAATACCCATCACTTCCGAAACCAAGCTTGGACTTGTAACCTGTAATAAAATTTCAATGTAATTATAATGTTTTATGCAACCACTGTTTGAGTGTGTACGAATTAGAAACATACCTGTGCACTTGTATCCTCGCTGCTGCTATGCACCAATGGAGCTACAGGAACCCTTTGATCATCAAGTTCGCTACTATCTTGGTATAAATCCTGATACATATTTGGCCCAAGCGGTTGGACTGGAGTACTAGGAACAGAAAGTTCCAACTGTCCACTGATATTGATGTCAAAATCTCCAGGCAATATAGATGGATGCTGACCCAACTGAGTATTCAATTCGATGAGGGAATCTTGTATTGTCACTATGCTACGGAATACCGGATCCTCCAGTAGAGAAATTAAGGACTTTATATCCTGAGTGGTATGCATTTGTAACTTAGGATCATCACAATCTTCCACCCTCTCTTGCACATGCTCCAATAAATGAAGCGCTGTAGATATATCTGAAATTTTAAGAAGAAAGAATTTAAATGACAAGTCATGTATTAAGCTCTAAGTAAACCCAGAAGTGATAAATAATTCTAATGGAAATTTATATTGAAGTTAATATTAGAAAAGGTTGTATTACAACCTATAATTCTATTGTAAGAATTATATCATGCTAATTATATAACTGACGTTATTTAAAATACACCAAAGAGAAAGTGAATTCTATTTACCTGTGTTCAAAGGCATCTTGATGCTGTCAGTTCTGATTTTCTTAATGGAGTATAAAAATTCCTGTGCTTCTACCTGTAAGAAAATCAACATATATTCATGTAAAAACTGTGAGACACATATATTTAATAGTTTAAATCTAATGCACATGTATGATTAAATGAATGGAAACTGTTTAAATGGAATATTATCTTAACCTCTACAATAGGTAAATGTTAAGAGCAATTGATTAAAATGCTTGCACGTCTAATTTAAATTGGTAACCATACGATTACTGAGAAGCTATCCACAATTAAATAAATTGACGTTAACTTTAGCTCAACCATGAATTTATCGTAAATCAATACGCCTGTTCATAGAATTTTTTGTATTAATGTTCTTCTCAATTACCTTGCGAAAGTCTTCCCAAGAAATTCAAATTGAAGATAAACCAGCTGCGAATGAATATCTCTCACGGAAATTCACAATTGCGCACAAAAATTACAACCGATTTCATTAAATATCACAGAAAGCGTGTAATTGCATTTTGCCATCAGCTGACTGTACCAAACTATCGAGCACTTGACAGTTCTTCCCATAGAGAAAGCAAAGCAGGTAGATCGACTTCGAGTATAACAATGCGTTCGATCATGGTGGCACGTTCGAGGCGGGAAAATTTGAACGGTAACAAACGAATGTCACGTTCAACAAATTTACCATTCAATCAATTTTCCGACTTTCCTACCATTTTCTAAAAACAGTTGAAAATGTTCTATTTTCATTATTAAATCAAACATTTCCTCTCAATTTTTTACGATGCTTCAATAAATCTTTTTTATGTCACAACCATTTTTTACTTAATTCTAACAATTATTTCATACAATTGATAAATACTAAATAAAGACATATATTTGAATAATAACCACCAGAAAACTCAAATCTTTCCGTGAAGTAATAACCAAACAAAAGGTCATCATAAAATTCAAGAATTACTAAAAATAAATTAAAATATATGAAAAATCAATTAAAAATTGATTCCTTTTAAATACATAAACTTCCATTTGTCACCACCACACATTTCATCATCAAGAAACCCTACCAATAATCCTCTAATAATTATACCCATAAAAAATCCCAGAATCAGGCACCCATAAAAGCTAATACCAACATAAATTCGGTACAATTGATAAAACAAAACATTCCAAAATAAAACCCAACATCAAACCGATAACCAGCAACTATGACCTACCTACCTACCTCGCCGTTTAACGTCCACCGTGAGACCGTCCCAAAGCAACTATTTCCAGCAATCCATCCATAAATCATTCAATCAAGTGAAACAACAGAAGCAATAAAAACCAAGCAACAAGCTCCAAGAGGCGCAATTAATCATTAAAGCCCAAGGTCCGACAACAATCGGGCAAACGCCAATGACACCTATGCTCTAGGTCTCCCTTTGTAGCCCCGAAAAATTTAAATGAAAATAAAAAGCACGCTAAAAATAGCTGTTCTGTTCGAGCATCGGCGCAGGCGGATCTGGTCGCGTTCAGATCAGTCTGCGGCCACCTATCCCTGCTCGTTGTTCATCCTAGTTGACCTCGGGTAGGAGTCTCTAATCCATGATTCCGCTACGAGCGATCGTCCATCGGCACAATCAACCCGACATGGCGGCGGTCTGCGGCATCGATTCTCAAACGATGAAGGACGAGCCCCCGGGGGGTCGTCGACAACTGCGACACAGTTTCGCAGTGTTTCGCAGCAGAGAAACCGAACTGTTATCCCAAAAAGTAAAAGCGTTAATCATCAGCCGAACAATCATCCTCTATCGTAAATCAAAATAATTTCGTTCAATAGGTAACAAAGAGATCGATGAATCATTCGCGTAGGAGCCAACGCGTTACAATTGCTTGAGAACCGGTGGGTCCTGGCGTTTGCACGCACGTCGAACGTTTTCCCGGATGGCCCCACGGAAACCGGACACAATGGAGCTACTTCCGGCGAGCACAAGGCCAGAAATCGGACGTGGGGATACCACCGCGCCTGTGTACCACCGGTGCGCGTTATCTCTCCACTGTGTTCTGCCCCCTACGGCTTGTCTATACGAATCATTCATCGAAACGATTCTTCCATCACCGGTCCCCCCTCCTCCGTAGCCATCACGGTTCGTCGTTCAGGTGTTATCCATTATTTCCACCGGTTCGCGCCGATTTTGACCGTCAGTTTGATTACAGGTGCCATTCGCGTTGGACGGACGGTTCCGAGATTTATGGTAGGCCAGGTTTTTCGTACTGCTGATTCCGGTACCAAGGGCTCGGAGTTAGTAACGCGAGCCTTCGATTGGCGATCGAGGACTTAGGATCCGGAAGTGGAAGGTTGCCGCGACGTGCGCGTAAGTAGAGGAATTATGTTTTAACTGCGAGAGTAAGGAAGCGAGATTCTATTGTAGCTTTAATGCTTTCACGACCTGGAACATTACATGAGTGGCTTTCGGGTGAGACGTGTCCAATAGGAATTTGTTTTCGACGTTTCGCCATCATTACTGGTTTCGTCAGGGGCTAAAGACACTGATACAGTATCAGAAGCCAGCTACAATGGCGAAACGTTGGTCACTGACCAATGGCCACTTATGAATGTGAGATTCTATTTGATACTTTGTTCGCGTGAATGTATCAGCTTTTTGGGAGTTGTCGATTGATTAGGGGATTGGTAATGTTTGTGTTCTGAATTTTTATGGGATTCGTTTGCGGAAGTATCTGGGGAAGATTGTTTTAAGAGTAGAAGAGTTCATTGGATAAAGAATGAAGTAGGATATGTTACTTTTACTAGTAGGTTAATATTATTGATACTAGAAGTAGATAGTATTTTGTAGCTATTTATGAATCATATTGAAAGATTGAATGAACATTTTCTTCGAGAATACATGCAACACGTGAGGATACGTGTCTGTTTTAATGGAACCTGCAGTTTTATGCTGCTGTGTTTTTATCTAGTAAAATGGTGGGAAAATGCTATATCTTGAAACAATATCGTTACCATGTTAAGGTAATAACGGCGCAAATAATAAATGCACATAGCGAAATAACTCGTATCCTCAGGAACAATTGGAAAACACGTTGACGTAAACAGTTTCCAATTAAACGCTTCCTGCAAATAACACGTAGCGAATCGAGATAAAATTCTACAATTTCCGGAGCGACTTGGAACCGAGAGGCTCGTGTCCCCAGTGGTCCCGTGCCCGTCACACTTTCAGATTTATTGAAATTACTTCCCGAGAAACCGTTTGGGCGAGTAATTATGACCTGTCATTGCGCGGGAGCGTCATATTCGCGTTAATATCGGGCAACAATCAAAGAATCCCGAGGCGGTTCGAGGCACGCAACAATGTTATCCATCTATCATCTGGAATTCAAATTGCAACCGAACACGGTAATGGCTTTGTTATGTACTACATAACGAGGCGAGGTCTAGAAAACGAAAACTGAACTTCCATAACGTAACAACGTATTTTTTAAATATATAAACAACGTCAGAGGGCGGTTACGCAAAAGTTTTCGTTTCGACAAAAAAAAGTACCGACGCGTCCATTTATTTATTTGAAACGAATACGACAGCCGGAATGTATAAAAATGTTTCATCTCGAAAAAGGAGAGGAATCTGTGAAATTCGTTTAATAGCATTTCGGCGATGCTTTCCCCCTCCAATAATTAAATTGACCACTTAGTTAGCGGAACGTTGAAGCGCACTTTATAATTGGAACCGCAGAATCGGCGCAATTATGTAAATTGAATAACGTGCAATTATTATATCATTCGAACGTAATATTATATGTTAAGTATGCACAAACGCGCGGACCTGTAATTTCCCCTCATCGACCGTAACATTAATCACTGAATAAGCATTCATTCTGGACAGACAAGAGCAATTACCGAGGCGATAAACCATAACGTAATTAATAAGCGGCATTTCTATACGATGTAACATTGAATGTCGTTAATGACGAAGCACGCGCGCAACAATTGAGAATTCGCTCCAATCAGGGCGCGTATATTTTTTTTACCTGTTTCACGGTCCACTTAAAATTGGAATATTGATTTACTCTATTGCTAGAGACTGCCGTTGAAATTTTTCTTGCGGATAGCATCGAACGTTAGTTCGAATTAAACATAATTATTCTTACTATTCCATTCTAATCAAATCAATTAATTACTATCGATCGAACCTGCTGAAGTAGGAGAGTGATCTAAATGGAATTCAACAATAAATGATTAACATCCACCGATCAATCCTCTAACATCAATGAATAATATTCTAATAAATCAAAGCAAACCAATGTAACAAAACCTGTCGATACCCAAATCCATTTCAAACTCCCCAATTCAAACAATACAATAATCATTAGCGTACATGCCGAATTTTAAATCGACAACGTTCCAACGGTGTTAATGAATTATTACCCATCAATAATTACAATTCCATTGTGAGAGTGATTTAAAGAACACGTCTTCGCAATGAAATTCATCAGTGGCCACTCAGTATTCCTCGATTTCTTGCACTAATCCCGTTCCCATTCGGCAAGTCAAATAAAAATCTCTGTTGCGCCGCGATTTTAATAATGCAGAGATGACAAAAGCGCGATCAAACTACAGTCCCGGGAGTTTCCCGTTGAAAGAACGGTTTTTCATAAAGCCGGCTATTTCTAATTATCCTGAAGGGGATCCTCCTTCGTCGCTTTCGGATATTGCCGGCGCGAGGAAATGGTAACGAAGAGATTTTGTCGGCGCGAGCCTCTCGCATCTGCTTTATGAAAAAGCAACTTTGAAGTTCAGACGGGAGGATTGGGGGCATTCGAAGTGCGCCGTGACACACAGCGCAAGGTTTTACGGAATTCCTGAGCCGCGCTCACCCTGAACGCGTCCACACTCTCGCACCCCCGTGAACCTTTTCTACGACGCGAGCATCGCACACGCACCAACACGTGGGCCTCGGGACCAGCGCACGCCCGTAAACCCAACGAACCGTGCTTCCAACTTTCGAGCATTACATTATTGGTTAGCCATTACCTTCGCGGTTATCATTACTAATAGTTAACACGGATGCCGAACGATTTTATACAGTGAAATACATGGAATGGAGAAAATAGAATATTAACCCTTTGCATTCGAGAGGTTATTTTCACTCACCACTTGATTTCATAGAGTAAAACTATAAAATTTGATATTTAATATTGTACTTTGTATAATATTATACTTCGCGGTTATTATCGCTAATAGTTAACACGAATGCCGAACGATTTTATAGAGTAAAATACATAGAATGAAGAAAATATAATACTAACCCTTTATACTTGGAAGTTTCTCACTAGAAATATTTAACCCTTTCCACTCGAGAGGTGACTTTCACTCGCCACTTGATTTCATACAGTGAAACTATAAAATTTGATATTTAATATTATACTTCGTACAATGCACCATTTTGGAAATATTGAAATAAGATAGCTTTTTTCCTCAATGTATGTGTGATTTCTCGTCGAGTTAGTTTCACAAAATATCAAAATATCTCATCAGAAAATGTTCAAATGTTTCTAGTGAAAAACTTCCGAGTGCAAAGGGTTAATATGTTTTGTCGAAGCGTAGATGATATTCTTTGAAATGACAAGTATATCGAGGAACAAAGCTGTTTTATTCGAATATTTCACATAACAAGGCATTGTACAAAGTTCAACATTAAATATCAGATTTTATAGTTTTACTGCGTCAAATCGAATGGTATCAAAATCAACAATTATCGATCACAATCGTGAAAGAAATCATAAAGCGAGGGGTTAATTTTTGATACAAGTAGAGTGAGAAGTGTCTTCACCTTTGATTTCAGAGTACCGTCGATATTGGAATGCCCAGTTAATAGCAAGAAATGAAAATGAAGAAGTTCGGTAACATATCGGATATACTGCAGACTATCTCTGTGCTTGCTACTTTGAAGGTAGTCGTGAACGGTAAGTTCGTCTTTCCATTTCCACATTTACTTACTCCGCGAAACCCGATACATTAGACGCCACAATTTCATCCCGAATTCTCTATTGAAAAACGTAACCGATGCCAACGCTAATTTTACACTAAGGAAGCTTTAACCTCGTTCGGCTTCATTGTTTTCTACCATAAAAAAAAATGCAATGAGCGTGAAAATATACGCGTGACGGCGTTTACATACGCATATCCCTTTGACAACGTGCAAGGGTGAGCAAAGTTACGCGGCACAGTCGCGAGAAAACGCGACGAATTTCGCATTATCAAAAATCCCTGGAGGGCTGGTGATTAACTTAATAACTGGCGCTTTCAATTTGCCAGCCGCGAGATCTGTGGTCTAAAAGAAATCTCTTTTGTCGCGGGGGACTCGCAAATGATCGCGGCAACGCGTGCCGCGAACGCGCTAATTAATGACGGGCCGCACAAAACGAGTGATGTCACTCGCGCGCTTGCGAAATTACGTTTCATTCCCATTGTACCGTGTCTGTGCCACTTGTAGCACGAAAATGTCGCGACGATAAAATCGCGGTGGCACTAACGCCGCGTCCCCAAAAGGACATAACCTGATTCTTTCCCGGCGCGGGCATAGCGGGAGGGGGAAAGAGGAAATAATAATCTGTTCGCCAGAGAATAACAGAAAAACGAGAAGAAAATCAAAATAGCCGTCTATTAAGCGCATTCCGAAGCAGCGCGATAACGAGAGAACTGTTTTCAGGGCAAACAACGTGTAATGGCGGCTTAGGTCGGGTCGTTTATGAGAGACTTCCGGACCAGCAGCTTCAGGGCTTTGACGACGACGTGGTAGGAAATGTTTCGCTAAACATACTGACGCCTGTCGTAATCGCGACACCATGAAAGCTTAAAGAAAACGAATTAATATCTTCGTCACACGTTTTGAGAGTGATGGTTTAGTCCATTCGCTGTTTGAGAAGTTGAGGACGTATTGACCTGAGTGTTAAATGAGTCGCTGGGAAACCAATGCAGCGAATGTCGGTATCAAAGTAGCTAACTGCATCGGTATTAAATGTTAACGATTGGATTCTTCGAATTATCGATCGTTCTTAGTATTCTGTACCTACCGATCGTTACTAAAATCTTCGTAACAATTATAATTTTCTAAATACACTTATCTTTTTCTGACATACAATCAAGTATGTTCATGTCGCAGGTATCAAATAATATAAAATTATTTGACACAAACGTTCTCCGTATTTAGATTTTATTTTAAAAATCGGCAAGAACTTATTCCAGTACCTAGTATTTAGTATTATCCACCTATTTACTTACTTACTTTTGTACAATTATTGTTCGTGAAAAGTAGCAATTAATCCAAACTTATAACACGAACTACGAAACAGCCCGCAGCTGGCAGCGAATGGGTTAAATAACAATTTGCCTTCAAACAAGAAAAATGAATTACCACCAGTGGTTCATTAGTTACATAATTAATGGAAAATGAAAACAATAATAAATATTCTAAACGAAGCTTTCCTGAATTCTTAGACTTTCACATAGAATATTTTCCTCTGACTGAAAATCAAGTTTAATTCTTGGTCGAACGCTTTTAACGATTATTCAAAGGCTTCGATTTGCTTTTCACAGTCTAAAAATCAATTTCCTGGTGCTAAATCGCGAGTTGAAAGGATTTTAATCTGTTTTCGTGGTGTACTTCAATCTAAACTCGTTCGTGGGTACTTATCCTAGGTGCGAGACTCTGCGCCGCCATTCAGAGTCCTGGAGAAATGTCAGGAGCTTTGTCTGCGCGATAGAACAGCGACCAACAATTTAGTACGAATTTGCACAAGCTTCGACTTCCAACCAGGTAGCAGAATAGCATCATTCAGCGGCGCCGCCGAGTACGAGGAAAGCACATGCTATTTGACTAGAGAACAGGCGCAACCGGAAGGGATTGGTAACCTGATGCTGGTGCCGAATAGCGTGCATTTCACGGAAGTTTGTCTTGGCTGTGAGTTCCTCCCTAATTCGAAGACAACGTTTGTCCAAGAATTTTTCAAAAATCTCGACATTCCACTAATATTAAAATCGTTTAAGAACAACATTTACGATGTTTGTTGGATAATATCTTTCGTAAAGATTCAGATATTCGTATTCCACCGTGTCAGAGTAGACAATTGTCAGAGTAATTTCTATTTGTGAAGCTGACAGGATAGAAAGGGAATGTCCCAATAGACGCTACGTGTTCGAGAGACACCCGAGAAAGAAACTGAAGCTGCCACTGACGGACATAAAGGAAGTCAGTGCTGCGAATAGGACAGATTGCGAGGACAGGTAACTTCTGGTTGTTAATGCAATAATTCTTTTAACGGTTAACTCTTTGCGGACGAATGTCGACATTTCGGCGAGATCAGATTTTCATATTTGGAACCGCAAGCTTTGGAACAGCAAAGGACCAGTACGTAGTTTCCTTATTTTTATTATTTATAAGATCGATATATGATTTAGATTCATCTTCTAAAGTTTGTATACTTCAAAGAATCTTCATCCGTAAAGGGTTAACGCAACGATTTTTGTGATTAACGCAGCAATGAGATACACATAGGTTGTACATTTAAACCTAATTACGGAATATTAACACATTGACTACCATGAGGGTCACCGGTGACTCCAACCAAATCAAATTACTCGTTCACTCAATTAAATCGTAAGATCGTTTGAAAACATTTCTATCTTATAAATAACGCTGCCTAATGCGATGAGATTTGTCTGGATGAATGTGTAATGATAATAATTCAATCGAATCAAATGATTTAATATTGTATTCTTTCCATTTTGTGCATTTCGCTCTATGAAATCGTACAGCATTCAATGTGTTAATCAGAGAATAGTACTGGCAATGATATTCTAGTAATAATTTAGTGAAATTGTGGATAAACTGCAAACCCTTGCGTAAAATTGAGTGAAATGTAAGTAACAATCTGCGAACTATTGTTTTCCATTGTCATGGAAGATGCCTCAACGAGTTCAGCTTCATTTGCCGATCCGCGACGTACGACACAGCGCTAAGAAGCTGCGCCCTTAGTCGTTTCACAAGAAGAACTCATCCGGAATTATTGGAAGACGATCCTAACTCTGATTATCTGGAAAATACATGTCTGAACGGTACATATCTTCAGTTCCCCGTGTTTCCAACGGTCCGGGATGGAAGTTTTATTATGATTGACTCCGTTATTCTTCAGCGGAACGTCGTTGCGACGGTTTGGCCGTCTTCGTGAAAGAGGAGAACAAACGTCTTCGAGGACCCTTCGAAGTCGACATCTACACGAACCTGACGCTGGACGAATGTCAAGCCCTTTGCTTAAGAGCCGAGAAATATTTCTGTCGCAGCGTGGAATTCGACGAGCAGACGCGACAGTGTGTCATCTCCGAAGAGGATTCCGTCTCGCAGAAGGACGACATCGGGATCAGCAGCAGCCCCAGCCATCATTTCTACGATCTTGTTTGTTTGGACAATCGTAAGTATAATTTTAATAACTGTTTTCTACTGTACTTCAATTTGCGAAACGTTTTTTACGTACACTTATTGAACGCGTGTAACGTTACATTAACTTTCCGCGTTATTGTTGAATCAGCTGAAATAATAGGAATTGGACTCGTTTCTAAAAAAGTGACGGTGTTATTTATCAGATTTTAAATATATTTGAAATGGAACTGTTTCTTCGACAGTTCTACGCGACTTGAAAGAAACAATTTTAAGAATATCCCGTTGAAGAATACTTTACATTTCGAATCATTTTTTTAATGATTAAAGGTGCAAGTACAAATATTTAACACTAGAACTACTGTGCCAGTTAAAATGATCGGTTATTAATATCTTAAAAGCATTGAATATTCGAAATGATCTTGAAAACAGATACTTTCAATTCGATACTATAACGAATGTCCGAAGAAACCGAAAATAATCTATTGTTACATCTTTTGTAGAGACTACATGCTAATCGTATTAAATGCTCGATAATTCTAGTATTAAAACCCGAAAATAATCTATTGTTACATTTTCATAGGGATTACATATGAATCGTATGAAACGCTCGGAAGTTCTAGCGTTAAACACCGAAGAAAAAAATTCAATGCAAACTAAACTAAAAATTAAAAAGGTTTAAAACTGTCAAAATTAAAAATCCAGGGAGATAGTGAAATTTTACAGCTTCCGGTCGCAACAGTCGTTTAATGAAGGATCAAAGATCAATTAACGCTTCGCAACGCTTTATCAGTACCCACTTACGAAGCGTAGATCCGTCCATAGCACGTGGCTCCGAGTATCCGGACAGCAGCTCGTCGTCGCATCTGTTCTCTGACGGCCGACGTCCTGACACTGCTTTCCAAAGATACCGGAACTCCCGGCTGAGCGGAGAGTTTCACTCGGAAATAACCGGGCGTAGTTTAAGCGAGTGTCTGGACGAGTGTCTTCGACAGACGAGCTTCCAATGTCGGAGCGCGGTTTACTCGGAACACTACCACACCTGTCGTCTGAGTCGATTCAATCAGCGCGACGGACACAGGATCATCTACGACGCTGACTATGACTATTACGAGAATCTTATGCGTGAGTTACGGGTTTAAAAAGATTCTTTGGAAATTGAAGCGTGATTAGTTTCGTTTGAAAATCGTTAAATCGATGTATTTAGGTGTGAATAACACCACTTTTCTTAGTTGGTCCAATGCCGCTTTAATGGCAGCAGGAATAATTTTATTATTTTTGTCACTATTACTCTTATTAGGTGTGAGTTTTGGGCTTAAAACGGTTCTTGGGAAATTGAAGCGTGATTAGTTTCGTTCGAAAATCGTTTAATCGATACATTTGCATATGTATTTAATCTTTAACGGAGAAACGTTGCCATATAAACGGCATGGTAATTTTATTTACTGGATCCAATGCCGCTTTAATGGCGGCAGGAATCATTCCACTATTATTATCATTGTTATTCTTTTAATATTTACAATTAATATTGAAATACTTCCGGTCCGTTAAGGGTTAATAATATACATAAATAATAATATAAACGACAAACATTGGAATTCCATGGATAGATCAATATCTGGACGGCGACCGAGACAGTCCATCCTACCGACCAGACACTCTGGGCCAGGATTCAAACTTCGGCCGACCGTCTCTAGGAAGACCTGGTTAGACACAACCTCAATACCGATTTCGCTTAATTTCGATATATAGAGCATATCCTGGAACATTACCGCGCATCATAATAATCTCATTTACTCAAACGTTCTCTCCAGGATATCCAGACGACTACGACAAAGGATACAGCAGCAGCGTGAAGCCAGATCGATTCCCAGATCGCCATCCGGATCGTTTCCCTGATCGTTATCCAGACCGCTACCCTGATCGTTACCCTGACAGATACCCTGATCGATACCCAGACAAATATCCTGATCGTTATCCTGACAAATATCCAGATCGTTATCCTGAAAAATATCCAGACCGTTATCCTGAGAAATATCCGGATCGTTATCCTGAGAAATACCCAGACAGGTATCCAGAGAAGTACCCAGATCGTTATCCAAGCGACAGGTATCCAGACAGATATCCAATGAGTGGTCAATATCCAATCGGAGTAGATGGTGAAACGTATCCTGAGTCTATCGATCGATACCCTGTGAACGATCGTTATCCGAGCGGAGATCGTTATCATACAGTAAACCGTTACCCTGCCAATGATCGTTATCCAATCGTCGATCGTGACCGATATCCATCCTCGGACAGGTACCCAATTTCCGATCGATTTCCGATTAGAGGCAGTGATCGTCGTCCTGTTCCTGTTGATCGATACCCTATTCCTGACCCAACGATAGACAGATATCCGACGAGTAATCGATATCCGACCGGCGTCGGTAACCGATACCCGATATCCCCGGGTCGTTATCCAAATGATAATGATCGTTATCCTAACACTATCGATCGTTACCCGATTCCTGAGGATCCCTTAGATCGCTACCCCACTGCGATAGGCGGAGGCAGGCCTCACGTTGATCGATATCCTATTAGCGAGAGATATCCGGACAAGGACCTTTATCCCAGCCGGTAAGCTACGGGCCGTGGCATTGTTCCCTTTTTTTCGGGATCAGATTATGTCGAGCCCATTGTTCAACTCGGGGGGATGAGCCGGAAGTAATTAGATTTTCGAGATTTCCGGATTTGTTGTTTCATAATTAACTGGAAAATCGGAGATACACCGGTTTATTTGTGGCCGCGCGTAATGAATCATTGACTGTTCGGGTTATTCCGAAATGGATAATGTGCGTTTGTCAGGGAAAGATTTGTGTGTCTATTTAACCTCTTGCCGTACAATGACGAGTGATGAAGATGTTGAGATTAGTTTAATACACATCAATGTTATTCAATGCGCATGGATCAAAGCGAAAAACTATTTTGCTGTTACTAATATATTAGTTTGAAATTAGATTTATACTTAAACTGCAGTGGAAAATTTCTTTGCGTTTCTTCTAAACTATTGATAGAAATATTAGAAACAAAAGTAAATAATACGGCAAGGGGTTAAAGACAATATTTATATGTTTCACGGTATGATAATGTCACAAATGTTTTGGTTCTTTATTACTGTAATTGGTGTTCTTGAAGTATATTGATCAAGATATCAGTTGAAGAAATAAATCAATAAATTCTTTAATTGATATCATTTAAGGATTCCTTGTTACAAATCTTCAGCTTCCAAAAAATTAGCAGTAACTAAAGTATCAGCATCATAATTAGAATGTTATGAAATAGAACGTAATCTTTCTGTCAGGTTTCCTCCGCCCTCCCACCCAGCTGGTTACCCGGCAAGCTACCCTGATGACATCTACAACCCCCAACCACACCCCGATCGGACGCATTATGGTGCCGGTGGACCAAGCAGACCTTTAGGATACGGCGGATACAGCAACGACGGCGCCATAATCGGCGGTGGTTATATAGGCGAGGGTGGCGTTTATAATTCGAGACCATTCGGAACAAGCGGAGGTCCCATCATCGGTCGACCGCCGTTGGTCTCGAGATGCGACGAACAAGACAACTTCCGGCAGGTAGCGATGGGCATTTGAATCTCAATTTAGAAGCAAGCAGATGGGTTCGAGACTGTCAATATTCGAATCACTTCGAATTGGATTCGATACCTCCCAACTTTAGAATGGCTTAAAAGTCTTGAATGTGTTGAAAGCCTTGAAAGTCTTAAAAAACCTTGAAAGCCTTGAAAGTCTCGAAAGTCTTTATAGTCTCAACACTCTTAAAATTCTCGAAACTCTCCAAACCCTTAAAACCATTGAAGCGTCGAAAGTCTCCGAAGCGATTCAAATGTTTCACCACCATGTCCTATCCCAAACGATTCGAAGTCACCATAATCCATCACTACCGTCAGGTCGGGCCGCACACCAGAGTCCGGAAGCCGTTCGTCAGACGGTATACGACCGCTTCCTCTTTGGCCCAGTGCGAAAGGGAGTGTGCGGACGCCAGGGACTTCGTGTGCAGGTCCTTCAACTACAGACCTTACGCAGCCCCCTATGGCGCCGAAAGGGACAACTGCGAGCTAAGCGACCGGGACTCCAGGGACATGGACATGGGCAATCCGGTGTATTACGACACCGGGTCCGACTATGACTTCTACGAGAGGAACAACGGCAGACAGGGCGTCGACGCGGAGTGTCTCGACGGTAAGCGTCGTGGCAGCCGATCTAGGACACCTGCCACGTGGACTTTGCGGGGAGATTTTCGCCGCGGAACGTGGAAATGATTGATACAGAGATCATTCTTCAAATATTGTACAGACATTGTCGAACTAGCTTGGAGAAATAAACCGTCTGTTTTTTCCACGTTACACACACTTTTTTCTTACTCAATGAATAATCACTGTGGTCTATTCTTTGGAAAGAATGGCAAGACGTATCGATGGTCGCCTTAAATGTCCATCCTGCCACGCTCTTGATTATGTTCGAGTATTTCGAGTGGGATGGATATCGCGACTGTCGGTGTGTCTTGATCTTTCGAAGAACGGACTGTAAGCATCCGATGGTTCTGATTCGGAATTATTCGATACAAAGCGTGGAAAAGAGGAATTGAAAGTTTAATGCATAATATACGACTGAGTTGTTTGTTGAGTTGCTTCATGAATAGATCGTGAATTATATTGTTGTTACAAAAGTATTTCATCCTTTCCAAGCTTTTGAACATTATTTGAAGTGAACACATCTATAAACAGTCGTTATTAATCTATTTTATAGAACAGAATTCTCGAATTTCGTTCGCTGAACTCTACAAGTAAAACGCTGAAAAAATATTCCCCACGCGGGATTTCTACTCTTGAATTCTTTTGGTGTACACTGGGTAACGTGTACACGTAATCCCGCATCCATAAATTAAAACGAACCCCGCGTCGCGTGATGCCGAACACGTTAAAGTGATTATTGAAGTTAGAACCGTGGACGTGAAGTTCGACGGTGATTCCGTGCGAAGTTATAATTGGTGGGATAATAGTAAATTCTATATCTGATCGTTTTAGTGAGTCAAGTCTGTAGCGAGGACGGGATGGAATTTACTTTAAGGACGCCGGAAGGATTCATCGGTCGGATTTACACTTACGGATATTATGATCGGTGCTTCTTCCGTGGGAACGGCGGCACTGTGAACGTGCTGCGAATCAGCGGCCCCCAGGGTTATCCCGAATGCGGCACTCAAAGAGTAAGGAATCTTCTCACCTTAATATTCTCTGATACGTATTAGATTCGCGCACATGGAACTGCCGAGAGATCTCGAATGCAAACATTTTGTTGCTCTCAAACTGTTCCGTCTTCCTAGCTTTCTAATCGTATCTACTTATCATCATTCATTATAGTTATATCAGATGATAGTATCATAGTTTCTAATCTCTACATAAATAAGTAAAATCATTGGAAATAGAAATGGAACAGTGTAGAACGAAATTTCCATAGAAAATAGTGTTTGAATTTTTACAATTTTTGCAACAACAGTGTTCTAATTTACCGCGTAAAAAAGAGGCTCGCCTGAAAGAAGTCCGCGTGAATCGAGGGTCAGGTGTACATGTAATACTATAAATAGTGCTGTAGTAGAGTCTACAGAGTGCAAGGGGTTAAAATATAATGAAAATCAACGAACAAAGGAGCTCCTTTTTTTCGTTGCGATTCTATATGCGCTCTGGATCGGCAGTTCTATGCGCGCAGGCGGTATCTGCGGGCAACAGTGTGCACAGAGGAAGATTAATGATATAAATAACCGGATGCAGCGAACTCAAGCGAAAATCTCTGCAAATTGGAATTGCATTGGGTGAATTATTACAGTACGGGGACACAATGACAAACATCGTCGTGGTACAATTCTCGGACTACGTACAAACCGGAAGGGACAAACGGTTCAACCTTACCTGCCTGTTTCGAGGCCCTGGCGAAGCTGTCGTCACATCCGGCTACATCGGTGCCGGGTATGCCAGGTCATATCGATTGAGAAACCGTGCCTTGCACCTGGTGCACTCGCCGTGTATACAATTAACCGTGGAATGCAGGCTGTCTTGCATTCGTTCGCTTACAACCCCGGTGCAAAGCCCACTCGATTGTTTCAGCGTTGTATACGCTTCATCAAAATCACATTGCTTCTGAGATTCCATTGTTCTACTCGCTAAAACCTAATGTCTGTTACATTAAAACGTTGGTTAACACTGCCACACTGGCCACCGATGATTGGTGCTCCCAAATTGCTGAAAAGAAATTACAATAAAAAACTTAGTTTTAAATAAAAATATTAAGTAAGAAAATATTAAAGTAACTTATGTTACTAAAAATATATAGTATAACAAGTAGCTAGATCATAGCGTAATATGACTACTGTAATACTGAATTAATCATTATTTTCAATATCATTTGTCTTTGTTATTGAAGAATATGTATTACTATTCGAAACGCTAGCAATTCTCGTGGCAGTCAACGTGTTAACGTTATTCAAAGCTCTTTTCCTAAAATTCGAATGGAACATTGGATTTGCTTCAAGATTCTTGTTACACCTTCCTGCGGTTGCTATTGGAAGATTGAAGATTAACACGTTGAATACTGTGGGGATCATCGGTGAGCCCCAACCAAATTACTATGATTCACTCAATTAAACGATGATTATTTGAACTCTTCTATATTAGAAATAATGCAACCTAAGGCGACGTTTAGCAAAATAGCCATGCTGTTGATATATTTTTTTCTGCTTCGTGTACTTTGCTCCGTAAAATCGTTCGGCATTGAACGTATTAAGGAAGAAAGAGGATGATCCGAGCTTCCCTAATGATGGTTCCGTTTCTGTTGTTTAGATCAGGGTCCCCGATTCCCATCGAATATCTACCAGCAGAAAACACGCTGAGTTCTCGAGTGAGATTACTGATTCTCTACCAAGGCAGACCTACGACTACCATTGCTGTAGGCGACCCGCTTACTTTCAGGCTTGAAGCTCAAGACGGGTACAGGAGCCTCTGTTTTTCTTTGATACCGATCAGTCGTCGATTTTAAACGTTCGAGTACCAGAGGTTTTTAAAAAAACACGGTCGAAAAAAGCCGAACAGCGCAATAGCGCTTTCTGAATGGGATGCGAAAAGATCCAAGTGGCGCGACAGCGCTCCTTTTATTTCATGTCGAGAAAAGTCAAGCAGCGCGAAAGCGCTTGTCTTAATCTATGTTAATACTATTGTATACGTACATTAATTTATAATAGGTAACAACAAAATATAAAATGTATTACTTGGATTATTTGTATGCAAGAAAGGTAGCGATGCAACGTACATGCGTCTGAAAAATTAAGCGCGTTTCGTCAGTTTTTTCCACATGAAATCTGAAGAGCGCGAAAGCGGCGCGTGGGACTCAAACGATTAAATTGATCGAAGTGAACCGTTGCGATCGGTTATGTTATCGTTTACTTCTAGCTGAATGCTAAATGAAATTCCAGAGTTGTTGGAATGTTCAGTGTTATTGTACGTTAAATGGCACTTCGTTCGTTCATCGGTGATGAGAATAACGTCGTTTTGCTTTCAGATATAATTACGTTACCGACATCTTCGCCACCAATGTCATCGCAAGAGATCCTTATTCCGGAAGGAGCGTTCAGCTGATCGACAGATACGGGTGAATATTTGATGGCAGATGTTTTTTAACGATCGACTAGCCTCAATTAATTCGAGCTTTCCGTGCTCGATCCTTCGAAGTGAGAAAGAACGTAGATTGATCTACTAACAAACTAGAAACGCGGGGATAATGGAGTTTCGTGATGCACGCTGCGGGGTGCAGCTCGAATAAACGTTTACCGGGGGTCAGGGCGAAGCCTTCCAACGGAATCGGGGTGAAGTTTCGTTGGAAGCCAACATATTTCCGTTCTCAACGAGAAAAAATGAGATAAAGAAACTTTCCGATTGAAAAGGGAAATTAGTATTCTAGTATAATGAAAATAATCGTGTTCGTGCAGTAGTCAAATATTAGCGAAAGAATCTGGAATTTTCTTAATGAATATTCTGTCGTTTATTAAGCCTCGTCTTGTAATTACGTGTTAGACTTATGGAGATTTTAAACGGAATTTAATAAGCATAAATCAGATAAAATATTTTTCTTCTATCAATTGTAATGAACCCTTTGAACTCTGTAGGCTCCAATGTTGCACCAGTTATGATACTAAATATTTTAATGAATCTTAAAGAAACTTCTCTAAAATTATTAGATTTTCCACAGATCCAAATTTTGTACTAAGAAGGAAAATAAATGATCGAAGAAATGTTATAGTATTTCTCATTTTCGCTAGGAATACTATAAAAATCAGTTGCAGTTGCTGATAGATTACAAAACAATCTGAAGTGCTAAGGGTTAATATAATTCATCCATTATACTTTATAATATAACTATCAATTATAATATTACAGTCTAATCAATCAATTATAATTCATAATATAATTTATTGGTTATAATATTATAATATGATTAATCAATTATAATTCATAACATAATTTATTAATTATAGTATTACTAATTGTTACGTAATGTGATTCATCAATTATCGTTTATAATATAATTATCGATGATAACACTATAATTGATAATTATACTAGAAAGCAAACATAAACGCAGAATATGTCCAGAATTTTTCTCCTGTTCGCAATACATTACTAATAACAAAGCAAGGAGTTAATCTACGTATGTACTTATGTATAACGGATTTGCTCACTTTTTTAACGTTCTATGTATTTGTTGCAGTTGCCCGGTAGACAATTACGTGTTCCCAGGATTGGACCGTCTGCGCGACGGAGATAGCCTCGAGGCTCGTTTCAACGCGTTCAAAATCCCCGAATCTAATTTCTTGGTGTTCGAGGCAACGGTGAGGACCTGTCGAGACGGTTGTCAGCCTGCCTACTGTTCCGGTGGTACCGGAAGGAGCGAGCCATCTTTCGGTAGGAGAAGAAGGGACGTGTCGCAGAACGACACAATAGCCGAGGAAAATGAAATAAGCACGATAATCGAGAGTACTGCGAACGACACGTCTGCCATTTCGAATTCCACCGTCGCTGACGACGACGACGACGACGACAAAGGGGAGGATGAAGAGGAGGAGGAACACGTGAGAGAAATGATCGAGGTGCATTTTGAAATTTGTTATTAATTAGACTTGAATATTCACAGAATTCTCTTGTACTTTGCACTCGAACGTACAGAAAAATTATGCTGCAATTAATTTCTTAATTATGAGATGCAACTACTTTATTTCAACGTTTCGTATGTTAATATTCGTCATTTTGTTGATGTAAGATAGATTACATTTTCCACGAGTAACGTAAAGCAAATTTCTCAATTATGAGATGGAACTATTTTATTCCAGTATTATCAAATATTTCAAATTTAGTACCTTGTATCAAGTTTCGCAATTTTACTGAATTTGACAAGATAGGGATTGAAAGTCGCCTCTCGAGTGCGAAGAGTTAATTATTCAGAAGGATTAAATGAAACTTTTAGTCCGTTAATTTGATTCTGTAATAGGTGCTCGACTCGAGAATGGACATAGATGAGGAAACAATGGTGGAGAGGCAGACCACTGTCATGGAGAACGTTTGCATAACGCCGAACGAATATTACGGTCTAGTGACAGCAGTAGCAGTACTGGTAGTGCTTCTGGCTTCTGTAGTATTATTGTCTATGCTGATTTATAGGTCTGTACTATAAGTAACTCGCGAATATTCCATAAACTTTTGAAAATTGAGAATTACATTCTTCCAGAAAATACGTTTACGCGGTGATTACGAAGAACCGTAGAGTCGATAAAGCATGCAACCGTAGCAGTCATTCGGACGAGGCTTATAGTAGTCGAGCGAATAATTTCTCATTCCTGCGCAGTGGATTTCAGAAACCGTTTCAATCGACGTACGTATTTCCGTGTTAAACAAATAACGAGTATTAACTGTTGTCTGGCAAACAAACATTGCTGGTAAAATAATATTTAACACATTGAATGCCGCACGATTTTAAGGTGTAGAATATGCGAAATGAAAAAAATACAATATAAAATTATTTAATTGAATCGCGTTATTATTATGGCGAGTGTGTCTTGCCGAATGTCATGATATGTTTTTTAATAATCATCGTTTAATTGAGGGAATTACAGTAATTTGATTTGGGCAGCGGTCACTGGTGACCCCCGAGGCATTCAACGTGTTAACACTGGACCTATTGGAAATTAAATGACCCATTCCTAAAGTTTACTTTTCAAATGATTGAAAGGATAACAGATGCTTCTCTCAGAAATTTACTATAAAAATTTATTTCATAATAGGCAAACTGAATTATAAAGCAATCGAAATTCTAATAGATGAACCCTAATAATGAGTAATGACTGTTGTTTGGCTAAAAAACATTGCTGGTGAAATGATATTTAAAACTAGAGCTACTAGAAATCAGAATGACTCATTCCTAAATTCTACTTTTAAAACAATTAAAAAGATAACAAATGCTTCTCCGAGAAATTACTGAATTATAAAGTAATCAAAATTCTAATAAATCAACTCTTAGAGTTTCTATAGAAAAATGTAAAAAGGTTAACTTGACTGCTCAGTAGTTCTAGTGTTAAATGTTCGCTTAACGATAGGACTCTAAACATATATCTCGTCTATAGATCGATCTCCAGATCGATGAGCAACGTGATCAGCCAACGCGTGGTAAGCGGTTCGTCAACAGCGTTGGAAGGTGCTGTCGGACTGTCATCGAACAGAAGAACCGGCTTCGATCCCAGTGAACCGATTTACACTGATCCGTCGCTTTTCGAGGTCGCTCGTTGCTCATCCCCTAAACCAGCACTCAATGATAACTTCCATCTGATGTAGAAAAGTCTGATTGGTACTATACCATTTCGAAATCCGTCTGAATCAAAAGTGGTTTTCTAAAGATAGGTGTAAAATTCGAACAGTTCAATTGTTATTGTACATCTTCGGAATACGGCATTTGATCTCAACGATATTACTTTGTGATCATCCGCATGATGATTGACACCGAATTAACTTGACTTTAGAACCGATAAGCTTCATCGATCGCATTTCTTCAATGGCTCATCTCGTCTATCGTTTTCTCTTTCCTTTCTTCCCCTCCTTTGTTTAATAACGACGATTACAGTGCTAGTCAAATTCAATGACTGTCAGTTACAACTGCCATGTCAACAAAATGACAATCTCAATTCTTCCAACGTTCATGCCGATTCTACGTAGAAATCGTAAAAAGTATAATTACTTTCCGTGATCTTCGTAAGAACGTTCATATACAAGCACGAGCACTATGATCATGTATCTGTTACTTTACTGAAAAATAATCGTTTACAATCAAACATTTATCGCTATTCCTCGAAACCTCTGGCATACTACACGGTTAAGTTTCTACGATGAAAACGTTAGTGACTTCGAACGAACAAACCCTCTGTTTATCTTTAGAATCACTATTGAAAGAATCATTGAATAGTTAATGTTACGAACTCTTATTTATTAAGATTATGTTCCAATTGTAGCTAGAAAGAAATAAATAGATACAACAGAAGGTACGCATTACGCTCGTTTTATTCCCGACAGGAGATCGTTCGTTTTTACGCAGCGGATCGATAACGTTTTTACGGTGCTCTTTTATTCTATCAATTCCCTTTCATTCTGTCGAGCTTGTAAGTAAAAAGAAGCATCCTGAGTCTAGCCTCCTCTTTACGATAATGTGCCTCCTCCAGTTTAATTCGTGCCTCCTCTTTCAACATGGCGGCGATATCGACTTTTATCTGCGCCTCGGAGAGAGCTAACGCGTGTAACTCTTCGTCCTTGCGAACTGATTTCTTCGCTTTACGCGGTTGATCGTGAATAAATGACGGAGACATTAACGTTTGCGTCCCGTTCGACTTAAATATCAAATGACTTCTCTCCGGCATGTTCTCTTTGCCTAATCTTTCGGCGACGGGAGAGTCTAATTCTTTGGTCGATTTTTCGAAACAGTCAGTCAACGATCCGCTCGACAATTGGTTGGAATTCATTTTGTTGCAGACTGAATCTAAAATGATATTCAAATGTAACGTGTAAATATATAAAATTCAGTGCAATAAACTTGAAAGAGTTTGACGAAGCTTCGGTTATGTTTAGGAATCGACGCAGCCGTTGAAGAGTTTAAAAGTTTCGTATTGGTTTGTTCACATCAGTATTTGTGTTATTGTATTTATTTTAACCCTTTGCACTCGAGAAATTAAAATTGAATTGAATTGAACTGAATTGAATAAAATTGAATAACTCAATACATTGAGGGGCAAAGTTATTTTATTCCAATATTTTACGTATCAAGGGATTGTACAAAGTTCAATATTAAATATCAGATTTTTTAGTTTTACCATGTCAAATCGAGCGGTGAAAGTCGCCTTTCGAGTACAACGGGTTAACCCCTTACCCTACAATATCGTATCAGACTCGTGGTGAAGATTTCAAATAGAATTCAACAAATATAAGAACTGTTCAATTTGTTTGAATGCAAATTATATATTGTTCCTCTATTACCAATATTATACATTAACCCTAATCGTACCAAGTGTTTTTATAACGAATTATACCACAATGTGACTTTCAGTCACTTATGAGAATAAAAGGAATGATTAAAATTTTATTGTTTTTTTTATAGGGCCCAAATTTAAAAAATCCAAAACAACTTTCGGAAATGCAATTTGAGATAATCAAAAAATTTAAGTAAAAAGTTCAAATGTGACTCAAAGTCACGTCGTGGCCCGATTAGGGTTAAAGCATAGGTTGATATAGAATGAGACTGGAATTTTCTCTTATTTTCAATAAATTATTAATAACAAAGTGGTGAAATCGATCACAGTTCAGGAAGAAATCATAGGACAAGGGATTAATGAGACAAACTGAAATACAGAAAGTGAAAAGAATATTTTACCGGAATCTTTGCAGCCATTTTCATCTCTCGAGCTTTGTTGGGGTGGGTTCAAACTGCAAACGCTTTGCAAAGTGAACGGTTCCGATTCTTTCGGCTCAAATACGACATTCGGGGGCAATCCCACGGTTCCGGTTGGCAGTGGTAGTTCCGACAATGGAGTTCGACTCTCCCAGGGTTTTGAGCGTGAGTGATCCTTGGACAGTTGGCAGAAACTTTTGGAAATTGTTCTGGAAAATCTCGTAATTTATAAAGAAAATTCCATGTTTATTTATCTCTTGAAGTTTTAGTTTTATTCAGGTCATAATAAGTTAATACTAAAGAAATTAATCAATTTTAAGGGTCATATAGTGTACAATATAATCAAAAATAAAATAAGGAAAGCAAGTTTTCAAATTCATCATGATGAAAAGAGGATAAAATTTGCGAATTATTTTCAAAATTAGCTATCTTTTCTAAAATATAAATTGATTGATTTTCAACTTCAGTCTACGATGCTGAGGACACTAAAACCATCTAACGGTGAAAAGTGGAAATAAGGGCCATTCCTTAAAGTATGCAACCCACTTTGCTCCCTTGTACACCATCAGACGCTTATAATTTATCTACAGTTTCTTAAATAAATAGCATTGAAAATGTGTACATTTACTGAAAATATCTAAATATCCTTCCGTTAATGAATTTTTTAGTGTATCATTAATGTAATCGTTTATCTTATGGAATTCTGGTATATACTTTATACATCTACAATTATTTGTAGTTACATGAATATGGTAACTACTGGTAAATAAACTAAATAATTAAATAATAATATGATAAATTGACAGTAAACAATATTGTATTAATTCCTTCTAATTTATCTAAGAAGGATTATAATAGTATATTTAGTTCATCCTTCCGACCGTTAGATGGTTACACTATTCGTCATCCAGGTAATATATCCATAAAATATAAAAATTTTAATCACTTTGAATCGAAGAACCTTCAAAATTTCTTGAAGAAAAATTATTGCAATAATAAATTTAATTTAAAATCAATGTGTCACATCAAACACAACATTCAGCAGTTGAAATTTTATATATTCTTATAAAAACATTTATGTAAACGCTAAAAGTCATTAGAGAATTATTATATTTACCGTAACTTTTTCTCTTCGCGATTACGTTTGCAGGCTTTCATGTTTTCCCAACAGCGTCTTAATTGCACAGCTGAACGTACACCTTGGGGACCTACCATCAAATTATACTCGTCAGCAAGTTGGGACCAGGCGGACTTCCGTTTGCACATTGAAACAGGATCAGATTTTCTCTCTTCGATGTCCTCGTATTTGTTTATCAACGTTATCAATATTTCTCGTTCCTCAAAGCTGTACGTTTTCCGAGTACCCTTCAACGAGGAAGAAGCCATTTTAATAAAACCAAATGCTAGACTATCGGAACCGTCTTCTTTTGTTTATCTCGGCGTACAAACACAACTAATAAGTCTATTCTACAGGGTGTAACGCTTGAAAATCATATATTATACGATAACTATTACACACATAAATCAACGTAATGGACTAGAGAATATATAACATCATAAATTTACAGTTCTCTATCAATATTTATTAACCCCTTGCTTTATAATAACGTCTCAGACTCGTGAACATTTTAAACAGAGTTTAACATACATAAATATTACTGGATTCCTTTGAATTCAAATGACTTATTATTCTTCTGGTATCAATTATATTATGTAGCAAATATATGCATAGAATATGTCTAGAATTTTTCACCTTTCTTCAGTAGATTATTAATGACAATCTGTTATACCAATTACACTTGAGAAACATATCATAAGTAAATAATAATTAAATAAATCACATCAATATATTGACATGTTCATTTATTTCATGTTGCACAGCAAAGTGGTGAATAGTGATGATCAAACTTTGCTGTTTATAATAACGCAATGACAAAGTGTTACCCTTCTTATAGTTCATTCGGATGTTATTTATTATTTAATACATCAACTGAAATCGTATTATGTAAAGAGGATGAAGTATATATATTAATTACATAATTGAATTCCAAGGCTGATGGAAAAATGAGGAAGTGAAAATGAAGTGTAGTTCGTAGATCTTCCTAGTAGTTGGCGCCAGGAGGTAGCGATTTTAATGGCAGTGCGTTCAAAATACAACAAACATGCACAGGATATCGTGGTCCTACTGGAAACGGTGAATCAAGTGACAGTGTGGTGATCGCAGTAATTATTGTAAAATGAAACGGCATGTTTCATCTGATGCGATTCCTTAGCGGATTACTTCTACTTATTCTCGCGATACCGTTGGGCAATGGTGCAGATAACACGTACGAGATTGACTGCAGTAACCTACGAATGGGACAGTACATCTGTCCTCATCCCGATTATGATTTCATAGATCTGGACACGCAACAACCAAAGGGTTGTACCAAGGAAAATAAAGCCAAGGGTAAAACGACTATTTTTGTGAATTTGCTGTTTCCCTCAAAATCAAGGAATAGATTAACATAACCTGTACAACCTAAACACATCAAATTCCTGAAAATTGCTAATCCTATATTTTATTTCTTATATTTATTTACCAACAGAATCATTGTTTCATTCGAATCGATTTTGAATTTGTAATATATCTTGTAGTACAGAACGTAACAAAATACTTATGTACGTGTTATGTTTTTTATCAGTGTTGTGTCTGGCTGCGGATGGCCTCATTTGTACAGAAACAAAAAATAACACGTTCAAGAAGGACATTCCTTGTAAATGGACGTAAGTATATACTATTGCATCGATGTTTGAGAAACATTAATGACCAATTGGCATGATTGAAGTTATTGTAGTACCTTGTTGTTTACCGTTTCCTTGTGACTGTGAGAGACACTTTTATGTGAAACAGTATAATATTCTTTTTTGCAGAAATGGATATTCATTTGAAACATCATTGTTACTCTCTATATTTCTTGGCATGTTTGGAGCAGACAGATTTTACCTAGGGTACCCAGCACTGGGTCTACTTAAGCTGAGTACTTTAGGATTCCTCTTCCTTGGCCAATTTGCTGATGTTATACTTATAGCAACACAGGTTGTAGGACCTGCAGATGGTTCGCACTATGTGATGCCATATTATGGTGCAGGGATTCATATCATAACAAGTAATAACTTTACGTTCCGTGTGCCACAGTATGATTGCTGAAAGAGTTCTAACAGTTGATAAATGATGGTTATTAAAAAAGAAAAGAAAAGTTGTACAGTCCCTGCTTTTATCGCGAGCAACGATATGCAATCCTAGAATTGAGTCCTATTTCAAAATACCTGGAAACAAATTGCTGTGTATGCTATTTTAATGAGCAAACAAAACAAATCACCTTGTAGATATGTAATTCAACGAAACATTGTATATACAGATTTGTTACTGACTTATTATATCTATTGCCACTATAGTCGTATAATAAATATTTGTTTTTATTTCTAAGCTCTTCATTTCTACCTATTCCATTTTCCTATGAGTTTTTTTTATGTTATCTTGTATTCTTCATTAGCATGCATTATCGTAAAATCTGGATTGCCCTTGAAAGTATATTTTTTTTTTTACTAAATCATAGAACGTGCTTGCCGACTCATTTTGCCGCGTTTGATTACATACGCGTCTTAATTAAAATATCAACGCAAAAGCTTTGGCTCACTGATGAGAATACACTCTTCCATGAAATAATTAGTGGATTCGGTTGTTCGCATTCTTTCGTTGTTGAAAATCACACGAAATGACGTTAATCTGAACACTTGGATTTATCACGCGTAATTATTATCGAGCACGTCTTTGATATAAAAGTGCTTGAACGTGCGGTCACGAGAGTCATAAAACTTTGGTGAACAGCGAACAAGTGTGTATGCTGACCAGCAAGTCAGAACGAAACCTGATCAGTCTGCTTACGAATCAATTAACATAAACTGAGTATGAAGAATTATACTCCGCTTTTATCCATTTTGCAAATCATAACTATCAGTGTTAGTCAACCAGTACAGAGTCCATATGTAAGTATTAGCTTAATTTTTCTAACACATCACCAGCAACTTTCAAACTAAATAGTCTTTAATTATTTAAAGAAAATCGTTTATACTTTAAAATCTATATTTTTATAAATGAAAGTTTCCTTTCCTGCAGGATTCTGATGACAGCAGTATAGGCAATGTTCACAACCAGGAATATGAGAAAGTCTCTGTCCCATCAACTTGTAATAGTAACCAATACTTTGATGAAGAACAAGAGCATTGCTTAAATATAGCTGGAGGTGGTACATTACTTTATATAGATAAGGCAAAATCATGTGGTGTAAATGTGTTGAAGCCCCACTGCAGCAATCCCAAACATTATTATATTTGCAAAAATAATAAAGCAATATTGGCTCAATGTGGAGAAGATCAGCAATTTAGCTATGATTTACAAAAATGTATCTCCAATCACCAGGAGCAAGCCACTAAAGGAATTTATTCAGAAAGAAAAATATTTGATTCTATGAAACTGCCTACATGCGAAAAATCTGGATCATTTCTGGTACCGGAAGATTGTGCTTTATTTTACACTTGCGAAATTAAGGATGGTCGTTTGATCCAATTCATTTTCAAATGTCCAAATACTATGATCTACGATGCAGAAATGCAAATATGTAGCTTTTATGCCAAATGCAATAACACAAATTTAAACAGCTCTTCAGTGCCATGTGAATCTGACACAGAGAAAGGAAGAATTCTATCACGAAAAGAAAATGACTCCAGAAATATTAACATATTAAATGAAACTTCAACCACTGGTTACAGTTCAAACCCTCCGCAATTTACAAAAGAAGATACAACTGTAGCAACAAATAATTATGAGAGTATTGCTACTGATGAATCCAACAGTTTTGATACCTTAAATTCAACAGAAAATATTTTGGATACAACATATTCTTTAAGTACTATTGATCCTATTGCTTCTACAACTTCAGAAGAATTAAATTTGTCTTTTCAAACGGAAACTACTTATCCATCGTTTCAAACTTCTACTTCAGAAACAACTACTGAAGATTTCATAACAAGTACTTTATACTCTACAAGTAGTATAGATGAATCTGAAGCATTTACTTCATCTACAGAAACAACAAGTGCAGCACCATTGCAAACTTCTACTGAAATAGAGTTAAACTTAAATAACCAAACTGATGCAGTGATAACAAGTACTATGAATCCTACAAGTTATTCGCAAACTATTGATCCGTTTGCGACTTCGAACGATATGAGTATGACTACAGAAATTAATATAAATGAATCATTAATAAATTCTAGTACTAAACCAGAAACGTCAGATCAAATAAAAAAATTTACTGAACATTCAACTACCGAATTCAGTTCGACTGACTTTACTTCCACAATTTCGTCTATTAAGTTATCTGTGTCTCCTCAGTATAACGGAGAAACTACAACTTCCAACTTTTTTGCATTAGATGATTTGTTTGTTCATAAATTACCTACTACAACCACTGACCCAAGTATTTCTATCAGCACACATAAAGATTTACTACAAACTGATAGCATACTAACAAAAAGTATCGAAAGTAATAAATCAAAAGAAAATTCTACGTCTTCTGCGTTATTAGATGCAACAATACCTGATACCACGATCGTTGATAAAAGTGCATTCTCATCTAGTACTGATGCAGCGAATTATTTTACTACAGTGACTCCAAAAAATGTGACCTACGATGATGAGCTAATTGATACTCCTAGCGATATGAAGGAGATCTTGCAAAATTTCACATCAACCTTAAGTGCCGTGTCGTCATTGGAATCAATTTTAGCAACACTAAATAATAACAGTACACTAAACAATATAAACAAACAACCATGTGAAGAAATATTACGGTCTTTACTTGCAGATATAAAAAAGCGTGAATCATTTTTAAAAACTGAAACTGATGCAGAGAAACAAAATGTAACTGTATCCCAAAACGTAAATTCTAGAAGAAGAATATTATCACATATTGCATTACCTCTAGCGTCAGCTGTATTAAATATCACGGACAGATTCGAGCATCGTATAAGAAATATTCTGAGGGGAATTTCTACAGCTCGTACATAAATCCAAAATAGATATTTATTTATATAAATTTAAGTTTGAGTATTAAGTTAAAATATTTGTCAAAGTTATATATACATAAAACGATCATAGATGTAAGGATAAAAATTAATGTTATATTTATTTAAAAATATAATAAATATATGTCTATTTATTAGTTCAGTAGTCCAGTATTAATTCCCAAATTTTTGTTTAGATATAAATATTCTGTTGCTATACAATGAAAGTTATCTGATTTAAATACTGATAATACCGGTCATTGTACTATAGGTCAAAATTATACTAGAGTCATGTACTTTCTCTATCCTGTTCATTTACTAAATTGTAGTATATACCCGCCTTCTTTAATAATTCTGCATGAGTACCCATCTGTAAGTATACATTATAGTAATAAATATTTTATTGGAAATAATTAAGCAATCTCTTTGTTTATTATGTACCTCCACAATAACTCCTTTTTGTAATACGACTATAATATCAGCAGCTTTTACTGTACTCAACCTATGAGCAATTACTACAACTGTCCTTCCCTTTGTAGCATTTTCTAATGCTTTTTGAACAATTCTCTCACTTTCATAATCTAACGCACTAAAGAAAATTGCATAGAATTATGTAAAATCACAATGAGTTCAAACATAAAATAGAAGAAATAGTTTCTTACCTCGTAGCTTCATCTAATATTAGTATAGATGGCTGTTTCAGCAAAGCTCTAGCAATAGCAATTCGTTGTTTTTGTCCACCGGAGAGTTGCGCTCCTCTTTCACCCACCTGAGTTTCATACTTATTCGGAAATTTCATGATGAATTCATGAGCATTTGCTTCCTTTGCAGCTTCAACGACCTTAAATTCAAATAACCGAAATATTCGACAAGAAATTTTATATGAAACGTAACTTGTATAAATGTTAAAAACAATTTACTATTAAAAACAATTACATCTTCGTCTGTAGCATCTTGTTTTCCGTATCTTATATTTTCCATAACACTTGTAGCAAATAAAATCGGCTCTTGATCTATATACCCTAAAACGTTACCTCGCAGGTAACCAGCATTCAGCGATCTCAGGTCTTTACCATCAATTGTAATAGATCCCTCTTCGACATCATAGAATCTAAAAAAATATTATTTCATATTTAGTAAATAAAGTCTTTTGAAATTACTTTTTTTTTACATGTGAAATCTATAGATAACCTTTCTAGTAACGCGGCTATTGTTGATTTACCATTACCGCTAGAACCAACGATAGCTACTGTTTTCCCAGCAGGAATGTTTAAGTCAAAATTATTTAAAATGACATGTTCTGGTCTGGTGGGATAGCTAAATTTCACATTCTTAAAAATTATATTTCCAGCAAGAGATTGGTCTGTAATTATTTCCCCAGTTACCATCATTGGTGAAGGAGGCATGTCCAAATACTGATATAGTATAAAGCAGAGGGAAATAATTTGAAGCAATGTTAAGATATACTTGTTACTTTAGTATACTCAATATATTTTTATTTTATATGCATACCTCAAAAACTCTAGCACCAGCACTAATACCTCTGATATAGGTTCCAAATAATAATGATAATTGTGATAGAGACCTTTGTATTGTCTGAGTAGCCATTAAAAATGCCATTAAATCTCCTGGAGTCAGTTGACCAGTTGACATTAAATGACCACCAAAATACAAGGTGCAAAGTAAAATACCATTAAGGAAGAGATTTGATCCTCCTTGAAACAAACCAATTCCAAATCCTAATTTTTCAAATAATATAGTTCCCTGTTCAACCTCTTTTGAGAACATCTCTACTTCTTTATCCTCTGCTGCAAAAGCTTTCACCTGTTCGAAAGATTTAAAGAAGAATTAACAAGGATTCAACAAGAAAGGATACATAGTTTTACAGCAAAAATTTATTAATTTATTAATTAATATTATGTATTTATTTATTATATTATATAATGTAATACCGTTTTAATATTTTGTATAGCTTCTTCACAAACAGCTGTAGACTTAGAAGCCTGACTCTGAGCTTCTGCTGATAATTTTCGTAAATTTTTCCCAAATAGTGTACCAATAAAGATTATAGTAGACATAGAAATCACCATTGCAACAGTAAGATCTGATGAAATCATTATTATAGAAACAACACAGCCAGCAATTTGCGCTGAACTTCTTAGTCCTTGAGATATGCATATTTTAAAAGCACTTTTAAAGTCCTGAATATCATTGGTCAACCGACTTACTATTTCACCACTACGGTTCTTATCAAAGAAGGTTTTATCTTGCATAATAATTGATTTAAATAAATCTTGTCGCAATTTCATTGCCAGCCTTTCACCCACATGAGAAAGAGTATAAATATATGCAAATGTAAAAAAGGCCTAAGAGCAAGTATATAAATTATTTGATAAATAAAAAGAATAAATGTATATTACAATTAACTTAATAGCTACGTACTTGTGCAATATACATACGTGCCAATGCAAAGGCAGGCTCCGTAAGTTGCAAAAGCATATTCTTCTCAGATCCAACTTCATTGTTTTGACAGATTTTTGTTAATACATTTATTACACTACCCACACACTGCGGTATCCAAATGTTTAATATAGCTACAGCCAATGCACTCTAACATTATAAATAACATTAAATAAATTTAATATTTATATATAAATATGTATTTATACTAAACTTAAACACTTACTGTCAATGCTATTAATAATTGCCATAGATATGGATGCAGGTAATATAAAAATCTTTTCCATTTAAATTCTACTTCTGGATTATTATTTTCAAGATGTCTTGGTTTAATTCCTTTACATTCTACAATTGAGCTATTTGATTTTATTACACATGTTGCTACTACACCTAAAGCGCCAAAGCCAAACTTTAATATACATGGAATAGTTTTCAATTTTGTACTATTGTCACTTATGCATTCTTTAATGTTAGAATGAAATTTTCTTCTTAATACATTCAGTGACTTGCATCTTTGTCTTAATACAAATGTCAGCAAAGAACACCTACAACAACAAATTTAATTACATTTCTGTGAAATTGACATTTAAAACCACAATGTCATTAACAACTTTAATCTCATACATAATGAGAATTATAAATGAAACATAACATTATTAAGTATAATTTGTACCTTGAACTTTGTGTAGAATTCAAATACGGCTTAAATAACACTGTCCGTAGCATCGACATTTTAATAAATTAATATTTCCTGATAGTTGAACCTGCACAGTCACACTTGTATTTCAATTATTTCCTACTGTACAATTAACACAACGGAATCATTTTGGAAAGCCACCTTGCATAATCTAAGTTTTATAAGATATTAGGAACATTGTTATCGTGTAATAAGACTTATATGAATAGAAAATATACAAGGTTAACTAATAATATTGCATCAAGGGCAGCGCCATGTTTAAATCACGGCCACAGACGTAGGATACATAAGAACAGATGTCGTACTGTGGAAATTTTTGTAGTGACCTCGGGGGTTCCCCTCAGAACCATAATACCATTTTAATATTGTGTCCAACATTACCGACAATTAACGAATTTAAGCTTATTAATAAAAATTACATCTTTTGTATTAACATAGCTACTAAAAATGTTAAATATAACTAGCTGGCAATGAATATATGAACCACGTTAATTTAAACAAGGAAAATAACATTTATCTTTTCAATCCACATATACCGAGCAATTGTTAAAAAAAAAGAAAAAAAAGAGGAAGAATAATGATAAAAATCTTTAATTTGCGAGAGATAGATAAGAGCAGAAGCCTCTGGCACTAAGAACATAAAAAAAATGATACTATTAAAGAAAGAAAGAGGGAAACAGCGTGCATCGTGAATATAAGTACAGTAAAGGGTGTCCGAAGGAACAAAAATATTATTCACTAATTGTTATTATAGTTAGTTCATAAGCTGGAAAGATTAGAGAAGTATTTTTAACCATTTAGCTACTGTACGCCATTATAGCGGCACAATTCTTTCTCTGTCATCGATAGCTGTGCACATTCTAGTCTAATTTAAGGTATTTGCACAGTGGAAAATTCTGTTAGTCTCAAATCGGGCTAGGCCCGCCGTAGCTAAAAGGTTAACCATGAAAGACAACGCAGACAGAAGTCAACGTTGATTAGCATTAATCAGCATTGGTCAATAAGAGTGAGTGGTAGTCAATGCTGATCAATAATGGTCAGCATTAGTCGCTACTAAGATGTAGTAGAAAAAGAGATCACTGCTAGCCAGAGAGATCCAAAGAGATTCAGAATATTCCAAGATTTCAGTAATTAACAAAAGACATATTACCTTCACGCGCAAAGAGTCGCGGCGAACTGTGCATTACACCTGTACCACTTGACGTCGCTGCTCCTGAAGGCCCCAACCCTTAGCCATTGTCACGAAGTTCGGAAACACTTGTTGTTCGACGATGTTTATCAATGTTCATCACGGTTCGTTTAAAAATTTGTGCAGAACACGTTTCGAAATAGAAGTAGTCGCAATTTAACCTCTCAAAGTACATAAATTAACACATTATCTATTCTACTCGACTAAGTCCCTAGAATCTAATAGTTTTCTGCAAGTGTGTTTACTAATAATGGATTACCTAACTGTTAATTACAGTTCATTTAAACGTATCATGAATAGATAAAAACAAGAGTTTCAGAGGTTCATTGTTCAGATAGAAATGGCATAAATAAGAGATCTAGTTAAACCGTAGTATGTCAAAATAAACCAGAAGAAAGTGTGTCTGCGATACGTCCGGGGTTAAATTGACGAGAACGATTGCTAGTCAATCGAAGCGCATTCACCGACGCGATTACAATTGTAAAATGTTCGAGCATCGAAGCGAGCGCGGCTGCGATCATAGAATGGCGGTGTACAACACCAAGGTCTCGTGTCATTGCCAGACTCGCGGAGCACTTAAGCGAGTACTTAATACTACCCTCCCTCGTGTATTCAAGGCGGGGGCGAGCGTTTCAGGCCGGGTGTAATAGCCGCACAGGCAATTAAACGTGGCAAACGCATAAATACACGTTATTAACTTTGCGTACAAAGAGGCTGCCGGGACGATTAGGCCTTTCAAGGCTCAACGGTACACCCTAAAATCTCCTCTTCTACGCAACGAGTAGCAATTTTTTAGAGCTTTCTCGTGCGCGGCCGATGCATTACCAGCCCTGATCAAAGCTCCGTGTTCCTAAGTAACGTAGGAGAACAACAGCGGCCAGTTATTACCCGCAAGAAAAATCCGTGTGTTTTACCGAGATAAGTCTGCGAGTGGCTCGTTACGACCGGGGGCTCGCGTTTTAAGCACGCTTTTGATTTCGCCGAGCGTTCAATCCTTCGTGCTTCAAAACGACCCGTAATACGCGTCTCGAGACTGTCTCTCCCCGTAAACAAGCATTCTTCAAGCATTCGAAAGGAGCTTTTCAAATGTCTCGCTGTTTTTCGACGTACTGCTTCATCTAGCTTTCACTTCGACTCTGAAGTAGTCAATATGCTTAACCGATAGAGGATATAATTGAAATATTAATAATATACGACGAAGCAGTTAAACTTAATTCTCACTGTAAATGTAACTATATTTCAAGGATTTAGTATCAATAATAAATTGTCTTCCAGTGATCCTAGTAATATTTCTTAAATTGATCCAGAAATCTCCGCTACAAGTCTCACCTGACTACTAAACCGATCCTACGGAACATAATCAATCTTAATCTTTATCACAGAATCAATGGATCTAATTAGAGTACGGTTCATAAACTTCCAGCAGAAGTCAGCCCCATCGATCAACGCCCCCCAGTCGGAGGCGCTAACGCGGGAAGTCCTCGACCAGGATCGATCGTACCAGTTCCAGAAGCCCCGAAAAACAGAGAAAAAAGCCGGGAAGGGGTTGGCAAAGAGACTCCATCGTTTATTCTGCACGCGCAACGGATCGCGCGGGCAGAGGCGGCGCGCGTTAAAACTGTTTCTTCGACAAAGGCCATCGAGCCTCGAGGTCAGCCTCTTAACCCAGATTCCCCGAAGACACTCGTGCCCCGTGTGCACACGGTCCTCGTTCATCGGCGAGCGTCAACGACGCCCGGTGTCCCTTTAACCGTGTAAAACCGCGGCGAGTTTTTGGCGCGGAGCAACGCGGAGGGCTGGAATGGGACAATAACGCGTGTTACATAGTCAGTGGCATAGAAAGAAAAAGAAAACTGCGGAATTCTTCGCGAAGGAACACACGAAAGAGAAGGCGGACGCGCGGGAAGATTAAAAAGAAAGAGAAATTCCAGTATAAGCGTAATAACTACGACAGTGTACCCGGTGATACGCCGGTAAAAGAATGGTCCAAATGAAGCCTCCTAACTTTCAACACCCTCTTCGCCGGTAGCCAGCCACCCTCCGCCCCCTGGCCGCGCCATCCCACCGATTCTCTCTCCAACTTCAACTTCCCTTTGTTTCCTTTCTCTTTTTTCGCCGTTCCCACCCCCGGCTCGTTCTCCGCCACCCCCCTTCCATCCTCTCCTCATCGTTCCGGCTTGTTCCTTCTTCCTTTCCGCATCTTTTCCCGACAGCCGTTCCTCTCTGTCCCTCGGCCCCGCAATCAGCCTGACACAGAGGAGTCGAGTCGCGACCGGAGTCAGTGGCGGAGTCGAGTCGCGCGCGCGGCCGCCGCCGGCACACGACGCCGAGCACACACCTAGCCCTCGGAGCACGCGAGTGCGAGAGGAGAGCGGACGCCGCTGGGTGGCGATGACGCAAAGTCAGCCCGGGCCAATGGACTGGTGGCTGGCAGAGGGTAGGTGTTCGCCGGTGGCTGCGATTGGGCGTGGCCTGCCGCGCGGCACGCGGGACGGTGGGGGACGCTTAGACGGAGCTACCCGCCGACTAGCCGCGTGGGGGTATGCCGAAGTGTGCCCCGGGGTGTAATATCATACCGCTAGGTGGATAAATAGACGCACGAAACTAGTAGGGGACGAGTGGGGACGTAACGAACGGAACAGTGCCACAGAAAGAGGAGGGTTGCCGGAGGTTCACGGATCCCGCGGCGGCGTAGAGGGGTGGGGGCTGGATGAAGGAGGACGGTAGGTGGCGTGAGGGAGTCGAGGGTGGAGGTTCAAGCTTGCCGGAGAAGCTTGCCTGGAAAGAGTAACCAGAGGATGATGGACCACGCTGGCGTGGACCAAGCACGGTGAAAGGGAGAACGCCGCTGACGGCGGAGGGGCGGCGAACGAGGAAATGAGGAAAGGGTCGTGCACCGAGCCTGGGTTACTCAAGGGGGTTAGACGGAAAGACGGAGGGGTGAGACAAAGCGTGTTGGAACAGGACGAGGTATAACGACGCCGAGAGAGACGGATGTGGAGGGCGGCGCAGGAGGGACAGGGGAAATTGGGTGGCTACGCGATGCGAGGGAGACTAGACTAGAACAAATAGTGGTTGTAGCCATCCTCAGCTTCTGAGGTATTTTCCACTCGTGCGAGTTGTACGCATTCGAATCCGGCCCCGGGTTCGCTCACGGCGAACGATGGAACGTTTGTATGCACAGGCCGTGTTGTGGCTTTTGTCGGGGATCATAGTGGTGGTGTCACGTCGTCGGAAAACGCCGAAACTCGCCGCGTTTCCGGCTGCGCCGAGTCTACCGCGGGACGACAGGAAATTGTTTCGCGATGATTTTTGGGTTGGGAAATTTTAGGTTGCCCGGTTAGGGAAGACCAGTTTTTCGAATGCATTTTCTAGTCGGAATTTTCACTGGGGTATTTCGTGGACAAGGTCCATGGCGACGGATTTTTGTTTATACGAGACGTTTCATTGCTTTCCATTTACTGCAGAAATAGTCAGTTATTTATCTAGATGGACATTTCTGTTGATATACTGCAAACCAATTTTGAAATTCAATAGTTCCTTTTACGGACAGTTCTTGTTATGGTAAATTGCAATCGTTCTATTGGAGAATGTTGCGAATGAGAATAACCCTTTGACGAAGGTTCTTACAATACAAAATCTTCAACAGACGAAGTTAAATTATCTATCAATTAATCAGTAGATAAAAGGAAATTACTCTCTAGACGTTCGAGTAATCGAATCACTTGTCTACGACTTAGTCTTTCAAATATGAACATTTCATCTCCGAAATATCGATGTTTCTCCGCAAAGGGTTAAAACTAAAAACAGAACGTCCATCCAGCGTGTCTAATTAGTTTAGACCTGAATCTATCGCGTGAAAGGATCGCTGAAAAATAGAGGCTTCCTCTGTTGTGAGATTGCTCGGTTCGAGCGTCTAAGTTAAAGAAAAATAGAATTGAATGGATATCGATCGATCAGGGTTTTCATGTAACCCGGAGTCATCATCGAAGGTACCGGCGCGCTTACATCGAGTCGGTCTCGTCTCGCATGCGATTTTGTAGAATGCTGAGCACAGTGTGTAGCGAAACAGGATGTTGTCAGCTGAAATTAAATTTTCCTCCTAGAGCGGCAGGTCGCCCGGCAACGTGATATTGTGGGCGTTAAGCTACGTATACAGGCGACGACGGACACACACAACGCCACCGCGAACTGTTCGACGACATTCACTTTACGCGTTCGCAAATTGTCTTACCCCTATAATGGGCTGAAGGTAAGATAATATCGTTGCGCGTTTTCGATGCCGGATTCAAGACCGACGCCATCTTAGCGATGACGCGCTTAGAGTGTATTTACTTGAATGTCAAATTAAATGCGTACATGCTTATCCGGCGCGTACAATGTCCCAGAAACCTTTAACATTGAAATTACCAGACAAGTCGGACTACGATGTGACTTTGAGTCACATTTGAACTTTTTACTGAAATTTTTTTATTATTTCATATTGCATTTCCAAAAGTTTTATGGGCTTTTAAAATTTGGGCCCTATAAACTAAAACAATAACATTTTAATTATTCCTTTTATTCTCGTAAGTGACTGAAAATCACATCGTGGTATGATTAGAGTTAAAAGGATAACAGATGTTTCTCTGAGGAATTATTATAGAAATACATTTTACCATACGCAAACTGAATTGTAAATCAATTGAAGTCTCGATAGATGCTCTCTTGGAGTTTCTATGGAAGAATTTCAGGAAGTCGATTTAACTGTTCGGTCGTTTTAGTGTTAAACTCATAGATTTCCTCTTTTTACTTTTAACCCTTTGCCCTACGATATCGTGTGAGACTCGTGACGAAGATCTCAAATTGAAATGAACAAACACAAATAAATCTTAATTTTCGTCAGCCCAAATTACGTATTATATTTCTGTTATCAACAGTTATACTTTAAAGTGAACGTGGATAAAGATGAATACGGGATTCTCATTCGTTTCTAACAAATTACTGATGACAAAGTAATTCTTGCTGGTGTGGTAATGAACTAAATCGTAGGTCAAGGGGTTAACAAGTATATTCCGACAAATGTTTCGTATATTATCACATTGCGTACTGGTAACGAGAAATCTGGTTTTTATATAAAAACACTTAGCTATGGAACTTTGCTAATTATCAGAGCATATAAAGAAATATTCAATTTCACTCGAACTGATTATCTATTTAAAATATATTACATAACAATATGATATCTGAGTTTTTGTATCTATAGTATAAGTTGATCTCGTTAAAAATCACCATCCGCGCAATTCAGTTTTCTGAAAATTAGCCGATATGTTAATTACAGATTCCATTTCTTAATTACATGCCATAGAGCAATGAGGAATAGAAAATGTCTCCATTCTAATTTAATGTAAACGAGTAATTAACAATAACTGTCCCGTTTGACAATTTTGATGTACAATCAATCATCCAATTTATTTTCCACGAGGACATTCTTCGGAATAACTTCTAATAAAAAAGTCTGCCTGATAATAATTTACCTCGAGTAATAGTTTACAGTTGTCCTTTTCCACGTGGCTATGGAAAATCATTGTATCCAGAAAACAATTGGTTTTAAATGTGAACCTGGATGAAACAAGTAATTAAAGTACAGCCAGGTATTACTTGCATTCCAGTCGTGGCTTGAAGCAATGTAATTAAGAGTTTTGCGTTCTCGTGTGTATGCGGCGAGTTAGCCGTATCATAATCTCGAGCGAGGCGATGGTGTCTTCCTCTGTTCTCTGTTTTTCGCGTCCTTTGGTCGTTTCCTTTGTCCCTTCTTTCAACAGTCCTTCCTTCCGCCCCCCCCCCCTCCCACTAGCACAATCAACCTCGAGGGTGTACAAGAAACGAGGTAGCCATTTATCCGCTACCCCAAGAGTAACCAAGCGGGGAAAGTCCGAGAAAACTGAGCGCTCCGCCATTCCTGTGACTTTTTATGGGGAGAAATTCACCGGGAAAATCTCGCCTCTAGAAGTAGATCGATACCTTATTCTTGCTTTGACCGAACGAATAAATGCCGCGTAAAGGAATTTCGATCTTTCCGAGTGAACAATTGAACACTGTACCTTACTACGTTGTTAACAATTATTTCGTCATCTGTATAGCAATGGTAACTCGCGAAAGTTAAACAAATCGTTGACGGTGAAAATGAACAAACGAAGAATACACGATCTCAGTAAATTACATGGTTTGATTGAATACTGTACCTTACTATGTTATTAACAATTATTTATGTTGAAAATGAACGGAAGAATAATACACGATCTCAGTGAATTACATGATTCGACTGAAAATGCATTTAAGAAAGCATATCGAATGAATATAAATAACACGATGATGTATAAATATACGATCTTAAAGTTACAATTACAGTTTTAAAGTTAATCATACGATTACTCTATGTTATGAAGAGATAATTAACGCTAAAACTACCCATCCCTCTTTCCTTCCGCAATTAAAAAGATAACACATTTCTTTAAGAAATTGTTAATGAAACTGATTCAGCAATATGGAAACTGAATCAATTAAAGTCTCAATCGATGCACTCTTAGCTTCTATTGATTAATTTCAAAAAGTCAATTTAACTGCTGGGTAGTTTTAAGGTTAAACATCCGTGCAATCAAATGGAGAACTTGAATATTCCGCCATCACCGTCTCAGTAGAAGGATGTACTCTAAAGAAATCTAGCCACCGAAATTGTAGCAAGCTGATCTTCAAATATTTCAGTAAATATTATTGTATATTTAGATACACGAAGAAATATGGAAGTAAATAGACAAAGCACGCAATAATAATAAAATACAATAGCAATTGAGTTGAGTCGTTGCAGTTGGAAGTGACGAGCAGCAGGCAGATCTTGTCTCGCGTTTAAAGTTCATAATCGTTCGGGCCGAGTTTATATCGGCCGGTCCGAAAATCCGATTACACGAACAGATTTATTTTGACTGGGGCACGTGACCCAACAAAAACGTCCCGACCCTTAATCTGTCTCTTTTATTCGAATCGAACTGCAACACCTGCTTGGCGGGGTAACAGATGCGTTTACCGCAACAGATTACCCATTCGCTCGCAGAGACCTGTCACGCACCTCGATATGGAGTCAGTTTATTACTTTCGATGATGTATTCAGGGGCACGAGCCCTTTTCTCAGCCACCCTATTAAATCATTCCGCTTCATATTACGAAAACAATGAACGAGCTTAACGGGAGCCTCCGTTGCTTATTGCTAACGCAAAAGGACAGGTAGATAATGTGGATAATTGTTATATGAATAATGTATAGAAGATAGTGGAAATATTATATTAACTAAAACCATCTTCGTAAAATTCATTTATAAAAGCTATAAACATGAATTTATTAAGACTTCAATTGATTTATATTTTAGTTTAGGTATTACTAAATCAGCTTCTTTAATTATTTCTTAAATATCTGTATCTTTGTAGTAATTTTGAAACGAGAAATTTGTAATTGGCCATTTTGACGCAACTGGTAATTCTAGTGTTAAATCGACTTTTTGAAATTCCTATATCGAAACTCCAAAAGTGTATCTATTGGGACTTTGATTGATTTAGAATCCAACAGTTTAGGTATTGCTAAATCAATTTCATTAATCATTTCTCAGAGAAACATCTGCTGCCTTTTTAATATTCGCGAAGAGATGAAACCAAGAATGCGCTATTTTGACGTGTTCAGCAGTTTTAATGTTAATTATATAATTTTTTTCTTTTTGTATTATAAATGTTATTTCTTATACAGTAGCACGAAGTGATTACTGAAAATATGAGTTTATGTGACCTATTTTACAATATTGTTCGCTGCAAAGGTCTTTTTATTGGAATAAAGATACAAATGTGTATTGATTGCAACAATATGAATTTCATTTAGCAGAATCCAATTCTATACATTTTAATTCGAAGTTAATATGTCTATTCAGCTATTTGTTTAATAAAACTGGTCCAATAAGTTCTGAAATCGCCAGAAATACTAGTAAGCGATTACGTCCAGATATTTTTGAAAATTACATTTTTAAAAGGAAACTTTCGTTCGTTTCACGCTGAAAACATTTGTCGTAGATAATATTGATCGACTCGAACTTTCAACGGCATCGTGTAAAACGGAGTTTAAACAATTATGTACGCGAAGATTACTTAGCTGCATGAAGTTATTTCATTTACAATAGTTGGTCCAAGCAACTGCCGCCGAGCTCGCTGCGCAATTACGTTTTGCTTTTAATCAAACTTCCAAGGAAGCAACGAGGGACAGTAGTAGGTAATTAAAATGAAAAATTTGGTACAGGTACTTGTTACATTCTTCCGTCGTGCATATTTCAACTAAACAATGCCCTTTCGCTTGAGAATAAAAGGGTAAACGTGTGCCCTCCATTTTGCTCTCTTTTAAATTACATACGAGCACACCAAATAGAATTCAGTTAATTAGGGTGGAAAACGCTCATATAATGCTGTCTGTTTTACACGGCACTCACAGAAATCCATTGGAGAAATCATAAACAAAAGGACATTGAGTTTCATTATTATTTCGTATGATTCTCGATACTCCTGGAAAATTCTAGGAAACAACCAAAATTAGCGAAACCAAATATATGTAACACAAATAGAATAAACTATTGATTCTTCTAAATCTTCTAAATCTTGTTACAACAATAAGAATAACAACCATTCAATTCTAAATACTCAGTAAGTGGTAACATTAAAAGAATCACAAACATAAATACAAACAATTCACTACAACAATCTGGTCGACAAATTCCAATAGCAAGCAGCAGCTTATAGTCATCGTGATCAATTGAAAGTAATAATAACCTATAAATGAAGAGGTGGGATTAAAGTCTCCACAAGAATTTAATAAAATACTTGTCGCAGTATAAACCTCTTAAGACTGTTATCAGAAAAAAACGAACTTTTCCTTTCGATCGGTTACACCGGAACACTCGAGGAAACTTCGATTAGATTAGATTAGATGTCTCGCATGCCATTAGGAAAAATAAAAGAGCACGTCAACATTAACCGTACCATTCAAGATGACTAGTTTCGGTTTTCTTGTTTCACAATTATTTATATCTTCAAAGCATTGAACATTCGAAATGATTTTGAAAATAATTTCAGTTGAATACTATAAGGAATGTCTGATGAAACCAAGAATAATCTATTTCTACAATTTCTATAAAGATTATACATTAATCGTATTAGATGCTCAGTAGTTCTAGTATTAATGAGTTCAATGATTCTTTCCTTATGTTTCAGTGTGTACACTACAAAGAATTTATCAACAATATTGTTATTTTATTTTGCTCATTATTATTCTTTCCTTTATTCCGTAGTCAATTATTTGAGTGATCACAATAAAAGAAACTGTAACATTAAAACTAGTTAAATTGTTTTTTTTTTGAAGAGAGCATTTATAGAAACTTCAAGAGCGCACCTATTAACTTGAATTGCTTTAACTTCAGTTTGCCTATTCCAAATCAATTTCTTCAATAATTCTTCAGAGAAACATTATCTTGTTAATAATTGTAAAAAGAAGACATCAAAAATGGGTGATTTTGTCCTATCCGGTAGCTTCAGTGTTAAGGAAACAGATATGTACAGCGGACTCGCGCGAGCCGAGCCGTGAGTCAGAGTGTGCTTAATCTTCAGACGCTGAGGCGTGCTTTCCCGAAATGATTATTGCGTTTCTGCCGAGTCACCCCGGAATATTTGTCAACAGGGGCGCAACTATACATTCGCATATTATATTCTTTGAATGAGCGTATTATTCGAAGTTCGGCCGTGGCATTGTGACCGTCCGCGACGGTTTAAGCGTTTGACTTATGGCACCGCCGCGGCGGGACGCCGTCGAATCGATGATTTTTGCGGCTCTATCCAGTAAACGATGGGACCACCCCCACGGCGAACGAACACGCGGAGGGCCAGGGTTATGGCTATAAATTACGCTCGATATTAGACCGTGAAACCGGGAGGCGCGACAGTCAATTTATAGGGGATGATTTTCTATATTGACCGGGATTTACTTGATGCCACGACGATTTACAAGGTTCGCCAACAATTAGATTTCCGATTGTTCAAACTGGGGTGGACGTGTTTGGAGTATTCGAAAGATTTACCGATCGGACTTTGTGAGAAATCGTGCTCGCTAGGCTGTAGAATTGATATTTTTGTCGCGATTTGTTGAATACTGTATTCGATACATGTATTCGACGGAAATCGTGTCGTTCGTTGGGAATACTAAACATATTGATACTAAAATTACTGAACCTAGATTGACTTCTTGAAGTTCGTTTATAGAAACTCCGAGAGTGCATCTATTGAGACTTGAATTGATTTACAATTCAGTTTTCGTATTGCTAAAGCAATTTCTTTAATCATTTCTCAGAGAAGCATTTACTTTTTTAATAATTGCAAAAAGGAAACACCAGTATCTGCTATAGAAAAGGATTTTCATTTGAGACATAACAATTTTATGCAAATAAGTTCTGTTTCTCTATTTATATAACCTTCGAATCGAAACGAGAAATATTTATTGTTACTTAAAGACCTACATAATATCCCTATAATGTAAACAAAAACATTACCACCATATATTTAAATTTATACCGCACAACTTTCGTCTAAAGCATTTCCTTTTACCACTCAAACTTTTTAAGTTATTGAATTTCATCCAGAAAACGTTTGACCGCATTATGCATCGGATCGATCAGTAATCATCGCATGATACGAGAGTATCATATGTCATATCATTATTTTCAACGAACGAAAACACGTAACTCGTGATTCGCCGAAAGGAGGCGACGGGGGCGCAGCCTTTAATCGTGGATTATTCAGGTGAACCAAACTTTATAAAAATGTTATGAGGAGTTTAATTAGCCGACGTTTAATTACTCCGTCTACCACCGACAAAGACGACCGATGACGGGGGCGGCCGGGAAAGCGGGCGGCGGCGAGGGGCAGGGGAACGGACGAGGGGACGAGGACTAATTGCGAAGTTTTCCACTTCGATTTTCCGAGAGGCTGCATGCTGCCGCGCCATTTCTCGCTGTTGTTCGAATTAAACGCGATGCAGTTTTAAACTGAAAAGAGTGCCCCAAGCACACCAAGTATTTTCTACCGAATTAAATGCGACAAGCGAGGAGCGAAAAGAAGCCAAACGGATCGATGGACGCATTGGCAGCCACCGTTCTCTATCAATTTCATTTCACGTTTCGCCTAAAACGCCTCGCCGTCGCGTCGTTTGTCTTGGGAAATTCGTAATTTCGCGTCGCGCGGAATTAGATCGGGTTTTAAAGGGATTCTTTGTCGCCATTGTTCTCCCTTTTATTGTGATCCATTCGGCTCGTACTGTTTTTAATGTATTTATATTTGTATTTCGATGGAAACGTTTGTATCTAATACGAAAGTGATGTTGGAATTATCCAGATTATTTTGTGAATCATATGCTGTGTAATAGAGATTTGTGAGAGATTAGGATGGAAAGTTAATTGTTTTAAATTGAAACATGGTTCTTTTGATACTGGACGATTTGTTCAATGATTTAAATAGAATAGACATTGATTTAATTTGGGGCTTCCTACTTTTGTGCGCGACAATGGCCGCCATTTTGTATGCCATATGAAAATATATTTCCACCGGTAAACACAATGGATTTGAGCAAAATTCATGCTTTATATCAAATTAATTTGATATTTTATTCAGCTTTTAAAGTATTTTTTGATAATCTCCGAATGTTGTCTATATTATTAACCGAACTACGAATTATGCATGTGTACTATTCAAGAACGGAATGTTTTATAATTATAGGTAGTAAATGTTATACTCTATTGAGTAGAACGGATCCTGTACAACGTCACTGCACAATAAGATAGAGGTTTTAGCAAATTTAGGGTCCCGTCGGATTGACACTCATCAGCCGCGTGGTTCAAATAGTTGTTAATAGTTTAATACTCTCACGACACTGGATCATATTTTCATCGATTTTGTACTTCCCAAGCCTGCCTAATTTTCACATAAAAAGATCAATGCAATAAATGTTGTAGTACTCATTAGAAAAAAGGCGTTACAAGCTCCATTACTGAAAAATTACTAGAAAAGAGAAACAGCATTGAAACCCAATATCAAACCCAAATCATCCCAAGTCAATTAAAAAATTACTAAATCAAAAAATTAATAATTAAATAACTCTACTCAGAATTCACTTCTACACTTCCAAAAACTGAAGAATATATCAAATCATCCCCTAAGTTTCTTCCAAGTTCCGTCCTGCAATAAAATGCAAGGGAACCAATAAATCAAAATAAATGGCAAACAATTTCACATCACAAGATAAATCACGTTTCGTATTAATTCTACAATAAATAAAAATACAGAAACTAAAACCAACGATATCAGCTTCGATATAAACTTCTCGGTTTCCGTCCTTCGAATTTCTCCACCGAAAAACTCATTTATTTCATTTGTTTCGGGGAATGTTTCCTCGGCGAGGGTGCAAAGCGCCGCCATTTTCGCGCCAGCCGAGCCGCGTCTTTCGAATCTAAGCCGGGCAATTTGCGGCGGCGGATATCAAGCGTGGTCAGTAATTTTTGCGAGAACGGGAACGAGCGAGATATTGGGCGTAGCAACGTACAAGCGGTGGTACGAGCGCGTCGGCAAAGGCCGTAGGACGCCCCTAATGTGGGGGTTGCTGAGCACGATGAGGGGTGCTCGGTCGAGTGTACGTCGACGCAGCCCTAATTGTTTTACTCCCGTAGCCCGGCCGTCCTCTCTCAATCTATTTCATCCGTATCCCCGCAGCTACTCTCATTTCATTGTGACGCCACCCGCAGCGCCTATCATGCGCCACTAATGCTCTAACAGGTTAACGTCTCGCATGATTATTCTATTGCTTCTCACCCTCGCTCGCCGCGCTAACTCGAGCCATTTTCGAGCCGTAATACTTTCCACCTATGACTAGGAATTATTGTTGCCAGTCGTATCCTTCGCGAGGGTGGCAAACAGTTTATCTGCGCGAAAAGACAGCACTGTGGAAGGTAAGTCGGAAGTTGGGGATATTGAAATTAAAACAATAATTTTTTAATTATTGGGATTTTCATTGGTTTATATTTCAGTTTTTGCATCGCGAAATTAGATTGTTTAGTCGTTTCTTTGAGTAATGCTTGTATTTTCTCGACGGTGAAAGGAAAAATTAGGAGTAGGTCGTTCTGAAGTGTTTGGTTGCTTTAGTTAATAGTGATGGTGATACACTGTTGGTGTATGTTAAGTTTCGTTAAGTCGATTCTTTGATATTTTCTGATTTTTGTTAGTTTTAATGGAATGATATTCCTTTTAGTTATTCAAGGATTTACTTCGTTTTTTTATGGGTTAGGTAGCTCTTTTTGTAGCTTCTGAATATGAATAATCATTTCAGAAGCCATTTTCTCAATCTTTGCTTAACATTAGCTACTGAGCGACTAATATAATGATTATAAAATTAATTTTCCTTTGAATCACGATTCAATTCAATCTTCCTTAATACTCGTTTCGTAATAATTACTGTCGCCATTTAATCGATTAGATAACCAGGAATAAGATAAATCGGCACGATCGGTTATATAATATTAACTTCACTCTTACATGTAAAAGATAAGTATATTTAGTACGTTACAATCGTTACGAAGATCCCGATAACGATCGGTAGATATAGAATATTAAGAATGATCGATAATTCGAAGAATCTAATCGTTAACGTCGACATTTCGACGAGATGAAATGTTCATTTTTCGAAGCTGAAGTCGCAGACAAATGATTTAACCCCTTGATTATGGTTTCTTTCTCAACTCTGATCGATATGGTTTTGTCATTAATAATATATTGGAAAAAGAGAAAAATTCTAAGCATATGTTATGCTTATATTTCCTTTTAAGTACAACAGTTGCTTATATATATTTGTTGAATCATGTTGAAAATCCTCACCATGAGTCTTACTCGTACGACAAGGGGTTAATTACTCGAACAACAAGAGATCAGCACGTAGTTTCCTTTTTTTCTATTAACGTTAAATGTACCGCGACCGGTCAAATGACCGGTTTCAAAATTTGGTTGAAAATTCTGCGTTTTCTGTCGTTTATTTAACTTCCTATTAATTCCCATACTGCTCGATTAATCAGTTTCTCAATTTTTGTCCTTTTTATTTCTGTTTCCCCTAAGAAAAGTTTACTGTTTAATTTTTTTACCATTATTTTGTAACCAGTTATTTGATTTCTTATGATAGAATTATATGTATATAAAGTAATGATACGTTTAGTGTTAATTAAGCAATCGATATACAATTTACCTTCATCTCTTGAAGGTTTTATACATTTCAAATAACCTTCATTCGCAAAGGGTTAATATTAACACAGTTTACTATTTTGCCGCCGGCTGTAAGCTGAAATGTTCCATGAAATCCACCCGACGATAATTTTGAATATTTTCGATGAATCGCGAGTTTGTCCACGAAATGATAGTGATTAGTAATCGTCCAGCATTCAGTGCGAAATATAATGACTTCTGTAGAACAAGGCAACCCAATCGAAGAGTGCGCGCGCGCGTTTCCAGGATTATTAATCATACTAAATATTTGACGCGTGATTGGCTGGCAAATTTGTCAGGTGAACATCCGCCGGTTACAAACGGGTGTTCTGTTAACCTTTTACGGAGAGCGTAATTCAGTGGACGTTGCGCGCTAAGCTTATATGCGGACTTTATCAATCGTGCAATAATAATTATAATGTTTTACACCACCCATATTACATTGCGGTCACAGCATTAACGGGGACCACGCGCGCGCGCGCGCGCGCCTGTTCGAAAATCGAAACTCGAGTTACACGCGAGGCGAGCGGTACCCCATTGCAACAAAAATATTATTTACCCGCTGCGGCGGTGGAAATTCGTCGGACATTGAAACCGTTTCACCGATCGGCAATTACTGCTAATTACAACATGAAATTTGGTAATATTCTGCGAGGTTTAACGACGCCAGTTAGAGAATCACGCTGGCTGGTTTATACGAAATTGACGGGTCTTCTAGAGAACACTGTGAACGCTGGAATTGGAAAATTCTTTTTTATTATTCTGTGGTAGGGAGTTTGAGTAGATTTTCCTTTTGTTAACAATATTTCTACCGAGAGTGTCCATAGACACCTCTAGTAAGTTTAAGTTAAAATTGTTCGCAGTTTAATAATTTTTCCTCGATTGGATTGCAGACATTTAGTTAATTTTATAATTGTTACTGAAGAAATCGGAAAGTGAATTCAGAATATACTAAACTCGGAAAATAATTTTAAGTTCAAAATTCGAAAGGTGTCCTTTGACATTGTTAATAAAAATAGTGTTGAAGAGTCGTTGATAGTGGTAATATTGAGAGATTGTAATATTATGATATAAGAAATTTAATTTTGCAACTGAATATAAATAATACGTTCATTGGAGAGTTTAAGGAATTCAGAATAATTCTTGTACAATGAATTATAGGTAAAATAAATGTAGATAAGTGAAATAATTTCGTGAGAATTATGGGAATATGTGTGTTTCCCTTCAACTTAGCAATTCGAATAATTAATCTGAAGTATGAATGCACGCCGATGGCAATTATCTTGATAGAACCGATGAAGTTAATGATAAACAGTTTTTTCGTTTGAACTTTCTCATTGAAAAGAGCAGTTCCATGTGCGCTGATTCAATATTTAATTAAATTGAGGACTGATCATCGATCGTACTGTGATATTGCACTACATACTGCATCGCGGATTAAATGGGGAACTGTAAAACTGTTGTTCTTTGGGGAATTAATACTCTCGTGAAAAAATGTCCATCGATACAAAATATTAATAATAACCACGTACCCGTGATATTTTGATCCGGGAAAAAAAATGGAAATTCAATATTGCCTACAACGGAGTTCGTAAACGAAATTCCAAAAACAGCTGAAACGAGCAGCTGTTGTTCTAATATCCGTCCACGCGTGTATTGTTTTGTGATAAAAATACCGAATAAATAGGAATTCCATTTATTCGAGAATATACATCCAACCACTTACAACGCATACCTTACTTGAATAGTTAAAATTCCCAATACAACGATAATTCTCAACATAAATACACTAATAGCGATAACACCAAACCAATTTCCCAAGGAATCATTAGGTAATATTATTCAAAGTAATACAAAACATTACTGAGTATGAAAAATAACACAAAAACTTTCTAAAATCCAAAACTAAAGTGTTATCATTCGGACGATCAATAATCAGTACCTTCTAACAGTTTGAACACAGTTACAAGAAGCTTAACACCTCTCGAGTGCAAAGGGTTAAATATTTCTAATAAGAAACTTCCGAGAGCAAAGGGTTAATATTATATTTTCTCCATTCTATGTATTTCACTCTATGAAATCGTTCGGCATTCGTGTTAATTATTAGCGAAGATAACCGCGAAGTGTAATATTATACAAAGTACAATATTAAATATCAAATTTTATAGTTTTACTGTATGAAATCAAGTGGTGACTGAGAATCACCTCTCGAATGCAAAGGGTTGAATATTTCTGGTGAGAAATTTCCGAGTGCAAAGGGTTAAATATTTCTACGGAGAAACGAGTGCAAGGACTTAATATTATATTTTCTCAATTTATGTACATTCGCTTATTTCTTAGTTTCAACGAACATTCTTTACATTTCACTAAAAGATGTTCCATATTTCCATGAAAAAACATTCAAATTCAAAGATTTAATCGAAAAAAAAGACACGAGTCTCAATATTGTCCCAACGTTCCCCAGACATCGATCACCGAGCGCATCCCCAAAGATCATCGAGGCGAGAGTCCGTGTCCGCGCAGCGCCTCGCCTGCGCGCATTAGAGTAGAAACAGGTAAACAGAGTACAAAACGGAGGCCAAATAAAAGCGTAACGTTACTCGGCGTAGATCCCCGTGGGAATAGACACTTGGCTTTACGTTTACGGGCACGGGACCCCATGAATGTCTCCCGGCCGAGGGGCGCGCGGCGTCGAGCGCGTGCACGTACAACCCTGGAAGCGCAGTTTAATGCACTGTTTGCTGTTTGCACTTCGTACTAATGGCCGAGCTTAGCGAGATTTAAATTTGACGGTTCGTGGGCACCGCCCGCAGGCCAGCCAGCCAGCGAGCGAGCCAGCTCTGTCGTCCCCTGCGACCGCCGATCCAACCCCCCCCCCCCCCCCCCCCGCAACGTTTCGCCGGTCCAAGACGATTTAAACTTCGGTCTCCGTAATAATTCGACCGAGTTGCAGGGTCCGCGCGGCCGCGGGGCTCTCTCCTCTCTTTCAATTCGCGTTTAATTCCATCTTCCGACGCGGCGCGTCCTCCATCTTTGTCCTCCCTCTGGCTGCGCTGCCGCGAGCGCCGTGGCGTCTTGGTCTCCACGGACTCCTGGAATCTTAATAGGTACATTAACGCCGGAAACTGAAAAACTCCTCGCTGCTCCGCTCGTCTTTCCCCTCGTTTCTCCTCTTCCTCTGTTCCTTCGTTTCCTTCCTCCTTCTCCATTCCTTTCCCCCCTGCTTGCTCTTTCTCTGCCGCTCGACTCTTTGTCTCTCTGTTCCCAGCGTCGAGAAGTAAATCGGTGCAATTTTTCTACTCTGTTTTCATTTATTGCATACACACCACGATTATGACGCTTTAACGCCGTTTACTGGATCGGGTTTGTCGTGGATCTTTATGGGAGTTTGGGGGGTTGTTTGGGAGGTTTCGGTTTGGAGGAATTTCTAGGTTTGATTGGGGATTTGTGTTTGTCTGTGACGAAGGGATTTTGGGGTCGCTTCGGTTTTTGTATTGTTAGAGTTGTGCTTGGAATTTTGTGTTTAGAATTATGTTTGATGTTTTTAAGTGTTTCTTTTAAGAGTTTTAACCCTTTGCGATCGACGGACGATTTATAGTCACCGTTTGGTTCGATGCAGTGAATTTATAAAGTTCAATATTCGATAACAATATTCGTGTAATAGAATTATAAATGAAATGATGAAATAGAATAATTCTATTTGTTTGTTCGTTTATTCTATATGTTTGTGTTAGTTGCGAGAAGGACCATTAATATTTTATTGGAAAATGATGAATATATCTGGTGAAGAAAGTTTCCGACTGCATAGGGTTAATAGATCTAGATGAGCATAGGGGATTATTTCGATGTTGTACTATTTTCCGTTTTGTTTTTGGTTTAGTCTTCGATTTGAGGCTCTTGTTTGCAGACGATCGAAAACTTTCGAGTGGTAGTGTGTATTAACTAACAATTGAAGTGGATGGGGACGAGAGAGGAAAAAGAGAGAAGAATTGAAAGCTATTCCCTAATGCATCGCGTTTTACCTATACTGCACACGTACGTGCACATGTATATGTATTCTTATACACTTATTTCCTTCCTTCGAAACCACTTTGGTAGCGACGCAAAAGCGGACAAAAGTTTTAAGGCACATGCCTGTACCTTCCCAAGAAACCTATACATTATAAATGTCGTACTTTCTTATCCGCCGCACTGTTCCCCATTTTTCGACGAAGACAGGACAACTATATTCTTATCGCTACTCTTGCTGTCGATTCAGAAACGGCCGCGTAACGGTTTGGTATCTACAGATACGTAAATTCAATGTAATTGAATAAATCTGATTTATTTCTATATTGTTTAGCTTATACATTCTTCTCCTAGAATTCGTCAGTAATAAAAATATTATGTTACAAGACAATTAATATAATTAAATAACGAGAAACAGTGAATCCGTCTCATTCGAAATCGTTAATACTAGATTAATCAGTAATTGAAAATAGAATTGAAAATGCGTTTATAATGTTTCGCTATACTATTGAAATATTAATTTTACCTTCATTTCACCTATACTATCTTCTTACAGAGTTCGTTCGTCAGCAAGAAAAATATTATATTACAAAATAATGAATATAATTCAATATCGAGGAACAGCGAATCCGTCTCATTCGAAATCGTTAATACCATATTGATGATTAATTGAAAATACAATTGAAAATACGTGTAATTGTAAAATTCACCGATTGTTCATGAAACACATCATTTTGAGCGCATAAAAATAGTATTATTTGCCAGGATCTCTCTCGTGCGCGTTTCGTAAAGCGTTTAAATATTAATTGGACAGGATCGTAAGCGTGTTCGGAGAAATACGCGTAGTGTCAAGTGACGAGAGGTTTAATTTAACGGGGACGGGTATTCTATCGCCGGGGACGAAGACAAAAGCACCAAGAAGAAATCAATGCCGAAGGCTAGCTAACACGCGTTCTCTTCCTCACGGACGAGCAGCCTCCGGAACAGCTCTCGAGACCTCGACCATGCGAAAACTTTGTCCAAGAATCTAATATCATCCTTGGTTCGCACACATTCTCAAAATTCCATCGTAGACTACGACACGCCGAGGACTTCTCTATACTCTATCTGGATCGCAAGAGATCCCCGAACCGCATTCTTTCCTTGTCCTAATAATTCCCCGACATAATTGTTTCGACAGAGTCTCGATCTTGATTGAACTGATCGGTTAATCGTGAGTCCACGGAATTCAGATATCACACAGAATTCGTTCAACATATTAACCCTTTGCGCTTCAGAAGTTTTTCACCGGAAACACTCAATATTTTCTAACGAGACATTTTCTTGAAATTTACTGAGCGACAAGCGGCATATAAATTAAGAAAACTATTTTTTCCGATACTTCACATATTCATGCATTATACAACATTTAATATTAATCCTTTGCACTCGAGAGGTAACTCTCAGTCACTTGATTTGATACAGTAAACCTATGAAGTTGAATATTTAGTATTTTAAATTAAGCTTAGTAATTCTATGTGAAATATTTAAATAAAATAGTGTTGTTCCTTAATTTATCTGTGAATTATCGTTAAATTAATTTCAAACAATGTCGTGTATATCTCGTCAGAAAATGTTAAGTATTTCCAGTGAAAAACTTTCGAGTGCAAAGGGTTAAATATCAAACTTTACAATTTTCCTTTGTCAAATCGATTGGCGACTGAGAGGCTTTGGATAGCAAAGGGTTAAAGAATATGCTTTCTGAAAAATACGTTTAAAATAAGGAATTCCAGAGTACCAATCATAAAAACACAAGTGTTAATAATAGATTTGCGGACATTTATTGTATTGTTCTTAGAAAAATTCGATCATTTAGATTTTGGAAATTAGAGGTTTAAAAGTAAACGATTAGAATACTGCGTAACTGTGTCAATCAAAATTGACCCGAACATTTAGTAAACAATGTTTATAAAATTCAATATGAGTCAACTCGACTCGTTCCGTAAATCTGGTGTTAATAAATCATTTCTTAAAAATATCCCAGATAACAGAGGTCTATGCTTAATCCTAGAGCATGTTTCCTAGAGGCCACTTGCCTTTACCAAACAAGAAATCCGTAACATTTCGAAAAATCTACGTATCTTCAGATGAACACCAAAGAATCATTCCTCCTCAGACAACGCATCGTTCCCCCAAAGACCATCAAAAGCAACCAATCACCCCCCAAACAGTCCGACTGATCCAAAATTAACATCCATCATCCACGAAATCCACCGAGAACCCTCGTGACGCGAATCCCAGCCGAAAACTGGAGCGCTTTCGCTCGACATGCACCGCGAAACTACCCGCCGCCGATTCCCGGCAAAAATGTTCATCCCGAGCAAAAAGAACGTCAGCCGGCCTCCCAGCCGACCCGACCCGGCTGCCAAATTTAAATTGGCTCCGTTGTCCGCGAGGCGCAACTAATTCCGCCGGAACTCCGTAAACGTCGTCCGGGCGCGGTAATGAAAGGCCGCTGGAAACGGCGTTGGAAACGGTGTCGACGACAATAACGAAGGGAATCGTGACGGCGATCGACACGGTGTCCCGGGATATTACGCGTTCGGGAAGATGCTGGTAGCATGAATCGGTGAGAGAACCGCGGGCTCGGGGGACAGCGGAGGGCGGGGGGTTGGGAGGAGTGTGGGAGGTGGGAGGTGAGGAGGTGGTTCGAAGGGATGGTCGGAGGGGATGGGCGTCAGATGATGAGGATTCGTAGAGGGACGAAGAAGGGTTAGAGGGAAAGTGGGTTGCTATCTTAGCCACCACAAAGCAGTGATAACATTTTCCCTCCCGGACAGAAGCCTAGCCACCCTTCTCGTTGCTCCCAGGTCGATATCGGGATAACGCCGGTGCCGGTTACCACGGGCAACCGGAAAGCCACGCCCGCGCCCTCCAATATGGCCGCCCGCCGGTGTCCCCGCGGGTCTACGGTGCACCTTGACGCGGCGCGCGGCACGAGAGGGTGGGGAACGGTGAATCGGCGACGCTAGGTGGCGAGATAAAACGCGACCGGTCGCTGGTGGGAGGTTAGGTCGGTAGGGACAGAGGGCGGGAAGGAGGGGGTTAGAATTATCATAATATTGGTCATTGCCTGTTCCGCTGGATGAGGCGAAGTAGCTGCTTCAAACCGGAATCTTTCACACGCGACAACCCGGCCGCGACTCCGCCGCCCACCCTGTTCCTCCGATGCTCCTCCCGCGACGCCCAGCAAAATATTTCGCATATCCGCGCTGCGTTCCCGCGTACTGAGGTATACGGTAGCGCCCTTGCGGCCGGCGAGTCGATTTTGACCGCATACTTGGGTTCTCGCGAATATCTCGTGGATGTTTTGCACATTGATTCGGGGATTGATTTGGGTTTTTCTTTCGAGAGGATGGAGAATGACGGAGACTTTGGAGTTGTCCTTGGTTTGTAGGGTTGTTGCTGATGCTTGTTTCTTGGTGTTGGTTAGGATGGTTGTAAGTGTTTAGGGTTTTTTTGATTGTGGTTTGGAATGGGTTATCCTTTGGGGTACGATTTAATTAGGAAAACTTGTGCTTGAAAGGAGTACTTTATGTTTATTAATGCTAGAAGTACCGAGCATTTAATACGACTGATATGTATCCTCTATACAAATTGTAACAATAGATTATTTTCGGTTTCTTCAAACGTTCGTTATAGTATTCAAGGGAAACTACTTATTTTCTAGATCATTTCGAATATTCTATGCTTTTAAAACTAGTCTATTTGACCCATGTGTTAGTTCTAGTGTTAAAGGAAACAACGTGTTTCATTTCCATTCAAACATTTTGTTTACTGATGTTCATGCTTGATTTAGTACGATACTACTAACTATTAGACCAATTTATTATATATACTAATTATGTATGCTATATATACTAACGACAAGATAGAATTGTCATTTTACCAGAATGAGTTAAGGGGTTGAATGTGTGGATTTGGATGCTGTAAGGAATTCGCAGTGTACCTTGGACGTTTAGATTTAGGGTAATTGAAGAGAATAGGATTCTGTGTGAGACAAACGTGTGCAGTCGTAAATTTAATACTAGATTTACAAAACCAGTCAATTTGACTGACATTAAATTTTTTAAACATTTTTTCGTAAATGTTTACGATTTTAATTCATGCAGTTATGTAAATATGTACCCTAATTGTTTACTTATAAACCTCTCATTTCCAAGATCTATATGAACGAATATCAATTTTTATAATAACGATAGAACAAACTGTATAGTAAACGTCCGTAAACCTAGTGTTGATGAATGCGATATGGTGATTATTCTAGTTTAATAAAGTCGTTATATATCATTTTGTTATGTAGAGATTACAGTTTCTTTTCATGCAAATGAATCGTTGAAGTAGACAAAATGTAGAATGAAATTTATACGTAAGGAACTTCGCCTTCGGTTTGCTTAGAATTATCTCGAGTGTCTGTTTATTACTGGTTATTTCTACGTCTATAAATGTCTACAAACATTGTCACTGATATGACATTATTTCCCAAGACAATTTGACGCAAACTGATAGTTATAAGACAAGAAACGTGTTGGTGTCATTAGCGTAGATTATTCTAAGTAGAAATAGCTAGTAATAGCCAGACACTCGAGCAATCTCTATCGTGAGTACATGTGACCGAATCACTAAATTTCGTTTGAATTCAAATTAATTTTACCTGAAACTATTGTATTTTATTTTTTTAGTTTATCTCTTTATTTGGTATGTCTACAATTAGCACTAATTTTAAACAATTTTGGTATAGAATTACAATATTTACACGACTTCTGTTTTCTTTCTTGATATTCATTATTCTTTCGTGTTACTTACACTTTTCTTTCAGTCTTTATCTATCTTCATATTGTAATATTAAAGTTATATTATTGTTAAATAATTGAAGCAACTCGTAACATCTAGAAATTTTTATAAATTCATCAATTAAACAACTTTATAGTTTCCAAATAATATTTCCGATAAATTTCGATTAAATTAATATTAGTTTGCTTACTGCATACTGTCACGCGAGATGCACTGATCGCGAACTTGCAGTTTAGGAAGTGCATTTGTACCGCACCAGAGTGGATAGCTGTGAAACGAAGCGACGGAAGACGGATTCCTGCCTTGTTCGCGATATGCAACATTCTATCCAGGGTTATTTGACAAATAAGTACACGTTGATTAAGAAATCAGCAAATTACAGTTTTATTATCAATTCTCTGTTTGATTTTAAAAGCACTACTTCCAGAAAATGGCATTTAGAATTTCAACCACTCGTTTTATAATCTCTCTTGCAACTGTTCTCATCAAATTAACATCGTCCACAACAGTCTGCTGTTAAAAGAATTCTATATCCATTATAAAACATTCGTATCCATCGTTTAGCGCAACATTGGTAACAGAATAATAATATAAAATTTCTTTGTCACTCATATTACCATCAGTATTCAAAACCAAAGCACACAGTGCGACTCAAAAACTAATAAACTACCCTTGTAACACAGTTTCAGCATTTCACAGACAACACATATCACATTTAATAAAACATTCCAAGCACAAACAAATATACAAATACAAGACTCAAACTCAATATCATAAAACCAAGCATACTATCTACACACCAGATTCTACGAACCAAAAAATTTCCAAAGTAACCTGAATAAGCAAGGACCAAAAAAGTCAATTTCCACCCTTAACACTAACTATACCAACACTTTGTATATACATATTACTGTTATAACCAATAAAATAACTGGTTACAAGATAAAGATAAACAAGTTCGATAACAAAGTGTTCTTAGTGAAAATAAAAACAACATGAAAGACAAAAATTCAAACACTGATTAACCAGGAAATATAGGAATTAACATAAATGAACGAGAGAAGGCACAGAATTTTTAATCAACATTATTTCTATCGAAGGTGTTAAAGGACACCTTTCGAAATATTAACTTAAAATTATTTCCTCAGTTGAATAATTTGTTGTCGATTAAATTTTGGGCATTTCATAGTTAACTTCGTAATCATTAAGTCAAAGTCGAGAAACCAATTCGGAGTATATGACTAAGCTCGGAAAATAATTTCAAGTTAAAATTCCAAAATCTTCCGACACCTCCGCTAGAAATATTGTTGAAAACCGGTTCACGATTAGCGTGAAAAACCTCGTCGAAAATAAAGTAACAATCTCGAGTCCTCAGGGATATTCTTCAGCTCCGAATACCACGCTCTCGTGTTTGTCGTAAACGCGTGAAATCCGTCGTCAATTGATAACAGTATCCTGTGTGAATCAAACGAGAAAGACGATCAGCGGCGGAACGACGGAACAGAGACACACCGGCAGATACATAGGTAGTAGGTATGTAGGTAATAACTTGTTTACCCGGCCCGGTGCAGGCGTGTCTGTGCGACGAGGAACGGAGAAAAGCGAAGGGAGTAGAAAATGAGTGGATTTTCATTGCAGTTTAATCCAGCCGCCCCACCGAGCCCCGCCCCGCACCGCCGCCGAGCCCGTCGACGGTATTCTAAACGGCGATACTCTCGAAGGCAACTCTTGTCGCTTGGGGTGACGATATTACATTCCTCGATCGTGACGAAAACAGCCTGAGCGATGCAGCTTTTCGAGCCTGTGAACCACCCCAATGCCTGCCTCAGCACGTGTTTTTAATTCCTCTCCGCTATAACCTCCGCCGCCCTCCTTCCGGAAAATATTTTCATTTTTTTCCTTTCCACGCCTGCTCCCGTTTTCGTTCTTCGCGTTTCCCTTTTGTACAGGACTGCGTTGCAGACTACGTCGCGTCCTTTTTCTGCTGATGAAGCTTGATTGTTAACACTTTGCACTCAAAGGGTTTTTCGCTAGAAATAATTACCTGTTTTCGATGAAATGTTGGTAATATTTTTTAGAATTGATAGAACTAGGAATCATGGGTAGAAAAATTGATAAGTCGGGGAACAGAAGTGTTTTATTTTAATATTTTATGTGCAAATAGAAATCGTGGGTAGAAAAATTGATAAATCAGGGAATAGAACTGTGCTATTTTAATATTTGATTTGGAACATACCACATCATTTAATGGGAAATATTGAATTTTATCATTTTGCTACTTGAACTAAGTGGCGATTGAGAGTCGTCTCTTGAGTGCAAAGGGTTAACATTGCATACTTGTAACAGGAAGACACTTGGCTATGGAATTTTGATAAATACCAGAACGTTTAAGAAAATATTGAATTTGATTAGAATTAATCGTATATTTAAAATATATTACATAATAATATGATGAGAGGTGTTCGTTGAGAATTACATTAATCAACATTAATGCTTTAACAGTGGAGATATTGAGTAGGTGGATTAATTATTTCCGATTTTCTTGAAAAACTTGCAAGAGTTTATTGAAGTTTCGGTGGAATTGTATAGTTTGGATTATGTATTGCTAGAAGAATTTGTTTAATAATTTCTTGGTATGTTATTCGTATGTTTTCAATGATTATAAAGGAAAGAAGTTAATATCTTTGGCCTTTGCTTCGATTTAATTTCAGATTACTAAATTATATTTTTATCTGTAATGTTTATGTTCAATATTATAATATTTCTAAATCGAAATTAGACATGAAGAAAACATTGGCACTTTCGTTTCAACTTGATGATCCTCGATGATGTAAATAAATTAGACCATACAATAATATGATAAATTAAGATGCATAAATAATAAATAGATACAAATTTTACGTGGACGATGATTAGTGATTTGAATGATACAAACATTAAGTATGCTTTGTAGCCGTGTCTCAAACTAAATTAAAAAGAAAGATCGCAGAATACTTGGATCGCAGCAGCATTTTAATGGCAGCGGTACTTTAAAATAGCTTTGGGGCATGAAGGGTTGAAGAAACAGGACTTAAACGGAAACTTATTTCTTCTTTTAAAAGTTTTAATGAGTTGAACAGGAAATGATAGTATTCCTGAATTCTTCTAGATTTTTTATCATCGCAGATCCAACGAATTTGCAATTTCAATTTCCGAGTGAAAAATGTTTATACGTTTCTCGAATTTTTATCGAAACCATTCGCTAGAAAAATAATAAGACATAATATATTACGCTATCATTGATTAATCACTTTTTGTCTTAACATTCCTGGTAAATACACACTCTCTTTCAACAGCATCTACATAACTGTAATGGTTATTTAAAGGGAAGCGAGGAGGCTCTCTCTTAATTATCACCGGCATCGAAAAGCCTGTTAATTGGCTGTCGGATAAAAAGGTATTAAGTAACTCGTTTTGAATTTCCGTCGAAGGAATTTAGATCGCTAGGTAAGCAGATTATGCTAGGAAGAAAATCTTTCCTTTTTCATGTAGTACTTGATGATTTAAGAAAATGTAATATTCTTCATGGAAAATAAACTAGAATGAAGTAAGCTTTAATAGTTCTCTTAATTTGAACAATTCTTTTCTTTCATACGGTGCAATCAAGAATGTCGTATGTAGAGTATTGCATGATACGTTGACGACATTATCGCATTAACAAGTAACTAATGTTGCATTATCTCAAGCTGGTTGCAAGCAATCAAATCGTGGGTGATAAAACAAATGATAACGGCCTAGATTCAGGGTCGAGGTGAGATTGTATTTCACAGATGCTTCGCATCGCGTGATTGCTTGTTTGATCAGTAATATCTGCGTTTTTCGAATTTTTTCTCGATTTATTGGTATACATTCCAAACATTAATTACCGTTCAATATACTTCGAAGTCACTCACATATACACGTCCTTAATTATTCCACGCAATCCTATATTCCTATCATACTCAAAACCAAATTCTGAACTGAACAAATCTGTCATTTCTAAATAAATAAAAATTATTAACCTATAGAAGCGAACAAGATAAATACAAAATTCTAATGCCCTCATCAACGAATCTTAAAATCAAGACGAATCTTTCACAAAACACCCTCTAATAATTTCTATTTAACACTAAAACTAAGTTCACCCTCATCAAACCACGATGTGACTTCGGGTCACATTTGAACTTTTTACTTAAATCTTTCGACTATTTCATATTGCATTTCCAACAGTTTTTTGGGGTTTTTAAAATTCGGGCTCTATAAACAAAAACAATAACATTTTAATCGTTCCTTTTATTCTCATAAGTGACTGAGAATCACATCGTGGTATGATTAGGGTTAAATTGACTTTTTGAAATTCCTCTATAGAAACTCCAAGAGTGCATCTATTAAGACTTCAATTGATTTACAATTCAGCTTTCGTATTGATAAATTAATTTTTTTAATAATTTCTCATAGAAGCATTCGTTATCTTTTTAATAATTACAACAAAAAGACATCAGGAATGGGTGATTTCGACCCGCCCGGTAGGTTTAGTGTTAAAAGAACCATAGTCATAATTTTTTCGTTTCATGGAATATATTTCGAAAGTCCAGTATTCCTTCACGCGGCAAGCGGTCCGCGATGATTCAAGATGGCGTCGGAGCACAAATTGTCTCTCATGAAGCGGCGAGTACACAGGTATCCCCCAATCGATTCGCTATTAGTCCGCCCCGTGTAATGAATCTCTTTCCCATCGTCCTAATTGTCAACTGCCGGCACGTTATTTACTCGAACGAGCGTGGAATTATGAAAGGGAGAGACAACCCGCCGGGACCCCACTCTCCTCTGCGCGATGAAGACGGGCTGCACCATCTCCGATGGCACGGTCGCCTCGTATCCGTGGTGACAATACAAACCGAAACAAACACTTGGCGGCACGTGAGCGGCACGTGTCGGCCAGGATATATTACATTCCGAATGCACACACACTTGACGAACGATTAAAGGGGTGTACACGGCCGAAGTGGCCGCGATCGTGACAACGATGAACACGACCGTGGCCTTTCTTCCTACTTTGTCGGCCAGTGTCGATGAGAACCCGTCGCTTCGCGGCCTGGATACTCTCGACCCCGACCGTTCCCCACAACGCCTGTGGACGAAACCCCCAAATTCAAATATTCGTGTAACGAACATTGTAGGTTTCCAATGCGTTGCCGAGTAACCTGTGCCATACCAAATGAATTTTATTTGAAAAATCAATATTTGTGCGAATAAACTCTGTTTCTTTTGTTGTAAACAAAAATATAATTATCATATGTTCAGCTCTATACCTTGAGTTTTCTCTAGAAAACGGCCATTTGGCCGCACTGTGGACAAAACGCCGAAATTTGACTATTTCGTGCTATACAAAATGAATTTCATTTGAAAAATCTAAATTTTGTGCGAGTAAACTCTGTTTCTTTGTTGTAGACAAAAATAACCATCATATGTTTAAGTGTATATCTTGAGTTTTGTCCAAAAAACGACCATTTGGCTGCACTGTGGACAAAACGACGAAATTCGTCTATTCGCGTAACGAAAATTGAAGGTTTCCAATGCGTTGCTGGGTAGCCTGTTGCTATACAAAATGAATTTCATTTGAAAAATCTAAATTTTGAGTAAACCCTGTTTCTTTGTTGTAAACAAAAATATAACTATCATATGTTTAGCTCTATACGCCTTTTGTCGGAAGCATTTGTTTGTGGCACTCGTACTTTTGAAGTTATTGAATTTTCTCCAGAAAACGGCCGTTTAGCCGCATTGTGCAACGATTCTTCGCTCGCTCTGTCCAACTTTCGAGATTTCTGCTAACTCTTTCAGGTACACGATTTTAAAGAAAAAAACAACCCAAGCTGCACAGAATTCGTTGTACCACACAATTCGCCAACCTTAATCGCAACCGTCTCAACAGCTTACTAATGGGTTTTGACTTGTACAAATTTTCGTTTTCACTTGTTTACGCATTTATCGTTAGTTCGTAGCACTCCCAATTGGATGAACAACGTTAAGTAAAATTTTAAACTGTACGACTATGAGTCACTTCAACTTTTCGAGGTGGATTAAAATATACACCACCACGAATAAAAAAGCTAAATAAAGGATGGGACAGTTTTTAACCCACCTAATCCCAAAAAATCCTTTACCATACAGTGACGAGTGAGTCTCTCGATGAAAATTTCTAGATTAACACTGGAACTACCAAGCATTTAATACAATTCATGTGTAATCACTATGCAACTTGTAACAATAGATTATTTTCTGTTTCTTCAGACGTTCATTGTAGTATTCAAGTGAAACTATTTATTTTCAAGATCATTTCAAATAATCAGTGCTTTTGATATATTAAATTGCGATAATTGTAATAATTGCGGAACAGAAAAACCGAAACCAATCATTTTTACTGGCACTGTATGATTTATTTCTGATCTTCGCCACGAGTCTGACATAATATTATACTTCAACAGGTGATAAATAATATTTAATAAACGTCAATGTTGTCAATTGCCCACGGATCAAATTAAAAATCTATTCTGTTACTGCCAATGTATTATGTTCAAAATAAATGTACATTTACTGTGGAATGGAACATTTTCTGCGTTCCTTCCAAATCGTCGATGACGAAATGTGACACGAACTTAGCAACGAAAGCAGATAATGCAAGTGTCAGACTCATAGTGAAAGTTATATTATTTTCATATAAATCACAACGATTCGAAAAACTGTGAAAAAGTGCTTTAACCGATATCAATCTGTAGGAAATAAAATTTATTTACAAATTTTTAAGAAATAAAAACTGATGGAACCGAGACATTCATTTCTAGTCAAATTCACCTGAGCTGTGCACAAGGATTAAAACAAAGATCGACAACGTTTTCATTCACAATAGTCAGAACTATTGTAAACAATGGGGTCTCAACAAATCCCTGGAAAATAATAAAACAACTGTTACGTTAACCGTACATTCAAACTATTAATTGAAAGTAAGAATCGGATGTAATCTGGACAAAAAACGCAGGTTTCGCTGTTCATTAATCGAGTTAAGATAATTACTTCAATTGTAAAGTGAGATACCACTTCAACGTAAATAGATAAGAGCTCGTTGGATCGTATATACAATAGAATAAATACGTGTGTACGATTTTCAGTGGATAAGTAACTACCTTATCGTACGTGGACTGGTGTTGCACTGAAGCACATCGAAATGAGTGCGACCGGTATACTTAACAGTACTTTATTGTTGACATTATTACACGTTATTATAAATCTATCATTTTGACACGTATAATACTTACTAAATCTACAGAGACAAGTTTTAACGGTAAACCTATAACTAAACGTACAATATGGCGTCAGTACTTATTTAGTAAAGGAACAAACAGACGTATCGCTTGACTTTTCCTCACAATACCTTAACACGATATCAGGGACTCGATGCCATTAGTAAAATATACATCGTTCAAACAATATTCTTAATCGTGGATTACTCTTTCACCTTCGCCTGGCCTGCCGTGTTACGCCATTTTTTTGTCCCGTTTCTGCAGCGCACACAAAAATCTCAGTCCAGTCGACATTACAGATTTCCACGTAAAGAACGCAGATTTTCAAAACTGCTTGCCCTCTCTTCGTCGATCAGCTTAAATCATAGAAACAAAGTTTCAACGAGTCTACAGAAGTTCGGCAAGATGGTGTTCCGAGGATAGGAACACCGTGAACGAAATTTCATGCATCTTGAACGATTAACCATATTTATCGAACAAAATCCTATTCCTTTCCTCATCCAAGCATGAGCATTGTCGAGTGTAAAATCTTATTGAGATATCTGTCTCTTTCAAAATGGCGGGGGAGTAGAGTCGGCGACCGTTCAATTCGCGAAATGTCCCGCCGAATAAACGATCGATCGCGTGGAAGTAATTTTCCACGCAGGAATCACACGAACGGTCTTGCTGGTCGCGTTGATAGCCAGATTTGTTTCTGAAAATCTTGCGCACCGTAGTTAGCAGAACAATTTCCCTTATCATGGAGAGGATCGCTCTGCGAGCGCGCGAGCCTCGTAATCAGTTTTGCATAAATGTTGACGATAACGAAAATAACACAGGATTCCCGGCTCGCCTTGAGCGACCCCGCGAAGAAAAAGAAATTCGGTTTGCCGACGTAAACCTTCTAACGCTGGATTCACGGACATTCGTACGGTTTGTTCTATCGTTCTTGGGAACATTGATGTTCGTTCATTTCGATCTTGGAAATTAGAGGTTTAACAGTGTACAATTAAGAAACACGTTCGCGTAACTGCATCAAAATCGACACAAACATCTGTTGAATAATGTTTATAAAATTCAGTATGAGTCAAATTGACTGGTACCGTAAATCTAGTGAATTAACACGTTGACCGCCACGAGAATTTTGAGCGTTTTGTATATCTTTTTCCTTTATACTGCAACAAACAGAGGCAAGTGGTATTAGAATTAGTTATTAACGGTTTAAGATGTACTGTTTTATTACCCATGCTACTAAACATTTTGATTCGACATCATTTTTATCCTTATAATCGTTTTCAAGCAATTTGTAACAGTCATCGGTGACCACCGTGGCGGTCAACGTGTAAACTGTGCGTTTTCCAAACGACTCGTGACGAATTCAATTGATACAGTGAACATTGGACAACTATATGCTTCAATATCGCGCGGTTCGTATTGGTACGAACATTGCGGTTCGGTAGAGCATGATTACTCGTCGAATGAAGACGAAAACGAAGAGCTAATGAGAAACGAACCTAAACTTGGATGATGTGTTAACGGCTCATCCTTAATTAACCCTTTGCACTCGGAAGTTTTTCATTAGAAATATTTTATTTTCTGATGAGATAAAGACGATATTTTGTGGAACTCGAAGAGAAATCATACGTACATGGAGGAACAAAGTTTTTTTATTTCACTATTTTTCAAATTGATGCGTTATATAAGGTATAATATGAAATATCAAATTTTATAGTTTTACAATGTGAAATCATGTGGTGAGTGAAATCACCTCTCGAGTGCAAAGGATTAATATTCATACGCGAGACGTATTAATACAATAGAAAGTGTAATAGAAAGTATTTCTATTTGCAATGAAAGATTCTGAGAGTATACCGAACAGAGAGTAAACGAGTTGATTGTAATCGATGTAAATTGAAACGAGCAAAATGACCCGCATTTAACGTGCTGAAAGGTTGATGATTTAGTGTTGACACACATGTGGATACAATGTTCGCGAACGGATCGCGAGAACAGACTGATTTACGCCCGATTCACCGTCTCGAGGCAAGCCAGCCTTCGTGTGCAAATATTATTTCTTCTATTTTTCCGGCTAACGGTTCTCCATTATTTACGGTACTATAAACAATTACAAAATAACGTTCTCGCGGCGTCCTCTCCGACGAGCTGAAATCCTCGTGCACTGTTTGATTTAAATTCCGACCGTCAGTGATCATTCGTGTCATAAAAATAACGAATAAATATATTTATACATTTTCATCGGTGAATTTCTCCTTCACCTCGTCCTAAATGATCGAACGATCGAGGTAATGATTATTTGAAGAGTGCATAGGGAGCGAAAATAATGATATTAAGCGTACCAACGAATAATCTATCATATTTAATCGAATACGGTTCGCATCTTCGGAAGAATGATCAAATCAAGAACTGTAAAAAGAATAATTCATCAATTATGTCGAAGATCAGAGTTTCCTCGACTCTTCCAGCTCAAAGGTAGGAGAATGCATTGAATTTACACTGTAACGCCATTTTATGGAAACAAGTAACAGATTATTTATTGGTACATTTAATACAATGTTCACTTCCAGTGATAGTAATAACTAGACTGCGCACTTTGTGTCTACAATATCTACACGCGAACGTGTAAAGCGCAATCGAACGAAAGCTACGGCACAGGTTAATAAATAAATCGCATCTTCACAAAATGAAATTTTCTTGTAACAGATACAGTAACTAAGGAAATCATCGTTTCTCTTAAACACAAGCAGCCTATTTATTGTAATCAATCGAATCGTCCTTAAAAAGAGGAGGAAAGAGTAGGAATGAGAATAACCTGCCACGCGGAGAGAAGATTACGATAAAAATTGATATTCTTTTAATGAAACGAAACGCGGGTTTCACTGATTCACCGCGTTGCGTCATGTTTTACCTTATCTCGCAAATTGTCATCCCATACCGAGGAAAATTCGCTGGCGGGCCCGTGTGTGTGCGTGCGCTCGTCATGGATGCGTATCGTCGAGGGGATTAATTGCAAATTATTCCATTCTTTTTCCCCGTGGATCTTTGTGCGCGCGTTTCGAAATGTTCACGGTGGATCCGGACGTGCCGACATTAAAACTCGTCGACGGGCTTCGTCCGTTCGCGATTTCCCTCTCTTTCCTCCCGTCTTTGTACACGCGATTGTATTGGATCGCTCGAAAATTTCGGGACCGAGCAGACCTCTTTGTTCGAAACCGGCATTAATGCGCGCCGATCGATCGGGGCAAATCAAGAGAAAGGTAATACACGACGGGACAAAAGGCTTCCGGCCATTCAACGGTTTGTTTTTGTAAAATAAATTGGAATATCCTATGGATCGGGTAGAGTTTCGTTAACGATGAGTAATCGATATAATATGTTTTCAATTAATCGAATAATTTTGAAGTCTTGCAGATTATTTTATTGTATTGTTTCCTGTTCTTTTTATTACCTTGGCGCTCGGGATTTGTTATCGTGCGAGAGAAATAATATACGTTCGATAAATCGAGAAATCCCAATCGGATCGTTGAATGCTATGTAATTTTGTTCTGTGATATTGGTAAATGGTTTGATGATACTAATACAAGGAGTAATCGAATTGCCACATTATTCCAGAGGATTTGTTCTTGAATCAAATTGTACCTTCGAATAATCATCGTTTACAAAGTGCGGCGAGCCAAGAATGTTATCAGAAAATCAGGAGAACGAACGAGAGATCTTGATCATCAATTTATTATCGTAATATCGTTAATAAATATCCGACTTACACAGCTCGAAGAGTTCGCTAACTATCGCATACCTTATCGAACGATGTAATCGTTTGAATCCGCGGGCGCTGTAACGTACATTCCAATCACGGCGGGTACGTTAACTCGATTCTCCGATCCAAACGATTAAACCCGAATTTTCTCGCGTAGCGAGGTCCTCTCCCTACCAAGAGACACTTTGCCGTTGCCGATCAAACATTTTTACACGTCTAGCGTTAATTTATTGCAGCTTATAAAAACTCTCATCCATTGCACGAACGAAATGATAATTAAAAAAAAACAAACAGAACAGAAACGGAAAATAACGTAGAATTCTTAATGATATTTTCGACACGTTACATATGAAACAGGTACGAAAACATCGATCGATCGAAATAACAAATGTTCCTTCAACTCGTCCCCTATGTGCACTATAAACGTCTATTTGACCAAAAACACACGACGACTCGAGTTTTACATTAAATCCTTCGAAAAGAATTGACCTCCCCTTTCTCTCTATTCCTTTCATTCTCTCTTTCTCTCTCTAGCGCTTCAACATTCTCTCTCTCTCTCTCTCTCTCTCTTACTCACTCTCACGTAAACAATAGAAAGCTGAGCAAAGGTTTGTCCGGGGGTGTGTATTTACAGTGCCGATATTAATCGATCGTTTACAAACGAGCCGACGCGATGAATCTACTTCTCCGTTCAGGAGACCGAGAACCACCGAACTCGAAAAACGAAGAACGAGAAACGAGAACAGAAAATCTGGCTCCCAAGGGGCGCAGGTAATCACTAGGGATCGGCCGGTACGAACAGGAGGGGGTGTTCTCTGTATATTAAACAAACCACTACACTATTGCACTACACTTGCTCTTTTTTTTACAATTATTCAAATCTATCCGCGTCTTTATACACAAAACGTACGTGTCGGTAATCATTTACTTCGCGGCGAGTCCTTGTTCGCCTAATATTTCGCTCGATACCTGCAGGATCGGTTTCACTTTCTTCACTGGTTTCTGGACTCGTCTCCGATCCTCGTGGCGTTGAAACGCATGATCAGATATCCGAGTCCGATCACGGACAAACCGCGGAAATCGTTCGAGGCAAGGAAACTGGCAATCGAGTCCCGATCTCCCAATCAATCTCAGTCCCAGAATCCTCCTCAAATTCTTATATACTTTCACGTTGTACGGTTCCTCGACATCAACGAAAATCGAGCGTTTCGATCGAGTATCTCCCGATGCAATTTCTCCGGAGTCGAAAGAGATCAAAATCCTTGGACCCAGCAGCCAAGCAATCGTCTACCAAGATCGCAGCCCTTAAACGTCATCCGCAGTCCTCGAGCCGGGTTCCCAGAGCATGGGAAAATAGTTCTCGACACAGAAGACTGAATCTCGATCGCCAGAACCAAAACTCGAAAATCTCCTACCCTTGGGTCCTCTAAACCAGAGGCGAGAACGCGGACGCCTGACTCCTGATCTCCCTGTGCTCCGTCGGGCTGAGATCCAGCAGACCGCCGCAGTTCTGATCGTTCGCGGCTTGCTTCCCGATCAGAGCGTCGATGCTGAAGTTCCTCTTCTTGTCGACGGGCGGGTGACTCGTCTGCATCGCCGTCGGCGTCCTCGCTGGCGCAGGGTCCATCTGCCTGATGGGCGGCGCGGTGATGGGCACCGGTTTGTACAGCGGAGGCGGTGGCTCCAGGAATCCTCCGAGCTTCAAGGCCTCCAGAGTCGAAGGAGAGAAGTCGAGCAGAGGCAGTCCAGGTGGCGGGGACAGGTACGCTGCGCTGGGATAAGTCAGCGCGCCCGGATGACTGCCGCCGCCGCCGGGACAAGGTCCTCTATCGCCGCAGATAGCGAAAGTAGCCATGATAGCCCTGTCGCGGAGGACGTAATGCGGCGGAGGCCTCTTGTACCTCTTCCTGCGACGCAGGAAGCTACCGTTGTCGAACATGTCCTCGGCTAGAGGGTCTAGCGTCCAGTAGTTCCCTTTTCCGGGATTGCCCGGCTCGCGGGGTATCTTGATGAAGCAATCATTCAAGGAGAGGTTGTGTCTGATGGAGTTCTGCCATGCCGGGAACTTGTCGTGGTAATACGGGAACCGGGACATGATGAACTCGCAGATGCCGCTCAGGGTGAGCTTTTTGTGGGGCGACTGGAGGATCGCCATTGTGATCAACGCTATGTACGAGTAAGGGGGTTTGATCGCGGACGACGACATCTTGTCGTTCCCGTAGGTAGCCGCCTGACTAGGCGAGCTGTTCTTCTGCTGCCCGTTCGCGGACATCATGCTGTAGTTCTTTTTGCTGCGGCTGCCGCCGCGGTTCCTCGAGGAGGTCGTGGCCGGCACCGGGGAACTCGGGATTATCGGGCTCGACGACGACTGGGACGGTGACAAATCGTTCTTGTCGAGACTCACCGGGTCCACGATCATGCTGCTGCTGTCGGAGTCCCGGTCGCTGTCCGCGCAGCCGTCGCACGATAGGTTCGACATCATCATCCCACGCGGCTCCATCGTGATCGCTTCATGGGCAGGCTCGCGGGACAGGAGTTGCAGGCTAATGTTCGCGTTCATCGGGGACCGATCTGCGATCACCTCTAGATCTCATCATTCGGTTACTCGCGCACGGTTCTGACGAGCCCCGGATGCCGGTGTTACCCGCCACGTGTCCCTTCGGCTCGTCCTCGGTATCGAGTAGTCCGTCAGATCGCGAGAATGGAGGTGATTTCCGCTCGACGCTGGCAGAGTTGATCGTTGAGACACCGAACGGAATGTATCACGAACGCTCCAACTCCGACATATTTCCCGGAGCAACTGTCACACACCAGCTCCGTACGAATGCTATCTTACGCTAATAGTTTGTTTCCACAACGATAACGGCCGGATTTTTCTACGCCGGTGTACTCTGTCGTCCGCCCGCAGGCAGAGCAACGACGCTGTCTCAAGGATGACGGCCGCGATCACTCGAACCGACGCACTCTGCGGCTCTATCGTCGCTTGTCATCTTTCGGGATCCTCATAACTATTCTCTGTCATGCTCGCGGGTTACACTCGATCATCCTATCGGCAACCAATCGTCGGGTAGTTTGATCCTCAATCGTCTTCAAATAGAATTGTGTCTTCTTCTCTTTGTTTTCCTTCTTCAGTTAGCTCTTCGCGAAGAGACACTTCGAAGCACAAGCTGGTCGAATAATCGGCTACGTGGTTCCCAGGTTTACATCGCCGCGTGAACTGATGTTTCGATCGCGTCAACTTTGATCCCCCGGCGAGCGAGCGAGCGAGCGGTGCGCCGAGGTTAGGTGTACGAAATGCGGTCGAAGCTTATGAGGCACGATTGCGAGTGTGCCAGCACCGTGGAGGACCGTCTACGAGGCGAAATCGTGGGTCGAATTGATTCGAAGTGACTGCTTTGGTCCTACATGGGCGGACCAATGGGCGGGCATTTCAACCCCTACCCGAAGGGATGGCCGAGGGGGGTTGCGCGCGCCCCTCCACACCATCCGGGAACGGGTATCCACGGCTCCCTCCATCCTCCTTCAGGGAAAAGAGGAATCGTTGTCGTCACCACCAACGAGGAGAAACCCCCGGAGGGGACGTCGGAGTTAGGAAAATAGCGGGATAGATAAAGGGACTTTCGAGGCGGACCGTGGGGCAAGGGAGGGCGAAATTGTAACACTCCGGGGGCTGCTTTGCTTTGAGCGGCGCGGTAAAGGGAACCAGGCGTTACATACTAATAGAACGTATGAACCGAGGCCATATCGATACTACGGTTCTCGAATGCACGCCGGTCTATGGATTTTCGTTCGAGAGATTGTTGTCGTTTCTATCCGGGAATGGGGATGTTTTTGTGCCCCCCGTAGAACGGAATTTCGGCGATAGTTGGCACCACACAATTTCACGTGAAGCTTATTAGATGCTCAAGGGAAATTGTTGGATGCTGAAGAATTAGGAAAGGTAATCGGTGTAATCTGTCGTTGATGATGATCTTTGAGCATTAGTAGATAATTGGAATGATATATTTCGTGAAGCTTCGAAGCGTTGTAAGCTTAAAGGTGCGTATTGACGTAATAGGGATTCGAAGTTTTTAAATTACAGCGCGGCGTATATTTTACAGCGTTGAATGCCTGGTCGAGATTACTTCTCCCATTATTAAACCCTGTTCCTTGCAAACTTTCTTTCTTTTGATACGCACCCTTTAAGACTTCGCGAACTTCGAATTACTTCGCCGATTCTTCGGCGAAGTAAGCCCGGCACCGTAAATTTTTCACGTTCTTGTGATCGTCGTCGGTGTTTTACCCCTTCGTCTCGGATTCTCTGTGTTTAATGGAGGACACGGCGCAATGAAGTCGCTGTGGATCTTAATTTGCAGTGATTCGCGTTATTCCGTTGGATCGAAGTTGCGAGCGAAATTCATTTTTCGTGGCTATGCCATTTGAGCATAGTGCTGAGGATATAATGGATGATTATTTCTAATCGCGTTGGACAAACTGTTAGGAGCTAAATATTGCGAAGTGTTAGTAAATATTCAGTCTTAAATGTTTATGGAATTGCGTAAAAGTCGAGTCGACCGAGTGAAACCTAGAATGGAGAATATATGGTCAATGTATTAAGCTCGAAAATATGAAATTCCGAAAACATTTCAATCGTAACTCGCTAAACATACAATCTTTTGTGTTTAAATCAATAGTCCTTATCATCAATTGTCTCAAATCTCCTTACTATAATTACCAGATCCTGCGCGCAACCGCAAAGATCAATAATCCGCTCTCCCTCGGTAACAACCGCACTCCACTTCCGGCCGTACTCTCTCTGTCTTTGTCTCTCTCTCCCTCTCTCTCTCACCCTCTCTTTCTCTGTACTGAAAAAAGCGAAACGAAAATGGAAAACTGAAATATACAAGAGTTAATATTTGATTATTGTCTTTGCATATAAATCACATACTTTTTAAACCTTTTATCTCATTATATCGAATCAACCTAAAATAGAAGATAAACTTATTTTAAAACGACATTCGAATATAAATCATTATGACCAATTCACACTGTCAGTCATGCTACCTTAAAAATGGAGAAAAGTTCAAGTGTAACATTTAACACTATCCTGTCATCGAAAGACAATAATCCTAACTAAAAATAGCGTTCAAAATTTAAACAGGAAAATTATGATCTCAACATTCGTCGTGTCAAAATTAAAACTCTGATTACAAATACTCTTATAAAGTGACTCAGAATCAACAGACATATAAGAAACATAAGAAATGTCTGTAATAAAGGAGTTTACTAAAATATTCTAAAATATAAAACTACGTTTAATACTAGAACAACGTACCAGTAAAACTAACTATTATTCTCATTTTTCAATTGCTGATATTATACAAATATTAAATATCCAACACGAATTTCAAAATAAATAGTTTCCTGTGAACATTCCAATGAACATCCAAAGAAATCGACAAAAATCTTGTCACAATTTTACTCGCATTACACGTCAGTCCTACCAAACGCTCGGCGTTTCTAGCATCAACTGAAACCACGAGTCTTCGATACAACCCGAACCTGCAAACGTTAAAACCTTACCTACAAAACCAAACACATTCGATTCCACGCAACTCCTCGAGTGCAATTCTGTTTTCCGCGTGCAAACGGCGCGTGCACACGCACGTGTCGCCCGCGATCCAGCCGAGGAGCCATAGGAGACGACACAGAATTCCCGTTTTCCGTTGCGGTGTGTCAGCGCGCGGAAACGAGTCCGCCAGTCTCCGGGTCCTTGGATTTTCAGCTTCGAAATGGAGAACGATGGGATCCGTGGTATCGCCAACAGAGCGAGCCGGGCTGCACGCATCACGAGTTAACTTCCCTCAGGCAGCTCAAATAGAATCTGTATTACGCCGTGGCGGTACATAGAGTGAGAGAGAATATCTATCCTACGGGGAAAGAGGAACGGAGAGCGGGCCGGAGGGAACGGGAAAGAGAAAGGTAGAAAGTGAGAGCAAGACGGGTGGAGGGACGAAGAGATAGGGGATGCAAAACTGAACAAGGGAGAAGGAGAGCGCAGTATAATGATAGACGGAATACAATAAAACGGAGCAACAGGGATGGCAGATGAAGAGTGGATCGAAAGAGAGGATGCTATTCGCGCGAGAAAGACAGTGGTACTGGAAGAGAGGAACAGAGAGAGGGAGGCAGGGCAAGAGAGAGGGAGAAATGGAGTGGTATAGACGGATGCGTATCTACCTGAGCGCACTATCGGTTCACAGAGCCGAGCAGAGAGCGAATATTGTGTTTACCCATACGCACGGCTTTGCGATGCAAATAATCTGGTATTATTGCACTTACTCCGCGTACCAGCGAGGCTCTTCCCGTGACTAGCGGCCCCGCTTTTGCGCTCCGCTTTCTTCCCCCTCAGCGTTATATTTATTTACACGATATTCATTGTGTATCGAAACATCCTGTTATTGCTGCCTTTTCCATCGACGATCGCGAGCCACGGACTTACGGACCACCGAGGGTTCTCCCGTCCGATAACGCTGCGATATTTTCTACCCCTTCGCGTGCACCCTCGAGCCGATTTCGGCACTTTGTTAGACTGATATTCACCGGGCCGTCGAACGGAATATCAGCCAGTTTACCCGTGGGTCTTGTTGGTTTTCTCTGATCTGTAATTGTGTTGATATTCTTGGTGGTGTAGGATATAGTTTTGTTATTGTGCGATCGGGAGAAAGAAATTTTATAGAGAAATTGGAACATTGAGTAGAGAATGTCAAGACGTGAAGAAGGTGGAAGTCAAATGATAGAAAAACAGTGCTCGAATTATCCAGGCTGTGGCTTTTCGGGTTTTCTGGGAAATTATCGTCAATATGACTTCCGGAAGCCCGTGGCGTGTGTGAGAGAGAGAAAGAGCGAATAAATATAAGGCGTAAGAATAAGAGCGAAAATCTTGTTAAGTATCGCTGTTACTGCGATAGAGTTTACGTTTTGTACACTACCTGATTCTTCTTAAATCTGCATTCTCTGTTGAATTCTATTCTGTCGTGCTCGGTGTTTTTAGAGTAGCTTACTCGTGCATTGAGGGAATCGCAAGAGAGAAATCTTCTATTTCGGGAGTGACGTTTTGAAAAGTAGGTGCATGAGAAAGTGTGGCATAGTTGCATTTTTATTTGAGTGGTTTCAAAGAAAGGGGGAATATAGAGGACAAAGAGCAAACGAATGATCTACAATCAAACAAAGTTTGAGATCGAAAGAAGGTGTGCGAGTAAATCAAGGTTTTCGCAGAGTACTAGCAAATTGGGAGTTAAAATCATTTCTATGGTATACGTTCAATCTTTGAGAATGTAATCAAGTTAAATGATTATTGCTGTAAAAGAATACTAAAAGAAATGATCTGCTAAAAACCACTGTTTTCAAATAAACTTTAAAGATTACACAAGAAACTCAACTTTATCATAGTGTAGTCGCAAAGAACATTTGAGTGGTCATGTCAAAGAAAGAAAAGACAAGGAGGAGTCGCGAAGAGATGCGCTCGCCGCGAATAATCCCCAATCGTTGCAGCCTTTCTTAACTTTGTCTTCGGCAAGTGTCAGTGATATGAAGAACCTCGTAAGGTTCACAGGCTCCCTTCCTTTTCACCTTCGTCCCCGATGTCTTTCGCCGATTCAGCGATTACCGCTTTAATCTGAGGTTCCGACTAGGTTAGGTTAGGTCGCCGAAGGGAGAAATAGGCGGCGGTATACTCTACTATAGAACCCTTAGGCGTTCGCCATTCACTTCGCGACGGATTGCGGATTCCACGAGTTCCACTATTCAATTCGATTGCTTCTTATCCTGGACTTTCACGACACGTATTTACCTCTACTGATTCCTTTCCTCCCGATCCCCCTTCAAATAAATCTCGACGATGTCCTTCGAGGGTCCTGCACTCATTACACGATTCCTTTAAAAATTTTTCTGCTCCAAGGTCCCTTGAATCGTTCGACAATCCAACGACTTTCCAATGACTTTCTTCGAAAAGTTTCTTTACGTCTTCAATTGATTTTTCTTTATTTCTATACTAAATCAAATTTATACTACAATATATCTTCAACTGAAACTTCTGTATGTACAGTCTACTAAGACTTATTCACCAGCAGGATAGAAAATAACCCGCAGTCTAATACACCGATGAAATCGTACTACAAAATCGCACAAGCGATGCTCCGGCTAAATTCAATTAAATCATAGCGGCGAGAAGAATTCCGAACTTCCCGAGGAACGAGCTGCAGCTCTTAATTACCCGAAATCAAGAATCGTAAACCGATCGCGCGCCCGCGCGGGGAGGGCAGAACTCTTCCGGGCAACTTTCTCGAAAATGTCTTCGCGTTACATTCCGCGGGGTCCGACTCAAAAGAAACCACGGTGATCGATCCCGAGGTGAAAAGGGGAAGAAGAGGAAGAAGCCGAGGTGGACGCCGGGGGAAGAAGAATCCGTCCGTTTGTGTCGGTTAGCCGCGCGCGCGTCCGCGTCCGTGGCGAAGAAAGGAGCGCGGGCGGCGAAGACCGCTTCGATGCCGAAGAAACAGGGAAAGGAAACGGGCTAAGGGCGGAGTCGGTAAAACGAGAACGATGAAAGAGTGTTTACGGGGCGAGAAAGGGACTGGCTCGGCCGTGGATGACTCGGCCGGGCTTTGCGACGGGAAAGCCGGCAAGATTATGCCGCCATCTTGGATGTTGGTAAATATCTCGTGGCAGAAGAGCCCCTGTCGAGTAAGGGATCCCCCCAGCCATGGGCGGAGAAGTAAGCCGCCGCTCTGCTACTACTAGACAGCCAGCCTCGTTCGACGCTACAGTAGTTGCGCTGTAATCGTCGATGCCGAAGGAGACCAAAGCCACCAAGGAAGTGGGAATCGTCGAAGGGGGCGAGCGAGAAGGAATAGGACGCAAAGAAACACGACGGAGGAGAGGTTGGGGGATGGAGGGTGGGGGATGAAAGGTGGTACCACGAGGTAGGCGGTTGCAAAAGGTAAAGAAGTGCGAGAGGTCTTCGGCACACAAGGCGAATATCCCCGCTACAAAGAATACTGTCGGCTTTGCACCTTTTTCCAAGACACCGTTTTTCCCGCCAGTAGCTCTACCTTTTTTCCTCCGCTGCTACCACCACCACAACTACCACTGCCGCCGTCAACTACCGCCATTGCCACCCCACGTCATTCTTTTCACCTCGCCGTTCCTCCTCGAGAACTCCTCACCGAGGCTCTCTGATCCTCTCTTTTCCGCGACGAGCCTCCTTCGTTCTTTCTTTCCCCGCATCCCCGGCTCGCCTCCACGGTCTTTTTCTCGCGAGCTTCTCCTCGTGCACGCGGTTAAAGAGAACAGCCATTTACCTACGCGATTCAGAGACGGCAAACTGAAGCTTCCTCCCCGGTAGAAAGGACCCCGGATTTTCTCTGTGCGCGACGCGGCCACGTAATACGGACGTTTTTCTCTCGTGAGGATGCGACGTGCATGGTTCTCGCGGATTCTATGATCGTTTTAACGCTTGATAGCGGGCTGATGATGGATTGAAGATTGCCGAGGATGTGTTGATTCTGGTAACGCGCGAGAGAGGATTGTCTTGGTAGGTTGTTCATTGATTGTTGGCGTTTCTGTTTTCTTTGCTTTCCGATTGTCGTGATCTTTGGGGAATTGTCAGTTGTCTTTGTGGAACGGCAGGAAATAATAGTTGAAGGCTGTAGAGGAGGTCTACTAACCTCGGGATACAATTCGAATATTTCAGTGAATTGTATATGATAAAATTGTGTCTAATAGAACTTTACTGTTTTATAGTTTACGGGTAGATAAATAATTGAGGGTGCTAATCTTCGAGTGTGCGTCTGTAAAGCGATTGAACGTACGCGTGACGAACGTCGAGAATCGGAAAGGGCCTCGTCGAAATATTGTACGAACAGTAGACTATGTTAATAATAATTTCATTTCGCGCGGATTGAAAGCGAGTGGGGGACCCGTCGTGCTCGAGACTTCGTTCGCCGGAGAACACCGGGCGAATTTGAAATTCAATTCGATGCAAATCTCCTGACGGTGAAGACACTTACGGCTAACCGGCGAACAAGATCGAGGATTCGTCGCTTAGCGTGCTGTAAACACTCGTCTCCTTTTACCAGGCTTATGAAATATTGATAGGCCACCGCTGGCGTGCACGCGTGCAACGAAGTTTTATGACGGCGATCGGTGACGTTGACGATATCGCCGCCACCGAATGAAAATTAATGGGCGGAGGATGTCTCGCGAAATTTTTAAACAGTCTGCTTATCGAGACCGCCTATTTTGCATGCTCGTGCGCCAGGATAATTAATTCCGCAAGCAAATCTGAAAGGTTCGGAAAGTTTCTTTGAAATTTTTACATAACGCCTGTACATATAGTCGCTCACGAGAATTGACACGCATTTAGTAAATGTTCAACATTCTTCGAGCGTTGAAATCAAATTTAAAACATTTATGTGGACTTTTGTAACAGATTGTATTTTATATTCTACTTTGTTCTATTCCAATTGCAACATTATCGTTCTAAAATCTTGTGATTATTTAACGCGGTTCCTATTGTGCACACAGTATTCCAAACTATCGAAACGAGAAACATTTGTTACGAGTTACACGTTCGACGCACGTATATACTGGCGAGAAAGAAGTGGATGAATATATATCTGCACACTGTATTCACATATTATTCCCCCTATATGCGTGTATCAAGAAAGGAGAGCACAACGGGCCAACGATCCCAATTATAAACATTTCTCGTGGCTTTTCAGAGCTACATTCGTCGAAAGAGGGAACGTGTATAGCCGGTGCATTTCATAGTTCACGCACCCTCGGTACACTCTTCACGTTCTCCGACGTACACCGCCTCCATATCGCTCTTGGTCCAAAAGTACTTTTCGTTTTCAAGTGCGTCCGAGCACATGCGGGTTGATTTTCTTCTTTCTCCCCCTTTTTCTCGCTCTCGTTGCGTCACCTTCAACGCAGTGTTGCGCCAGAGCTAGGTCAACTGCTAGTACAACAGCGAACTGAGCGATTTTGCTCGCTGTTCTACCCTTTTACAAATAAAATATACCAAATAAGAAGAAATCCATATTTCATTTGTGTCTAACGATACTAGTCCCGAATATTCATGCAGTAAGAACTTTATTATTTGTAGATCAAGAAGAATCTTAATCCTCGCGTTCTGTTCAAACAGAAAAATCATATTATCAATTAATCATCTAAGCTACAACAGAGAAACAACCAAAGTTTAAGCTCGCGTATCAGTAAACAAAATTTACTCTGAATCAATATCATCAGATGTCAAACTTTTACGCACATACAGAATACGAAATAAATACGATTAAAATCTTTATACCACCGAATCTTCCATCCTCAATCGCAACATCAAAGAACAACGAAACATCGCAAAACATTTTCCAAATACATCCCAACGAAAGAAGTTCCAAGAGAACGCCCAGAAAAAAGCGACATTAAAGCCTAATAAACAGCGCACCTTTGCTTTGAGGCGCAACGTATTTTCTGGGACATCCCGATATTTCGTCCGCATCGCGTTCGAGGCAAAGTTGCAAGTGATTTCGAGGGGAGGGTGTGGGGGCGGTCGTTAAACCTGGCCGACACCGAGGTTGCTGCGTAATCGCGAAAGCAAGGAAAGTATTTAGCCGGTTTACGGGCACGAGCGTAGGAGGAGAGGCAGACGGAATGAGAAAACGGGAGAAAAGTGACGTTGAAGAGGGGCAAGCGGGGGACGACGGGAGGAGGGGAGGGTGGGGGGTGATAATTTGTTAGCATGCGCGCACCCCAAATGCGCGAAATCCCGTCGAAGTGCGGCTCGTGCGCATTGTTTCCTTGTTTGCCAGGTGTTTCGAGTACTTCGGCCGAGTGGGGGCCACGCCATTGTTACGAGAAGTCGCGCAACCGCTCGACAAAGCCGACGATCTAATGCTCTTTTATTGTGCATTGTGCTCGGCCAAATCAAGGAACGGGGAACACGCTAACCAGGGGGTCCGCCCGCTTTCGATGCGATAGGGTGAGGTGCCTACGCCGCCGCCGACTCGCAACAAAGACCTCGGTGGGGCCTCCTCCGTCTTCGCGGTACACTCTGCCACCCTCTTTTTTCGACTGTCTGTCTCCTTCCGCCGCCACTGTTTACGATAACTCAATTTGAACGAATTTAGCGGGACGATTTGACGCGACGCCGAGAGCATGACGGTGAGGACGGTTTGTTCGATGAAGGCTAGTTCGTTTTCTTTCTTAGGGTTATTTTGTGGGATTACGTTTCTTTTGCGGCGGGTAGGTTGTTTCTTGATTTCTGGTGGGAGAATTTCTTGTATCGATTACTATGGCGAAATTATGGTCTGAAGATGCGTGTTAGTGGAGTCATTTGAAGGTAGTTTGTTGGGTGATGTCTTTGAATTGAGTTTCATTTGGTGTGTATTTCTTCATCGAATCTCGAGTAACGCATTCGTCAATTGGGAAGGTAATGAAAGGATATTCTTATCTGGTATCGTGTTACGAGTGGAGGTTCAGTCTAGGGATAAATCATATCGCAATCGCTGCAACGACGAACACGCGAGTCCTGTTAGAAACCATTGAAAATAACGTGGCCCCTCTGAAAAGGAAATGTTAAAATAGATCGAGTTTATTTTTATTTCCAATCTCTTAATTTAAACATATTAAACGTTGCGACAAGCACCTCGTACATTTTGAAAAACTCCCTAGAAACGTCTAAGCTAACGTGCCGTGGCTTACAGATACAATTAACAGAGTCGAGGGCAAACGAACGGACGAAAGGTAACGAAGTTTGTGAACGACCGTGCTGAAGCATACCTACCGGTAGTGAGGATTAAACGTAAATACGCAATGGAACCGAAGACGCCATTCACTTAATCGTTCGGGTTCTGCCCAAAGAAGCTTCGTGTTTCTTCCCAAAAAGGTTTATTCTGTTCCAACGTTGTTTAAAGTGAAAATTTATTCGAACCAGTTCCGTTTAATGTACTGCGGCTATCCGCCATCGGGAATCGGGCTCGGAAGAGTAGGAGGGGGTTGAAGAGGAAGGGATTGAAGGAGAGAATGGGGGGGGGGGGGGCAACAATGTGCAACACGGAGTAAATGTCACGGTCATAGTAAAAATTACAAGATTCCACGATTACAGCACACTTAAGTCAGGAACGCGACACGCTGTGGTCACATTCGCCTGCCGATACGAAATGCGGAATATTTTGCAACCATTGGGAATTTCGTGTGACGCTGTCCCATGTGTCTCTCTTGTCTCGTTCGAGGATCTTTATTTCCGCTAATCACTTATCTCGAGATGGAAGCATGGATCCTTTCGAAAAGTGTGACTGGCAAAAGTAATTTCCATGACTCACTGAATCGCGTCTCTACAATGATGGTCTAAAGAATAAAAGCTATCTCGTGAACTCGTGCACGAGTGAAACATTCGTTTGTTTGTTTGTTTCTTTTTAATATAATTAACTATGGCGCTGCGGATACATTAACGAAGCTTCTCGAACATTTCTACAACGATCACAGTTGATTTCTTATGCGTCGCGTTGATCCGAAATCCCGTCGGTTTCAATCGATTGGCTTCGAACGGAACGGTGAAACGAATACGAAGAAATTGAAATGTTCTAATTAGATCGCTCGCAGGTGGTACAAGTTCCAGCTCATAAGTGATTAAACAGAAATCCATCTCGCCGCAGTAGGTAATCGTACTTGTATTCGGACTGTGTATTATTGTCAGTACAATTCTGACTAGTTGATAACATAATTATAGTTTGCTATTTGAATCATAGGAAATCATTCGTTAAGTACAATCGCCGCAAGACGCCGGTGCGCATGGCTACAGTAAATACGAGCTAAAATCAAACGCAACGATATGTTGCCGACGAACATAAATAATATAAAACAAACTGTGTCGCAGCTTAATTCCATTTTCCAATGGATAAATAAACATTATAGACTAGACAAATTAAGTCTCTCTCTCTCTCTTTTTCTCTCTTTCTTTCTTTCTTTCGCACTCTTACTCTCATTCTCACGTCTTCTTTTCCTATTCAACGAGAAAGGTCCGAAAAGTAATCCATAATTTTATCTACGCCGTATTCGGTAATTCTTGGATTAACACGAATCAAGATCGTCTCAGTCAGAAGTGTATAAAAGTCACATTTTGATTCCCTGTCGTTTCAGGCAATGCCTATCAAAATGAGATCGTTCAGGCTTCCCCGATCCGAGTCTTCGATTCCTATAACGACGCGTACGAAGAATTCCTTTCCTTGTCAATTGTCTCGTTCGCTAACCGATAGAGCTGAAATTATAGAGACTACGGGAAACATCTGCGATTGAGAAGATCGTTTTGGACCTGCTGTAAACGTAGCAGAAAAGGTTTGGTCACCGAAGGCTCTTCGAAAGAAGTACTGGCCTCCTACTAAATATAATAATACAATTTCACATCGAAACGCTTTGTTCTATCGAATAATTACAAACTCTGCCCGGAAAATGGGCGCTAAAACGTCGTCACGATAAAAATCTGCTTCCAAGATTCCCCTCGATAGAGCTGACTATAAAAGATCGTTATTCGCACGCAAAAAATCTCGGGACACTTTCATCGGCAACACTCAAACGACCGAACCTGACTTCGAATACCCCTAAAACTCCCCTCGGTGTGACTAGCATCAACGTATCATACGAGGAAACGAAAGGAACAAAAAGGAAAACGGTCACGACAACTATAGCTCGATGGAATCGTCGAGACGAATTCAAAAGTAACTGACGTGTTACTGGTTAATCAAGCGTCGTATAAACTGCACACACATATACAGGCTTCCCGTCGCCGAATTAATTTCACGTTAACACCGATATAACATTATGTACAAATTTATTAAAACAATGACTAGCTTCCATGTCCATTCCGGCCGATATCCTGAACAATGATCTCCCTTGGACTCTAACGTGAATCCCATTAGCATCTGAGAATTGGATAGAATCGTAAATCACCCAGGAAAGTCTCGCCGAAATTTCATCCGGACGTTTTCGTCGGAATTCACCTTCGACTTCGCAGCGCAACGCGTGTGTTCTGGGTATAGAAACTCTACGATTCGATTCCCAGCGGAATTCAACCGAGAACAGTTGATGAAACAATCGAAAATCCAGTTGCGACCTGAAGATCATTTCCTTCGCAATTTAATCGTATAATATAGTCTTCTCTTTCGTTAAATGCCTTTGTACCAGAATCTCTCAGGTAATATTATGCGACTAGAGATATTAGTTCATTGGATTCTAACTTCGATAGAAATCATTCGAATCGTGAAAATATTATATAGTGTAGACGTTATCCTCTGTGGTCTCCTGTCTTACACGAGCAACGCAAGTAGGCTTGTTTCTCTGTGAAGCAGACAGAAAAAAATCCCTGACAAAAGCAGCTATTTACATAATATTCTCTGAGACACTCTTAAGCTTTGAAAATTAATGTTAACGATGGGGGTATTGTTTCAATAGTTTCCAGTGGCCAATTGAACATCCGCCAGGGACGTTAAGTAGACTGCAGATTTTCATGCAAATTACCTATTTCCTAATTGAAGATCGCGACGAAGGAGAATTTCACTTGCTGCATCCATATCTGCAGTAAGTCAAAAACGATGTAAAAAAGAACGAACTTGTGCTTCGAATTTTCAAAAAATTTTCCATAAAAATCTACCTCATTCCCTTTAAAAAGATCTTTACGAACCGCACACAGAAAGTACGCAGTCTATCGACGAAATCTCCCTGTCAATTGAACAATTCAGTAAGAAATCGTCGAATTCCGAACGTCCCTGAGCAAACAGCCTCCATTTTATAGAGGGTCTAACATCAACGCCACTCGGTCGAAACGGAAACGTGATCAACGGATCTATCCAAATGAACGCGTCCTAGCCGACAGATGTCGCAATGTCCAGCATCGTGCAGATCCGATCGCCCCGAGTACTGCGACACATCAATTGAAGAAGTCATCGTCGTCGAACGGATCGTTCTCCCTAACGAATATGTTCACCGACTCGGACTTCCTGATGTACTGATCACTCCGGGACTTGTTGTTATTGTTATTGTTATTACCTGCACTGTACTTCCCCTGCCGGCTGTGATTCTTCAGGGGTAGCGTGGTGGCCCGATGATCGGGTACACTATCCTCTAATTCAGACTTAAACGCGAACGTGTCGTCGTCGTATCTTAGATCCCCGTTAAAAAACGAGTCGCGGCCGCTGTCCTCCGACACGAAACCGTCCGCCACCTGGTGAGTGTCTTTGCCGTCGCAGGGTAGCTCTTCAGGGGTGGCCTTCAAATCAGAGGGTAGCCTCTGTCGGTCGGACGCGTCGCTGGACGCGCTTGCCGTGGGCGTGAGGTCGTCCTCGAAGAAGCTGGACCTCTTGCTGTAGTCTCTCTGGACCTCCTTTCTGGATAGATCCCCTTTCACGTACCTCTTACTGGAGGATGGACTAGATAATGGTGGTTTCTGCTCGTTGATATCCGAACGGATCCGCGGTTCAACCGCTGCTAATGATTCAACGGCGGACGGGTCGACTTGTTCCACGCTCTGCGCGAAATCGTCCTCAAACGGGCTCTGTGTCTTGGAATGCGGTTGCCGGGCTTTATGCCTGGATATTCTCTTCCAATGGAGGCTGTCGGTCTTCGTCTCGGGCCCCTCGGACCAGTACGGCCTCTCCGCCCAGCTGTCGTACTCTTGGTCGCTGCCCCAGTAGCTCTCGCGACTCCTTGAACGTTGGGATGGACGCAAATAAGGATCAGAATCGTTGTCGCTACACTCGGATCTCGAGGTGCCGAACTTGCTGCGGGATTCCGCATACACCATATCGGCGTTGCGACCCTCGTTGGCGCTGTTAGGTCTCTTCGGCCAGTGTCTTTTCCTGCCAGACGGATTGTATCTGGGCGAGTCGTCTCCAGGTCGATCGGAACCGTATTCTTCGTCCCATGTGTCCTGATAATCGTGAGGTCTCTCCCTGCCTTCTCGATAGTAGTAGTAACTCTCTCTCGTCGGGTAATCGGAATCCGGTGGACCCGCCGCCCTTCTGTTCCAGAACCTGGCGTCCTCTTCCCATCTTCTTCTCTCGCACTTTCTTCTGTACCACCTGTCTTCCTCGTGGTAACCCATGTTCTCCTGGCTGCCGAACCTGTCATCCTCATTCCACAACGCCAGCTTCCTCTTCCGCTCCTCGTCGTAAAACGGTTCGTGTGACCAGTTCCACCGTTGCAGTTGCGATCTGCATTTCCAGTGAGCCTCGTACTGATCATCATCGTCCTTGTACGGCATCTTCCGATGAGGGTAACGCCTTAATTCTTCTTCCCATTGTCCCTCGTCGTGCCAAGACGAAGGATCTCGCGACCTGTGACTGGCATTCTTCAGCCACGCAGCGTCGCGAGATTTCTTCACCATCCTGTCGCGGAAGCTTCTATCTCTCCTGCTGCCGGGTGTAGGCCCGGACTCGTCGTAGAACGGTCTCTCGCCGAACCCAGGAACGTTGAACCGCGGAGGGTGGCCGCACCAGAATCTCCAGTCGCCTCGAGACTTCCCGTTGCTCTCTTCGCTTTCTTCCTCGTCTTTCCATTCGTTGTCGCTGTCGCCAGATTGTCGATACATACCCTTGAACGAAGAGTCCTTGTGGAATTCTTTGCCATCAGGGGACCACGGTGACGTGCTAGTCGCCGGTTGAGAACCCTCGCACGGTGGCCTGTCAGCGGCGAATAAACTAGTATCGAACTTAGCCCAGTTCCCGTCGTCCTTGCTTTCCTCCTGTTCCTGTTTCAACTCGGTAAACGGGCAGAATATGTCCTCCGTGTTCAGGGTACTTGTACTCTTCGCTGCTGGCGTGCTGGTGCTAAGCATCTTGATCTCCTCGAAGATGTCCATGCCCATCGGCTTCGCGTCTTCCTCTTTCTTTGTTTGCTTTTTGGGACTGGACGACGAAGGCGGCGTGTCGGAAAATAGATTTAGTAGTTCTACTTCGGCTATGCCCTTCGACTGACTCAAAGGATCGATTACAGGGGAGACACGGCTGGACGTAGATCCTTCCTCTTCTGTCTGCTTGGGCAACGGTTCCGGCTCTCCTATAATCTCGCGTAGCGCGGCGTACCTATCACTGGACGTCGACACTGAGGATTTTACTTCCGTTTTTTCTGCCGCCAGCGAACCGTTCTCTTCTGCATTGCTTTCGATAGGTTTGTCGGAGTCTTCGTTGGCCTCGCTAGTCTTTTCATGTTCCTCCATTTCCGTAAAAGAGTTCCTTCTGTCCAACTCCTCTTCAACCTCGATGGTGGCCTGTTTCGTTAGAAAATCTGCCACAGTCTCTGTCTCGGTAATTGAAGTCCTAACTTTGCCTTCGGCTTCTACAGAATGCGCTTTCTCGCTTGCTAAGCTGGAGGAAGATTCGTTTTCTTCGACTTTCACGTCGGTCGATTCATCTTTTGCTAAATCCTCGTTGCTCGGCGGTAGCTTCACTGTCAAGTTCACTAATGATGTCAGCGACTCTTGTTTGCTTTCCTCTTGCATTGCATTTTCCTCGTTTCGTTCTATCTGTTCCAGTTCTAGTAACTCTCTGAACACCGCGTATTTGTCGTAGGTGGAGTCATAACTGGAGTCCGATTCGGTAACCTTGACGAATGCCTGAGACTCCGTGTAGGGCTTAGATTGACTAACGCTTGGAGCAAGCTGCGGTCTTGTGGTGGTCACCGGTTCCTCTGTGACAGGAGTGACATCTCCGCTGTCGCTCGCAGGAGCTTCCTTGGCTGATAACACAGCCAGACACTCGGTAAGTTGCTGAAGAGTCAGGCTAGTTAACTCTTGAACGGTCATGCCAAGACTGCTAGCCAACTCGTTCAAATTAGACGACGTTAATTGGCTTAAAGTGATGTCTAACGAGGATTTCGTTTTCTTCGTGCTGGCGGACGTATTTGTGGATGTGAAAAACGTAGACAAGTTAGTAGTAGGTACCATAGAGCTAAACGAATCCTCGAACGTTGACGTGGTTATCGAGCTAATCAGATCCGATTTGCTGGACAGTTGAACAGGAGGAGTGAAGTTGTCGTCGAAGTGTCCCTTCACATCCTTCGATGGACTCTTGCTCCTTTCACTGGCTATTACCGGGGCAGGCTGTTCTCGTTCAGGGAAATCATAGTGGAAGTAACCTTCAGTGTGCGGTGGCCTAGGTGGAGGTTTCATCGCGCCCCTAACACCTTGCTTCTTCGGTGGCAGCGGTGGTGGATTAATCAGAATGTTAGCGGCACCTCGTGGCGGAGGTTCAGGTACGAGTTCCAGTTCCGCAGAAGAGCTGGACAGTCGAGAGTTCGCGTCAGAAGAACATGACTTCAAAGGAGACGCGGGTGATTCACTGGTCGCCGAAAAATCAACCGGGAATGGCTTCTCGATGGGCTGTGCTTTACTGCTAGGCAAGTCGATGTCAAACTCTTTTCTGCGCGCTGTTTTTATGGGACTCGGTAGTTGAACTAAACCGTGCATAGACTCGGTGGAGTCTTTCTCCATTCTGCTGAGCAATGAAGCAGTTCCAGCGGCGGATACAGCTGATACCGCTGGTGGTTTGGAAGGGGGAGTATCCTCAGGTGGCAACGCGACTGCTAATGGCTGATGATGTGCCTGCTTCCCAGGGGTTTCCGTTCGTCGTGAAGAATCGGAACGCGTACAGACCGGTTGCACCGCCTCGTTCTCGTCGAAACGATCGAAGTTCGCAAAGTTACTGTCGTCGAACTGACTGTCCTTCGATGTCAAGTCGTTTCGTACCTGATGCACAGTCTCCGTGGTGTCCGAGACGGGATCGAAGTTGGCATGGAACGTGTCCGGAGAACTGGTTGGTACGAGGTCCTTCAGAACCTTCTTCGGAGGATTTTTCAGGTGCTGGAAGAAGTCCTTCTTATCCACATACGGTTTTATCAAACCGGTTCCTAGGGGATCTAACTCTGTGAAGACGTCTATTTGGGGACTTTTAGCCTGGGACTGTAACAAATTAAGTATTCGAAATTGCAGGATAAGCAGATGGGCGATTTATTGATGTATTATCATTTCATAAATGTAATACGATCACATTAACCAATGAAATAATGTTCAGCGCTAAGGTTGAGGATACATGACGGCAATAAATTAAAAGGGTATTTCTGTAGACTGAACTGTTTCGAATATTAAGGGGTCCTAAAGTATCTTCATCTATCTCGGCAAAAGAAAGCATAGGGATGCATATTCTACACTGGATTGGTCAAGCACCAGGATTCAATAGGAAGCCACATTATTTACCTCATCCAAATCCTTCTTAAGTGATGGAGTCTTCGTGGAATTCGAAGGTTCGTTGTCACTGAATAAATTCTCGGTTTCCTTATCGAACCACTGTATCGAACTTTGGAACGGTGGTGTCTTACTGGTACCCGTTGCTGCTGGGCTGGACGTGACTGACGACTGGGAACCAGAAACCGTTTGCTGTCGCTCTAAATGGCCCCTTTTGGAACCTGATGGCGGTGGTGGCAAAATTGGTCGCACGGTATCTTCCAACTGAAATTATTATTTCAAATCATACTAAATTACTTAAAGAGGATTTGCAAACAGGTGATTTAAACTTCATCGAACAATACGCACTTTCATGTTCGCGAACGAATCACCAAAGGGGTCAGACTCGAAGAGATTCTCGGAGGACGCTGGCTGATTTTCGGGAGTAATCTTATCCATGTGATGGATTCCCTGCTGTAGGGAATTTAATTCAAACTGTAGATCCAGTAAGTCAGCTATTACGCCGCTTTGCGACTCGTTCCGTCTGTCGGATTGTTTGTCCAACTCCGAATTCGTATTCTTCACTCGATGAAGGGTAGTTTCGCTGCCCGCTGCACCCTGATTAAACAAATATCTCGATCATTTATTCCATTCTTCATTGAAATGTGGTTCCTTTCTTGACATTAATCTACATTTCAATTACTTTTGTATCCGGAGTTGGCTCGACGAAGATTCCGCTGGTATGATAGTGGATAACGCTTATGGCATTCTGTTCCAAGTGCTGCTGCGTTAACTCGACCTCCTTCTTCTTTAATTCGTAAACTACTTGGAACAAATCTCTCATCGCGATCACCACCTGCGAAACATTACGAAACACACGGAACAACACTGAAAATTAATATTTACATAACGGAAATCTAATAATCGAATAACAGTAAACATTCTAAGCAGAAATCAATATTTTTTAAATCACACAGAAGTTCCATGAATAAAACAAAATCATTTTAACCAGCTCGAGGTTCTCACTAACACTAGAACTACCAAGCACTTATGGGTCTTTTCAAAATTTCTTTATAAAAGTTATAAGAGTGAATTTATTAAGATTTCAATTGGCTTATATTTCAGTGTCTATATTACTAAGTCAACTTTTTTAACGGTTTCTCAGACTCATCTGAACCTTCTCAGTAATTGTAAAAGAAGAAATTAGGAATTGATCATTCTGACCCATCTGGTAGTTCTAGTGTTAATTAATATCCTCACATTTTTTAGCGAACCCTCGTTCGAAGTCCAGTTTCGTTTTTAAATAAAATCACTGGAATATACGCCACGGGAATTTCATAATTCCGAAAACAGATTCAAGCGTTGTATTCCGTGCACTCGAGAAGACGGTTCGAAAAACGGAAAGGGAGACAAAGAAGGGCGCCCAACTCGAAGATATCGCAGTCCCTTTGAACGAGCACGAAGGGAATCGCGTATAATCGAACAACAATCTCCCGCGGCGTATCGCTGGAGTGCCAGGCCGAATCGTATAATGCAATTATTTACATGCCCCTCCGGAATTACTGAGCCACCGAGGTCGATATTGCTCCTCCGGATTGGACAAATATCATTTTAAACCCCCCTGCTTCGCTAAAGCGAATCGTTCTCGATAAATGACACGCTTCAACCGCGTTTACGAATCGTATTCCCGCACGAACGGGACCTCCTATCGAATTAAACCTTCGAAGCGTACATTCCCGCCGCTATTCAAAGACAATACTCGAATTACAAAGTTAAAATGAATTTCCTTCTACGCCCATAACTCGCTAGCTCTTAACTACGATTGAAATCAGCCGCGATTTCTTCCGAAATTTCGAGATGGCGGAATTGTTGCATCAGTTCCCGTATGGTATAAATCTTACTTGGTTCGCTGCTTTGTCCGTCTTGATGCCAAAGAAACGATGCCCAGTGTCCGGTGACCCAAAAATATATCCGAACGCCCTCGAGTCGCTCATGTCCTGAGCGATGAACGATATCTTATGTACAGGATGGTGATAGAGGCAGTCCTGGAACAGACGTATTCGAGCCCTGGCCTTGAAATCTTTATTAGGTCACGATGGACGGACTACAAAATTCCATTAACATCTTGCTGCTATCGATGGAATTCAATATTTCAAGAAAACAGTGTTAAATAATCATTCACGGACTATTATAAACTCGTCTATCGAAGAATATTATTTTACCTGTAAGTATACGCATCGGTTTTCATTTAATACGTTAGTCACACGTTATCGATGTCGTTAAAAAGTTAATCAAATAGACGAGAGAAGTCAGACGAGTGGTATATATTGATTTTGATATATTTTCAATACGTTACACTGCTCGGAAAACTATTCGACATATATTTGGATTACCGTTGAATAATTTTCATTAGTATTTGCGATTGATTAGTATCCTTACCCCCGACTTCTCGTCCCGTAAGCGTAGCCCATCGATGCTGACCTGAACGGAGATTCGTTGTTTGTGTTCGCCGGCCGCACGAATCGCCATCTTCAGATCCGCCAAAGCTGCTTGGCACATCCGGTCCCCGCGTGCTTCCGATACTTCCAATATACCAATCAGCTTTGCCTTGAACGACACACCGTCCCCAAGAAATCGGGTTCGTTCGTTCTTGACTGCAACGAAAGCCGATTTTCGTTTCGTCTGTGGTTGATAGCGTTTTGAAAACCTTCTATGTTCACCGCGAGATCGGTGTACTTTCACGTGAAACTGTATCGTTTTCCGATGCAATTTTCCAATACACCGTGCCTCGCAGAATTTGTCGAACTATAAATCATTCTTAGATACTGACTCGGTAGCTCATACTACTGGAACTACTCTTAACAACGAAGAGGAGGGGGCATGTATTTGCATTCCACTAAAAGGGTAGTGGCTCGCTAATTAGTAAATGGGTGAATAAACCGATCGCTCATCGATTCATCAAAGATACAGTACACAATGTTACTATAAATAAAGAAATTCTAGTCGGTAGTGCGCATCAAATTTTTACCCCGCATTTCGATCGCACAAGGATCAATAAGCCTACGAATTGATCCGACGTTAAAGTAACAAGGCGCTGGAAGAAGTGTATACACGGAACCGATAGGAATGATTTTTCAAAAAGATCCCCGCGTCGCGAAGAGTGGTTCGCACGGCAGCTGATAAAGTAACGCGAAATCTGTCGCGTTAGATGCTCGTTTTAATAACCCCGCATGCGGTCTTATTCAAGCTCACGCGGAGCTGAACCGTTCAGCGCGGAAGTATTGGGTTATCGGATTGGAAGCTGCGGGGGGTTGCGACTGATCTACCAGCGATCGTTCCGAGCCTCTTCAACTAATACGTTGATTGGCGATACGATCAATTTAACAGCCGTGAAAACGTGAAACGAGTATCGTCGCCGAGCCTTCGTCGAATAATTCCTTTATTTTGTTCACCGCTCGCCCTATTCGGACCCGGTAACTAGACAAATCGAATCTTTTCCTCCGAAGGGACCGGAAATTTCGGGGACAAATTCCCGTCTAACTCGCCGGTCATCTTTTCAAACCCTGTATCGCCAATCCGATAGCACCGACTGCAGGCTTTGCCTTTCCGCGGACAATTTGTCGGTAGCTCCCTTGTCTACGCGTTCTCTGCGCATACTTTTTACGACCCCCTCGCGACTTTAATAATCACGACCACACCGGCACATTTGTTTGAACGTCCTCGTGCGGGCTCGAGTGGAGAATGCCAACTGTCGATACTTCAGACTCTATCCGGATAACCAATTCATGCCTCCCGACCCATTCCCCTTCCCCCCTTCCCGAAAACGCCCCTTCTGCTCCTTTTCTCCTCCATTTGCCGGCCACCTTTGTGACGAGCTTTTTCTCCTTCGCACACATCTTCCTTTGCCAAGTCTCCTGCGCCACGAGACTTTTATTGCCCCTTGCTCTGTCACAACAATCGCCCCCGCGTCGAGCATCGCCAGCGTAAAACAATGGGTCAATAAAATATGGCGAGTCCGGCGGCTGAATTAGGAGTACCACTAGACTCCCACCGAATAATACCACCGTCGCGCGAGTGCGTGCGTGGTGTTCTCCCTTTCCCGATCGTTGAAAATCTCGCAAGCTTCGAATCGATGGAAATATCGGTTCAGGGATCGGGAACGAGAACACCGGCTGGATTGCGAGGGTAAAATACCGATGCTTAGAGGTGGCGAACATTTCCAAGGTCGCTTATATCTGCCACCCAGGGGGGTTGATTTAAAAATACCAGCTATAGGCTTTTATTTGATGATGCATAATTATTCTAATATTTAACGATCCTTTCTCGGACATTTTGGAGTTTTAATTTTATTTTCGGTGCTTAACCCCTTGCCTTATGATCTAACTGCTTTGTTATCAATAATTTATAAGTTATTTATAGTTATATTTATAGTTATCTAAGTTATTTATAGTTATATTTACAGTTATCTAAGTTATTTATAGTTATATTTATAGTTATATTTATAGTTATCTAAGTTATTTACAGTTATATTTATAGTTATCAAAAGATAAAAGAAAATTCCAATCTTATTTTACGCCAACGCGTGCTCCAAGGTATAATCATTAATAACAGAGGAATAATATGTAATTTGCAATCAAACAAATTGAATAATATTTATATTTGTTAAATTCTATTTGAAATCTTCACGAGTCTGACACGATATTCTAGAACGAGGGGTTAATGAATTGATAATGTTTTTAGTGAGTGAGATACAGAAAGTGAATACAACAGCCTGACTTCTGGTACTTTGAATTTAAATGGCGACGGGTGTGACAATGCGGGACAATTAACTGCAAGTACGTTGATAGAAAATTAAAATAAAGAAATATGTGCTTCTAAAATCGAATCTATTATTTTAAAGAATAAATTATAAAGTATCATTTCTAAGAGGGGTTTCTCAAATTAGAAGGTAAAATATTCGCTGTATGCCGATTTTGAAACAGTTTAACGGTCACGATGTGAACGATCGAGTGTATTCGAATAATTCCTCGCAAATAAGAAACTATACCGATGATCAGAAAAAGGTACCATTTCCAGCAAAATGACTAACACAAATACTCATCGGAGAAGGTAAAACAATAATGATTTAATCCATCGGCAACCCGGAATTCGGGTAATAACATCATAACCTCAGAAACGCTAACTACGCAACAAACGATTTTGAAACATTGCGAAATCGTCGGTTGACGTTCGACGACGAAAGCGTATCTTCTTCATCCAACGTCAACCACTCGAGTCATTAAATATTCATACGTGTGCAACATAAATCCAACGAAAGGACCGCGTACAATTATTTGCATCGTAGAATTATGCATCTGTAAATAAAGTAGTATAATCAGAAATTCATATCCGACGAAATCTGCTGGTGCGCCCATCTGCCGTTGAAACGGTGAACGAGCGCAGCCAGCGCGACACGCAGCAGCGCAGTCGGTAAGATCGGTACTACGACGAAAGCTCGCGCGAAAATTCGGGACTCTGTAGCACCGTTGTCATTTTCCTAGCAGGGGAAACCCTTCGACCCCGGGCAACATCATCACCGTACAATAGAATTCATGCAACTATATAGTACGTTATACTACCATTACGTGTCACGTTAATCCGCCTGATTCGAATCGAGCGACTGTCGTCTTTCTCCCTCTTAAAGAAGGGAAGCCATATTCCAAAGCTCCCTTTGACCGATCTGCAGGGCGATATCACGAACGTCATGCTCGAACAATAACCGAGAAAGAACTCACGGGACAAGAGCAAAGCCTCCAGTCGCGGCACGAATACATCGACTCGAATCACTAAACAATCCCCCACTAGCCACAAGGGAAACGTCGACGAAACTTTTCCACGTTCTCCGTTTCCATTGAAAACCGTACGACCCGTACTTTGGGGGTGGATTTTTTACTCACACTTGCACGGACTGTTTTTCTTCCGTAAGGTCTGCATCGATAGTTCCGTGTAGGCGACGAGAGAGTATCGGAACACAGGAGAGAAATTATTACCGATCTTCTCTCTCGGCGCACCCTCGGCCGCCGCACTATCGTGGACAGAATTCTCTCAACACAGGCACATGTCGCTCACACTTGTCTTTCTCCCTTGCCTCTGTCTCTGTCGTCCCTCGCGCCGCTATCTTTCCCTTTCTACTTCCCCGACAGCTCTCTCTTCCTTTCTCAATCTCTCTCTCTCTCTCTTTCTCTCTTTCCCTCTAGAGAGCTGTCTCTCCCACTCTCTCACCCTTTTTCACCCGCGGCCTATCTCGTGCTCTTGTCGGTGTCCAGCCGTTACTCTTCTGCGTTACTCCCTCTGTCTCCCTCGTTTCCCGTATTTCCACGGACGTACGAGACCGTCGCGCGTTTCACATACGGCCGGTACCTCGAATACGCTCGCACGTTCCGCTCGGGCACGACGAAGAGAACACCGAAATCGCGGTCGCACACGGTTCCGGGAATCGGGTACTCGCGATCGAGACGCGTGGCGTGAAAATACGAAGGAAGTAACGGCCGCCTCTGCCGGCACGGGTCATCCATGTTAGCCTCTCTTATTGATCAATAATATACACCATTTAGTACGCGGCGTCGTCGCTTCGGGGCCGCAGAGAACACTTCCCGCTTCGCGCGCGCTTTTCCTCTAACGATTCTCGCGTCACGTTCCGAGGCCGCGGCGAGCGGCGTTCTTTTTCGAAGATTCCTTCTTCGAGGTGGTTCTATGCACGACGGGATCATAAATCTTTCGCACGAGTGCTTTTTGCAGTTCGGGTACCGGTCGGGACGAAATGTCAGCGGTAGGATTTTATTTTTCGTCGCAAGGTTAGATCATGGTGGCGCAGTTGCGAACTGTTCCGTAGCGTTGTTACTTTTGTCGGGATTCGTTTGAATTTGTAGGGATTTTTATTTAAATAATTATCTGGTAAATGATTAAATATTATCCGTTTGTTGTTATTATTATTATTCTGGAATTTTTTTCGGAATTATTTACATGTTTGTGACGGGTAAAATGGGGATCGGACAGAAGCGTAACATTACGCTGAAGGTATTGAGAAACAGTAGTGTTGACAAGTGTTGAGATACGCTTGAATAAAAATTTCGTTCTGCGTCTCGTTTACTGTCATTTGCTTGATGACATTTCGTAGAAACTAAATTCTATTCGTATTGAAACGGACTGTTCGTTGTTTCGATTAAAATGGAAGCCTCATGACTGTAGGGGTAAATCATAGACGAAACGGAAGCAAGGCGGGATTCTATTGTGAATAATACGCTGCTCTAGCTTCACGATTATGTCGGTAGATGGCGCTGCCATATTACGCGCGAAATAGAAGTTTGACGATAAAATATAAAAATTAACATGGTATCGTTGCGTCATAAACAATTATTATTTTTAATTGAACTTACTAGTTTCAATGAATATTCAATATAATTATCTTATATTTGTTTGTTAATTAATTTTGAAAGTAGCTTTCACGAAAGAATTCAGTTGAATTGATATACTGCTAATACGTAATTTGAACGTAAAACGTTTATTAGATTGCGACGGATCGAACGCCAAAGATACGCAATAAAACGCCACGGAACAATCGTAATGCAGTCCGAGTTTAGCATGGAAAAAAGGACGTTTTTCTCGTCCTAGCCAAGTGTAGTGGGTTAAGCATTCGTTCGATGCTTCGCATGTTCAAGCCTAGACAGATCGCAAGCTGTATTTGGTGCTCTAAATTCAATCTATATTCGAACACTCGCAATCTCAGCACGACGAAAAGATTTCTCTTAGTCAGTCTCTTAAAATTCCCAATCGAACAACACGCGTGAAATATTACCTGATTAGACTAGACGCACAACGGTTGACTTTGCGATTAGAAGAGCCAATCGTCGCATAGGATGAACGTAATAACGCCAAGTCACTAAATATGTAAAACGCAAGCTTGCTCAGCATAAACATAACGTCGCGAAAGAATTTTCATCGTTTCTAGAAAATTCAAATGTATAGGTATATACATGGTGTGGTTAATGTGTGATCAAGTGTTGAAAATCGCGATCGAAAGTAACCCCATCCGATGTCAAAACGAAACGATTTCTACGAACGTGAACCATTAAAAAGTGATACGCGTGTAAAACCGGTGCGTGCACTCGGGAAACAACGATACCTGATTAACACCGATATTTAACGTGTTTAACTCGACGCGAGAGTGAGGAACGCCATTGGCCGGAATCCGCGAGCTTTTAACAGTCGTATCAAAGTCACGAGTCCTCAGTTCGCGCACAGCCGCTAGAGCGGGAGGACGTGTGGCAGTGTTCGTTCCGCATTGCTGTGAGAGTCTCAGAGAAAAAGTTGGGCCTGAGTGGATTAACATAGTTGTACCGGCGGCGGACGTGTCTCGAAAGTACATTCAGGCCTTATCCATCGGCTGATAAATGAATACGCACCATGACACCCCGTGAATACCTTATTGTAGCGTTAACGATTGTACTCGGAATCCACGCAATTAACGCGAACGCCAGGTCGTGGGGTAAGTAAACCGATGTCCCGGCGAGCGATCTTCTGTGACGTGTAAACGCGTGTCTACCTCCCGACGATTCTAACGCGGCGTCAACACGCGGTCGTGTCGATACGGCCGCGTTGCGGGTCGTAGTACAGAGCCGACTCCATTCACGCGGCTCCCTTCGTCACGTACGCCACTTCTGCGGGGCCGCTTGGCCGTATTGAAAAACGAAACACGGCCGAAAGGTGAATGAAACCGATCATTTATCCGTGTCGAAACGCACCGTGGAACCGTCCGACGTTTATTAACGTGACAATTCTGCCGAACGATACTCGTCCTTACACCTGTTTACGTAATGAATGTCAAACTGTTCCGCACGACCCGTGCATACGGCGCGTACACGTCAATGAAAGTGGAACAATGATTCCTCCGAGGAAGAAAAAATTCAAGTAAAACTCTAGAGAAGTTTTGGAATTTTAGATTGTGTGATAATACTGATAGTGGGCTGTCGTGACACCGGCGACTTCGTCGTGCGGAAAATCTGGCGCGCGTGGGACACACGGTAGATGCACAATTCGATCAGGGCATCGGACGATTTGCCTTAGCCGTGACCTTTAGGTTCTTTTTAATTTTTTTTTTTCGTATCGTTTAGTTGTAGAAACGAGAGAACGTCTTGTTGCATGCTCGAGTGAACGAGTCCAGTGTCGTCCGGTTGAAACGTAACGTGTAATCGTTCCTGGAGCGAGCATGCGAGTTACGAAAGAATTCGAAACACGCGAAACCAACGAGCGCAGGATCGTCCATTGTACGGCACATCTATGTGCGTTCTGTTTAATTAACGGTTCGATCGTACATGAAAATTAGGTTACGTAACCCTAAGGAGAAATGAATTGACGATTTTGTTGATACGCATCGCACGGGGTAAAGGGCGAGACAGTTCATTTCGATCGTGGGAGCTCGCGGTTCGATTTACGTGGTTCGTTAACTGTATATCGGCGGAAGTGTGACGGCTGACTTCGGCGGTAATCGTCGAAATAGGTTGCCACGGAGCCTTTCGCGGTCTTTTCCGATGCCGCTTGATACTAGAACGATCGAGTGCTTAATACGATTAACACTAGGACAACCGAGCATTTAATACGGTTCATTTGTAATCCTTGGGAAAATTGTAACGATAGATTATTTTCAGTTTCTCTATTATAGTATTCAAGGGGAAGTATTTTTAAGATCATTTTGAATATTCTATGCTTTTGAGATATCAATCATTACGAAACGAAAAGTCGAAACCTTTTGACTGGTACGGTAGTTGTATTGTTATTATGTAATCTCTATAAAAATTGTAACAAATTATTTTCAGTTTTTTCAGACATTCTTTATAGCATTCAAGGGGAACTATTTATTTTCAAGATCATTTAGAAAATTCTATGATTTTAAGGTATCAATCATTGCGAAACAAAAAATCTCGAGAAAAATTGTAACAAATTATTTTCAGTTTCTTCAGACATTCTTTATAGCATTCAAGGGGAACTATTTATTTTCAAGATCATTTAGAAAATTCTATGATTTTAAGGTATCAATCATTGCGAAACAAAAAATCTCGAGAAAAATTGTAACAAATTATTTTCAGTTTCTTCAGACATTCATTACTGTATTCAAGGGAAACTATTTTCAAGATCATATCAAATATTCAATCCTTTTAAGATATCAATAATTAGGAAACCAGCAAATCGTAACCAATTATTTTGATTGTTACGTAGTTCTAGCGTTAAGGTGCGGATACACGGGATAGAAACTCGCGACAGCGAAAATGTTGCGAGCGAATTGAATTTGCCGCCAGTAATTTCGGATGCGTTCACATGTGCGACGAGAGTCGCTGTTAGAAAAAACACGTTGCAAGTTTCTTATTATTGTATTTGCACCTTTAGCTTTGGTCTTCTTTCGATGTTGCTTAGGTTCGCTTTGTGAACCCGCGATTATTACGAATGGACGTGACGAGAATGGCCCGTGTCGATGTCGCGGGCAGAGGTTTTCTTATCGTGATCTTGCGAAGCGAAATTTAAGCCTCCGAGTGAAGTTATGCGAGACGTTGCCAAAAGCAATGCGAAGCGACGTGGAAAAAATCGAACCGGAAATAATGAGGCGAAAGATGAGTCGGTTAACCTTGTAATTTTCCTTTTTTCATTGTTAAATATTCATTGACGTCCGTGCCGTTCGATTTAGTTACTTTTAACAGGGAAAATACGTTCGAATTGTTTTCTCGGGGCAGTCCATCGTTCGAAAGTTATACCGGGTAACACGGAAATAATGACGATGATATTTTTTAAATTCGATTAGGGAAATGATGATCTTAAAGGGGTTCTGTTTGTTAAAAATGCTGCTTAATCGAGAGGAGATTTATCTTAATTCGTGATGATTGATCGATGACGGTTTAACTGACTGTTGGTCGAGCGTTACAGATCAAGATCGCTCGATAATCGGTGGTAGTAGTGAGTCATCGAATTACATAAGAATTATATAATAATATTGTAACAATTCGGGTCGAGAGTAGTTTCTAAATGATAGAAAGATAGTAATGACGGTAATTGTAGATTAATAACATATTTTATGGTAAATGTGACTGGAGGAATTGTGAAATTATTTTTTGATTAATTTCTAAACTGTTAGAGGTATAAATGATTTTTTAAATCAATGATTCATCACGGGTCTGTAATTTTTAAACAGACTTATTCATTACAATATTTTTGGCACAAATGTATCTTCCAATTCAGATAAACTGAGAGAGATAAGTGAAAGAGAGATTATTCGATTCCAATGTCCTCCAATTCACAAAATAATGAGAATGCTTAAAAAGTAACATTGGGAAAATTGCAGTTACTTGCAATTACAATAATAATATATTAGGTCGTAATATCGGATGTATTGAACATTCTTTCGTATTAATATTTTCACATAATAGTGACATAACAACAGTGCACTACAAATAGCTTCCTATTTATCATAGTTATGCACATTCTCAATAAGTTATAATTAAAGTATCAAAGTAGAATACGTTTACGCTTGCAACCGAGCATATTTATGCTAATTATCTGTAGATAGTTACAAGTGTATAATATATACGGTGAGCATCATAGTATACAGTGACAGTATTAAAACGAATAAAAATCGAAAACAAAAACGATCACTATAAAGGTAAGTCACTTACCATCGCATTTCTATATACTCGTCATCCCATATAATTTTCAAAACACATCATTTTCAATGCGTGCAATTTAAAGGAATCAACAGTTAATTAACACTGAACCTACCAAACAGGTTAAAATGGTTGATTTCTTGAAATTAACAGTTATTTGTTAATTAACATTAACCTGCCAGACGAGTCAAAATGACCCATTCCTCATTTCTTCTTTTAGCAATTATTAAAAAGATAGATATTTCTCTGAAAAATTATTCAAGAAATTAATTTAACAATACGCAAACTGAATTGTAAATCAATTAAAGTCACTATAGATGCGCTCTTAAAGTTGCTCTAGAGAAATTTTAAAAAGTCAATTTAACTACTCGGTAAGTTTAATGTTAAACAATAATTCAGTACGATTTCCTAAACCCCACAAACCTCAAGCCAATTAACAATCATGTACACACTAACATTACCCATTCATTATCATACAATTAAAACAGAATTCTTTTCTAATCTGATTTATTATCTCCCAAACACATTGTTTGCCAGAAGTCAATACAGCTCCTTTTTTCAACTAATTAACGCGGTAATAATAGAAACACTGTTTTACGTGATATGTCGCGAAGAAAAGTTCTCAGGCGTCAATTATACAAGAAAAAGCACTACGATTACGCTTTGCTGGTAGAATCATCGAGACCTTAACGCGATCGTAACGCGCCAGCGTTCCCATTAACATATGTTTTCCTCGCATTATCGTTTCCTCTGTAAACAACGTCTACATGGCTGCGCACTTGATCGTAAATCGTCGACGAAACTTTATTATCTCGGTGGTCGCACGTAAATTACTCAATTAATGAGTTGTGCGCGAAAACACGAACAAATTCATTCCGCGATGGGGCGGCAGGGGCGGTCGCGCGTTACTTATTGCCCGGCGAAGTAAATCGCGAAGCGAAAGAAACCGATGATCTTCGACTTTCCAACCTATTCGTTGACACAGTCGGTCTCCTCGATAACTTTTACTCCATCGGAATATTTCTTCGCTACACATTGGTTACGCTCCGGTTTCGATACGGTGACAAAATAAATGATGTAATTCTTGCGTAACAAATTTTCCAATATCCGTCTAATATTAAACACGTTTACGTAGTCCTTGTTTGTATAAACAAATTCGACCGATAAATTTTTCCTGGTTGTCACGCGGTCTTCATCTTCTATTTCAACATATTAATATTTATATTTTCCGAATGTTCTACTTTACAATTATAGTGTGTCTCGATTCAATCTAGAAGCGTCGAATAGAATGGAAGAAAATCGTGGTTTAGAGTATATTATATTATCGAGAAATGAATAAGTGTTTCGAAGAATTGCATATTATTTATATTTTATTTACACTATCCTGTATCTACTGCGGCCTGTATCTTCGAAGTGTGAAACGTACACCTTCGGCCGTAATAAATTAACCGACACGGTGCAATCGCTACGGACTGATGACATTTGGGTGTCCGGATTATTGTCACAGCTATTGTGACTGTCGGTGTATCTTGAGTCTCCTCTTTCGAAAAACAGACAGGGTAGACAATGGATTCACGATAGCAGTATCGTTTCCAGGGAAGTCAGCAGGGTACCCTGCAATTCGTGATTTTACGTGAAAAAAATTCAATCCGACGTAGAACATGGGATTTCTCCCTCTGAGACCTCATTTTCGCGAAGATCTGCGCGTCACTGTTTCGCCGAGCACACGCGCACTCGGCTAACCCTCGGCTGAAACAGGTGGTGCAATCAACAGGGGTTGTTCTACATGCGAAAATTAGCAAAAATGTAGAACAATATTCGTTTATCTTCTCATTTCGCATCCACCAACGAAATCAACAGACTTCGAAGCTGAAGTTTCTCGAAAACGAATGAACAATTTTATTTTATTTGTTTCCTTATGCTCTCGTGTAGGATAATTACCTGGCAATTATACGCAAGTTTCAGTGATCTTTTTTTTCTTTCGAATACACGTCAAAATGTTTTATATCGAATCAGTTATCAGTTGCACCCCTAAATATATACTTTATGAACGAAAGATTCTAATGGAGATGAAACTTTATTACGAGTTCGTTCGCTGCATCGAAAAGAACCATCCAGTTTTCGACGGTGCGACAAGGAAGCCAGATAATTGGTCGTTGACTTGTTCTCCATCGGGTTCTTCGCACTTTTTATCGTCGTACCTGCGCCGGCGGAGAACACATGCGGAGATACGCAAACAAATTGTTTGTTCATCCTCTAATTTGTATACACGGATGCTCCAGGGCTGATATTTGCAGATGTGTATCAGATTAACGGGTTAAGGTTACTATTTTCCGCCCGTAATCGCGAAATGTGTAGAATTCATTCACATGTTACGACTGCGTAATAAACTTTAGACTTAGCGGAACATGAATGAATTGTATTAGATAACATTTTGATCTGTGAATGGACGTCGCATGAGTTATGCATCTGTATTGCGTACGCCGACATCGTCAGAGTTATTGAATTTCTTTCTCGATCCGATACAATCCGCGACTCGCATGTTTCCTTTTTCTTTCTTATTGTTCAATGAACGATTTAATCGTTTGCACACACATGTAACTTAATCGCGACGCTTCGTATCATTAAGTAATACAAAGATTTCACGTATAATACCAAATACACGCGTAACACATGAAATTTATAGAATTAAAAATTCGTATAATCGTTGGACCCTTTAACAATTGAAATTTTTAAGATATTCTTTCTTGCGTATAACAAAAATCGTTTGAATTAAATAGCCTGAAGCGTGACGACGCGTTTGAATAAAAATGTGTTAGATTGTTGCAAATCTGACAATTAACAGTGATACAAGAACTCCGGCTGCCACTTGAGCCTCAAGCTGTTGTCATTAATGACAATAATAAAGTGGTACGCGATAACATTCAATCTTTAATTGCCGGTTGCACGCTAGTTTGATTGTAACTTGCTGCCTGTCATCGTGATGCGATATGATCGACGTTTGATGTCCGGCTAAGCCGGCGTTAATATATTTATTACGGTACTAGCTTCTTTTATCTGATAAAAAGAGAACACTATCATTACAAGTGTTTCGTTCTTTTCACGGAGATTGTCAAATGATACGAAATGCAAACATCGCGAGAATATTCTTTTAACCCCTTAACCGCGGAATTATTCACTGCGCCAGCGTAAGTAGCGATACACGAGAAAGAAATGAGCCAATTAAGTTTCGAATGACGTAATTAATAGTCAATTAGGAAAAAGATTATATCGAGAAAAATATTGGAATTACCATACGGTTACAGTAAGAAACTGAATTTTTGCGGACGCTCCATATGGCGAGTGTCATTCTTGATTTCTTTTTGCAATTATTGAAAGGATGATAGATGTTTCTCTGAGAAATTATTAAAGAAACTGATTCAGCAATACTCAAGCTGAATTATAAATCAATTAAAGTCTCAATAGATGCATTCTTCGAGTTCTCTGGAGGAATTTCAAAACGTTAATTTACTGCTCGGTAGTTTTAGCGTTGAAGGGTTAAATCACACCGAACGATTCTATTAAAAAATGATTTTGTACATTAGAATTTCACTAAGAAGATCACGCGAGAAATTTTGGATGCTTGATGTACTTAATTGTCTCGTAAAATCGGTTATGAATAAAACGCTCGATTCTGTTCTTTCTCTTTTCTTTAGTGAGAGAACGATTAACCCTAAATAAGAGTTATTAACACGTTCTTATCTTTATATCGTGCGCCTTAATTATACATAATATTTTAAATTGTTTATTACGCATTAACCTCTACAATTAGTGTCTCGATAGCGTTCCACTTCGTGAATTACGATCTGTTCGACGACTGAATAAAACGAAACCGAGAAGTCCGATGATTACTGTGCGTGTTAATCATTCATTGTTTCTTTCCTAGTATTTATAAACACATTTACAAACCAAACAGTAATGATAATTACTGTACTATATTAAATACTGAAATAATGAAGTGTGTTAACACATTCGCGACCGCTGTCGCGAAATCGCATCTTCTCAAACTCTTTCGAAATATTTTATCCTTCTATTCGTTTCAATTTATGACTTCTTTCGTGGAAAGTTCTTCATTTCAAACAACAGATCGTCGCAAGCCTAATATTTCCGAAGAAATTTTCGAATTTTCGTCTCCGTTTTAACACGAGGAATTAGAAATTAGTCGAAGACCTTCTTCAGTTTCGCCGGCAATGAGTATTAGAAAAGCGAAAAATTTGTCGGTCGCGAATGTGTTTGAGAAACATGGAAAAAGTTTGCAGGATATAATCGAATTTTCAGTTTCAATTTTTACCGTGCTCGCGATTACGATTACGGGGAAATAACGAGGAGATAACGGCTGTTATTGCGGTTACGATTGTGGTGAGGAAATAGCTAACGTCGGTTACGAAATATTTAAAAAAAGATGGACTACATTTTCTTTCTATTAATCCGATTATAATCACCGCAGAGTCCTTTCAATTTTCCTTGTTCTAATTACATTTTATTATTGCATTATTCGCTCGTTATCAAGACATGAATTCTCCTGAAACGCTTATTTAGACGCAACTGATTTAATCTCTATCCAGATTGAACCTCGATGAACACACCTCGGAAAGGAAATATTTGCAAATAATGATTTACCTTAATAAACAATCTCGGGTTCGGTAACACGAGTCGCGAGAAAGTTCAGAGAAGAAAGAAGACACTGTTAAGTAAACCTGTATTATCTAAACGACACGTGCGCTTATCTTCATTAAGTAAAAAATCGTCGTGCTGAGGCGAGGCTGCGAGATCACACTGTTCGAATTCAAAAAATTATTTTGAATATCAGAAACAGCGATTACAAACGGTATTCAGTTATGTGTACATACATCGGGACTAAAAGTTCAGAAAAACTTCATTGAACACTGCATACTCGCTGCACGAGCAATTCAATGCTTGCCATTCAATAACAACGCAAAGATTGATTTCTATATTTATGAACCAGGAATTGTGCGCGTAAACGGAAAGTATTTGACGTCACTTGAATCACTCTTTATTTATTAGATCAGAGTTTTCATTGCTCGAAATATTGAAAAGATACGAATGTATGTATATATATTACATTACATTATCATGATATAATCATGTCTACGTTTTATAGTTAAATCTTTTAAGCCTATTCAGTTTTCCTGTGTAGATAAGAAATGGGCACACCTGCTCGTAACACGGAAGAATCGTTAAAGCAATCAAATAATTATGATTCTGCAATAATTAACTATATACAATGGTTTCCGAATATCATTAACACTAGATTTTTGCACATTTATCGTATAGCTCATTCTACACTTCCTAGAAAGATTGATGTTCGTTTAGATCTAGAAAATTAGATGTTTAATGTACCATTAGGAAACATACTCGCGTAATTACACCAATGAAAATCAACCGAAACATTTACCGACTAACGTTTATAAAATTCCGTATGAGCCAAATTGGCTCGTTCCGTAAATCTAGTGTTAATCGTAATGGAACATTTTTCTAAGTGTACCGTTAGTTAAGATTATATAATTGTAGTCAATAGTTCAATTTTTCTCGTGGTCGTTGATACGATAGAATTTCAATTGACACAATCGAATCACATCGTTCCTTTTCGTCCACTTTGCAGATTTAGCGGTGGTGATCGGGAACAGCGTCGAGTTTTTTTTTCGGAACAAGACGCTGGCTGGACAAATTCAAATAAAGGAGGCTGAATCGTTGACTGGGGTAGCGTACGATGATACCACGAACACGTTGTTCTTCTCCGACACGCGCAGCAATTATTCCGTGTTCAGTATCAACCTAAAGGAGAAGAATGACACGGCGAAGCCACTAGTCACGAGTAAGTAACAGAACTGTTTATCCAGTATTTCCATTCGTCAATTGTTAAATGCATCTCCATAGTACATTACCTCCGTTGCAGCGAACCTGGCACTCTGGTCTGAGTGATCAGATTCTAAGGCGCACGCCTTGCCCATACGAATTCTCGGTTCTGCTATATGATTCGCTAAAGCGTTCGAGCGCACTAATCGGGTCGCGCGACAAAGAGTGGGGAGAGCCGATTCCGGACTCGCAATTGGAGTTCTCGAAGTGGCCGTCTCCGCCCCTATAACGTCACGAGTGCCAGGTTCGCTGCAACGGACGGTACATTGGTCGTTATGCTCCGATCATAAAATACTTCATGCGACGCGTTAATCGTTAACGCGCGCAACGATTATAGAACGAAGTGAAGAATATTGAAGACATTTTGATAGTTTTTTGTTCTTGGGTTAACGCTAACAAGAAGAGGGACATAAAAATCTGTTTTTAAGTGAAATCTTATGCATGTTGCAGTACATATCTAGAAATGAGAAATTCTCATGGTTTATTTGACATTGGTCCTCCGTTTCTGAAAGAAATGTGTTTTAAGTTTGTTATGGGATGTAAATGACACGTATCGGTAAACTGATAGACAAAATTTCACGGAATGCACGGAATATGAGGGAACAAGTAAAGTATCCAAAGCGTAGCGCTGCTTACAGTATTTCTTAGGAAAGACTCTTTTTCCGATTGTGTTCTTAAAAATTTGAACTTGCGTAAAGATCCACAGTCTGCTGATAAGTATTCAGCGAAGACGGAACTATTCTAGATCGTTATACTTTCTCGCGTCAGCATCCTTTAATCAGTTTCAAAAGAAAAGATTCACTCAAGAATACTATGCGAACATTCTCAGCCAGTTTTATTAGCAACAAAAGAAAAAGGAAAGCAGCTTAGCTTCGTCTATCCAAGTTCTCAGGTAGATGTTTCCAGCTTCTGAAATACCGGAAACTTGCGCCCGAAGCTCTAATGATCGGCGCGGGAACTGCTTGCAAGATTTTATGTGACCCACATAAAATGAGATTAACTGTTATCATCGTAAAGCGGAATTAGATTCAACTGGTGTTCGTCAAAATAAAACCAAGCAATTAAGCTGCATTGCTATCAGGCTATTAAAAAGTTAGAGCCTTGCTAATCGCGTAATTATACATTTAAAAAGTGCTGACCTTTCGTTATGTTTATTTTGATTATAACAGTCTGGTGTTCACGTATTCTGCAAAATTATCATAAAATATTCAAGCTTGAAAGTTTCAGTCGGATACTACTGAAGTAAAGCAGCCCTTAAATTCTCTTTCTCAATGTCGGATCGTATGATCTTAGGATCGAGCAGGTCTTCCAGGTTTAGTCTTCAATCCGAGATTTCAGTTTTCAATGTGAAAGACGTTGTCATGTCCGAAATAAAGTTATAATTATTATTAGCTATATCAGTTCCGAGTAGTATTGGATTTAGTTCCGGTTTTATAACTGTTATTGTTTAGTTCTGAAAGAAATGAATCGGAAAGCAGAACCGAAAAGTAACGATTGTAGAATCGATATAATATAGGTTCTGAAGGACCAGAACCAAAGCTGATAGACCTACTTAAGCCTTTGCACTCGGAAGCCTTTCATTAGAAATATTCAACATTTTTCAATAAGTTATATACGACACTCCTTGAAACGAACTGAACGAGAGAACACTCATAAATTAAGAAGCAATATTATTATTTCAATATTTCACATATATTATACATTATAGATTATGCGAAGCTTAATATTCTGCGTGAGACTTTATAATTTTGGTATATCGAATCAAATGGTGACCAAGAGTCACCTCTCGAGTGCAAAGGGTTAACAGTTGTACCTTTATACCGGTTCTCCATAACTGTTTTAGTCGGAACCGATATGTAACAGTTTGAAACAGTTGCTTTTAGAATGTTTTTCATCCCTAGATGTTACGCCCCTCTAAATTGTCTATCGTTATCCACAGAACAAGAGAACAACCACATCGTAGGACTCGCTTTCGACGCGAAGACGCGAAACCTCTTTTGGAGCGACGGGGTGAAAAGTGCGATCATGAGAATGCACGTGCCATTGGATGGACCACCGGAAAAGCCCGCCCTCCTCCACGATTTAAAGGGAAGCAGCGCGCGGGGCATCGCTCTGGATCTATGTAACAGGTGTGCCATTTATGTCGTATGTAGACTGGGTGTTGCAGAGATTCTCGGCGGCGAGATCTCTCGATCAGCCTCTTAGTTCCATTTTCCGGTCGACGGTTTGCTCGTTGAATGTAATCGTGTCGAACGAAACTTGAAACAAAAAAGAAGAGAATGAAAATGAAACAAAGAACAAACGTAATACGGGGGAAGAGAATTTAAACGCGTCGGAGTACGGGAAATCGCGGGTGTCTGATAATTGTGCGTTGTTTCCAGTCGCATATACTGGGTAAATAGTAATAAAGGGAATCAGTGCATAGAGCGCTCGAATTTAGACGGAACCGAGAGAACTTCCGTTATTAAAAAAGATATGCTGTACGAGCCACTAGCAGTGGCTATAGATCATGCCGAAAGGAAGCTCTACTGGACCGACGACATCGAGGGTGAACGAAGTGCGATCGAGCGCACCAATCTCGACGGTAGAAATAACCAGACGGTGATACGCATTAAACGCCATCAACCTGTCTATTTGGCCATAGACCGCGACACGTTGTATTGGTCCGATCGGGTCCATAAAAGGATTTGGTCGTTGCCGAAAAACGCGGAACCTGAGGAGTCGCCAGTGGAGTTCAGGCCGTATCGTTTGTATCCCCACTTCGCTGAACTGAATGGGATTATCACACGGGATAACACGGAGCAGATTGATTGCGAGAGATACGAGCGGATTATGAATTACGCGAACGCGACGTTAGCCCCGGAGGCACTGCCGTCGCTGAACAATTTACCTACCGGTACCGAGGAATCGGAAATGGTCACCGAGAAATCACAATACTGCCTCAATGATGGAATCATGGACGACACTGACGAGATCTGCCGCTGCAAGCCAGGGTGAGCTTTAAATAGGGGATGATAGTGGTAGAATATTATATAGAGTGGTTCACTATGCTTGAACCTGTTAACACGTTCACTAGCAGCGTTTATTTCGGTGAGGATCTCCTCAGTTGTGATATTTTATTCAATCCAATAAATCTAAACAAAATATGAAAGAGAAAATGAAACTGGAACAAGTTATTGAGTTCCTAAATATAATGTCGTAGCTTATAACTTTAAATAACAATATCTATAAGATTAATTTTATTTGTTTTGTGTAAAATGTAAGATTGCGCCTGTCACAAGTATGTGACGTTGGTAGCGAACCTGTTAATGGTACCTATATAATTTGATTTTGAAGCTTCAAGCATGAAAAGAGATTTTGTGACAATTGAAGAGAAAGATCTAGTCCTATTCTGATCATGAAAGACCTTGGATTTTGTTTTTTAAAGAATTTTAGTAAATTTTTATGTGTTTATTGTGGGTCACTTTTTCTTGATACACTGAAGGTGGAGAGAGAAATATTTTGATGTATTAATAATGTGGATGGTAATGGATTTTGTGCAGTTGAAGAAACATTTTCAAGCTTTCATGGTTTTGTATTCATGTAGGATTTCTTGATATATATTAAATGTTACATTCTATTAGTTTTGGCAAGATAATTCCTGTAATTCATGAAACTGGTTAGAAACAACGATCATTATCATGCGTAGAACCTTGACAAATGGTAATATAATTGATACCAGTCAAAGATAAGGTATTCACCAAGCACATTATAATTACAAATTTTTAGATCTTACAAAGATAAATAATGAAAACTGGAAAACAAGGTCACATAGAAGATATTTAAATGTGAATTTATTTTTTATTGCATAATACATATCCTCTGTAAAACAGGAAATGTAACTGAAAGCCAAAAGAATTAAATTTTTGAAGGGGAATTTTATTTTTTTGCAATTTTGTTCTTATATCATGGTAACTAGAAAATGCAGTAGGACATTTCTAATGTTAGATAATGCTTTGAATAAAAAAGTTATTTAAACGTGGAATTTAATGAGAAATATGACTCTAAAAAAATGTTGAGCTATTAAATCAGTGGTATGTGATATGGATGAAATATCCAACCACGCCTTGCTAAGAAGAACAAACTTGCAAAAAAGGCGATGATCATGCTACATATCAAGTAACTTGAGAACATCATGTAGAAAAACCACTATATTTTATTAGAAGTATTCTTTGAGACATTGAAATTTAAATATTAATTCTTATACTATACTTTTCTTAATTAATTCATTATATAGAATAGAATAAGCTGTATACAACCACACCTTTATGTAAATGCTATTTCATATATTTTAGGTTCACTGGTGCACATTGTGAAATAAACCTTTGCCACAATTACTGCCTTCAAGGTAGTTGCAGTATAAACACTGATAATTTACCCACGTGTAAATGCAGTGGTACATTTATTGGACCAAGATGTGCAACAGACCCCTGCATAAACTATTGTTTGCACGGTGGTCAATGTTCCGTCCAAAACGAAAAACCAGTTTGTAAATGTAAATATTCAGAAGGATCTCGCTGTGAAAATCCCAGTAATGTGACAAAAACATGTGAGACCATTTGTGCAAAAACTGAAATAGTTCCTATGAACCATAGTGTAATTAATTGCAGGTACACTTTTGCATATATATGTTAAACTTGTTTAATTTTTCGAGTTTAACGAAAGCATATTTTCTAATAAGCATCTTGTGCTTTCTATCAACAGGTGTGATAAAACGAATGAAACAAGTGCACAAATGATCATGACTAATGGAGAACGTTATGAATACACCATAATAGGATTAACTTTTGCTGTACTTACTATTGTACTTATGCTTGTAATAATTGCACTTAGTTACTATGTGAACACACTACGAAAACGGCCACGTATTAGGAAACGTTTTGTGGTGAGCAAGGGTGGTATAACACCACTTACCTCGAGGCCACAAATACCAGACAATCAATGTGAAATAACCATAGAGAACTGCTGCAACATGAATATTTGTGAAACTGTGAGTGAAACATCCCCTAAAGCATAAAAATCATTCTTGTGCATGTCATGGGTGTCCGATACATTTGTCACGTGCAATAAGTACAAAATTTTAAATGTGTGCTGCAGTTAATTTGATTAAAGAAGAATTTGTCAATGATCTGAAGACTATAATTCATTAGAAGAAGTAACAAATTGTACCTCTGGTTTTTAATGCTGATTTAGTACCTTAAAGTGACAAATTCTTTTTGTAGATACACTTAAAAAGATTTCAGTTTGTTGGCATTCATATACTTGGTACATTATAAAGACGAACAAAGCAATAACATTATTTATATATTTTTTTATTTTGCCATATAGTTCACTTAATTATAACTGAAAATAATTATACTTGGGATACTTAATATTTAATACAAAATTACAACTACGATCGTTGCTTAGTACTCATCAATTATTTACTAACCCTTACAGTATTTCCTTCAGAATGTATTGTTTATGTTGCCAATTGCTTAGTTTTTAGAATCATTTTATTATGCCTTTTTTGCATGATATGGTGTAATATCACTTATTGTTTAAATAATCTGAAAATCTACACTTGTTGTTTTTATTTCAGTGTAAAAAGTGGACTGTTTTAAAAGTGTCATAACAGTATCAGTAAAACCACGAATAAATTCGAATTCTGTATAATTATTAAATGTAACTTATTAACATTCCGGTATTTAAAATTAGTAACATGCGAAATTAATCAAAAAGAGGCAGTAAGATTTTATTTAATGTGGGAAACATATTGTAATTCATTGGATCATGCTTTACGCTAAGAATGTTTGGAAATCAAATCTATTGTATCGCTATTATTCTACATTTTATTTGTTTACAGCCATGTTTCGAACCAAAGTTACGTACTGCTGTGGCGGGAAGTAACGATAATAAGAAAGAAGAGAAGAATTCTTTACTTGATAATATGGAAGGGAATTCGTGGTAGCATAAACTAGTAATTCAACGTGTTAATTGGGGAAGATTTTGCGGATTTCGTGTGATGTTCGTAGAAACTTTAGCCTCATAAAAAAGCACGTTTGTACATAATACAGCATACCGTAGTATTGTTAAATTTAGTGATCATTTGTGCAAAAAGTACGGAGACATCGTAAGAACGATACAGTCAACAAACAAAAGCCAAAGGTCTTCTTTCAGACTCTTAATTATGTCATATGATATGTACTATGTTGATATACGGATTATTTCAAATAGCTTTTCAAAAGATATCAATGCTTTCTTTTTAAGATGTATGATCATTATATGTCTTTCATAATGGAACCAGAAAAATTAAGTTCTGCATTTTTGAGGAGATGGATAAGTAATAGGTGTGTAATCAAACATAGAGAATTTACATATATTATACATACCCTTTGGAAATTCTCTTAACTGTTTTCTTATACAACTCTTACTTGTAAATGTTTCAAAAATAATGAAATGTATTTTAAAACAAAGTACACCAAAAATGAAAACTGATTGCAATAGAAGGACATACAAAAGCTGCCTTAATTGCTAGACTTCTAATAATTGCTCAACGTACCATTGAGTACATTCCTAAAAAGTTATAGATTACAAGATTATAACTAACATTATTGTGTTCGTACAAAAAATTGGTGATTTTCAATCAACATTTATCGAGCTTAATAATTCACATAGCAAACTGTGAATCGTTATATTGCCACAGAGATAAACTTTTCTTTTACTAATTTTCTTATTTTATTGAGTACATTTGCATTTGTTCTTGTACTTTATCGTATATTAGATCAAATACTATATTGTACAAAATTTAATATGCCTATACAATTTCACCTTACAAATATCACCTTAAATACCTTATGTACATTAAGATCGTAAAAGCGTTGTTTGGGCAGACTTGAAAAATTGGCCTTCATATTCAACTTAACATAAGTAATATTGTTTACAAAGGAACTGCAGCTATTTGTATAAATCTTGTACAGCGTTATTTTATATATTCGTACAGGAGCGTATACGCTCAAGTTGAAGCAACAATGCAGCACTCGAATATAGAAAATATTCATCGCGACTTGTGAAAATCCATAGTACACGTAAATTGTAAACTTCTGAAAATCAGGAGTTTACAACTCGAAATAATAATAAGGTCATTTACACATATATTATGAACACTCATACATTTAGGAAGTACAATGCATACAACGAAATTTGTTGCAGACTGGACGATTCCTAGTAAACTTTTAATTTGCTGGGTAGAATACAAATAATAGTACATTTAAGTGAAAACAGCCTCTGTAGAACAATAATGGATGAATTTTATTTCAAAACGATCATATTATATTTTGTTGCATAACTACTTCCAATACTTATGTATCAAACTGTTCTTTCTACTGCTCTCTTTATGTTTAAAATAGGTAATCGTTCATTATTAACAAGTGGCTGATTAATAACATCCAACTACTTAAAACGTAAACCTAAATTTGTACCAAAGTCATGTGTAAAATTATTAACATTAGCCATAGTATAATTGTTGTTCATTTAAAATTATTATTTCAGAATAGTCTTACAGAATAAATTTATACATCATCTTATATTAATGGTAAAAACGTGTCGTTACTGCGATAAGTGAAAGAAGCAGCAAATAAATAAGAGATGAAACAAGTTGTAGTTTTAATAGCGAATATGGTGCAATGCCGTGGCGCAGCTACATGCAGCTATATACTTAATATTGGATACAAGATACTATGTTTCTTTCACAGTACAAACAATTCATTATTTCATAAAAGGTAGAAATAATGAACTGATCATTGATTTCATTGTCTTTCGTTCTTAATACGTTAGGTCGATGAAATAACGTTCCTGTTGTCTAAAAGGCGAAGCAAGTTAAGTACATGACGATTATACTTTGTTCCTGTGTAAAGGAAAAAATTATTTAGAAACGTTATTGACCTTTACGACATAGCGATCTTTGCTTTTAGACTTTAGTACACAATTTTATATATAAGATGTTTGTATGATTTGTTAAATTCCTTAATACATATGTTCAAATAGAATGATACATGTGATGCATGTTGAACATTATATTCGGAATGTAAGCATTTCGCGAACACTCATCCCCAGAGGTGGGATAGTGGCTTTATTAGTGAAATATTTACATTCCCTGATAGCAAGGAGTTAGTGGATAGTTCACAAGCAAAATACTGATTTATGTACTTTGTTATTTTTCTTGTGTTTGTACTTAATAAAAAGTTAAATCTAAAATTTAAATTATTTTATTATCTTAATAATAATATGTATTTCGTAAATATACCAAAATTACTAAATTTTTAAACGTCTTTTTTTATGACTATTTCTAGCTTTTGAAAATAAGATGTATTTTAACGATGCATCAAAAGTACTGAACATCTGAAATGTTTTGTATCATTCTATTACAATCAAGAAATTGAACATCATTGTATACAAATGAAAATAAAATTAATTAATTAACAGGACTCATTTTACACATGTTTATTACAGAAATACATTATTTAAACATCTATATTATAAGTAGTATCATTTTTTATTTCTTAAGATGAAGTAGGAAAACTATTTTCTATTAAATAAAACTGATGGAGTAATTTAGTATAACATATATTACCTACAATGAAATTATTATTACAACAATTACATGCAAAAAGAAAAAAATGTGCATCTGACTTACAAAAATTCTTCTATATTATATTTGCAACTGAGCTTCGGGTAATACAACTTTTTCGCCAGGTTTAAACGCAGGCATACCAAGATAGGGACAACTGGCACATCTAAACGCATCACCAAGGTAGCACTGTAAAATGCATGAAATTTTTATGTAATTTTTAATTTTCTTTTTTTTTTATTTGAAGTACTCATCAGGTATTACATACATTTCCACAGGAACTCTTTACACTTTTCTCTTCTGTAATTTTTCCACTTAGTTCCTCAGCTAATCCACACGTACAATCTTTACATGCTTTCCGTTTTCCTGTTGTACTACAGACTGAAATAGAATTACAAAAATTAATATATTTATAAAACTCTACAGATGTTTTAATATTTCTACCTTTTAAACTTGAAGCTTCTGGTTTCAATACATCTGTTTCATCAAGAAGTTCATCTTCATCAATTAATTCTTCATCCACAACATTGTCTAATGTCCAAACGTTAGGTTTCGCTTGCCCAAAATTAAGCGTTATACTAGAACCAATCTGTATAAATGCAAAACAAAGTATCAGATAATGTATTAACTATAATAATTAAAAAGTAAATAACGGAACAACTTACTTCAAATGAAGGTTTTTCAGCTACAATTTCAGAAACATTATCCATATCTTTGTATACACTAAGCAATAAATTTTTTAACCGAGTATCTATATCTTCAGGTGATTTTACTTTGAAACCAGCTAATTTTAAATTTGATATTCTCTTGTCATATTCAGATTGTACATTTTTCTTTTCTTGAAATGATTCATAAATAATTAAAATACCTGCTGGTTTCATTATTTTTAGACAATCTTCCAAATATGTTTCGTAATTCGGACATGATTGTTTAAAAACAGAAATAATCACGTTGTAAGATGGTGCGTTATTAACACCTACAATAAATGTATGTTATATAGATTGAATACATTAATTACATTCAAGTAATATATACTATAAAACCATTTTCTAAATAAAAAAAGCGTCACGTGCCAGCCTTAATGTAACTGTTTCAAGTACTTAGATAATTACTTACGTGTTTCTAATTCATTTGTTGGTATAATTGTCAATTGTTCGGCATCACGAAGAGGCCTTTCTACATTTTTTATAAAGTCATCAACATCATCCTTTAAAATTTCACGGTCTAGGATTATCAGAACACTGTTGTTTTCTTTGAGGAACGTCATTTTAAATAAACACTCAAAAAGTTCAACACAAAAGCAGTGAAAGATACAAGTACCAGATTTCTGCGAAATCAGAAATCAGCTGGTCTCTTGAATTAACTAATAATAGATTGGTAACTGTCTTCGCAGTTTATGCACAACAACTGCTCCATCTACCCACAAAATAATGAATTATTTTATACATTTTCTGTATTATACCACAGACGAAGCATTGCTGCGACTATACCGAAGATAAAGTTATTTATATAATAAGTTATAGAGTTTTTATACAAATTTAAGACACAGACTTGTGATCGACTGTGCTGAAAATCCATATACACATTTCAGTTGTGGGAATTTTTGTTTAAACCTCGCGGAATTTTTGGAATTTCAAACTATTTCATTGTCGTGTTCGACGTTATCGACAATTTATTCTCCAGATTTGTTAATAGGAATGAAGTATCTTGTATACACCATTTCAACTACGAATGCTTTATATTGAAATATAGAGATATATTTGTACGTTCATATTGGACACAATTTTTTTATTATGTAGTTGTATATATTTCATTGTCTGACCATTTTACTTGAGGAGAATAAACAGAAAGTGCTTTCGTACATATGAAGAGGGAATTGTAACCAGCCTTGGATTTCTATATCAGCAAAGTAATCTTCTTGCCTTATAATAATTTATGAGATATATCATTTGTTTATTTATATTTGATTTCTTATCAGTGATTATATTTTAAATTCGAGACTTTTAACAATGTATGAATTAAAGTTCATGCGTACTAATATTCTTTTTGGAAAATAATTATCAAGAAACTATGTTATCTTACTGTATTATTTATCTACGTGATCGAAGTGCTTATTTCTTATCTTCCGATTAAACATCAAACATCAGAAAAGTTGATATTCATATTGTCTAAAATATTTCACAATTTCAAATACTTGGAGGGTAAAATATTTATTTAAACAATTATACTGACATTTTATATTTTCTAAACTCTGTAACTTTTAATAATAAAGGCGTGTTGAAAATAAAAATTGTCTAAAATAAATACCACATATACTAAATATAATTGTCTTTATATATGTATATAAAAATGATATATGAAGGAAGTCATTTTATAATTTTCTTAAAATACAATATCCCTATAAATTAAAAAAAATGTATAACGCATACACATGTGTATTTTAATATTATTGTGATAATAAAATAAAGAATGTCTAACCTGTCAGGAGTTCCATTAGGTTTGGAAAGTTATTTTTAAAATAAGAGGCTTGGGAAACTTGATTAAAATTCTTGTTATTTCAATTTTTTGAAAATTGTAATGCTATCATGTAAATTAAACGAATTCGCGGTGTAATAATAATAAAGGAAAAGGAGAAACGTTTTTTCGTAAGTATATACCGATTATTAAACTGTAGTTGAATGATGCAAATAATTTAAAACACAAAGAAAGTAAATTGAACTTGAATTACAGAATCGTATTTGTGTTAAAAGAAGATAGATACAAACACATCTTTGAACGCATGAGACAACGATTAAATTACACTTGAAGCATAAGAAGTGGAAGGGACCAACTGCTTCATCCACTTTAATATCTCTTAACAAAACGTCATATATGAAAGGTATCAGACCTGATAACCCGACGGTTAGTCGTACGTTGGTACGCGAACGAACTGCACGCGAGTGATTTATAGTGGTGTAAAAGTTAAAAATATTTTGAAGAGGTGAGTGTTTAACAGAATTTTGTTTTGATAGACAACGACTTTTTAATTCGTATCTAAAAACTTAGTTCCGTGAAAGTGAATACATGACGTAATACTGCGACGTAACATGCAAACTGTACATTGAATTGAATTGTGATGGTACAATTTGGAATGTTGATGGATATTCACGTTGGGAATATTAATTTAACATTAACAAACGGGATAAAATTTTCATTAATACGGATATTAAGTTAAATGAAAATCCTGTTGATTAAAAAAAAAAGAAAGATTACCAATGCATCAACTTTCTTTTACTTGTGTCATAAAATGTGTATTTGATATATTCTATTTGTAAAGAATATATTACAGGAAAGTGTGATATATACGTATGAAACTGTTAAATACTATTTCATTATTCAGTTCAATTAAAAACATGTGACTTATTAATACAATTGTGTTTTCTTCCTACACTTATCATGTTATAGATTTTTTTCAAGAGCATAGGTCATTCTTATCAATTAGGCAATACGCCTTGCAACAGAATTGACTTAGATTATTTGTTAGTAGAATTATCACTATCAGTTGTATAATGATACTTAGAGAACATGTTTAAAAGATACTTTATTATATATTATAAGATACTTAGGATATTCTGTGAAATAAATCAGTTTTTCTCGGTAATAACTTGCATCCTACGTTTTAAACATTGAGCAAAGTTTCATAATTACTAAAGATTCCTTAATTTATAGTTAAACTGCTTCTAGTATATAAAATACAAATAAAAATAAAATATAAACTTAGGGTCTTATAAGTGCCATTTGTTTGATATTGTGGTATTACGTAATGTTACTTCAGGAAGTACGTTCTTCACCATTGCTTCTATAATCAATGTGATATTTGTTTCAAATATTTAAATTAGACAGAGAGAAGGTTACATGAGATATGTTAAATTATATGTAAAATTTGTTAAATAGGTGAACCATGTTAATTTTTTAAATTAATTATGAAAGTTTTTCAAACATTATTTGTTATGCTATTATCTTTATAGGTTTATTTAACACTATAAGTGGAAACAATGATTACTTCAATTCTCAACACTGTAAAGGACTCAAAAACAACTCACAATTTAGTTTTTTATGTCAATGGGAGGGAGGTATGTATGTACACAAAATGTTAAACTATTTAAATAAAAACTTTCGCACTTAACTATGAATAAAAAAGACCAACTTAATCATAAAACTGAATTATAAAAAATAATACTATTAATTAAATATTATATTTTCCAAAATTTATATTTCTAACCGTTCTGTTTTAAGTAAAAAAAATTATAATTTACTTAGGTTATTTAACGCAATCAAGATCAATTGGTTACTCGCACACCAACTCACGCATTATACTGATTATACTTTTTCTGTTATTTCACGCGACAGTTGTGGCGCAATGATCGCAGCCATATTGGATTAGATTTAAACTGAGAAAAGTAGTCTATTGCTATCAGTTGAGTTTTAATATTTTATACTTTTAATATTAATAATACTCTTACAATATTTCATAATATTTTGAACAGATTCGAATATCAAGAATTTTTTTGTTATAATTTTACGTATATTATGATTTTATTATATGCTACAAGCACTCGTACTGTATTTTAGGTACTAGATGACAATGTCCAACCAGAATGGACATTATTATGGTACTTGAGAAATAAATGTATCCTTAACATTAAAATTGCACAACTAAAACTACAAAAGCTGTTTCTGCTGTAATATTTTTTTCTTCAAGCATGACAACTGTAAAAAATCAGATAATTAGATAAACCTTGGAAATGGTAATAATTTAAACGACGGACGTTTCGTTAGAATCCTGATTACTTATTAGTCTCAGACTTCTAACGAAGCCGTAAGCCGATCTAGAGATTATGTAAAAGGTAATCACGTATTTCCATATTAAAAATTCTCTACTATCCGATGAACGCATGAGTTGTTTTTCTTCTTACAACATTGGAATTCTCAATAACGCGACCTTTTATAATACATTGGTATTCAAACGTTTAACACGTTGACTGCCATGGTGGTCACCGGTGGCCGGAGCTTCCAAATTGCTTGGAAATATTTACAATAAGGAAATTGATGTTGAATGAAAATATTTAGTGACATAAGTAACTAGATAATAGCTTCATATGAGTACTATATCACCACATTCTGAATATGTATTTCTGATAATACTTAACTTTGTTACGGTAGGATAAATATTATTGTACGAAACAGTAACAATTCTCGTGGCAGTCAATGTGTTAAACCATCTTTGCACCTTCAGTACAATTTTTCAAAAAAGCATTTACTATGCTAACACACGGCTGATCGAAAATGGAAGACTTCATTTATTTCAATAAGAAAAAACTGTATGCAAATGTAAACATATTTATGTGTCCTTATTATTTATTTCTCGTATCGCTTTCGAAGATTTTTCGAATGTATAAAGCGAATACGTTTCGTTAACACGTCGAGTGCACGGTTTCATAGAGCAAAATACACGAAATGGAAAAAGTATAAAATTTAATCGTTTTATTGAATTGCATTATTATTACTGCACATTCATCTGTCTGAATGTCACCGTATTAAGTAGCATTGTTTATAATATAGAAATGTTTTCAAATAATCATTGTTCCATTAAGTGTACCATGGTAATTCGATTTAGTTGAGGATCACCCGTCACCCCCATGACATTCAACGTGTTAATATCGTAATTCACTTGTTTCAAATATTAATTACCCTCAATTCTATTGAAATCCTTAATGGCGACAACACAGTATACCTAACTGGAACAAAATTGGGTTGCGCGGAAGGTGGTTGCGGTGCTTGTACAGTAATGATCTCGAAGGTGGATTTCAAAACGAAAAATATTTCGTATCCTTTTACATCGTTATCATCTCGGGCTGAATTAAAATTGTATAATAAACATATGCTAATTATTAGCGATGGTATCGGTTAAAATTTCCGATAAATAGTAAATTACAAAACGCACATGTGCGTGGAATACATTGTAGAAATAATTTCTGCGGAGTTGTAGAAGCTTCTAGGATACGTTTCACTATTTTAGTGTTTTCTATTATTACTTGCAACTTTCGCAGAGTTTTTACATTGAACAGATTGTTTTCCTTGACGGCCCACACCTGACAATTATTATAGACATTTGGCAGTGAACGCGTGTTTAACACCCGTCTGTGCTGTGCACGGTATGGCGGTGACCACAGTTGAGGGTATTGGTAGCGTTAAAACGAAACTGCATTCGGTACAGGAACGTATCGCGAAAGCTCATGGCTCTCAATGCGGTTTTTGCACGCCGGGAATCGTTATGTCTATGTATGCTTTGTTACGAAGCACACCGAAACCTACAATGAAGGATCTTGAAATTGCATTCCAAGGTAATACGGAAACCAAAGGCTTACAAACTCCTTTCAATGGTCATTAATAATTATTAATTCAAATTAACCACGGATTACTGGATTAATTTGATTACTTGATTATTCGATTGATTAATTTAATTATTTTTCTTAGTACACGTTTCTTGTTTGACTGAAAAAAAAATATTTTAATGTAACATACAATTATTGTATATAGATATACATTTTAATTACGTGCATTTCGAAATGAGTCTATGCAGATGTTTGTTTATGTGGTTAAAACATGTAAGTATTTGTACCTGGTATAAAAAGTAAATTCATATTTTTAAGTGGCATTGTATTTTGTGATTTTAATGAACGGCGAAGCATTGTTGTCAGAATCAAAGAAATTTATTTCATTATTGGAAAAAGTGACATTGTTTAACAGCGAGGAAGTCGTCGACGGCGAACTGTAATTCCTCTTACATCAATTCAAGAAATATTTTATGCTTGTTTTATTTTTCTAATTTATAGAAGTAGGTGTGTGTTAGTTGTGATATTACCAATACCAAGTGATTTTATAGTTCAAAGTGTTTCCTCCATATGTGTCTTTGCAATGTCTGTTAATACCGTTGTGTTAAAATTACCTACACCAATTTATGATGAATTTCGAATGGCCTTAACTGAAAAATGTTGTTTTGCAGAGTTGTTACAAAATTTATGTGCTGTGTATTGAGTGGTTTGAGCTATGAAGAAACTGGGAACGAAGTGAAAGGAAAACCATGCGGGAAGTTAGAAAAATGAATGGTAATAGCTCCTGCGTTTGCAGAAGCATGATATTGCCGAGAATTTAGCAAAATTGACGATGAAAATATAATCTTTGCGGAGAAGGTAGTTTATTAATAAAATTACGTTTGCGTAAAGACCTACTTTATTATGTTTGAAAAGAATAGAATATAAACAACTGCTCTGTTGGCAGTCGCATTATACACCAAGAAAATGGCGTCTTCTGGAACGGAAATCGTGGATTAGACATGGAGTGGTACTTTCAAATTTGTTATTATATTCCTTAACAATTCAATGGACTCAAACGTGCGCGGAGACTTTCCTGCGAATTTTATAATTTAGTACTATACGAATACAATTGTTAATAATATTGTAATTATATTATATTTATATTGTAGAATTTTAATAATAAAAACCTTTAGAACACATCCGTAGTATTATTTAACGCTGTCATTTTAGAATTGTTTTCAGTTTCAGCGACTTCCTCGTTGTTAATTCGAACAATGTATAAAATAAATGTATCGGAAAAGTTTGTAAAGCAATAAAAGATAACGGTATCTTCAAATTTCCCGATTGTTTGAAATATATCTTTTACAATCAATACGAAAAGTAACCGATACAATTAAGCGATTTTAATTTGGTCATATCATGGACACGTGTGAATGCATAATAATTATCAACTATTATTTTATTTCACATACGATTTGTAGGAAATCTATGCAGATGCACCGGGTATCGTCCTATCATAGAAGCGTTCAAAACATTCACCGAAGAATGGGAACAGATGCAATTACTGTCAAATCATCAAGAAAAATCATTACCGAACGGAGTCTGTCCAATGGGCGAGAATTGTTGCAAAAAAATCCCAATCGCGGAGCCGGCCGAAGTTTTCAATTCAAAAGAATTCCGACCATACGATCCGTCTCAAGAAATTATATTTCCGCCCAGACTGCTCGTAAGAAATCATAAATAAATATTTGCTTCATCGATTGAACAGTGCAACTCACAAAGTTAACGTAAGTACCATTTTAAATGAAACCTTAATCGGCGTAATGGATTTTCAGACCGATCCTTACTTACTCACCGAATACTTAGTTATTTCTGGGAAAAATGTTACTTGGTTCAGACCGCGAAATATTACCGAGTTACTTTTTTTGAAGAACAATTATCCTAATGCAAAGATTGTCGTAGGAAATACCGAGATAGGTATGTTATAATCAGTGCTGGAATCTTCATGATTTTTACTAGATCAAATATAATTGTACTTTCATTCGATTTTATAATGCTAAATCGTACCAATAAGTGAATGAAATTACTTTGCATGTTTCTTTGCACGTATATAAGCGAGGTTTTGTCATTTTTCTCGAGGTGTTGAGGTGAAATTTAAACATTTGTCCTATCCGTGGCTTATACATCCGATTTTGGTCGAGGATATGTGTACCGTTCAAGACAACGGAGAACTGTTGCATCTGGGTGCCAGCAATACGCTCGTTGATATGGAAAAGGTATTAAAACAACGAATTGACGAAAGACCTGGTAAACAATTTAACTTTAGTGACATTTACGAGATAATCTCCGAATTCCTTAAGTTAATGCTCTCGATTGATCTCTGACGCAGAACACGAGACACGAATTTTTAGCGAAATAGTTAGCATGCTCCATTGGTTTGCTGGCAAGCAAATCAGAAACGTAGCTGTAAGTTTTCCATATTTTCATGAATAACTTTCCAATATTGGAGCGACTCGCAATTTCGTATAATTATAACTGTTCTGCATATTTCCGTAATAGGCTGTTGGGGGAAACATAATGACAGGAAGCCCTATATCAGATTTAAATCCAATTTTCATGGCAGCAGGCGTGCAATTATGTCTTTCCAGCTACGGGAACGGAAATAGAGTTGTCCCAATGGATCATACTTTTTTTAAAGGCTACCGGCAGAATATAGTCTTACCAGACGAAGTTTTGATTGCGATTCGTATACCCTTCACCAAAGAAGTAAATCACGAATATACACGTCTATACATTTTCCATTGTTCTAAATACTTACTACTCTTTAACCTTTAACTACTCGCGCCCTGAATTTTCACCTAACTACCCACGCGGTGTATTCTATACACTACATGTGTGACTGAGTACATATAATTATTCTATTGGGACGAGACAATACATCGTCTTGATGAATTATGCTATTTATTAGGAATATAACCATAAATGAATATAATAATTGATAATAGGCAAAGAGAAACTGATGAAATTGATTTTACATTATTATTCGCGTCATTCGCATCAGTTAAAGGTTAAAGAAAATTTAGTACAGTTCGAATGTATCGTCTTATCTTTCTTCCATTTTCCAGAATCAGTATTTTGTGGCTTACAAGCAAGCTAGAAGACGAGACGATGATATCGCTATTGTGAATATGGCGCTAAATGTATTTTTCGAACCGGGAACTAACATTGTACAGAAAGCGAGTTTGGCGTTTGGCGGAATGGCTCCGACAACAGTCTTGGCGAGGAAAACTTGCGAAACTATGATTGGAAGGTATTTCATTTCATTTTTATATCGGTTATGCATGAAATTTCCCTTTTTGAGGATACCATTTCACTGGGAAACAATGAATTCTTTTAGACATTGGGATGAAAGTCTTCTCAACGATGTTCATTCTTCGCTGTTAGATGAATTGCCGCTTCCGGATAACGTTCCAGGTGGTATGGTCAAGTATCGCAAATCTTTAACTCTGAGGTATGTAATTCTCGTACTTGTTCGTAGTTTCTTTTGCCTTTGATTAATTCGCTTTGTACGAGTAAATTATACAATTAACGAAACAGTAATCTATCAATTACGATTCGAATTACCAATCAAATTTTCCTTCAATTTCACAGTTTGGTCTTTAAAGGATTTTTACGTATACACGAAAAGCTTCAGTCAACATTGGACATTCGTCCATCGTGGCCGGCGACGTTCGCAAGCGGCGCGGAAGGTTTTCAAGATAAGGAACCGAGAAGCTCGCAATATTATCAAATGGTACGCATCATTTTCTCGTCCAGTTTATAGTCATGTAGTGTCATGCATTTTACACTGTTTGAATATTGTTTCTTGATGTATCAGGTTTCAAAGGATCAAGAAGCAAATGATTTAATTGGAAGGCCCGTTGTACACGCGAGCGCTTTGAAGCAAGCGACTGGAGAAGCGATTTATTGCGACGACATAAAGAAATTGCCAGAAGAACTCTATTTGTCACTGGTTTTGTCGACTAGAGCTCACGCGAAAATTTTGAAAATCGACGCGAGTAAGGCGATGTTTGAGGAAGGTGTTGTAGCCTTTTATAGCGCGCGATGCATACCTGAGAAGCAACGTTACTTCGGGCCTGTGTTCCACGATGAAGAAGTCTTCGTGTCGGAAACGGTGAGGCTTGTTCGCGGTGAAATACGATAGAAAACAATATTTTTTTACTTGGAATAATTTAACACGTTGAATGCCATGGGGGTTACCTGTGAGCCCCAACCAAACCGAATTACTATAGTTCACTCAATTAAACGATGATTATCTAGAAACATTTCTATATTACAAATAATGATGTATAATGAGGTGATATTCAGCTTGACGAATATGCAGTAATAATAATGCAATTCGATAAAATGATTTAATATTGAATTCTTTCCGTTCTGTGTATTTTGCTCCATGAAGTCGTGCGGCATTCAACGTGTTGAGCATCCATTCTGGATAAACGAAGGATTAAGGTTGATCGAATTGAACGAATGTTCAAATATTCTTTGTAATATTATAAAGTGTTAAAGTAAAAATTGATGAATGTATATTGCTAAGGTCACTAGTCAAGGTCAACCGATCGGAGCAATAGTCGCAGTCAGTCAGTCTATCGCACAAAAAGCGGCTAGAATGGTTACAGTTGAATACGAAGATATTGAGCCAGCAATCTTCACAATAGAGGTAGAATATGAAAATATAATTTTAGAAATGATATTAAAGTCACACGGTCTTCATAAGTTTAACGTTATTTAAATAGGATGCTATTAAGTATGGTTCTTTCTTCACTGAAATTCCAAAACGTATAAAGAAGGGAGATCCAGAAAAAGCCTTCTCGGAATCAGACCGCATTATAGAAGGTGAAATTCGAATGGGAGGGCAAGAGCATTTTTACCTTGAAACGCAAGCTGTTTTGGCAGTTCCGAAGGAGGACGAGTTGGAGATATTCTGTTCCACGCAACATCCCACGGAAATACAGAAACTCGTTGCACATTGTTTGAATGTTCACGCTAATAGAGTTGTGGTAAGAGTGAAAAGATTAGGCGGCGGATTTGGTGGAAAGGAATCTCGCACTGCAGTTGTCGCTCTACCCGTTGCATTTGCTGCTCATAGGTATCGTCACACCTTAAAAATTGTATGTAGAAATAAATAGTTACTGTGTTGGTTGTTAAGGATAATTGTAAATATGAATTCATTAAAAATAGTGGATATTTTAATACATTATTGTATTGGTTACAGATTAGGGAGACCAGTACGTTGTATGTTAGACAGAGATGAAGATATGATGATAACTGGTACAAGGCATCCATTTTTATTTAAGTATAAAGTTGGATACAATATGAACGGCTCTATTAAAGTTCTGCAAGTGTATATTTATAATAATGCTGGTTATTCGAAAGATCTTTCTCTTGCGGTGAGATATTTTTGAGTTTTTTGCAACTGTACAAAGAGAAAAGAGAAAATTTGGTATTACATTGTTGAATAAAACTGTGAAATTATTTCTTCTGCAGGTTGTAGAACGTGCCATGTTCCACTGTGAAAATGCTTATAACATACCGGTATGTGATGTTTATGGTATTGTGTGTAAAACTAATTTACCATCTAATACTGCGTTCCGTGGTTTCGGAGGTCCGCAAGGAATGTTTGTCATTGAGACTATTATTAGACATATCGCAGAAGATTTATCCCTAGATCCTGTTAAGGTACAGTAATAAATCACGTTGTAGTATATGAAATAAATGCAAATAATTTGTATAATTAAATTCTAACAGATTGCGGAATTAAATTTGTATAAAGAAGGAGACACGACCCATTACAATCAAAAACTTATTAACTGCACAATGAAACGTTGTTGGGAAGAATGCCTTTTATCCTCTAAATACACTGAAAGGCTTGAAAAAGTTCGACAATATAATGAGTAGGTTTAAGTGTTTTTCTCTTCTTCTGTATCACTTCAATTTTATTTCTTGATTTCCTGTAGAACTTGATTCATTTATTATATTTTTTTGTATATACTTTATTGTGTGATTCATATTGCTGAAAAAGAATTATTTTAATAGACGTAATAGGTATAAGAAAAGGGGATTGGCGGTAGTTCCAACCAAGTTTGGTATTTCCTTCACAGTACTTTTTCTAAATCAATCAGGGGCGCTTGTACACGTTTATACAGATGGTTCCGTTTTGATTAGTCACGGCGGTGTCGAAATGGGACAAGGTTTACATACAAAAATGATACAAGTAATATTTGTTTATTTTTAATTACTTTATTGTAATTCAGTTTCATTTGATTGATTTAATTTTTTTTATTGATATAACTATAATTTTGCGTGACACATTACTTTTTCTGTTTAAATATTCCCTTACATTTAGGTAGCAAGTAGAGTATTGAAGATAAATCCAGAGAAAATACATATAATGGAGACAGCTACAGACAAAGTGCCAAACACATCTCCTACTGCAGCTAGTGCTGGTTCAGACTTGAATGGCATGGCTGTTTTAGTGAGTAAACATAATTTTACATAATACATTGTAATTGGAACTGAATATTGAATAAATATACCATCCTGTATTACATAGAATGCATGTGAAGAAATTACAAAACGATTAAAGCCAATAATAGATAAAAACCCAAATGGCACATGGGAGCAGTGGGTAACTGCAGCTTACTTAGAAAGAATCAGTCTTTCTTCCACTGGTTTCTATAAAACACCTGACATTGGATACTCATTTGAGACTAATTCCGGAAATCCGTTTAATTATTTTACATATGGTGCCGCATGTTCAGAAGTAGAAATTGATTGTCTGACTGGTGATCATCAAGTAAGAAAATCATATATGTATATATTCCAAAGCATCTTCTATGATATGTGCATTATGGTTTTAAGTTTCAGTGATATTTTTATATTAATAATTCACGTGTAGGTATTACAAACCGATATTGTCATGGATTTAGGTGCTAGTATTAATCCTGCAATTGACATAGGACAAATAGAAGGAGGTTTTGTGCAAGGATATGGACTTTTTACTCTTGAAGAAATGGTATATTTGAGAAATGGGGCCCTTTTCAGTAGAGGGCCAGGTGCCTACAAATTACCTGGTTTCACTGACATTCCTGAAGTATTTAATGTGTCTTTATTGAAAGGTGCTGCAAATCCCAGAGCTGTTTATTCGTCTAAGGTAATCAGTGTTAATTAATATGTAACCGAAGCATATTTACAATAGATAAATAAGTGTGTTATTACAATTATAGAGTTTACAACAATCTATTGTAATTTAGTGCATCAAATAGCTAGAAAATATTTACATATAGTAAAATTAAAACTATGTCTAGGCTGTTGGAGAACCACCATTATTCTTAGCATCCTCAGTTTTCTTTGCTATTAGAGAAGCCATTAAGTCTGCACGTGCAGAATTTCAAGACGCTGGTTATTTCCGATTTGATTCACCAGCAACTGCAGCGCGCATTCGGTTGGCATGCATTGATGAAATAACGGACCAGGTGAACCGAATGATTACATGCTTTCACTTTATTTCATTATTATTTGATATTTTCTCATATACAGTTCTACACATTATCATTATTATGAAACAGTCATATGGATACGAACATAAAAATTCTACTTCAAAAAAATATTTTTTATTCAATAATAGATGCATCATTGTTTAATTAACTACCAAAGAATTGAAGTAAAAAATATAGAGGAGTCAGTTAAATGCGTAAAGTGTCTATAATTACACAGGCTGATTTAATGCTAATTTATGTTACAGATTTCAGATCCAGATCTGAAGACTCAGTGGAATATTGTTCCATAAAAGGTATCTTATTCAACCGAAAAATAAAAACGTTTACCGTCTTTTTTACTGTGAAATATTAATACATTGTAAATATATAAAAATTGTTATATTAGAACATTTATATAAAAAGAAACGTATTGATTTTGTTTACTTATTATAAATACACATGTTGAGTTTGCACCATAAAATAAAAAAACATTAAAAAATTAAAAGAAAACTTTTTCATACAGTTACGGTACATGTCCAGTCGAGTGTTTTAGAACAAATTAATTTGTTCCAAAGCTGTGTTCATTATAGCGTTCGTTCGTTATAGGATACATCACTGTATAACATAATATTCGAATGATATACGTATAGCAAAACTGAATTGATAAATTATGTACAGTAGGCCATTAGAAATATTAAATAAGCACATAATAAAGTATGGTGTACACTACATTATATATTTACAGTGTACCTTTTCTCTCCCTCTTTCTTTTTTTCCCTGTCTCACCTTCTTTCATTTTCGTACATGTAAATATCAAACATTGACGTCTTACAATTAACTGAATCATCTACAATGAAGCAATGGAAAAATGTAGTACCTATACTTTACAGTATCATCTATAATTTTAAGGCACAAATAATTAATAAAAATGCTTTTCTGTCAAAGTAGTAATTCGTGGATAACTGAAAGCACAGATACTAAATCAGCAGATACGCTGACATATTTTAATTTTTTTTTCTTGTACTGTTTACCGAGTCAGCGTTCTTTTGCATCTAGAAATCATAATGATTGACTACCGAACTTAAAGGTGTCCGGAATATTAAATAACTCTTTAATAAAGACATTATTAACTCTTGTTTCTCGGTGAGCTCCATTTAAGATTATGTAAATTATTGATTTTGCATCGTGTCTATCTTAATTATTAATATCATCATCAACGTAAACAACGAGATAGTCTTTTATCGTAACTTATTTGGTCCTATTTCAGGCTAAATAATAGCAACTCACAATTTAGAAGCTTTTTACGAAATGTAAATACTGAAAAAGTAGGACGTAATATTATGCACTAATGAATAATTGATTTTATTCTTCAATTTCTATACATTACGATATTTTTATTGAATATTTGATGCCATGATTGGATTTTATCGAATATTAAAATACCGATACGGTTAAATACGATGAAATACAAATGATTTAAGATGATTTTGATCAAATTAATTCTGAAGCAAATTATTGCTGAAATTAAATATGCAGTAGATTATTCTAAAAATAGTTTGAAAAATAAAAGATTTCGAAATTCCAGGTTTACGTAGAAATAAACTGTGTAGTGTACGATACTGCAGCAAGTGTAGCGTTAATAGAAGCGCATTCTGGTGATTTCAATGCGCGGTCGGAGAGTACATTTCTACCGACAGGCTCGAACAGTGAAAACCCCAACGCAACATACCAAATAAAACTTACTAAACGAAATAAATCATCTTCATCAGTTTTCCGCATTAAAAAGATACGATTACCATTGAACAAAATTGAAGTGACCTGAAATATGTCATTTTCCCATGCGAAATGGCAAGTTAGTATTCACTGAATTTTCTTATTCTAATTAATCACCGGAATATTTTTTCGACACTTCTGCAAACTTAAATACAAGCTCCCAAACTGTGATTAAAATAAAAACCCCGATTGAAATTTGTTTCATTATTACATTAGATATATAATCTTCATCACTTTCTATAAAAGAATACATACTCCCTATAAATGTTGAAGTTTCGCTGGTCATTAATTTATTAATTAATATTTACGTGCAGGTTACAAATTAAACAGGTTCCAAAATCTGCTATCAAAATTCCAAGTCGTTCTCGTTTTAGACTCAGTCGAATATCTCGACAGTGGCCGTAGGAAGTCCTTAACCGTGCACCTGTTCCAGGGTAAAATCTCCACGGATAAACCGCAGTTGATTTCTCCATATTTGTCACGCGAAGAACAAGAGTACCATTCTGCTGAACGTTGATAACGTTCCGAATAAAGGAGATACAGAAAGCTGCAGGTGGTTCGTCTTCGACACAGTTAATTCCGTGCGCAGGAACACAACGTAAAATAAACAAATTGCGAAGCAGGAACAGAAATTCACGATTCAATTAAGTTAAGGCTCATAATCAAAAATCCATGCATCATTTAAACCGTGAGTAAACAAAGTAACTTTCCTGTAAACATAAAACAACATCTAAGACTCGAAGTACCTACAGTACTCACCGAGAACATCAAAAACTAAACTCCCACGACAGAATCCCATAGAAAAACGTTGCTACAAAATACCCTAACAATCGCTATTACCGAAACCAAACCTGCTCACCGTTCAATTTCGATTAACCTCTTGGCTACGACAGAATTTCGGGTCAACGCGCATTTCTAAGAAAGTCTATTGACACCATTGAAACCCTCAACTGAACTAAATGAAACCAATCTAAAATAATCATATTTATACAATACATAACTAACGGAAGATGTAATTGTTGAATTAGAATTTGCTTATATTTGATCTAACCGAGCTTCTCCGCAATAATAGTTAACACTATTTCTATCGAAGGTGTCAAAATGCACCCTTCGAAGTTTCAACTTAAAATGATTTTCTCAGTTTAATAATTTCTCAATTGAATTTTAGACATTTCCTGTAGTTAACTTTATAATCGTTATTGGAAAAGTCGAAAAGTCAATTCACAATATACTAAACTCGGAAAATAATTGTAACACTTAGCCAACCGAATGGAGACCTCTCACAGTTCCTTTACCAACGCGTTTCCATTTATTTCCTTTAGTTTTTTCTTCCGTTATTCAACAAGACTTAAACTGGAGATGTTTGCAATTCAATAAATACCTTTCTTCCTATTATACAACAATTTCTAATCAAATCTGTTACACGATCTCAATTAAAGTTCATGAAAACGATTATAGCTTCAATTTTCCTTAGGCGAAAAAGTTAACAACATTTCACACCTACAGGCTCCAACAGTGCACCGAAACCAAATTTCTCCTAACAGTAGCCAAGGGGTTAAACAACCACCCCAAATGACCAATAACCACTCATTCACAGGTATCAAGCTCCAAACAAATCTGATCAGAACACCGTCCAACTCCATCATCTTCACTGAAGAAGCAAACAACTAAGAACCAACAAAGCTAAGCCGCTATTCAGCTCTCAGAACATCACCATCAGATCGAAGGGTGGAAAAAATCCCGACGTACTCGCGAACGGGGTGGCTGGCCGGGTGCAGGTCCCGAAATTTCGGGCGGCGGCGTATAAACAAAACGGGCCGATTACAAATCCAGATAAAAATTTATCTCGGATGCCGCCCAATTCGGTTGACGGTGAAACCGCGTGGTGGGGACGATGATGTTAGGGGAGTTCGGTGGCCGTGGTCGATACCACAGATCCATTCGCGTTCAGTCGGTGCGTGCTGGCGGCTCGGCTCGGTCGTTCGTAGTTTCGCTTCGCCTTTCGTCCGCGATCCGTGCGGCTCCGCGTTTCCTCTCGTTTTTCGTAGCGTTCCGCGTCGTTCGCGCCGCGTGCCGCGTCCCGTTTCGGTTGCCCGTGGTCGAAGGGACGCGCGATCGCCGCCGGTCAACGGAGGACGAGCCGGTGGAACGATTAGAACACCCTGGCCCTGGGACCTGAAGGATTCGACATCCGAGAGGTAGGTTCACGCGGCTGCCGCTCTTGCCACGCTAACCGGGAAACACGTGGACCGCGCGAGTTCTTCGGGATCGCCGTGACAGTGGCTTCCTCCGAGTGTTTCCTGAGCGAATTGTCCGGTGAGCCAGACTGTGCTCGATTTTTGAAATGTTCCTCTAGGCGAGGGAACGTTCTTGTCCCGAGCGAGAGTGAAACGCTCGAGTGAGCTTGCTCGCGAATGCTGCGGATCTTCCAGTGTTAGACGTTTAGTTTCCCGGGTTTTCTGAATGAACACCTTGATGGTACTGACGGTTATTCGTTCATTAGTTTCTTTTAATGTAGCGGTGTGTTGTAACGGTGGGATATTTTGGGTTTTGTTGAGGAGTTGTATGGATGTTAGTGTAAGGGTAGAATCAACCCTTGATAATTCGTAGAGGTACTTTTCTCTGTGAATAGTTCGAAATGTTATACGAATTTTGAGAGTATTAATTGACTGTTTGTGGAATTAAAATTTTTATGTTGTTATAATTGAATGGAGTATTATGTGTTTTTTTTGCATGTTTTAAAGGAAACCTGGGTTTCTTGGGTTACTTTTCTCTGTGAACAGTTTGAAATGTCATACAAATTTTGGAATTGACTATTCATGGTATTAGAATCTTAATTTTTTTATAATTGTATTGACTATTGTATGTTTTTTGTATATGTTTTAAAGGAAATTTGGGTTTCTTTTCTCTGTGAACAGTTTGAAACGTCATACAAATTTTGGAACATTAATTGACTACTCGTGGAATTAGAATTTTTATCTTGTTATAACTGAATAAACTGTGGGTTGTTTTTTACATATGCTTTATAGGAAACTTGGGTTTCATTGAAAAGAAGTGTTTGAATGTTTAGAGTGAAGGTTGCAAGCTTTTTAGCGACGAAGATCCTTGTCGAGGTCTAGCAATTGAAGGAAGATTGTTCGGCTAATATTCGATGCGTCTGTTTCGTGCTCGTCGAATGGTTCTTGTCAACGATCTAAGAACGGCTGTTCGGCTCCCGCGCGAAAAGAAGGTTAGACACGAGTGCTTCGTTATCGCACAGTGACCTTATGTAATATATATACATATTTTTCCTTTATTTTTAGCCGGGGACTAGGCGCAGGCAATCATAAAAGTTCCTTCTACCATTGACATTGACAATCCCCCCCCGCTATATCTCGATAACAATCTCGCGCTGTCGTATTTCGCGTTGTTTCGCGTTCACTTCCCAGCACACGGTTGGACCATCTATTAAAAGCGATCAACTGTCACGAAACAATTTATCATTTACCCGCTCGATCTACATTATTTCGATTTTGCAATGAAATTTCATAGCGTTCCGTGCTCCAGTTCGCGTAACCGTAGAAATGTTCCATTTTTATTTTTTCTCGTCTTCGAGTGTCCGTGTAGAAAACATAAATAGAACATTCGATATTAATATCCACTCTTATGATTTACATGATAAGATTACTTGTTTCTTACATCTGCGACGGGAAGAACTTTAGATAGACGTTGATTCTTAGCTCATCGATTTTTTTTATAGAGCCGTCCCGCGACGCCTAATTAGCAAGAAAGTAAATTTAAACTTAGAAGCCCGATAAAAATTATCTTCGAAGATAGTTATTTTAAAAGAAAAAAAGGGAACGCTGGAAGAATCAGGTTGTACGTTACGATTAGCGTCTGGATGGCCGTAAGTTGTACCCACGCTGCTTAACACTAGATTCACAGGCGTTTATTGTACAGCTTATCCTATTGTTGCTAGGACAATCGATGTTCGTTTATTTAGATCTTGGAAATTAGGTGTTTACAAATAGGCAATTCGAATATATATTCGTATAATTGCTTCAATCAAAAACGACGTAAATGTTGCCGAATAATGTTTGTAACATTGAGTATGTTTACAAAATTATAAAGTCATATGTATATTTACAAATCATGTATATATTTATAAGTCATATATCTGTTTACAAAATTGTAAAGTCATATATATATTTCGATCATTACTGAATTGCAACGAATGTCACTTATATATCTTATCGGAAAATGTTGAACATTTCTAGCGAAAAACTTCGGTGTGCAATAGGTTAGGTCACTATTAAGTCCCCGGTGACACGAACCGATTAATATTCGTCAGTCGGTCCGTCCCGCGGTACAAACATAAGAAAGATATCCAAGGTGGTCGAGTTAACTTCGTTTCGGATTCCCGCTATTTTTGTTCTGGTATTTCTACGTTTTCTCCTTTTTTCCAGTACACTTTAAAAATTCGTATTCTCGTTACAAGTTGCTCGCCATCGTCGACGAAAGAAAGGTCAACGATGATACGAAACGCGAAAAGCAGATAACCGTTTATCGCCCATTGACTACGAGTTTAACGTTACACGATATTCGACCGGTCTCTGCTCTCATCTGCGAGGGAATGCTCTCGTGGCGCCGGGAAAAGCAAATTCGCTACGAAAAACATACAATTTCTCAATTCGCCCTTTCCACTAACTGAAACCGATTGATAACTCGTGTTTCCACGTTAAAGGTCATATAGGTCGCGAATAATATAAAATTCCATTAACCCTAATCGGACCACGATGTGACTTTGAGTGACATTTGAACTTTTTACTTAAATTTTTTTATTATCTGATATTGCATTTCCAAAAGTTTTTTTGGGCTTTTGAAATTTGGGCCCTATAAACAAAAACAATAACATTTTAATCATTCCTTTTATTCGCACAAGTGATTGAGAGTCACATCGTGGAATGATTCGTTATAAAAGCACGTGGTACGATTAGGGTTAACGCTAGAACTACCAGATGAGTCAAAATGATGGAAATTTCAACTTATTGGAAAAGTCGAGAAGTCAATTTACAATATATTAAACTCGAAAAATAATTTTAACACTTAGCCAACCGAATGGGGAGATCTCCCACTCTTCACTTGGCGACGTATTGCCTTTTATTCTGTTTATCTTCTCTTTTGTTGTTTAGTAAATCTTGAAGTGGGATTATTTGTAATTCATCAAATGCGGTTCTTGTTTTTACAGAACAAAGTTCTTAACTAAATTAATTGAATGAGTTTAATTAAAGATAATGGAAGAGGTTGCAGTTATAATTCTTTTCAGTTAGTTTTATAAAGAAATTTAGAAAAGTCAGTTTAAGTGCTTGTTAGTTAGTGTTAAACTTCATGGAAGTCCACTTTCCGTTGCGTTCATACGAAATCTACAATATGTTATTCAATTACAATTAATATTGAACACTTACCTCGATATTTGCAACGTTTCCTGCCATTTTTCAAGTCGAGGGTACCAAGAGCACAAAGATAGATGCGAATTTCACCGTTTCGTGATGACGGTTCACTGGTAATCCTTCAATTGTGATTCACTCGTGATCCTTGGTGATTAATTGAAATGTTTTTTTTTCTATTCTGTCCATCGAGTAACGTTTCAACGGTCCGGTTACCAATTATAGGAACAGTTTGTTAATTCAGGGAAGTCGTAAAGTTCATCGTTGATGTTACCAATGGCCAAGGTTTATCGCGAGGTCTTTTTCGATCGTGCGACTGGAAGAGGCCGGCGATCGATCAGAATATCGTTTGCCCGCTATTTATAGCTTTCCGTTTGTAAATTATAATCTTGAATTAATTTCGGACGGGCGTGCTAGAACGCAGCCGTCGGCGAGAGCCGCAGAATCGGCCGGCGATTTCGAAGTTCCGCGTGCCGTTCGGGTTTCGTAAAAATTCGGGATTCTCTTGCGCGCGGCGACAAATCCGACAGCTCCTTTTCTCGCCACGGTAAGTTATTCGCATTCTTACCCATTAACGCCGAAGGCCGTAAATAAAGGTTAAACGGGGCTCTCGAAATCCGATCCCCGCGTTCGATTAAGAGCGAATGATAAAAGGAATAGCGAGGAGAGATTTCGAGGGAAAAGGGGAATCCGTTGAATACGCCGGAACCTCGGTTAGCTGAGTTAATTAACTAACGGTTGAGGTAAGTGGAAACTGGAGGAGAAATCGGAATATGTTTGTAAAATTTGATCGTGTATGTTTCATGTTACTATGTAAAACTTCGAATTGAGTTCTAATAGAACTTTGGATCATCTAGGGAGTCGATCTGTAAATCCTCCGTTGTTAAATTAGTTATTGTTAAGCATTAGGGAAAGATTGTGCAAATATTTTCTAGAAATATTTCATTAAACGCATACTTGAATGTTTGAGGTATTGATATTATATTTGTTTATTGAATATATGTGCTTTTCACTTAGGTGAATAATTTTTTAATACAGTATGCAAACTTTTTTTTATTTGATCTGGAAAAATGAGATTCGTCAGATTTTTGTTAAGCGATTAAAAGAACGTATCAGGCTAGTGAACTGATAATCCAGTTTTAGATGAAATAATTTTGATAGCATAATTTCGTCAAATTTTAAAGTCCTTTTACTTCGTTACCGTCCAAGTTGGAGAGCCGACATCGACACACCGGCCATCGAATGCACTGTCGCACGATTCGGAATTTTTTTGCTAACTTGCCATCGATTGCCATCGGACAGCCTCGCATCTCGACTTTCGACATTACGTGCGGCTAGGAGCCGAGGCCTTCGTAAGCAAGGAAGACCAAGCTGGCGCGTTGATTTTGCATTCCGAAGCACTGCAAAGTAACGTGACACTCGTCACCAATCTTAGATCCGAACGTGTCCGTTTTGAATTCGTTAATATCACCTGACGGCCCGTTTTTTTGCGATCATTACAGTTTTCTCGGTCGAAGAAGCAAAAATCGTTTCGCGACGATCGCACGCAGCGTGTCCTGTTCGAGTTGAACAAATAATCGAATGGGAATAAATCGACATATGGGGCACCGCAAGGATAAACGCGACATTAGAACTTCATTTGGAATGATCCATACGTGGAAGCGTCAAGGACGATTCAAGGACGATCATATTTTCTTCTATGGAATCTCTAATGCGTTGATATCTGAAACTGATGTCATTCTACGATTGTTAAATTTGTCGAGCTTATTAAAACCCAATGCAAACTTCATAGATTCGTGTCAGATAATTAGATAACTTCCTTAATTATTCTCGTTTTAAGCTCTTGCAACAAAATGAAAATTTCGTATTAACAGACAGGAAATGAAATATTATTTATAAACTATTTACAAGAAAGATAATTATTCTAAAATTATTTTAAACTCTCCCGAGCTTATGTAATCAGTTAAATTCGAGAATACTATTGAATACTGAGAGTATCGTTGATTTCTGTGCACGGGAAGGGAAGTAGAAACGGATCGTCTCTTGTCAGACACGTCTTTCAATTAAAGACTTCGTCTGCTTTCAATGCTTCGTGGCTATATTTTAATATAGTAATCTAGATAAATATGTTACGTATAGTGTACAATACGATATACGATATATATGTATAAACATACAAATATGAAATATATAATGGTTAATATTTATATAAAAAAATGCTCGAAACGAATTCGTTTGATCGAGTACTGCCTGCATCTTGTTCAGCATGCAAGCGTTACAACGCGCATTAACTTTTCCGTGTCGCTTATTAAGATTTTTATCGTAAATGAAGGAAGAATTAACAAGCGTTCCGGTTGTATCGCGTTGTACACTACAAATAGCCCGCGCACATGACAAATGTGTTAACTAACTGCATTTAAATCTCCTTTACACTCATCGGTTGCAGCCCGATTGTATATCAACAGTTAATGATGAATAATTTATGCTCATCATAAAACACGATGTTTAACGTAATGGAACAAGAGGAAAATGTAAATCTGGAAAGAATGCACGGAGATGATAGAATACCTATTTAGTCGTTTAATTAAGAGATCAACATCACAGGTACCGAAGACCGATTGCTGCATAAATCATATTGAACAAAGTGTACGATAAAATGCTGTTAAATAAAATTTCATTCGTGCTGCTCGATTCTTCAATATCGGCAGGCTATTTTAAGGATTAACAACTAAAGTTATTTCATATTCGATATGTCATTCTCATGCAGCATTCCAAACAACGCAACAGCAATTCAATTTTATGCGACTCTTTTGAGAAATATTTTAAATTGTTAATTTCACAGTTCTAATATGTGCAATTGAATATCATGTAACCACTAAATAACAACCATAAATTATAAATAATCTTTTTCGTGAATTGAAAACATCTTCTGAATAAAAATTTCGTAGAATCTCTATTCAACCCCAGTGGACATAACAATGTAATTATAAAAATGTCAATCGAAGAAATAATTTCTACTATTAATTAACTTGGAATACCTAGTTTAAATGATATTTCATATTTCTTGAGTAAAAGAAGTTTCCATGAAATATTGTTTCACTAATGAAGTAGATAGTGTTATAATAATATTATGTAATAATACGAATTATAATAGTATTGCACAATAATACTAATTAAAATAATATTACACAATAATATTAACACTAGATTTACGGACATTTACTGCACAGTTTATTCTATTGTTCCCAAAAAGATCGATGTCCGTCCGTTTAGATCTAAGAAATCAAATGTTTAAAAATATATCATTAAGAACCATAATCACGTAATTGAATGAATCAAAATCGACCCAAACATTTACCAAACAATGTTTATAAAATTCAGTACGAGTCAAATTGATTCATTCCGGAAATCTAGTGTTAATAGTATTAGCACGTTAAGCACCAGGAAAACCTCAACCGTTTCCCCATGCAGTCATTCCTCTAAAGCAAAGAAAAGCAGGAACAATTATTCACTATTCACCGCTACAATCCTCGCATTACACTATTATCAACTTAGCTATGTTAAACATTTCAAATAATTTAGAAACGCCGATCATTCGTGACTGTCTGGGAGTTAAGTCCTATATTGCTTAACGTGTCAGCAATACCATTACAACTACCAATCAATAATAACACACTATCAACGACATAGTATCATTAACATTTAACCACTTGCGCTGGAAAGACTTGTTACGCACGTCGTGATGTTTTTGTCCGAAAATTACCAACGACATATTGTACACGTCGATAGTCTTATTGGATTACATATTCCAGATTGTTCTGAAATCTACCATTTCGTACAAAATTATTGGTAAACGACATTTGTGTACATATCTGTATGTAGTATGCGAAGACAAAATTCTTCGCGCGAGATCCTGTCGAGTTTTTCAATTTATTGCCAGCGAAGTGGTTAACTAACCCAAGAACATTTCGCAAAATCTTTTCCCTACAAGACAGAAACACGAGTTACACCATTATTATTCTAAACCACTGAATCATCTGTTACAATACAACAGAATCTTCCTGAACAAAATACCAGTGAAGATCTTCCACAGAAGATTCCGCGGATGCCGATTGTCTGTGATTAACGAACCCCCACGGGGCGGCGTGTCAGCACGTTAGCGACAGACAGAAATTCGCAGACAAAGATTGATCGATCGATGGATCAGACTAGGAAAGGTACGCGACAAGAATAGTTTGACCCAGACCTTAAGTGACTCCGAGGTCAGCAGCCGACGTCGAGCGCCGCTTTTATATTTCACTCGGCAACGTCGACGTTAGCCGCAGACTTACACCGCGCGCCGGGCTATAACGTTCCCTCGCTGGCGTTCATTACCACCGCGCCTCGTAGTATCAGGCCCCGCGGTACACCCAACGGGGAATAGTAGCCACTATGTTGCCCACGGAACCGCAAAACTCCGCGACAGCGTGCTTTTATTCGAGTCGTTACACCCTTCGATTTTCCGGCCTGATGCATAATGTGGACGCCTGTGGACGTAACTCGAAAAATTCGATTTGTTCGTGTAATGAAAATTGAAGGTTAGGAATGTGTTGCTGAGTAGTTTTTGCTGTACGAAATGATTTTCATTTGAAGAATCTTAGTTTTGTGGGAATAAATGTCGTTTCTCTGTTTAGCATTATACCTTGCAACTTTTATCTACTTCAATAGTACTACAGTCGGAGTTTCTATAGAAAAATGTCAAAAAGTCAATTCGACTGCTCGGTAGTTCTAGCGTTAACATTAAAGCTACGAGACAAATTAAAATGTCCCATTCTTGATGTCTTCTTCTTGAAATGATTAAAAAGATAATAGCTGTCCCTCTGAGAAGTTATAACAATCGATGTAGCAAAATTGAAGTCTCAATAGATGCAAACTTAGAATTCTACAAAGAAATTTCAAAAAGTCGAGTTAACTGCTCGCTAGAGCTAGTGTTAGCACATTGAATGCGCACGATTTTATAGTACAAAATACTCGAAATGCAAAAAATATAATATGAAATCATTTGATTGAATTGCATTGTTATTATTGCAGATTCATCTAGCTGAATGTCACCACATTAGCTAGCATTATTTATAATATAGAAATGTTTTCAAATAATCATCATTTCGTCGAGTGAACTATAGTAATTCGATTTGGTTTAGAGTCACCGGTGACCCCATGACATTCAACGTGTTAACTTCCTCTAAGCATCGAACGAGTCAATCTCATATTACACTACTATACTACAAGAATTTCTTGTTCGCTATAAATCTCTGAATTACAGTGAACGATGAATAATTAAAATTTGAATGTCACATGTTCGCAGAATGTCGGTACCGAACAGAACGAAATCGCGTTTATTCGGTTATACTTGTTCCATGGTTAGCGATTTATGGGCGACGAGCGGATCGGTCGATATCCCTGGATAATTCTTTGTTTCGTCCTTTTTCGGTCGGATGATCCTCGACCGGCCGTCGTAAATTAGTGCTCAAGGGCCGCCACGCGCGCCGCCACGCCGCGAATCGCGGCCCAGCGGAAAGTATTCCGCCGGTGGTGCAAGCGTGAAATAATTCCGCCGCTATTTTTACCGGACATCTATTTCTTCGCGGTTCTTCCAGCGTGTCTGCACTGGATCCTGACATTACAAGCCAGCCGAGAAGAATTTTCGTCGATGATGCTGGTGACACGGTTCTCCTTTAACCCTTTGCCCTATAATATCGTGCCCAACGAAGATTTCAGACAGAATTCAACAAATATAGTATAAATACCAATTAATACTCCCAAGTCCGCATTGAATATTATTTTCCTATTATAAACACTAGAACTACTGGTTGAGTCAAACCGACTCAATCTAGAATGTTTTGATCGATACATTGCAAGTATTTCAATATTGAAGGCGTTTTCGCGAAGGATTTTAATGAAATTTGTGCATTTGCGTGAATACGAGAGTAGAAGACTCTTCGAATCTCGAGAAACTTATTGTTCTAGTTTTTATAAGAAATTGGAAGAAGGTTACTCTAATTGCTCAGTAGTTTTAGTGTTAATACGTTGAACGCCACACGATTTTATAGAGCGAAATATACAGAATGGAGAAAATATAATATAATGTTCATTTATTTTCAACACTAGAACCGAGCAATAAGACTGAGCTATTTATAATTTGTTATAAAGATTAGGAATCAATAAGATAGATCAACAATAGATACAGAAAAATTATACATTTTAATAAATACATCGAATTTTCTTTCTCTACTAAATTATTAACGACAAAGTTGTTTTATCGAGCACTGTTGTCGAAGAAATCATTGAATGAGGGATGAACCGTGACTGGTGAAATGATTTAGATCATCGAAGATCTTGGTTACTATGATTACTACCTCGAAATATGTACAATCGAATTTTACAAATATCCTTCGAAAAATTTCTACTCAAGTCTCCATTGATAACTGTTAGCTGCCAAACTAAATCGGATAATCGAGATTCTACTGTACAAAGTATTACTGTTACAGATTGAAAATGTATAATACAGGTATTCATAAGTAGACAGGCGAACCTCAGCAACGTTGTTAGCTGGAGATACGATATTCCTTTAGAGTATAACAGTTTAATGCACGCAGACTTATTAATGGGCTCTTTGATGCTAATTATTGAAACAGGGGCTGATCAGTTCTCATTGAAAAAGTATGAGGAATTATTTTCCATCGCATCTCTTCAAGATTTTCGAAGTCTGACAGATTCTTCGTTCATGACTTTTTAGATTGTAATATCGACTACTAATTAGTAATAATAAAGTAACTAATCATAATTGATTATTTTGTATCAGGAATATAGTTCCGTATCACTACATTCAAAATAACTGATTTTCATTAAGTATTTATAAATCAAATTCCCCGAATAAACGATTTAATTATTAACCCCTTGACCTACAATATCATGTCGGATTCATGATAGAGATTTTAAACTGAATTGGCAAATCTAAGTGTTATTTATATTTTTTTTGAATATAAGTTAAATATTAGTTTTCTATTATCAGTCCTTAACCTTTGGAGTAAACATAAACATAGAATAAGCATCAAAATTCTTTCTTTTCTTAATACATTATTAATGATAAAGTAGCTGTATCGATCATAGTTTAGAAATAAATCATAGGACAAGGGATTAATTCCTTCATTATATTTACTGTTATCGAGAATAATGTTGAATTCAAGTTCAAGAACTGAATGAGCATTCCGTTGCTCCGTCATTGCGTCGCTATACTCCGAGATCGGCCGATTATACAATTCTTTCTTCGCACGCCGCGCGTGTTCGCGAATTTCATAGATTCTAGGAGCTATTAATAGGCGACATCGGAATGGAAACAACGGACAATCGAAAAACGTGCGTGCCCAATGAAGAAAAGCGTCTGTTTCCCAGTCCCGAAGGGAATGCTTCCCGCGATGAGGTCATCGGCTGAAGATGATTCCTTCGTGTCGGGCAATTTAGCCGTGCGAATCGCCGTGAAACCGATTCGTGCCGCTTTAAACATTTACGACGCGCCGCGTCGTTCTCTTATCGCGCGACACGAAGGAGACCACCGCGTAAAGAAATTTCCGATCGTATCTTCCTGGACAGCGGAGAGAGAAAGAGCGAGAGGAGTCCCGCGATTAATCGACTCCCTCGCCGATTCAAGCTGGAAACCGCGTTAATTCACAAATAATTAATTTTATCCCGTCGCGTAATTGAGTTGAAAATTGCTGGAGAATACTCGGACCAACAAAATAAATGAGAAATGAAGGACAATGGACGTTCGTTGTTGCCGTGGAAATGAAAGAACGGTTGCTTTTACGCTAAAGAATTGTATAATTGAGGCAAACATTGAATTAATACTTTGAACTTCGAATTTCTTTGCACTTTTTCCTCCACAACTGTATTATTATGATATTTTCTTTGAAATGCATTTGAAAAGATAGTTAGTTTGCAGAGAGTAGTGTGAACGATTCTTTTTACTAATAATATTGAAAAGAAGATAATAATATAATCTATTGTTAAAATTTTTATGGGGATTGCATATCAATCGTAACAAATGCTCGGTAGTTCTACTGTTAATGTCGAATTAGGATGGATATCAGTGAAGTTTCATTCACTGTTTTTATCCACTATCAATTTTTAGTTTCGTTTGTTCTTTACTCTAACGAGATCATTGACATTAACAACGTTAATAACATATTTTCATAGAAAACTTTGAAACTTTGTGTGATACGCGTGCATTAGTATTTTTTAGTAGAAACGGTGAGTCATGGACAGACGAATTTCTCGATTCTTACTGAATACATTACGTGTTCGATACATTTTCAGATATATTATTTCTGAAATGAAATGAAAAAAGTTTTATATGAGAAAATTCCATTTTGTATATTCCACGTGTTTGAACTAATATTAATGAATAAAAGACGGACATAAAATTCATTTGCAACTCGAACGCTTCTTGATTTTGAACAAAGAGTTGATTTCAAAATTCCTCACTGCTGACAGTCTTGTATGTTCCCAGAGAACGGCATCCACATATAACCAATATCTCGGGCTATAACCTTCCAATTTAATTCCCCAATTCTTGTCAGCGTTGTTTTGCCGGAATATTACCTGGCGTTATCTTGATGAAGCAAAACCTGTTTCCTGTACACGAGGGTTAGTGATTTTTTAATTGATTCTTCGTTTCGCTTATTTAGAGCCCCTGAAAAACTGATTTGATATTTAGACCGGCAAAAAAATGATTAACAGGAAATTGATTTAACTCCGATCTATTTGCAGTCGCTTCTTACTCGTTACTGGAGACATAAAAATTGATTGAAGTTCTTATTCAATTCTGTTCCGCTTGTGTCGCATGCTACGAGTATAAAAAGACGTACATTTCAATAAATTACTTCTCCAATAAGCAGATATATATTATCTGACTTATACCCTCTCTGCCAATCTATCCCCAACATCAACGAATTCTCAACCAATATAAAAGATCTCCATTTCTTTTGTATTTGTTGTATTTTGTGTAAATTGAGTGTGGGGATGATATGAATGATGTGTTCTTGTATATTTTGTAAGTTGAATATGTAGGCTGAGAAGAAGAGGAAGGGACGTAAAGAAGTCGGAAGACAATATATTATAGGAAAGATCTCCATTTATATCCATAATACATTATAGAAATATCTATAATATATAATATATTAATAGAAATATTCATAGTATATGACATATCGATAGAAATATTAATAGAAATAATATATAAATAGACAATATATTATAGTAATATCTATAATATATAATATATTTTAGAAATATCTATAATACATATATTATAGAAAAGATCTCCATTCTTTTCTATAATATATTGTCTTCCCGCTTCTGTACTTCCCTTCTTCTTCCCACTGTCTCCACATTCAACCTACAGAAAACCCAAAAAACACGTAATTCGTATCACCCTCATCCTCAATACACCGAAAACACAGCAACCACAAAAGACACACTATCAATCCATTATTTACCATTCCTCCTCCACAAGGGTACCACATCGAAAAGAACGACCCCATCTCCAGCACAATTTCTTTAATTTCCAGAAACCAGTCCACGAACCGACCAAGGCCGAAGTAGCCCGGGCCAAGTCCGACCTCGCCCAAATCGCCGAGAAGAGGAGCCATTATTTTCCCAGAATCGGGGAATCCCGCGTCAGCGATGCCAGTTTAAACAAAAACATTGCGCACCGCTCGAATCTCCATGCCCGGACCAAGGACGATCGCAGGTTGAACGGTCGAACGAATCATCCTCCGGGGAGGGAACGACACGCGTCGACAGAGACGGACAGTTTCTCTCGTGGGCAGATCGGAGGATCGGCGAGGGAAGAGCCTCTTGATGGGCATTCCGCGGACCCCGGTTGGGTATCGCCGGTCGCTTCAGCGCGAGAAGGGAAGCATCAGCATCAGCATCAGGATCCGCGCGGAGCCTTGAGGATCACAGGTCGAGGGGAGGTGCTCTATGGGCGCTAGAGGGTGGAGCGGCAGTGCGGCGAATGACCCGGTATCAAGCGATAATCCTCTACCATCGTTCGATCTCGTTCCGAAGGATATGATCGGCTGGCTGGCCCGATGGCCGGCGTGTAACTGAACGAGGACCCCGTGCGGATCGTTCTCAAACCAGCGCGTTTAGCGGATCCTCTTCCTCCGCGGAGCCTCAGGCCTCTTGCGAGCTGGTCACAAGCGGCCAGGGAACAAACCTCTATCTGGCCAGGACACAAACGCGCGCAGACATGTCGCGAACTTCGAATCGCGCCTCCACCGTCGTCGCCATCTTTGGGATCGTGCTGCTGGTGGTGCTCCTGGTGATATTATGGACCTCTGTGCGCACCACCAGCATTTGGGAGAAAGAGACTGATCAGAGATCGGAGCTGCAGATGACACCTTCAAGTGGATCGAACAGTTTGAACGAAAATGATCAGGGTACTACTGTTGCTAGCGGAGGGACTATTTTTGGCCGGTATAGCTTCAATAATGAAGGTAAGTTAGGATTTCTGTATCTATGTCACGGTCAAAACTCTACTAACCAAGATGTCATTCCTCGTCGTCTTTCTCCCAATCATCACGAGATTTAATAGGCAATTATATATGTATCACAGACATCTACAATCATTTCTCAATACACTGTCACCTACAAAACTTCGAAAAACCAGAGGTTCCCTCTGAAAACTACTAAAAAGCATTTCAGCCTAAAACCTTCTTACACCAACCGCCAGCTACATTCTACTAGTTTTCGATAACTACAAGTATAGACGTTACTACAAGTATAGATGGACATTGTGTAGAATGGCAATTTTTTGGGCAATATATAATGGACAGGTATTTCAGAAATGGCCGGGACATTTTATATAATGCCCACGGTTCGTTGGGTGCGTTGAATACGTAGTTGACATTCTTTTATCTTCATTTATTATCGCTTGCACTTTCTAAACTTGGTATTCTCATAAGACCAGCAGACGTAGTCTACAATCATTCCTTTATGTTTTGCACATCTGGCACTAGGCCTAATCTTTTAGTTATTACTTAAATTTTCTATGCGGTACCAAGTCTATAAGCCTTTTGAGTTTACTGGGGTATGAGAAATGCAAAAGCAAATGTGTTTCGAAAAAGTGCACGTGCAGAGCTACCAGTCAGCTCTGTAATTCCAAGTGCCACAGTTCTTTGTCTTGCTTCAATAAATGATCATTATGATCAAGTGTGATTATAATGACTGTATGTTGATTTTGACCAGAGGATATATTGACATTTTTTAATTTCCTCATCAGAGCGTTTCGATACATTTACCACTCTAGGCATTCTGCACAATGACATTTTATAGACTGACCGAAACTTGTTATGAGCATTTTGCACAATGTCATTTTAAAAGTGCCCACGTTATACACATTGTTCGTAACATCTATACTTGTAGTTCTTGGAGACTAAAATGCTCGTTTTTAGTAGTTTTCGGGGGGAACTTTACGCTTTTCGAAGTTTTGAAGATGAAAATTATATTGAGAAATGATTGTAGATGTTTGTGATATATGTATAATTGTCTATTGATTCGCGTGATGATTGGAAGAAAGACGACGAGGAATGATATCTTGGTTAGTAGAGTTTTGACCGTGAACTTGCGTAGAAGAAGAAGATTTCAAAACACAGGTTCGGAAATTGTGGCCGTCTCGAGATTTAACCTTAGTAGATTCTAATCTGGCCACTTCGATAACGCTGATTAGGAAACGCCGTGCGCTTCACGGAGCGCGTACAGCACAGTGGAGTTTTAATTATCATAGGCATATACAGCGATAAAATATTGTATAATGTGATCAAACAAGCCTGTATACTTATCGACTGCGTGTTTATCTCATCTCCAGCAAACGGTGTCGCCATTCAGTTGACACTACAAATATTTGAGGACAGTATTCCTTCTGTAACATTGTCACCCATTTCTTTATGACACTCAACGACGTTTTCCACTCGGTTAAACAATTTTCTCTTTCCTTCGTTCTATCTTTTCCATTTTACACGATCGCCATTCCACGCCGTTACGAGCAGCAATAATGATTACTGTTAAAGTAGGCGGCCGCTGGTAATAATCTATACAATACTCAACGCGTTGAGCAATAAATACCAGACGCACTAACGAAACAATAACAACGAAAGAAACATGAACGACAATACAAAGGAAAGTAGAAATTTTTCTTGGAAAGCGGTCGTAACGAAGCAGGCTGGCGCCGTGCTGATAAGAAGTGGGTGTCTTAAACTTGCCTGAAACTTGTCTGAAACTTGTCTGAAACTTGTTCCACTGGTTCTACGATTTTCAATTGTTCTCGCGTAACAATCGGAGTCTTACCATACCGATATACCATGCGCAATTCCTTGGCAATGAATCAGTGGGAACCGAAGACAAATTAATGGAAAGAAGCGCGCGTTACAATGAGGCTCGTTACGCCGTGTCCTCGATTTTCTTCATTCATTCGGCAAGATCAATCGGCCAGCGGAGAGGTAATTCGAGTATCGTCTCGCAGAAACAGAGGTGTTGTGAAAGATCCGTTAACGCGTTTAGTCTCAGTCAAGGTGTGCAACAGTCTCTCTCTCTCAGGGAAAGCTAGAACGTCCAGACGTCCTTGTAAGGCCGCTGCACCAAAGCATCCACACCTACACCTACACCTACAACCATTGCTAAGAGGCATGAACCTTTATTCACAGTCTGCTCGTACTCATATTCCAAGCCAACCTGTATATATCCACGTCCTAAGTAAGTACAAGATACGCTGGCTCGCAACCGCGAGCGCACTGACACTGCACCTGATGGTGCTTCGGCGAATCGCAGTCAGCATTCCTCTCGAGCGTTGAAAAATCGTCGTTGAAACCGCGTCCCGACCGTGCCCTTCCGGCTTATCCAAACGATCGATGCTGTTTTCGTTCGTTGCTTCCCAAAGTTTCGATATTGTAATCTTTGTTTCTGCTTGATCTCGTTGCTCAATGTTTTATAGCGACTTTAATTGAGAAAACGCGCGGAATCTGTTTGTTGTTTCTCTGATACGTGAAATATTGTTTTGTAATGTTTTGTGGGATAATTGTGCTTCGTAAATTATGCTTGATTGTAATTAGTGGCTATTAGGATTCCTTCGGTACACGGAGCATTAGAAAATCAAGAATCATTCGCTGAATAACCAATTGCACGCGAGAGGTTTTTATTAGAAACACTTGACAGTTTGTAGTTTTGTGATTATTTTATTAAGTAAAATCTTTATACTTTATTTATCTCTTTCTTCTCGGTATTACAGCATCTGCCGTCAAGCGAATAAATAAATACTCAACGAGACATCACACGCGAATAGAATGACAAAGCTACTTTATTCCAATATTTCAATGACGCATTATACAAAACTAAATATTAACATTAGATTTACAGACGTTTATTCTATACTTTATTCTATCGTTCCTAGAAAACTACGTGTTCCTCTATGTAAATCGCGAAAATCGTAGCTTCAAAACCAGAGTATTGCAATGCGTGTTTGCACAATTGCACGAATTAAAATCGACGAAAACTGTTACTAAATAATGTTACTAAAATGTTACTGTTAATAAAAACTATTACTAAAAAATTCAATATCCGTCAAATTGACGGGTTCCGTAAATCTAGTGTGAAACATTAAGCTTCATAATTTCGCTGTACCAAATCAAACGGCGACTAAGAGTTTCCTCTCGAGTGCGAAGGATTAACCCTCCAACCAACTTCATACAGTAAAACTATAAAATTTGATATTTATATTATACTTTATACTTTATATAACGTATCAATTTGAGAAATATTAAGATAAAATAGCTTTGTTCCTCGATATACGTGTGATTTCTCTCCGAGTTCACAAAATATCGTCCTTATCCCATCAGAAAATGTTCAAATATTTCCACTGAAAAACTTCCGAGTGCAAAGGGTTAAACAACTGCACGAAACAACTACCAAATACGAATTGAAACTTCAGAACGCACCGCGATGCTCCAAAGAATCAGGAAATTGAAAGAAGCACACCGTCAGCAACTCGAAATCCGAAATAATCGAAGAAACTCGGCCGAAGAAGAACTCCGCGGCGGCCGCATCGCGGAGTATTCCTCTTCGTTGGGGCATTAATTTTCCTTTTAATTAAGCGCGAACGTGGAACGCGGTTCGCCGGCGTAAATTACGATTCCGAGTATCGTTCGTAATCGAAATCAGCGTCCGCGCGATTTTCTCTGTACAACGGGGAGGGCCGAGGCGAGCGCGAACAAATGGCGGCCCCGGAGGATCCGCGAAGGATAATCCAGCCGGGGCCCGGGTACGCGCAATTAGCGCTCGTTAATGATTACCAGGCCCCTCGATCGGGACAGCGAGAGCTCTCAGCCTCGGAAAGATCCGGCGAGATAACGGACTTCAGAGAAACTAATAAACTGCGCGAAATTAGTGGCGGTTTTGCGCTCGCTCGCTGGCTCGCTCTCGCGCGCACGCGGTCGAGCGCACAAAGATCGGCACGATGAAGGTGTAAGCGAACGTTATGGAGACCGGCTCAGTCAGCAGTCCCGCGGGAATAATTATGCATCTATATGCACGGATAGAGTCGTCGTTGAATCGTCTGCACGCGTTTATTATGCGATGGAAAGCTTCGGGTCTTGACAATCCTACGAATGCGTCTCTAATGAATAAGGTTATCCTTGAACAGTCTTATTTTTCTTTTTTGTTTTCGCTTTTGAGACGATGCGTCGCGGCTCGAGTGACCACCGAGGATCTTCGTTTCTTGTTTTCTTCCTTCGGTGGTGGGTGGATTTAATGTGTTGTTATTTATGTTTTCGTCTATTCGTCGGTGAGAGTCTTGGGATTGTTGAGGTTACTGACATTGTGGCCGAGGGAAGCAATTACTTCTTATATGGCGGTTTCTTTTGTCTATGAATTGATTTAATACGTTGAACGACGCACGATTTCATAGAGAAAAATGCACTGCATGAGGTAGTATTGTTTATAACATACAAATGTTTTCAAATAATCGCTTAATTGAATGAACTATAATAATTCGATTTGGTTGAAGATCATCGGTGACTCCCATGGAATTCAACGTGTTAAGGAGTTATATCTTTGATGGTACATGTTCATTTTCAGTTTTGATCAATACGACTAGTTTGTCATTAGCACCTTGTATGTCATAGGGTCACCGGTGATCTCCGCCCAAATTCAGTTACTGTAATTGCCTCAATTAAACGATTATTTGAGAATATTCCTATATTGCAAATAACGCTATCTAACGCGGTGGCATTCGCCGAGACAAAACTGTGATAACATCGCAATGCAATTAAATAATTTAATATTGTATTTTTTACATTTCGCATATTCTGCACCATAAAGTCAGGCATTCAACGTGTTAATACGTTATTGGGAGAAGAGAGAAATTGTAGGTATGTTCTATGTCTATGTTTGCTCTTAACTGTAATGATTGATTACAGAAAAATAATGTTTCATTTGAATTCGAATGGGCCGAGTAATATGTGTTTCTTGAATCTTGTTGAAAATATTCACGAGTCTGACACGTTGTTGCAAGGTTATAGAGTTATTTTGGAGAATGCTGAATGTGGAATGCTCGTGGAAAGGGGATTACACGACGATTGAAGACTGTAGGGTGATTTCCGTGATTAAGGATAATAAGTATAGGAATAAATTATATATTGAGTTGATTTGGATGAAGTTTTTCATGTTTCTTGTTATCGCATCTGATCCAACGATTTTTTAAAGGAATCTCAGAGGCGCTTATGCAAATGTCGGAGTAGACAAATGAACGGTCCGCCTTGAGATCGCGCTGGAAAGATAAACGTCTGGTTATCTGAAGTCATTGAACTTTTATCTGACAAATGTAGAAGGTATAGGAAATGCGTAGAATGTAGCTTCAAGGTGAAATTCGTCTAATTGGTCCGATTTTGAATTTGTGGCTATTATATCCTTGCGTCTTCTATTTTCTGGTTAGGCAACCTGAATTTCGTACAGTGATTAATTCTTCAATTTTGTGGAGTTCACTTTAAATATAAAAGGATAACAACGAATCGAGTGCTCTAGCGATGAAACGTGAACAAGTTTAAGAAATGATGTTAGCCACTTTAGCTTGGTACATGAAAAGCCACTTATCTTTGGGATAAGATTCACTTGGTATCAGTTTATAATGATGGAACTATCATCGAGTGAGGAAGGCAGCGACGATACATCGTAAATATTCAAACATCCATGTCCTTATCTCTCTAGTTTATCAGTGTGATCTTAAAATCGTCTGTTGTTTGGCGTCTAGTTGCGTATCGTCCAATTTACCTGCCGTTTCACGACTCATTGTTGTCTTAGATTGATAATAGTTACACTACTGAAGTTTGTGTAAACATAGATTTCCATAGATTAATTCACGGAAACTAGCATCAACCGACGAACTTCTGTATCTCTACTAGAAGTTGCATCAGTTTCTGAAACAGACGAAAATCATTTGGTATTAACCCCTTGCCTTATAACAAGTCGGACTCGTGGTGAAAATTTTTAACATGATTTAACAAAGATAAGTATTACTCGATTCAGTGGAATTCAAAGGAAATGTTATTCTTGTATAATTAATTATTAAGAGCAAACATGGAATATGCCTACAATTTTTCTCTTTTTCCAATATAATTAACGACAAAGTAATCGTATCAATCAGAATTGAGAAAAGAATCACAGGGCAAAGGGTTAATACTTTTGGTAATTTTATGGAGAAATTCGTGAGTATACCGTATTTGAAATGTTTATTCTTGAAATTATAGTCAACTGAAATTCCTTGTAGTTTGTAACATCCATTTTGGAAAAATATTTGCTTGACGCCCTTACGCTTGTGACGCGGTGCCATCATTTCCTTTCTATATGAAGATAGATAAAGTTGATAGGGGACAAGGTTAGAGTGACCCAACACAGATTATCTTGTAACATAATTTTCTACTTAAGTGCATTTATGCATGTACAGAATTATGGACATTATTATTGAAATAGTTATGAATTACTGCTAATTTTATAGTGGATACCCATTGTGTTCAAGTAACAGTTTATATAATTAAATGAAATATGTAAATATATATTCAATTAAATAGAATTCTTCCTTTCTTTGCATACTTTGGATTGAAATGTATATTCTTAACTTATACACAAGATGTAAAATAAAATTAAAAATATTTAATGTATAGATTCTATTTTATTTATGTTATGTACGTTACCAGAAATATAGTTGTCAATGTTAGTGAATAATAAAATTTACCAAAATTTCATAAAACTTGATAGTTTCTATAGGTATGTCTAAGTTTCTATTGTTGACTTAAACATCTGCGAACTTACAGTAACTCATAACAGCAACACAGAAATATGGAGCATTTAGATCCACTTAATTACGCCTTATCACTTCTTCTTCTATCTCTAAATGTTTCAATGATATTGTATACCCTACTTGCGTGGGATCCTTCGTGTACAGGGTGTTCCTAAAAAGAGAATCTTGCGAACTATCCTTCAGTTTCACATCAAGTACAATTCTACTTCTACCATCTACCATAATAATTTCAAGAAAGTTTCAAGATTTCCAAATTACTACCTATATAATTTAATCAAATCTCCCCATCTTCCATTCCGTAATTAACTAATAGCTAATCCGCAAATAACTAATAATTAACCATGTTCCCAAATAAACACCTCAATTCGTAATATCTTCGATTAATTCTTCATCAATAGTTTCCAAACCGTTATACATCTATACTATCTAAAAATACTAAAGAACAGCAAAAGTCTCTAAAACCTTAACAATCAAATTTAACACTAAAATTTCCAAGCAGTTCAGAATTTCCGGAATACCTCTATAGAAACCCCAAAAGTGCATCTATCGAGACATTGATTTATAATTCATTTCTCGTATCGCTAAATCAATTTCTTGACTAATTTCTCAGAGCAACATCTGTTACCTTTAACCCTTTGCACTCGAGAAGCAACTCTCATTCGCCACCTGTTTAAACGCAGGAAAGTTATGAAACGAAAAATTCAATATAAAAGGTTGAATAAGGTATTAACAAATGAAACATAGAAATGAAACATGCAAAATGCATGCAATTAAATGTTCCATAATTGATGAAAGATGTTCCTTAATGTAAGTTGCGAATAATATAGTTAACATTTCGTCAGAAAATAATGAATGTTTGTAATAAGAAATATTGTCGAGTGCAAAGGGTTCATTATTTCACAAAGAAAACGTTTTGACCCGTCTGATAGTTTTAGTGTTAATAAAACTTCCGTTTTTCCTTTCTCTCATGAAAACCATCCACGAAGAAGGAAGCTCAATTCCATTCTGTGTTAGTCCCTTCGGGTTTGCCCGTGAAAATAAGCGAGTCTGCCTGAACTTCCGCAGTCCGTGTAGTCATCAGTCGTAAATTTGATTTGGGGGAGGGTTCCGAGCGCGGCTGGAACGTCGAAAAGTTACGCTGGTCAGTCCCGGCAGGCGAAAGCCCGGTTGATGGAGTGGCGTAGAAGGAAAGGCAGCCGCATCTCCTCTAGAATTATCCCGGCGGGTTTCGTGTATTCGTTATGCGGCGTGCATAATGCGCCGATCAGCGCGCACGGCCACGTGTAAGCACGTCCGCCGCGAAGGCATGTAACAGCCTGTACACGTTCCGCGGCGCGGCGGAACGAACACGTCCAGCGCGTTGGATCAGCTTCAGTACGGTCCCGGGGAAGTAGTAACAACGCATTAACGGCCAAACCGACGGATTTCGGGCGAAAATAACGGACTGTTTGCCCAAAACTGTTATTCGAAAGCAACACCGACGGATATATTTCGCTCGGTTGTTTTCTAATGAGAAGGCTCCAGGAGATCGAATTTCTCACGACCGAAATTGGTAAGGCGGATAAGCCTTTGATCGATCAAATTAGAATATTGCTGTATGTTCTAATAATTAGAATGTTATGATAAGCTCGTAGTCGTGTTATTACTTGTTAGGTTCTATCGTTGTTTTCTAATGGGAAGGCTCCAGGAGATCGAATTTCCCACGACCAAAATTGATAACGCGGATAAGCCTTCGATCGATAAAATTAGAATATTGCGGTATTTTCTAAAAATTTGAATGTTATCGGGTGAAATGCTATGATGAGCACAAGCTTACTACAAAGTCGTGTTATTATTTGTCAAGTTCTATCGTTGTTTTCTAATGTGGAGACTCCAGAAGATCGAATTTCCCACGACCAAAATTGATAACGCGGATAAGCCTTCGATCGATGAAATTAGAATATTGCGGTATCTTCTAATAATTCGAATGTTATTCGATGAAATTCTGACGACGAACTTACAATCAGAATTATATTTAACACTAGGACTACCGAACTATTCTTCTTTTTCAAATATTCGAATAGTCATAATTCAAATAGTCGGAATCTTAGTATATGCGCTTTTAGCGTTTCTATAAAAAAATTATAATAAGGCAATTCGACTGCTCGGTAGCTTTAGTGTTAACACTAACCGCACGTTTTCTATTGTAACTGCTTGAATACTAGCTGTAAAATACAGGTGAACTAATTCGATTGAAAATTTCGCGAGAATATAAGAATTAATATAAAGTTTAATGAGCGAGAGAAAACGCAGGATTTTCGATCGGCCATTCAACTGGTTAATAGTACGGTTAGCGTTAATGTTATTCACTGACCCGTGCAAAGATGTTATTACGTGATTAGTTTGATGTATTCAAATGAAGGAGAGTACATGGAAATTCGTTAGGAATGTTTTCGTGTATTTAAGATCTTCGTGGACAATTTAATGGACACCGTACTGTCTAGTTTTAAACGACCGTGATTCCTCGAACTCCTCTCTAATCGTTTAAAAATTCGTCCCCGTAAAAATACAGGTCTCTTTATCTTTATCGAGTGGAAGCTAGCGCGCGAATCAAGATTCAAATTAATTCGTTGATCAAATACGGGAGAAGTGACGCTCGGTAGCCGCCGAGGAGATAACTGGAAGCCCAGATTTCGCTATTATGCAGCGAAGCAGCCCATTTAGGTGTTTCGTAATCGGTGTCCCGTTTAAATTTCCACGAGGCCCTATCTAATTTGCATATCGAGCACAGCCGCGATCCTGGAATCGCTCGATAACGCCGCAGAGCCTCTCTTTCGGGAACGATTCCCGATCCCCTTTGGTATTCGCGTTCTCTCGTAATCTTTTAGCTACAAGAGAAAGCAGTACGCTACCTATATTTAAGAAAATAGGCTTCTCGATTAGCGAGGTTATTACAGGGCAGATGTTTGGGCGAAGTATTTTGAAATTGACAGAGGGATTTCTGTTCTTCACCAAGGATTTCGCTCAACTGGACCCGAAACTTTTATGAAATCTTATCGAAACATCGACTACGAAATAAATGTCGAAGATTTTTGAGTGGGCGGGAGATTACCATATAAATTCGATATTGGTAAAATTTGAATACGAATTTCATATCAATGTTTAAATATGACTGGGTACATATATCATGAACGCGTGGATTATTGCGATGGATTGTTTCGTAAGCTTTTGGAGGATATGGAGTTCGTTATAAGCAAGAAGGAATATAAGGATATAGTAATAATTCTTTATTAACCATGATTCTTCAAATTAATCACATTCTATCTAAGATATTTTGAGTTCGAGAATATTGTAGAAGATTCGTTTCTACTCTTTCATTCGTACTTTTATTTTACTTTATTTTACTTCACTACTACTTCTATTTTTATTTTTACTTTACTTCATTTTACTTTACTACTACTTTTACTTTTACTTTTACTTCATTTTACTTTACTTGATACTACTTTCACTTTACTTTATCGCTACTTTTCCACATTCCAAACGTAATACAATAATATTCGAAGACACGATTGAGCACAGCAGGATCAATAAAAAGGAAAAATTCGTTTGCAACGAATTAAATTCGTTGTCCAAGTTCATGTTCGCGAAACGTTCGTTCCGCGCGGATAGGAACCGTGCGAAAAGTGCGTGCGTCGTGAGGTCTCGTATTTCAGCAGCGGTTAGCAGTCGCAGATATCACGTGTTTGACAAAACACCGCCATGGTGGTCTTGTCTGTCGAGTTTTCTTTTTCACCGCATGCGCGATTTTCGTCGAGAAAACATGATTCTCGGCGTCCTCTTATTCGACACGCAATAACCATCGTACGATCCCGAATAAATACACCGTAAGGAAATTTTCGTGCCGCGTTCGCGATACCGCGCCTCGCGTTTCCGCTTTCGATGAAACAGAACAGAGAAGAGAGAAGAAAAAACGAAAGAGGACAAGCGTCGATTAAAGACGTGCGAGAACCCGCAAATTTCGGAACTCGATAATCGGTTCGGGTTTTTGAAAGGATGTATCCCTTACGATCGAAATTTATCTACCTAATTTCGTTCTAGTCGCTTTAAAATTGTACAAAACTGCGTTGCACATTCCTTAACCCCTTGTCTTACTTTTTATTTCACAATTGTGCTCGATAAGACTACTTTATCGTTAATAATTTAGTAGGAAAGGAGAGAAATTGTATGTTTATTCTGTATTCACATTTACTTTAAAGGTTAAAGATTGATAATAGACAAGTAATATTTCATTTATATGAAAAATAAATAACATTTAGAATTGTCGAATTCAATTGAAAATTTTCACGACTTTGACTCGTTATTATAGGAGAAAGGGTTAACCATTTCTACATCGACTTTTGCTTCAAAAATAAAGAATTCACGGGAAAAATATCGTAACCTTACCCCCTCGCCTTACAATTAATTCCTCAATTATAATTAATACACTTATATCATCATTAACAATTTACCGAGGAAAGGAATAAAATTCTAGACATATTTCATATCCACGTTTCCTCTAAAGTATAATAATTCCTACCAGAAGAATAATATCTAACTTGAATTCAAGAGAATAGAACAATATTCATTCTCGTTAAATTCTCTTTAAAATCTTCCTTAGCCTGACACGTTATTGTAAGATATAAGGGGTTGAAATTTGGATCAACGCAGACGCTGGTTATCAAAATGATTGAGTAAAAGTAAGTTTAAGTAAGAAGAAGAATGAGATAAAATTTAATAGAGTGTATTATTGGCTTATTATTTTTACCATATTATACACTGTACAATCCCCCGAAATTTTTGTGTGCCGACCCGATAATTCCTGGTTGCACGCGCACCTCTACTATCGGGACGTAACGCGCAAACGAAAATCGCGTTCGAAATATCCGGAACGATGGCAGGGCAGACTGCACGGCGACGACCTCCAACCAAACCGGCTGATCTGCTTGCGATACACATCCAAGTATACACGTATTTTTATGAACGAAGCCCCGCACGCTTCCACCAGAGATACGTTTCCTCGAACCAGCCCGGCGCGAAAGGTGTCTCGAAACGACCGTGAAAATCGAGGCAAAAGTGGCGTCCACTTCGCGTCCGCGTACAATCCGAGAGCCGATTAGTCGACTTATCATTTATGCCCGTATTATACGCATCGTTATCGCGTATGAAGCATTGAAATATACGTCGGATTAAATATCAAATAATTATGTTGAACGGAACATATAATATCGTCGCCGAACCAACGAAGAAAGGATTTATCACGTTGTACGCGCTTTAAGGTGCCATTTTCATTGAAACGATACCGTCAATCACGCGCGCTTTATAAAATTTAATTTCATTCACTCCGAAAGTCGTATTCATCCTACAAATATGGAGTAATTCGGTGCGTAAAGAATTTCATTGCTCTGTTCAAACGTTACTTCAAGTGTATCCTCCAGTTTTATTAACTGTTTGTGTGCCATTAGGATTCCTTCGTATCACGTTCGCTACCAGCGTCACATATTTGTGACGACTGTAATCTTATATTTTACATAATGAAAATGAAATTAATCCTATGGATATTGTTATTAGAAATGATAAACTACGACATTATATTTGGGAACTTAACGACTCGTTTCTGTTCCATTTTTCTAATATTTTCTTTCGATTTATTGGATTGAAGAAAATATCCTTCTACTTTCTTTTTGTCTTCATTTTCTCATCAGTCTTGTACCATGGGCAGTTGTTTGTACGAGGAACAAAATTGTAATTAGAATTACCCTCGTTCTTCATTTTTTATTTGCTACTGTACTCTATGGGTACATAACAGATTCCTGAAACTACATCGACGCTCGATCGGGGACGCGGCCGGATCGAGCAATGGAATTCAAATGCATTCGATCATTGTTTCATGAGAAAGGAAAGCGAAGAATGATTTTCGATCGGGGTTGCCACATCGGCTAAACACGAGTTCGCAATCAACGACATAATTATCCACATCCACTTCGGTAGTCCTGTCGGTCGAGTTCCATTCGTGGTCACGGTGTCGGGGACTGTTGCGGCCTCGCAATTAGACGTTGCGCCTTGCCCAACCTTGATTGTTCGCAGTGTGCATTGACTCACGCAGAAATGACTACGCGCGACACACTGTTTCCCCTCAATCGCGGTCTAGAATTAATAAGCGATTGCGTTCCGTTCAGCCTTATGGGGACTTTCAGCGGGCCTTCGTTAACGCCAAAACGGATCTCGTATGCATAATCGAGCGCCGTCGTTTCATTCTACAACTGTGGCCGTTTTTTTTCAGGGTTCAACTCCTTGCTGTATAATGACGAATGAGACTCGTGACAAAGATTTCGGAATTAGTTTAATAAACATCAATTTTGTATGCATAATCGAGTGCCGTTGGTTCATTCTGCAACTGTGACCGTTTTTTTAGGCTTTTGAAATTCTCGCTTACCTCGTACTTGGAATTAATCTTTTGCTGTATAATGACGAGTGAGACTCGTGACGATGATTTCGGGATTGGTTTAACCCTTTGCACTTGGGAGGTGACTTTTAGTCACCACTTGATTTGGCGCAGTAAAACTATAAAATCTGATATTTAACGTTGAACTGTGATTTACAATGTGTATTCACATAATTGCACGAATTAAAATCGACTTATTCTGCTACTAAATAGTGTTTAAAACATTCGGTGTCCGTTACATTGACGGATTCCGTAAATCTGGTGTTGATAAACACCAATCGTGTATGCTTAATCGAGCGTTATTGTTTCATTCTACAACTGCGACCGTCTTTTTCTGGATTTTGTCATTTTCACTTACCTCGTGCTTGGAAATAACCTCTTGTCGTACAATGATGAGTGAGACTCGTAACGAAGATTTCGGTGCTAGTTTAACACTAGAATTACCGTTCCGGTAAAAATGACTGGTTTCGATTGTTTTGTTTCGCAATTATTGATATCTTAAAAGTATAGAATATTCGAACTGATCTTGAAGATAAATAGCTTCACTTGAATACTATAATGAATGTCTGAAGAAACCGGAAATAATTTATTGTTACAATTTTTAAAGGGATTACATATCAATCGTATTAAATCCTCGGTAGTTCTAGTGTTAACAAACATCAGTGTCGTTCAATGCGCTTGGATCAAAGCAAAAAACTATTTTACTATAACCAATAAATTACCTTGAAAGTAAATTTCTGTTTAAAGTGATGAAGCAGCATCTCCCAAGCACTTTCATCACGAAGCAAATTTCCTCGCAGAGAACTCGACCTGCCATAATTCCAAACTGGTAATTCCGTGATTCATCCCGGTGTCCAACAGCCCGCATAAACCAACACCAACGAAATGTCACTTAAATCCCCGAGCGTATCAGCAATTTCCAGTTCGACTTTATTACTCCAGATAGCGCGCCATTTTTGAGAATGGTACCGGAATCCCGCCGCAAGCTGGCGTTGCCTCCGAATTAGTGTAGCCAATGTATCGGAAAGTGAACTTCTGTTTCTCATTAAAAATTCTTTAACTTACATTTTGAAATTCTTCCGTTAATATCCGTGACGATAAAATCTAAAACTTGGTCGATAAAAATACCTCAACATAATCTAGTAAACACTGTAAATAAATATATTAATCTTTTGCACTCGAAAGGTGACTCTCATTCTCCACCAGGTTTCATACGGTAAAACTATAAAATTTATTTTATAAAATAGCTTTGCTCCTCAATGTACGTATGACTTCTCTTCCAGTTAGTTTCACAAAATATCGTTTTCATCTCATCAGAAAATCAAATATTTCTACGAGAAAACTTCCGAGTGCAAAGGGTTAAACAAAGAAGCACACCATATTCGACACAAATGAATCAACCGTCACGAAGCCCCAGTTGCCCTCGTCAGGTGGTCTCACGGATTCAACTAAATATTCCGCGTTATCGTCGAATAATCCGCTTTCCAATATTCCAAGTAAGTACCTAACAGGACCAGATCCGGCGGACGCACTTAGCGCGTGGCGAGCGCACTTAGGCACGCCTCTAATGACCACCCTAGATATTAGACGATGTTGCATTAGACTCCATTAAGGGAGCGTCACGCGATTCACGGCCGATCCACGTCCCACGTGGTACGGATAGCACCGGAATAATGACCGACCGGGTGCGACCATTGCAAGAGGAAAGAAGGCAGCGGCGTCGATGACAGAGACGTATCGTCGGCCGAAGAAGGCGACATTAAATTCAATGGGGCGACGTTTATCGTCGCGTCGGCCTTAACCGGCCGACGTGGGGCGCCGTTTACGTGGTCGTGGCAGGTGACTCGCGGCGCGCCGATAAAAAACCAACGATCCAGAGCTGAGACGCGGCTGCACTCGTCGTTCTAAACTGGATCAGGTCAACGCGGCTGTGATCGGTCGCGCGGATACATTATACGCAGATGAGGAGTTGCGAGGCTGTCTGTAGTGTGATGGATAGTATGGACAGTTGTCACCCGGCATTGTGTAAGGTCAAGGGGAGCTTTTAGTGTGAGGTAATATTTTGAGCTGAGATGGCTTGATTTTATTTACATTGTTGAATATTTGAATTTTTAATCGTTTCTGGTGATGTATTGAATATTGCAGGGAAGCTTATTTATTTATTCTTGTATGTATTTACTGTTGTATGTGTTCAGTCTGTAGTCTCTAGGAAGGACCTAGATTACATTGGTAGGTTAGGTATCACATTCTTAAATATTTGGATTTTCAATTGTTTCTAGGAGTATATTGAATATTACAGGGACGCTTATTTAGCTGTTCTTGTATGTATGTACTATTGTAAGTATGCGTTGAGTCCCTAGCCTCTAGTGAGGACGTAGGATTAGTATTCTGTACCGTCTCATTCTGATGAATCTTGTTTCTCTTTGTGTCCTTTGTTGTACAACTAAGCTAATGATGATAATCAGAGGTGTTGCTGTTGCTATAGCTATTCAATTGTTATAGTTAGCAGATGTAAGGTGATATCTCAAGCTGAAATAGCCTGGTCTTATTTACATTATTGAATATTTGGACTTTCAATTGTTTCTAGTGGTATATTGAATCTTATAAAGAAGCATATTTAGCTGTTCTTGAATGTATTTACTATTGTAAGTATATGTTGTTTATGAAGTCTCTAGTGAGGACCTAGGACTAGTGTCATTCTTTATCATCTCAGTTTGATGGATCTTGTCCTTTGTTGTACGACTGAGCTAATAATGATAATGTGTCAGTGGTGTTGCTGTTGCTATAGCTACTCAATGGATTATGGTTAGTACATATTTCCTCTTGCTTCTATATCGTTTCAGCTTGTGGCCAGTCGATCGATTTCTGATCAGCGTGTATTACTTACAAACAAAGTCGACATTGTAATAGCAACATGCGTATATTAGTCGCACATACAATCTTCGAATGGTTCGACAGTGACACGTGAACAAGCGTGCGAGCGAACAGTCGTATATACAAGAGATCGGTAAAGTCTCCACGCGGATATCGGATGTCGCGGTGGAAAAGATGAAAGATCCGCGGAAGTGGAGAGGATCGTTTTACACCGCTTTCCGGGTACAGGAATCGGTTTTCCCGTATCGAATCGCTGATTGGTTTTTAACCGATTCCTGCAAATGACGGCTATAATCGTCCATTTGACGGACTGTACCAATGAATTTATTTGTTTATTTTATTATTTTCCATAATACCTGACCCGAACAAGTCTAAACAAACAATTAAAGAAAACTGCGTTTCTGGTCACGATTTTAACCCTTTGCGGACCAAGATTGTTGAAAGTATACAGAACCTTTTGCAGATTCTGCTAAATTAACCCTTGTGGCTGATTTCTTAACAATGATCGATACAACTACTTAATCGTTAATAATTTATTAAGAATACAACAAATTTTAATGCTTACTCTGCCTATCTTTACTCCAAGGGTTAACGATTAATAATAAAAAAGTAATATTTAATTTATATTTAAAGAAAATTAGTAACACAGTTAAACACTGAGTGCTCAAATCATAGAGAATAAGGAAACTGTGTACTGATTTCTTGCTGCCCCAATAGTTCAATCATTTGTTCGCACCTTGGTATTCCAAACATGGAAGTTTGATCTCAGCGAAGTGCCGACATTGGTCCACAAAGGGTTAAAACTAAAAGTGTGCGGCAAGGGGTTAATCATTGGTCGTCAAGGAATTAGTTTCAATCGTTTGCATATCGAGAGTACTTCACCCTAGACGTACATTGCTAGACATGGTAGAACATTCAGAAATCGCCACCGTGATTCCTCGAAGAACAACAGAGAATCAATGAAGACTCGATCATCGGAACAATGTTCTTCGTTCAATGAATATTGCAATAGAACGCACAGAAAGATCAATCGACGGTACTTGCGGACTAACGTTTATGTTAGAGTATTATCATCGAAACACGTAAAGGAACACATGAAAAACTTGAACGCGGTATCCCTAATGGCACCGGCAACTGGTTCTCCAAGCATCCCGTCGCGGCACGAGCGTCGACACAATCCTGCAATTTGCATACGACCGGCGGCGCTCATTGATAATGAGAATGATTGCGAAAGGAGCCGCGCGTTGACACGTTCCACGGCAATTTCGCGTTTAGATATAATTGTCAGCGGCGTGGCACGCGGGAAAATACGTCGGCGGGTAGGGGTCAAGTATAATTGGTGTGCCAGTGACACCGGTGGCCAACCGATTGCGCCACTGTTCTCATCGCGATTGCCGTCGATGAGGCGCGTCAACTTTGGAATCGCGCGCTACCATCTCGCGAATTAGACGAAGAGGCAGCCGAAAGGTCAACACGCGGAGCCGGTCTCTTCGCGATTTCTTTCCGAGCTGAGCCGCGCCGGCGCGCGCATCCTCTGATCTTACCTTCGGTTGCGGATGCATCCCGTGGAATGTCCTTTGCGTGATTGGCTCGCACGCGTGTACATATACCCTTCGACTCCGTTCTCCACGGTCGTTAATATCGCCGCCGACACGCGTTCCTCCTTCTCTCGGCGTCGCGACTGTTCTCTGACTATCTTTGAGCCGCTTTGTCGAAGGAAATGTATTGGGGAATAACCAAGAACAGCTGAAATACTGATTGGACGCTTTGGGGGTTGGAGCACGTGTGGTTGATGCTAATTGTAGTTTCTAAGATATTGGAGAAATGGGATTGATTTGCGAAATGTAAAGTATGTTATGAGATAAATATGTGTAAAGTCTTGGTTGGGTCGGAGTACGTATGGTTGATGCTAATTGTAGTTTCTAAGATATTGTGGAAGTAGGATTGATTTGCGAAATGTAAAGTATGTTGTAGGATAGACATGTGTAAGGTCTTGAAATTACAACTAATTTGTAAGTGAACAACAGCAAAAGTGCTATCACTGCTAAAGAATAATGATCTCTCTTGTACTGCAAAATAGTCCCCTCCCAGTGCACGCGTTTCTTTGAGTGGCCATGGACCATCTCCTGTCTGACAAGACTCTTTTCCAGTGCGTCATGTTTCTTGAAACTAGGTTAAAAGCTACATTATATTCTGCAGAATGTCCATCGTGTACAATGTGAAAAGTTTGCCTTTTAATTGAGTATCGATGGAAAGAAGCTGACTAAATCCTTCGTAAACAAGGACTTTTTAGACTATTCAAACCTTTCAACGAAGGAAGCTAAATTATATAGAATTCCGAAACACTGAGAACGAAGAAAATTATGTAAAACTACTGGTTATTTGAATAATTCAATTACTTACAGCCGTATGTTTTAGATACGGAACTCTAGCGTTACCTAATATTGTTCTTATCTCCCCATATTCTGGTTATACAGTCCTTTTTCATTTAATCTCACGCCAATTTCCTTCGGAGACACTTGAAACAAGTTGTTGCCAACGCGCCTGTCCCCGCTTTCTCAATCGTTCAATGCACAGATAAACCAAGGACAGCAGCAGAATTAACAGCGACCCTCGAATCGAATTCGCGAATCTAGGAATACCGATCTACGGCCGGACCACACAGGACTCAAGCACGCGATTCATAATCTATGATATATTATGCATATCGTCTGTCAAACCGATACATGCATCACCCCGAATCATTTATCAATCGTTATCGATCGAGCTGAAATTCTTATTCTCGCACGCGGCATTCTGCGTATACCACCGCCGGAATGGGGAATCGAATCCATTGTACGGCACGTGTATCGTAGCGTTCAGCCGGCAGCGTTAGGACAATGTCCTAGGTGTCTTTATCAGCCAAGTTCCTTCATGCGCAACTCTGAGTACATGTAAAGCCACTTTTGAGCCGTGTTCGCCGGCGAATTGCTTGGAAGCTTATGCAAATGATGTTTCACGGTGCGCGCGGATTGGCAAATCGCGGAATTGCGATCTTGTTGAGGGAACATGAAAAACGAGGGGATTGGATCTCGGCGGTACGATAAGCGTGGATCTACCATCACGTTCTTGAATGATACCGACTGCTGTAAAGACAGAAATAATTAACTGATGGGATTACGATTATTTGGAACGGGATCCGTGACTCAAACGGGACTCGTCTCGGTCGCCTGACGCGGCGTTCAACCTTAACCCGCACCATTTTGACGGAGCAAGACGAGGGAACGATGACGGGACATTCGAAACTTTTGAACAGCAGTGTACACTCCTGTAAACAGATAATGCCTAATAATTATTCAAAGGCTAATAGGTAATTCAACGATTCCTATTCAAGCCTATTTTGCATTCGATATGTGTTCTAACACTTACGATACCATTCAGCTACTGCGTACAAACATTAGACAGTGTCCAGCTGTTCGCGATCAATATTTAACTGTCGCGCGCAAAAAAGATAAGAATCGGTGCTAATGAATGAACGGTTAGCGGAATTAGAATTTATTCTGGTAATTATTCGTCTTATTGCTCCTTCGTCACGGGTGCGTAGAAATGCATTAGCCTGATAAAGAAGTACGCTTCGAATAACCGGATAGTCGTTAAAAATTATTTGCAGTGGTAATCGGTTAACCTGTTTCTAACGGCGGGGATAAATTATTCGAAATAAATTGGCGGAGTAATTTTTGCTTAGTTGATTACTTGTCTCGATGGTGTGTTCCGATAACGGGAACTCATTCAGCAATTGAATCTAGAGGAAAGATGCAACAATGTACAATGAATCTAAAATATTCTATTAAATAGAAAATCGAATGAACGTTACAGAACGTATCGTTACAGGTGTAACTAACTATTACTCTAACAAATATTTAAAATCCATAAAGAATAGTATATCCTCGAAGTAACCTTTATTATTACAATTCTTGCACGATCAAAAGAACTTTTATCGTGTCATCGAACTAGATTCAATAATAATGTGGCATACGTAAAACACAAAAGGTTGAAAATTTGAAATACAAAATCTCGGAAAAATTCGAAAAGTGCGGTTAACCGATTTGTCCGATACACTTAACCATTTGCACTCGAGAGGTGACTCGCAGTTATCATTTTTCATAATCATTTTATCATAACAAAATTCCAGTGTTATATATAATATTAAGTTTCGTATAATGCATCAATATGTGAAATATTTTTATAAAATAGCTTTGTTTCTTAATTTACGTATGTTTTCTCATTAGTTCCTTTAAAATAATGTCATCTACGTCTCATAGGAAAGTGTCGAATGTTTCTAGTGAAAAGCTTCCGAGTGCAAAGGGTTAATTCATCGGGGACGATTCGAGTAACGTTGGATCGCGGGGAACGCTAAGGCTCCGAAGGTCCACGAGACGAATATGAAAACAAAGAGGGAACTTTCGAAACTCTCAAATATTCAGCGGCAGTTATCGGTCGATCGGCTTCCTTATTGCATCGGCCGGTTCCTAATAACTGTCGCGGTGCCGCGTATAAATTACACGGGAGCTCTGTCAATTGAGCATGCGACCTATTAATAGGATCTCTTTATGCGTTCCACCGGTGGAGGGAATGACATGCACGCACGTGCGAATGCCGGTGAAATTACATGCATGCTCTCTTGCCTCTTCGGATCAACGCGTATTTCTACTTTAACGTCGCTCCGCGGAATTCGAATGGAAACGCGCGACAGATAGCTTCGGTTACGCCATAAGCCACGCTCTCCACCATTATTATTAATAGAACCGGCTCCTTACTTCCTACTTTAATTACCAGTTAATTTTCTTGTCGGGATTTATGACCTACATTCGTGGAATTAATTGTTTTCGGAGAAAGACTGAGGAATGTCTGGGAAAGAATTTGTATGAAGGAAACAATTTTATTGCTTGTACAAATATTTATGTAGGATGCATCGAATGTCGATCGATACTGATAAATTACAACGAAGGTTTTTTATTAAGTGTTAATATCATTTCGATAGAGTAAAGCGAGAAGAAATTGTCATATTTTAAGTGAATAAAGGTGGATAGGCGTTGAATAGTACTGTGCGACATTGTAGAAAGGAACGTAACCTCAGTCGCAATTCTGGTCACATTTTGTCCGCCATATTGTCGGGCCGTATAGGGCGAAAACTTATATAGATACAGTTACTACTAAGAACAATGAAAACAGCGTTTGATTATTTTAAAGTAGTCAGTCAGAAATATTTGTAACAATTGTTTGTAAACAAGAATGAACAGCTGGTATCTTGAGCAAGCGACTCATAAATGTTTTACTGTCACGGAGAAATAAGGAATAAATTCCTGAGCACGCATACAATTTCTCTGCGTGCATGCAGGCACGGGATAATTATATAATCGCGCGCGTATCATTTTTAGATATCGCAACACCAGGCTCGATGATAATTTATCACCTAACGTGTCCGAATGAATGAAGTCGGTTTTACCTTTACGTAACCCGTTGAACGTCCACTAGGAATCTCGAATCTGTTAGACCCTAAGGCGACGGAGTCACACTTCAACCGGGACACAGCTTTGAAATTCTTTATTTATTCGATTCCATTCACTCGCGGCCGAATAAAGAAACGCGCGAGCAATGAAAACGTGAACTCTCTGTTCTATTATATTCCCTCGTTCGTAACGAAGCCTCTCCGCCGTCTAAATTGATTTTTAAAGATTCTTAATTCATACAATTTTGTAATCATCGTTCATCATCCGTTGTTCGTTGAATCATTCCTCGACGTGTTATTTCATGCGTGCAAACATGATTTCTTTTCTAACTTCTTGAAAATAATGGCATAATTTAACGTCGAACGAATCATATTTTCGATTTTTTTTAAAGAGATTTTCGAACTGCAATCGAAATCGAAGTTAATATTTCTTGAGTTACAAGCTATTAAGTGATTAATTAAGAAGTTCGATTATATTAGGATGAGAAAACGTTCATTATGATATGAAGAATCGTTCTTACGATGTTGCGAAGGGGAATAATCGCAAATCGAGTTCAATGTCACGTACCGATACGGGATGCTCGTTGTGCAGAAATCGCTGTCGATCCCTTTTCGTTATCTGCCTCGTATCGGGGCGATGGTTCGTCGTTTTCCCGACTAAGTATGTCAAAACAATTATTCCAAAGTTTATCGTGCCGGACTGGAGCTAGTTCAGCGAGATCCGTAGGTGAAGAGACGACGCGAGTCCATTTGTGCGAGATATATTAAGTAGAGCATCGCCGTTCCGAAGATCATTCGTCACTGTCAGCTCCAGGGGTGGACAAAGAAAATGAAACGCACTCCCTAACGATCTTTTGATGCTATTTTCTAATTACGATCGTAGAGTGATCATTAGAAAATTGGCTGACACCGACCGTGCGTCACTCTGGATGACATTTTGCAAGTTAAATAAAATAACAATTTGTTTCTGTAGCTTATAACCTGTGAAGTCAAGCAGAAGTTCAATACCACTGGTAATGACTTCAATATGCTAGATAATATTCGATTTAAATATACATTTTCTATTTCATTGCGATTCTAACATTCTAATTGTCATCAGATGTTGAATCTTTCAAATTGGTTCATAATATTTGCTTCAATCTTCAAATGATACTTGTTATTGACCATTACCTACCATTATCTTTAAATTTAATTAAAAAAGATCCGTTACTTAATATCCAAAAACTCTAATAATCTAATCTGTTCTTAGGCAATTGAGTATTTCCTCAAAATGTTCATTTGTAATATAATTCTATGTTTCGGATTGAGTCATGAAAGCGTAGACATTCCAAAGTTCTTTAGCACAGCAACGATTATTAAATCTAATCACCTTAAACGACGCATAATGGATGAAGGTTAAGTAGGAAAGGAATATTTTATAAATTAGTTGTGCCGGTCAGATGATTAAGTAGCCGAGATCTATCAGTCAGTGGTTAGCTGGATTCGGCTATTGGTCGCAATTACGCCGATATACAAACTCGATGCGCGATTAATGCCGACGAGGACGCATTGGCCGGGCCGGCAATAAATCAGGGCTCGCCGGTCTTGTAAATTATAACATTCATTAACGACAATCGATCGCTCACCAGTCGGTCGATCAATTCGTTTCGTCGCGGTTGAAAGATCTCGCCGATACACCGCGAGGCCGCTTTTACGCTCGTAAACTTCTCCGGCGAGTATCCTTGGGACGATTAGATACATCGCGCTTGGAAAATTTTTCGCTCGTTATTCAGAATATTTCCAATTGCACCGTTTATCGTTGAACTTATTTGATACGTGTCATTTGAATAATGTAATTAACAATTCCGATCTTCTACAAATTGCTACATCTTCCCTCGAACTCTATAGTTTCTTTTACAATTTTTTCTTGCTATTAATAGACTATAGAATATTAATCTCATTCCTAATTTCATTTCTAATGGTTTATATAAGAAGTAATATTTAGACAATTTGGACAATTTTCCGCTCGTTATTTAGAATGTTTCTAATTACACTGTTTATCGTTGAATTTATTCAATATGCCATTTGAATAATGTAATTAACAACTTTGATCTTCAAATTGTTACATCCTCCCTCGGACTTAATAGTTTTTTTTACAAAATTTTCTTGCCATTAATAGACCAAAAAATTAATATAATTCCTAATCTCATTTCTAATAGCTTAGATAAGAAGTAATATTTAGACAATTTCGACAATTTTTTAGACTAAAAAATGTTGGAGCGAGTGTGTTCTGTTCTTGAAAATAATCCTGAAATTATTTAGATCAATTTTATGTTCTTGTTCATTAATTACAGTTTTCTTAATAACACTAATTGTATGAGAATGGAACATTCTGCTTGAAGAATGTCCAATTGACGCGAAGATGTCCCATTGCCTCACATTTAAAAAGTGTGCTCACACTTTTACGAGACACTGAACTGACTTTTATTACCCTTGTAAATACAATTTTTCGTTATCTGTTACTCCTTTCAGGATGTTTCACCGATTCCAGGTAAAATTTACTGACTGTACCGTTCCCTGAAATATTTGTACAGTTGCTTCATCGTTTCCCTGTTTACAATAAAAATTTAATATCGTCTTCGACCCATAAAAAGGAGCATTAGAATTTTTCCCTTCCGCAGACTCGTCTCGGGATTATATGGTTCCCCAAACCGAACTCCGATTTTTACAGCTTAGTAGTCCTCATGCGTCCCATAAATATTTATGCCTTTATAATTCCCGGAGACCATTAAGCATCATCGCTTGAATAAAATTTTATGCGTGAGAAGAAACATAAATTTCGGCGTGCATACGAGACTCGCTCTCGTAAATTGTTTAAGAGACATGGTCCTGCTACAGTTCACAAAATCCTCAAATGGTCATAAATGGCCAGTGAAGTCCAGGTTTGCCATGCATAAAAACGTAACAGCATGCGTTGCCTGGTACTAAAACCGCCGGCCAGTGGAATTGATATTCTTCTAATTTTTCTTATAGAAACCTATAAGAGTGCATTCATTGCGACTCCGACTAATTTATATTTCAATTTGCGTGTTACTAAATCAATTTCTTTAACCTTGTGCAAACAACCCAACTATTTTTATACGAATATTACAATATCTTTACATAAGTTTTCTATTTTGAAAACATCAACGGTAAAATTGTTCAAAAGATCGAAGATTTGATATTTATTAAATTTTCATGAGAATGTTCCACATTGTATGGAAGGATACATGAAAAACATATTAGTAGGTACCTGGGAATTTAGTTGCTTACTCAAGTTAGTCACTTTCTGATTAATCGCAAAAGAAAGAATGAAAAACGGTTCATTTCGGCTCATCTGGTTGTTATACTGCTAAATCATCTCGTGAATCAGCTGGTTCGGCCGGGGAAGAAAGGAAGCATCGGGACGAAAAGGATTTTCGGCGTCGACCTTGACGCAATTCGCTCGAAAGATGTCGAAGCCGTAAAATCTCGAAGCGGCGCGCGTATCTGCGGCCAGACGTTTAACTTCTCGTCCGTAAACATTTTTGTCAGGCCGCGAAACCCGGATCGCCACCTCGCAGCAGGATATATTCGTCGTTCGGCCTGTAATTCATTTTCTAAGGTGGTCCAGGCTGGCGAAAATAGCCGCGGATCCGATGGCCGGCTGCCTATCGGGACGCCGGCGATTATCGTTCGATGCTCTTGAAATTTACTAATGCGTTCCGCGTACGAATTAATCTGGCCGATGAAAAGGGCGTGGGTACCTAGAGCAACTGGGAACGTCGCTCTTAACCCATTTCGCCACATTTTACTAATGGTACTTTCTTCAACGCGGCTTTGTTCTCGTTTAACTCATAGGAGCACGTACATTTGTTAACACTTTGAATGCCGCACGATTTCATAGAGCAGAATACATACAATGGAGAAAATATAATACTTAATCGTTTGATTCAATTGCATTATGATTATTAGACGTTCATCTAGCTGAATGTCAGTGTACTAAGTAGCATTATTTATAACAAAAATGTTTTCAAATAATCATCGTTTCATTGAGTTAACTATAGTAATTCAATTTGGTTGGTCACTGGTGACCCCCGTGGCATTCGACGTGTTAACACTAAAACTACCGAGCAATTAGAGTGACGTATTTCTAGTGTTTTATAAGAATTAGAATAATATCTTCCTTGAGATTTAAAAGATGTTTTAGTCTTGTAACGAATACACGAATTGGAATTGTTCGCAGGAACGCCTTCATAATTTACATACTTGCAAACTAAACATTTTGGAGTGTGTCAATTTGATACGTCCGATAGTTTTAGTGTTGAATATAGATGATGTTTTCGATAAGGAAGAACCATTTTGTTCAAATGTTTCAAAATGATCGCTTGTAGCACGAAATGAGACCTAATACATCCTTGGTGAACTGTGTTGTGTCTATGTTGAGTTTGTATGTTTACATGTTCTATAACTAACGAAATTAATAAGAAGAACGTAATTTGAAAAAGATAGCTATGTTTAGAAACATGGTATTAGAGGTTATGTCTCGAATAATGGCGAACAAAATGACGGCGAAGACGACCGTATTCTAGAAGACAGTCAAAGATATCTGCATTTCAGAGTTTACTAAAAGTGATGGCTGCAATTCTACAATGATAAAGAAAATGACTGCAATTTTGAAGTTATAGAGAAAACGACTACAGTCGTAACATAATGAAAAGGTTGCTGGAATCTTTTAATTATACGATTTCGCCCACGGATTCCTTTATGCAGTCCCTGTAACAGTATCAACTTCGCGGTCCATTAATTTATCTTTCAAGAATTATAATGGGAGTTTATTTTCGCCGCGACGAAGCTGCGACATATCCATCTTGCCGCCGCAAGCGCGGACAGGCAGACAAAACCGACTTAGCCAGTTCTGTTTGGAGCAAGCTTCCGGCAAACCGAAGTCGCCGCACTTTTGTCCCAGGTCAGGATAATACGAGCGGACAGCCGGCCAAATTATGCGGCGACAAAATAGACCGAGCAGGCTGGCCCCTCGTCTTCGTCGTTTTCGAATTCATTCGGCCAACGCGAATTGTCCAGATCGCGTCCCGTTTTAATTTCGCGTCTCGTTTGAATGCCTGGCGACCGAAACACGCAACCTACTTGCAACGATGAAAATATGGCGGCGCGTAACAAATAATACCTGATACTCTACGCGAAATTGGCACGAAAACTGTCCTTGCGCGGATTAAGTATCTATAATTGAGATTGGTCCTTCGCGTCTCGCAAAAATTGAATCTTCCTTGGAGAATATGTGACCAAGAAATAATAGACATCTAAAGAAACCTTGGAGAATCAGAATTAGAGTATCGACATTTATACAAAAACATGTTACACAATATTGTAGGGCAAGTGCTCTTTAATTTCTTTTATAAAGGAATTCTAGCAAATTGAAAGTGAAGTGTTAATAGTAATAGTATCAGTGGTATTAAAGACGCATGAAATATTTCTTGAGTTCAATCTTTCCTGAAAATGTCCTATAAACTTCCGCGAAATTGGCACGAAAACCGTCCTTGCGGGGATTAAGTATCTATAATTGAGACTGGTCCTTCGCGTCTGGCGAAAATTGAGTCTTCCCTGGAGAATATACGACCAAGAAATAATAGACATCTAAAGAAACCTTGAAGAATCAGAATTAGGGTATCGAAATTCATACAAAAATATGTTACGCAAAATTCTAGAGCAAACAAACTCTAACCTCTCTTATAAAGGATTTTCTTGAATTCTTTCCCAAAGATATCCTACAAACCCGCGATCAACACAGTAAACTGAAATTTCTAAAGCTCCGTTCTAAAATGTCCAAATCCTTCCAGTTTCATACAACTTCTCTAAACACTAGCTCTACTTTCGCGTTTCACTGAAAAAGCAATCCCATCTCCCGAGTCTCCCATCAAACGACTCTACTCGGCCTCGGTCGCAATCTAGTTCCAGCCAAGGGGGCAACTTCTTCCTCCGGTTTTCCGTTTCAAAAGGAGCGATAAGAATCGCGCGTAGTTCAGCTCGAAAGACAACGCTGCGAAAGAGGTGAAGAACACCGTGTGTAGTTAGAAAGGGCTTTGTGGAATTGTGTCGTCTGCCGGTTCGCAGCGACCGGCGCGGCGCCAGCTCGGGCACGTGTCGTTGAACTGGACGACATTGTTTGACGCGCGAAATGCCTCCCGCGCGCATCGAACTCGTCTCTCCTCCCTTGCATAAACATTTTCGTGTTCGCCCGCAGCAGACGCAAGCTTTCGTCGAGTTTCCCCCGGCGTTCGGGGAACGGATGTTATTCGAGGAATAAAAGTCGCGGCGCATCCTTCCCTCCGCCGCGGCGCGCGGGTTCAATGCGCGTTCCTCAAACTTGTAACGAGCCGGGTACACGGATTCATTACTCGGCCGCGGATTTATAGCCCGGCGCACTCCTCCGAGTAAATATTTCCCTTGCCGGCGCCCTTCATTGAGCTTGTCGAACCCGAATCGCTGTTTCTTTAACGAATTTTCTAATTTTTATTCTCATTTTGGCTACATTGTATGTTGACCTCTTGAACATCCTTTGGGGTGGCTTGAGATGTTGCGTGCTTAACTCTCTGCGGACGAATGCCGGCATTCTGTGGAGATCAAACTTCTATGCTTGGAATACCAAGTTTCGAATAAATGATTTAACTATTGGGACAATAAGAGGTTAGTACATAGTTTTCTTATTCTCCATGATTCAAGTATTCGGTGTTGAATTGAGTAGAATCTGCGAAAGGTATTGTATAGTTTAAACAATCTACTGCAAAGGGTTAACCCTTTATAGCCATTAGGGGACTCAGTATTTGTTATAATATGTTATAATATAATAGCGTTGTTCTGTAACTGTGATTTCTTTTTTTAGTTGGTTTAGGAATGTCGTTTGTATCTTATTAGAGGTTGTTCAATGCTTCTAGTGAAAAGCTTCGAGTGTGGAGAGTTAATTTAAGCAGTGTTGGTTGTTTTATTATTAACAAGCGATGGGAATATTATATTATGATGTATGAATAATTATTTTAATTAGTTTCAATAGGGGAAACAGGGATAAAATAATATTTAGAAACCTGAATAATTTCTTTATAGAAATGTTAATAAGTTGTAATTTTAAAAAATTACTGTTGCTAAATGATAAACAAAACATGCAAATTTTAACATTTATCATCATTATAGTGATTTTCTAATATCGCTTCAGTTCAACAAGGATAAAACAGAGTTTAAAGGCCTGAATATTTTCTTTCCAAAAATGTTAATAAGTTCGTTATAATTTGATCGACAACTGGATAGTTGTGTGGAGCTATTGCTAAGTGACGAATGTGAGATCTAGATTCCTCCGAGACGTAACACCAAGATTGCATTTTGGACGTCCTCGGGGTCATGCAACGCGACGCATACGGAGGAATGCACTTCGGTTGGTAGCGTTCCGAGAAATTTGTCTCCCTTTTATCGTATCTGTTAGACGAGACATCTATCAGTGTCCAGTGGTGAGAATTACTTAACCTTCCTATATTCACGTGATTGGCAACGCGTGTCTCGCACGGTACAACTATATACCCTTCATCGCTCACCCCATATCCTGTATCCGGTGTCGGGATATCGGATTATCACGCGGTAAGCGTTTTTCTCTGCCTCCACGTTCCCGCTTCTCAGCTCATTTCTGTTTCAACATCGCGTTTTCGCTTTGGCTTCCAGTGAAGCCGTTTTATTCAAATGTTAATTCCGTCTGCACTCTCTCAGTGAACGTTATTATCAACGTCTCTTCTATATTTTCTCTTTCAATTAAAAAAACGAATCAATGTTTACTCATTTTTATTCATCGTAAAGCAGAATATCTGAAATATTGAAAGTATTCTATGTAACATCGATATTAAAGGTTATAAAAATATCCTCGAGAGAAAGGATGATTCTGTATTTATTGTACGTTTACGTTGAAATTGCTTGCAAACGATTATGCCAGAAATCAAGCGAAACACCAGGAATATTCGGCGCGTTAATAAATTATATTTTTTAAATAATCCTGTCACCCTACTCCGGAATACGTGTATCTTGATAGAAACTTCATCCCGTATCTTCCGTCTGGTTTCCACGCGAAGGGACGCTGTAGTTCGCTCGCATCGCGATTTCAGAAACACCTTGTGCACGGAGGAGGTGATTATAATTTGTAATATTTTACTCGAAGCGTTTAAAGGATCTCCGTGTACAAGAGTTTGATACGATCGATAAATCCCGGTCGGTTCTCGCGAGTCAAGGATGATCGAGGCTTGTACGAAGGATCCGTGAAACGCAAGCAGCAAGAAAAAGGGCTGATTTTTCTGGACTCGCGCTTAAACGAGAGGCGGTTCCACGGATAGTCGTCAAGGCCGTGCGATGAAAGGTCGAGTGTCTTTAAGAAAAGTATACAATTTCTTGGTTGACCGCATATTTCTCGCGGTCGTAGCCACGGTCCCGCCATCCTTTCACGCGATAAGTTTCTCCGAGGGGAAGCTGCTTCCGGAAAGACTTCGAAGAACGGCTACTGGTACAAGTTCACGCTTTGTTAACAAGGCTATGCCACCGGATAATTATTTCCTAATTATTTAATAGTTGGTTTCGTAATTTAATAGAGAATTTCCTGATTTTAATTAAACAGTTTGATATTGCTGCAACATCTATGTAATTGAGAAATAGTATTTTAGATAAGATATCTAGAGATAATCATTTTCTAATTATTTAATAATTTGATTCTTGATTTAATAAAGAATTTCCTGATTTTAATTGATTAATTAGATATTGTTGCAACATCTATGCAATTAAAAAATAGTATTTTAGATGATATATCCACAGATAATTATCTTCAAGTACTTTGTAGCTAAAAAATAGTATTTTAGACAATATATCAACAGATGATTATCAAATCTCTACTCCAAAAACATTAATGATTTGTAATTAAATTTCCCACATTGCAACTAAAAGATGAAACTAAGAACTTCTATCTTCAACTTTACTTTAGTTCGACGAATACGGAACGATCAATTCCCGATCGTTGTAAACAACCCAGTGAACGTGCGAATGCTGCCATTTCATTTGCTGCCCCTCAGCATTCTCCTCTCACATAAATTACAGTGTATTGATTCGATATTTGAACAAAAAAAAAACTGGAATATTTTCATTGAAACCGTTGGAAAGTAACTACAATTTATAGTGTCGTATAAATATCCGTTTGTACATTATATATTCATGAACGTAGGTCGCACAACGCGATCGACTGCGAGGATCAATAATGAAATACGCGTTCCAAGTGTACACCGCAAGAAACTTATAAATCGTAATTTACAAGAGTTACCGCGGCCAATCAGTAATTTTCATGGAAACGGCTCGTTAGGATTTATGTGGCCCACCCTACGTGAACCGGGCTAACATTGCCAGGCCTATTAAATTGTCCGGCGATCCATACAGCTTTATCGATCCGGATCGAGCGAACGAATAATAGAGATATTGTATGGCAGTCAGCCAGCCTGGCCGGACAGTTTAACAATTTTACGACGGCGCGCAACGCGAGCAACAAGATCGAATCGGCGACAATATTGCTGTCCAATAATTCCGTGACGCTTGTTTCGATTTTAGTCGACCATGTGCCCATTCTGTAATTTTGTTTGTGGGTTACATTACCTGTTGCGTAATCCATTGTATTCATAGTGGACACTTCTATTGTAACTGTCATTACGGGACTATAAAGGGTACAAGTATTTTTTTTTGCGAACGACATAACTAGGACACCGAGACGCTTTAGAAAAATAATGTAGTCTAATGTATCGGTCTTCAGATTTATCGTTGAGAGTATTGGTACATGGAAATTGCTTAAGCACTGGTCTTCGGGGTCGTACACGGAAAAAATGGTGGCTCTATTTGGAACAAATATTTCCGAATCAATTTCGCGAGTGGAATTACCTTGTTGTTTATCATAGCATAAGTTACGCCGCAACCTGCGCGCGCCGTTAATTCATATCCTTAGGAGCCGGTCAATATGTGCCTAATGCTAGGTGTCGACCTAAAGCTGTCATTAGACTAGTTACTAGAGTAGAACTTAAGTGTTGGCAATCGCGAGCCTAAAATTAACTCTCTGACAGTTATTATAGTCTAGCAGATAGTGCTTCCACTGTTGGAGAATGGAAATGGTGGATGTCCAGCCTGAAGTGGGCACTAAATATTGCAGCAGTGGCTTCGGTAAATGCTTGTTATTTATACCACTGAAACTGTAGAACCCACAGGTGTTTAGTCTTCAGAAAATAACACAGTAGCATTAAATATCCTGTATTAATAGAATCTTTAAAAAGAACGTTCGTATATGCTGCTACAAAGTGAACACTTTTTCTGCGAGTTTATAATATTCATTTGAAATCGGAAGGAATTTTAATTAACTTTAACATTAGAACCACCGAAGCAGCCAAATTGACATTTTCAAATTTGTCTATAGGAATTCGAAGAATGCAGCTATTGAGATTTCAATTGACTTATGATTCAATTCGCGTATTACTGAATTAATTTCTTTAGTAATTTTACAAAGAAGCATGTGTTATCTTTGTAATAATTGGGAAAGGAGAATTTAGGAATGGGTTAAATATTTAGAATGGGAATTATCACGCAATATGTTAACCCTTTGCACTTGAAAGTTTTCCACTAGACACGTGCAACGTTTCTCAATGAGACATAAACAACGTTCTCTGAAACTAATAAACGAGAAATTAAGAAACAAGGCTATTTTCTTCCAATATTTCACAGAGCAGAATATTATATATAAGACTATAATGTTTCTGTATCAAATCTAGTGGCGAGAGTCACCTCTCGAGCGCCAAAGGGTTAACATTCATAAAGTTCAGTCGTCAAACATTTCTTGCTGCCAGCTGAGTCTCCGAATTCCCGGCACGCGCTACGGTTGAAACACGCGACGCCGAAAGCCCGTCTGAAAAGAACTGAAAAGTGACACCGCAAATGTCCCGCGACATCGTTACACTCCATCTCCACCCGTAAACTCGTTTTCAGCCACAAAGTAGCCTATTAAACTTCCATAACCCCTAACGAACGACATTCAGCCATTTTCTCCTGCCTCCGGAATTATGTCCCATAAAGGGTGAACCCGATACACGGCGCGATGCAGTGGAACACGTCCATTCCATTCCTAATCCGGCCACATTAAAATGGTCACCCGATACGGCCATAATCTCGCTGAAACCGTGGCATACACGCACAAACCCGCACAGACGCGTCGCCTTATTGTCAGCGCCTCCTATCTGTGTCCGGTGAGCCGGCTCCGCTCGCGTAATCGGTAACAACGTTGTCCTAGGATCACCGAATCCCTTTTTCGCCGTTCCCTCTTTCTCTCTCTCTCTCTTTCTCTTTCTTGGTTGCGCGCGCTCGCGCACGCGTGCATTGTTATGCAATTGTACAATGCAACGGGCCGCCCACGCGTCGACATTTAGTAAGCGGCGTTTAATCTCCTCGGACATGACGTAAAGTCCCTTTGTTCGGGCGACACGGAGTACAGGATATACCGGGCGACGCGTTCCGAGTGGGACGTCGAAATTTCCCCGGTTCATTGTTCCGTCCCGTGGCCCGGCTGCCGCGGGAACCACCTTTAGGAATAATCTATCGGAATAATGAGAGGATATCGTAAATTAACACGGCAATAATTGAGACGTCGCGGGCCCGCTAGGCGTGGTGATACTCGATACTCGGCCGGTCCCGCGTGCGCCCGATCCTGCGTGGACGGCGCACGACGAGTTGTTGGACCGTGCGAACAAAAGGGACCTTTTATCGATCAACGTGGAAAGAGTTATCGGGTGTACCGGTGTCTTTTTAGAAGTTCGATTCCGCGTTGTGGACTATTCGTATAGGTGGATTTAATAGCTTAGGTGTTAGAGATGAGAGGTTTGCGTTTGAGGATTGGGATTTGACAAGGGAATTAAGTTTGTTAACCCTTTGCGTCCGAAAGGTGACTGAGAGTCACCACTAGATTCGATATAGCAAAACTATCGTGTTGTATATAACATTATGGTCTATATAGTGCATCGATATGTAAAATATTGAAATAAAATAGCTTTGTTTCTTAATTTATACACGTTTTCTCATTTGTTAGTTTCGAAGAATGTCGTTTATGTCTCATTGAAAAATGTTGCATTTCTAGGAAAGAACTTCTGAGTGCAAAGGGTTAACACTAGAACTACCAGATGAGTCAAAATGACCCAAATAATAGATCCTTCTCTAAGAAATTTCTAAAGAAATTGTTTTAGTAATGTGCAAATTAAGTTTTGAGTGATCGAAGTTTCAATGGATGCGCTCTTGGGGTTTCTATAGAAAAATTTTGAAAAGTCAACTTGACCTCTTAACAGTTCTAATATTAAAGTAATGAAATAGGTAACATTATTGGAATTTTGAATAGTTCTGAGATATCCGTAGCGATCATAAGATTCGCAAATAAGTTTCTAATCGACTCCAGCAAAGTTTCACGTTCACGAGAGGTTGTGTTCGTCCATGAATTAGCGATCTGCTGACGACGCTCGGTTATTTTTATCAGAACTACTTGTAGATTCACAACTTAGCCTATGAATAATGGAACTTCTGTCCTATGTTTTCTGTGCTCTTACAAGTAATAAAATAGAAGAGAATTATGCAAGTAAAGTGCTGCGCACAGGGTAGACTGTGGCAGCCATTTTGCATGCCGGCGTTGTTCTCTAGTTCCTCTTCGGTCAATTGTCTCGCTAAGGAACGCTGGAAAATAACACGAAACTGGGAATCCCGCAATCTTTTACTGCCGTATTCAGCTTGTTAGTCCCTGTAAAGAGGCTCCCTTATCTAAGCTTCAGATGTCTGCATGTACATATGCGCGTCACGTGTTGTTGTCCGCTCGAAAGCTAGCGAAACAATGCTCGGAGGCATCACTTTTGCGACAGCGACGCGTAAAAAAGACGGTCGGGGTCATCGGTTGACCCGGGCCCGACGTTTTCCTCCCCCCTCGCGGCAATTAATTACGCGAATCCATGGAGTGAAACGATCTCGAGTATCTCGTTCCAATGCCGCGCAAACTCGCGGCCGGATTATCTGCGGAATGTTTGCACGGATTATCGAGACGTTCCCTTGGTATCGCTTTAAATGAATTGTTATAGGGTCGTTGGGATTTTATCGTTCCACGAGCGAGAAGCCGGGGAGAATGATTTCTCGCCGCCATAAGGCCGTGGAAGTAGAGTTTTACGTCATGCCCGTCTATTTTTTCCCTAATCAAAGTAGCATTTATGCCCACTGGAACGTTACTCTATTAATTTGAATAATTTATGACACGTTAGGCAACGGTCAAGAGAACTCGATCGGTAAAAAGCCACTGTTAACCCTTGAATTCAACGATTAAAGGGAAACGTAGCTACCGTCGGTTCGTCGTAAATACAATTTCAAACGAGTGTTTGTTTCTAAATCACATAAATCGGTAAACTCGAAGAAACGCGATTAAACGGTTTGTTTATCCAAAAGTTCGTGTTACCGGTTGGATTTATTTCCCGGATATTCGAAGAATGTTGCTAAGGATAGTCTTTAAGCATCGAACAACCAGGAAAAACAGCAAACGGTCGAATTTATTGACGGTAAACGGCAACAGCAAATTGCAGAGTGCGTAACAGCCAGGTAAAGGATAATAGGTACGCTCCGGTGGAAACCGTGCGCTGCCGGAGAACAGCTTCCGAGTAAACCATAAACTCACGATTACCGCGTAAATCAATTATTCCTGATTCCGTTAAAATCATTATTAGAGGGAAGATTGTTAATCGTTCCGTTTAACTGGATTGCAATGCGCCGTTCTGCGGCGTGGCGATTCGTTGACGTTCGAACTTATGAGGAATGGCGCAACGGCTCTGTCGTCAATCCGTTCCTTTCAACGGCGAAAGAAAATTACGCGTTGCGTAGCGCTTCTTCGAGGAGGATCGTCGGAAAAACTGAAACAATGTTTTTCTAACTGGGCACCGCCGATAATTACGGGCTTTCCAGTTCACGCGAGCATCGGTTTTGCGCAATTAACGCGCTCGGTTGTGCGTGAACGCACGGACGATCGGACAGTTCCACGAAAACTGCCGCGCGCTGATCGAGGTTTCTTTATTGCTGCTTCCGTGTTTTTCTAATTGCCTGCGACCGTGCTCCGATTCTGGGCACGTCACTACGGATGTCACGGTTTATTCACGCGCGGAATTAACTTTGCGCGATTGTCTTGAACTGGGCGTTGTTCCCTTTTTCGAATGGTACATGTATTGCTAGTGGTAGCTAGGACTATTGGATAGGTTGAAACGACCTATTTCGAATTTCTGCTTTTACATATATTGAGAAGACACGTGCGCCTTCTTGACAAATTGTTAAAGTAATTGAGAGAACAATGCGGAGATTGAGATTTTTTTTTCTCATTTGCGTAGGAAAGTTCAACATTCACTGATTGGTACTGAGTTTCTTTGTTTACAGTTATTTAAAGGTAATCAATGATACTCTAAGAAGCATTACTAAGGAAATTGATTCAGTAATGCACAGACTGAATTGCAAATGATTCAAAATTTCAGTAGAAGTGTTCATAGATTTTCTACCAGAAAATTAAATAAAGTCAATTTGACTGTTGGGTATGTAGTCTCAGTGATAACACAGAAATGTTTTCAGATGATCCTCGTTTAACACTAAAACTACCGGACGGGTCAAATTGACCCACTTTAGAATTTTGATTTTGCAAGTGTTTAACCCTTTGTACTCGAACATTGATTCGCTAGATATACTCTTCATTTTCTAATGAAATATCACTGGTAAGTTTTATAACTAACATCAATATAAATAATATAGAAACCAACGGATAGAACTATTCTATTTTAACGTCTCATGAATAGTTACGTTAAATGAACTTTAATATTATACGTCACACTTTGTCATTTTGCTGTATCAAATCAAATGGCGAGTCACCCCTCGAGTGCAAAGAGTTAAATTATGAAGGCGTGTTTGCGAGAGATCTTTAATTCAATTTGTTTATTTGTATAAATACAAGACTAGCAGACTATTTGAATCTCAAGAAACGTATTGTTCGAATTTTTACGAAAAACTGGAAATAAGTTACTCTAATTGATTGGTAGTTTGTATTAATCGAGTGAATTATAGTATTTCGATTTGGTTGGAGGTCACTGGTGACTCCAATGGCATTCAACGTGTTGAACCGAGCTAAAAATCACCACGAATCCCACCCGCCATTATCCGCCGAGAGGCTAATTAGCGTCACGGTGACAGTCCCGAGAAATGTCGCATCTCTTCCGTTCCCGCGCGGACGTCATTACACGGATACACCAGGAAATCGTTCGACCCGTCATTGTTCGCGAGCTGATTGAGTTCGCGTAACCTGGCATTCAGATCGGCCGGATCAATTATCCGTTGACTGAGATTTACGAGCCGGCTACCTTCGCCGAGGAATCCGTCGAAGGTGGAACCGTGAAGGCAAAGCTGAGCCCGGTGTGCCTCGCCTCTTGCGGTCGTTAACAATGCCAGGCGTTGGTTAACACGTCCGCTATCGCCATTTGTTTCGGTTACAGCCTCCTCGGCTACAATGTTCTGTCTGAATTGGAACGTTACCGGTCAAATGCTTGGAAAAGGCGCGACGATGAAACTTGATTAACGCGTTAATAATTGGGGGCGTCTTCAATCGTCTGTAGAAAATGTTGCAAGAAAATGAACTATGCACGATAGTACCTGTACAATAGTATAATATATAGCAGCTATATAATATGATATATAGCAGCCATATATAGTAACACAGTCTAAATAGATATTATAGAATTGGTAAGATACGAAATATTTAACACTAAAACTACCGAGAAGTTAAATTGACATTTCGAAATTCCTCTATAGAAACTCCAAGTATGTATCTATTAAAGCATTAATTGGTAAAAAGACATCATGGAGTGGGTCATTTTGACTCGTTCGGTAGTTTTACCATCAAACAACTGATATACACAATTCAGCTTCATCTGCCGAAAATTTTGCAAAATATCAAAGAATCTCCGTTCGCAAAGTGTTCATAATCAATTTCACAAATCTTCATTTCGTAATATCACTTGTCACCGTGCAAGCTAACCTATGCGTACACAGTGATAAGTAAATACATTTTACAGGAACTATCGATATTTATTTAAAAGTATTTTAATGTCGACGTCAATTATTTAGGAACGAATTTAGTGATAATTAAAGTGTTAACACTTTCGACGAACTTTAGAAATGATATTTAGGTTCTTATGATTATTCTCAATTGATATACGTCGATGCTGTGTTCAATTTAAAATGCTTCACAGGATGACGAGTCCCGAAATTCATTCAATTCGAATCTTTCAATTCTCTACATTTTCGTTTCATCACGGTGAAGATTCCGTTTCTGTTTTAATTCAGTGTTTAAGGTTTCTTATTGAGTGAAAATATGGAAGGGGAAGGAAGCGTGCGTGTGGCCTCATCGCTGAACAGCACTGGTTTCAGTGACCCTGAGCGATCAACAGCTTCTACCGCAACTATAATTTTCATTGGGAGAAGAAAGATCTGGTACACCGACGTAGAACGGAACTTCATCATCAGTCAAAGTTCAAAATCGTTGACGTAACAGAGATTTAGAGACGAACAAACGAAGCGGATAATCGTTGACGTAGGGCTAGATTTATCATCAATAATAGTGACACTAGTGTTCGGTGTCGTTAGAAGTCGAAGTTCAAACTGATTAGAAAAATATATAGTCTGATTAATGTTGTCAGCACTTTTTTTTTTATCTCCCATTAGTCGAAACTATTTTAATGATACTGCTCATTATATAGTTATCGCGCAGTGGATTTCCATGCCAGAATTATGCGTCCGAACCGTGCGACAAGATGGCCGTCCGCGGATTTCAAAATTCATTTGAAAGGAACAAATATAAATTTGCAGGTCCCGCAGTGTTTCGCGTTACAAAGGACAGTGGATCGGATTGATTGATCCGGTCCTTGAATGTTTATTTATAGTAATTCGTTTATACGCCGGCCACTCGAGCTTTTCGAGTGCTGAAACGAAATTCTATTCAACCGTTCGATCACTCTCGCTCAATGAAAGCCACTCGGACGATCTGATTCTTTGTCAGGTTGTTTTACTTCAAAAAATCAGAAACCAAAGTAATTCTCATCGATGAAACAATCAAATATCCGAGACATCGAGTTTCTTCTATTTTAGGTTAGGTTCAGAATGAGACTTGAAACTTCTCTCTTTTTCTTAGAGATCGCAGTTTAATAAACATCTCGATTAAACCGCAACTTTGACAAACCTTTCCTATAATTTACTTAAACTTTGTGTTTACATTACATCCATGATCATTGAGGAACTAAAGCATTCAACGAAGATCGAAACAAAATGGAAACTTCTCGAGGAAACGAACTATTTCTTTGTTTTCCAGGGGAATCGGAAATCGAAGTGATTAAGTCATCGAATCTAATCGCCGCGATGCACACTCGCGATGTTGTTGATCAAGGTTGGTGAGATATCGTTAAAGAATTTCGATTTTTGTGGAAGAGGGAAGGTCGGTTAATCGATTCTAAGCAGCCGCGTTGCGCAATGACGCGCGCCGTTCGCACGGGTTCCCATCGTCAGATTATTCTTTTTCCTTTTCCTTCGCTTCTTATCTCTGCGCAGCTGGGGGGGCAGAAATCCTACTGACGATTAATTCAGTTCGATCGCAGAAGTGCAGGGTTATCACGCGAAATTCTCGTTTAAATTTGTACCGTAGTATTTTAATGCCGGATCGACTTCCCGATAAGACAACGAGCGTACTATCGTCCGCGGAGCACAGGACGCTTAATACATCGGCTTATCTCGGACGCGATGGGCGCTGTATCGGTATTAAAGATGCGATAGTCTTCTGTAAACACTCCGAGTGGGAACATTTGAACCAACGTCCTATGGGATGCTCAATTTTTAACTAGAAGAAAGTATCACTACGTAATCTAAGAGATTAGCATGAAGGTTCCATTAACCTTCTGAACTGGAAGGTTTCTTTGCTAGATATATTCCTCGGTTCCGAATGAAATATCAACGGTATTATTTATAATTAATATTAATACAAATTATATAGGAATCAAGAGATAGAACTATCGTATTTCAATGTTTCATGGATAATTACATTAAATGAATTTTCGGAATTTATAATTTTGCTGTATTTAATCAAATGACGATTGTGTCGCTTCTCGAGTGCAAAGGGTTAAATTAGAATGTTTCTTTTTCAGTTCTCTGTTTTATACTGAGTTCACTAAATGCATCGATTTGATGCATATTGGATTTTATAAATATTGTTTGGTAAATTGAGTTTGATTAATTCAATTATACGATTAATACTAAATTATACGATTATTACTAATTTGTAAGACATAAATGAACGATCAGTTTTTCTAGGATCAATAGAATAGGTGTACTATAACTATACGTAAACCTAGTGTCAATAATATCAGGTATAATGTTGAATATTGAAATTTGAATAACATCAACCAGTCAAAATTTTATTCATATAAGTGAAAATGTAATACTTAGAAAATGAAAAATGATTATTATGAATTATGTAGTTGGTACTGGAGGGTTATAGATTCTCTAAGAAGTATTCAAGAAATTGACAAACTTGGCGAACGAGTCAGTACTGTCATTGTACAGATTCAAACTAGAAATAGAAAAATTAATGGATTCATGAGACTACGTTTAATCATGTTGAAGTATTCTAAATAAGCTTCTCTCTAAGTAATTTAGGAGGGACGTAAAATTGAAAACGTTGTTTTGACGATGGTAATTAATATTGCCACGCGATGAAATCACTCGAGGTTTCATTAATACGTTCGCATTAACACAAAGATTAATTTCACAACAAAAGTCTCCTGTGCGGGTGACGTGGCAAACAATGTGTTAAACAGTAGAGATAATACTCTTTCACAATTGTCACGTTTTCTCCTTTGTGCGTCATTGTCCATGACGATCATTCTTCCGTATTTTGCGTTGAAAGATTCGTTGGTCGATCGTGCTAATGTTTCTGATATGTTTTTGTTGCAGTGACGAGGAACACGGAGAAAATCTCGAAGGAGCAAGACGAATTCTCGACGAAACCCGACGTCGAGTACGTCACGCTGATGAAGCTCAGTCAGAATCAGTACGAGGATCCACGTGAGTTAACGATTTTATCTGTAAACTTGATCGACGGCTGGTTTCTTCGACGTTTCGAATGTCTCGATGACTTAGAAAGCGTTATCTTAAGCGAGGATTTAACCTATTAACGACGAAACTAGTAAGAGATTAAATTGACTTTTTTACTGTTTTGGAAAGCAGATTATATTACCATCGATACTAATGTTTCCATATCGATATAAATCTAAAGAAAACGTTCATATGAAATGACCATTTAGAAGTCCTATGAATCTTCGAGTATAATTCCACGTCAAATTATTCAAATTCATTTCTTGTCTTAGAGCAGTAATTCTTTTAGTCATTACATCACTGTATTGAATGTGTCCAATGAATATTAATGAAGAAATGTCTTTACAATTTTGTAAGGGCGAACGGTTTATTCTCACGGTTACGATTTCATGCTGACTGATGCATATATAGTTGTTCATATTTTAACTGGTGGGTTTGCATATGAAAATCAGTGAAAGAAACATACTATAGAATTATATCCCACGTGTCTGTTTTCGAGTAACGAATATTTAAAGGAAACCTTCAAAATTATTAACATTGGCTCACGTTCTATTTAAAAAATATCAGATGTTCCTCGAATAATCTCAGATTTCGTTAAATTCATATTCAAATATTAAACAGTTTCTTTAATCAAGTACAGTTTGAGAAATAAAATAAATATATAAGACGTACAACAATGTGTAAGACGTAAAACAGTTTGTTTATTTATTTCCATGCGCGTATTCACCGCGTGAAGTATGGAGCCACGTTTATGAATGACCCTGTACTTTTTGATACCATGATAAGGTCGCACAAGGTCAGACAAGTGACATTTATACGAGCATTCGACAAATTATGTCGGCTGGTCCTGCCAGAATCGTTCCATTCACTGGCGGCGGGAACCGCGCGCGAGTCTGTGACCGAAGAATGCGAACGACAGGAAAAAAGAAGAAAACGAGAAACGAATATCAAATTCGTGGATCGCGTTACGTTTTTCGCGGACGTGTTAAACGCTTACGCGTGGTTTACGATATTAACTCGATACTTTTTTGACAAATAATTTCGTTAACATCGTACAACCAAATTTAATCTTAACACTAAAACTACCAGACGAGTCAGAATCACCAACTCCCGACGTCTTCTTTTCGCAATTATCGAAAAGATAACAAATGTTTCTCTGAGAAATTATTAAAGAAATTCAGCACCACGTAAATTGAAATGTAAATCAATTGAAGTCTTGATAGGCGTACTCTTGAAGTTTCTATAAAGGAATTTCAAAAAGACAATTTAACTCTTGGGTTGTTTTAGTGTTAACTCGATGGAATTAGAAAGAAGAGATTCATGGATTGGTAATTTACGTGTGACTTATCATATTATGTATTGCGATCGATAATGAATATTATCACGCATCGAAATCAATGGAGTTGCCAACATATCAAGGCGAGAAGTAACAAATTCTTATAATTATTCAGATACACTTGCATTTACAAGTTTTTTACGAATGAGCTCAACTAGTTGGCTCATTAGTGTAAATATATTCCAGGACAACTTGCTGACAACTCGATCGTTATCACTTATGAATAAATTCAGATCGAAAGCCATATTAAAATGCAGCCTTTAAATATATCATATTTCATGAACAGTTTGTAGTAGATATACTTCAGATTAAAGTTCCTTATAGTACATTTTGCTAACGAATAAACTTGATTCCAAGAAACAGAATTTACTTATAAACTTCATCGGACACATTAAACATACTTCTATATTATTAACACTAAAACTAGCGAGCAGTTAAATTGACATTTCGAAATTCCTCTATAGAAACTCCAAGTATGTATCTATTAAAGCATTAATTGGTTTACAATTCAGATTGCGTATTGCTAAATCAATTCCTTGAATAATTTCTCAGAGAAACATCTGTTATATTTTTAATCATTGCAAAAGGAAGAAATCAGAAATGGGTGATTTTGAACCATTTTAGTTTTAGTATTAATCTCACGTACCTACTAAAAATACAATAACAGATTCAAATTAATCAGAAACGGTTACTTATCCATCAAAGTTACACACATGTTCAACAAGTCACAATGAAACTCTCAAAAATGGGCCATTTCGACCTATTTGCTAGTTTTAGTATTAATTTCATGTATCTACTAAAAATACAATAACAGATTCAAACGAATCAGAAACAGTTACTTATTCATCACAGTCTCGATGAAATTCTCCAAATTCGGGTGTTACGGTACTTCACACTCGGAATCAAATTTGTTTACATTGATAGCCAATATTTTCGTTCGCGAGTAGATCGTTCCCGTCGCTATTTAACCGCGGAGAAGAACAGAACGCGATTCAAATTAGCGCAATTAGACTCGCGGTGCGTTCCGATGCATTTCGATGATGCGACAGAGGGAGCACGTGATCCTCGAAGCGTACCGACCCCGCTTAAGCGCAAGGCGGCCGCACCACCTTTATCAGGATCACGTTCGCCTCGTTAAGCTCTCGATTGTGCGGGACGAGGCGGTGCGTGCACGTTTCGCGCAGATAAAACGCGGACGCGCGGGGGCTCGGGGGCCAGATATTTATAAAGGACACGATCGATCCGCGATCACGGTTCTAGGAAGCGTAAATCGCGGAATGCCCGCCATACCTGCGCCCCTATTCATCGGCTTTTTCATTCTCCCGTAACGAATTACGGCTAATCCTGATTTAACAGCGAAAATATTGATGCTGATGCGACCGTAAATTGGCTGCTGCATGCGAAATGTCATCTTTCGGGGAATCCGGATTTTTTGCTCGGCGCTTGTTTAGCATTTTGTTTTTAATCCACTTGAAGAGAAGGCGGTAAACTGTGAAATATTGCCGACCAGATCATAAAATCGCTTTTGTGGAGTAGAACTGAGCGAGAGTAACTTTTATGTCGGATTATTTATTTCGTATGACAAGGACTTTTCCTCGGTGTGTAGAAAGGATTTAGTAATACCGTTGTGTGAAGGATTCTTTTGTAATAAAGAAATGAAATTAGTATTGCACATAGGACTCGATAATTTAATTACTTGATACGATGTTTATTTGATTTATTTCTCTTTAATTAATACGCGAATAAGTAATTGTATTTTGCATCGAATAATCTTGATAAATTTACCCCGTATATTACAACAACGCGAGATTGGTGGTGGACATTTTAAACGGAATTTACCAAACATAGCTCAATTCCTTTGAATGCAAATGAAGTACTGTTCTTCTATTATCAATTATTACATTGTAGGATAGAAATAAGCGTAGAATATGCATAAATTTTCTCTGTCTTCGATAAATTATTACTGACAGAACTGTTCAATCGATTACAGTTGGAAGATAAATCATAGAGCCAAGGGGTTGATGAAATGTCGAAGCTTAGATTAAATAGTTAACCTTGTAAATAATCGGGAAATTCGATCCTCATTTAATTTCTAGCTATTTTCCACCGTTGAATCATTCGTCGAACATCGAAATTTACACGTATACGTGCGCTTTCCGATAATAACAGGCTGTTATTTATGCAAAGCTTGGGACGTGGCATAACGATAATTATCCCGATATCGGGGGGAGGGTGAGTAATGGGCAAAAATGAGTAGTCACGCAGCCGAGGAACAGTTAAGGAAACAGTAGTCTTCGTTGTAAAACATGTTTGCGGCGGGCTGTGAAACTAGATAGGTGAGCGTGGTCGAGGAAAAAGGATTGGTCGAACGGTAAACGGCGTCGGGGGGACGCGTCGCGTCCGCGCGGCATTTAACGCGACACGCGCATTTTGTCACGCATCGGCCGTTCGTTGCCTGCCAATTTCACACGGGTGTCAACGATTATCCGAGACAAACGGACTAGTTACTAACTAGCACGGATCCCTTATGTCTAGCGCGTGAGGTAATTGGCCTGTATGCAAACTCCGTCGTCCCTTGCATACATTACGGACCGCGCGCCGAGCTGGCGAGTCGGCGTGACTATTGTTCGTTTTATTGTTTTTGGAGTACCGTTATGTCTCGTTTAAAATAATCTCCTCGACAGAGGTGGTTACAATAGTTCGGTGCGTTTACGACTGAATGTTGAAGTGGGAACGTTTGCAATTGATCATGCTTTCATATTAGACAGTCTTGTCGAAGGTAACGAATATTTTCGGTAGAATGATTGCAATGGTTTGGTGCGTTTGTAACTGAATGTTGAAGTGGAAACTTTTGCAATTGATCATTCTTTTATATTAGGCGATTTTGTCGAAAATAACGAATCTTTTCAATAGAAATTATTGCAATGGTTTGATGTATTTATTATATGCAATTGATCATTTTTTTTTATCATATGATCTTGTTGAAAATAACGAATCTTTTCGATAGAAGTGAATAGAATGGTTTGATGTATTTAGGACTCCTCGGTGAAATGAAAACGTTTACAATTAATCGTTCTTTTTTATTAAGCTATTTTATAACGAATTTTTTTAATATGAGTGAATACAAGTGCTTATTGGTTTCACAGTTGAATGTCGGAATAAAGATGTTTGTTATGACATAATAAGAAAAAGTTTTAAAGATTGTTACGGATTTTTGACTCATAAGTAGAGTATTTTCTAATGTGATTATAATCCTAAGATTTAATCTAACGATTTTTTGAGATTATAGGGAATTATTGGACATCGGTAATAAAAATAATTGATCTATTTACAGCTGAGCAATTTTCTACAGCCAAGAGGCACGATAGTGGCCACTTCCGCCTTGCCACGGCGGAAATCTGGGATCCTCACCCCCAATACGACTTCACTGCCTTCGGCAAACGGTTTCGCTTGCGTTTGACACATGACTCCAGTTTCGTCTCACCGAATATTAAAGTAAGACTGAATTTCAATTTTGAAAGCAGATTGTATAAATATATATTCAAACAAGTCTAACATTTCACCGTTTCATTTATTATGCCTCGGAACCCTGCAGGAAGCAACAGGTAAAAAATTTAACTCATTTATTCCTTAAATAAATATACACATCCTTACATGTATTATAAATTATTTTATTAAATAATGGAATAATTTGTCAATATAATTTACTAATATGAAGACCTTCTGGCATCACAAGAGAATGAACACAGAACAGAATTTATCGAATTAACCAACCCAAACTTCGTTTATATTATTATTTTTCAAGATTTCATAATAATAACTGCATAAAGTGATGCCAGACGGTCCGCTTCAAACTTTCATTCCAGGGACGATGATTTAATCTATCCAGATACGCTTTTATCGTTGTTAATCCCATTATGTTATACGATGCTAGCGCGTTATTACTATGCTAATACACAAGATATCATCTTTGATGGTTCACCGGTGCACGCCGTTGAAACTTGCATAATACCTCTTCCGTACATCGGTGCTCGTAATAGCCGAGGTGTTAAAAGCGGCTGCGCGTGTAACATTATGGTTTTTAAATTGTTTTAAATGCTCCATTATGAACACCCGGATAGCCGTGCATTAAACATTGATTGTTCGCGAGACAAGTTTGCTTAATAGAAATTTTACTGGTCTCGCGCAACGAATTGTTAGCGTATCTGCTTCCTTTCACACATTTCGGATTCGAAGTTAATGGTTATCTACTACTTGGGCATATTTGCGAATAGTTTCTCTGTTTTTTCTTTCAAAGATGCTAATGTTAAAACTCAAACCTAGTAGTAACTGTCTACGGTTGCCAGATTTGCAAAGCGTTTACTGATTTTTTCTTGTTAAGTGTTAATACAAAATATATTTCAAAATAATTTAAGGGAAGCATGATATTAACCCTTTGCGGATGAATGTCGACATTTCGGTGAGATGAAATGTTCGCATTTGAAAGACTAAGTCGCATACAAATGATTTAATTACTCGAACAGCAACAGATCCGTGTATAGTTTCCTTTTTTCCTATTACTTAAGCAATTGATATGTAATTTAGTTTGATCTGCTGAAGGTTCAGTATATTTCAAAGAATCTTCGTCCGCAAAGGGTTAATATCGAAGTGATTCGAATATTCAAGTAATATCCACGTAAACACGTACGATGCGCATCGTTAACGGTTTGTTAATGAAGTTTTAATGTAACGGGCCGTTGTTAAAGTCATTCTTGACGTTCCCCGTTCGCGAACGATCTTGGGATACGCGATTCCCAGAATCATTACCGGAATGAAAATAGAAGCTTCACCTTACAGTGTATTTTCGGATTGATTACACCGCAATTGTTTCTCGTTGTTTGTATAGATAACTCACATGGGCGCTAACACGACCAGGAGAGAACATCCGGGCCATGAACTTGGATGCTTTTACAGCGGCACCGTGGACGACGATCCTAACTCCTACGTTACTGTCAACCTTTGCCACGGAATGGTGAGTCGAACAGAACATTTGGTTTCTCGGTGTTAGTAAAAAACAAATTGGAAACTTCGAATCTAAAATAGGTGGCACGCACATCGATAAAATTGCATTTAAAACTGACTGAAGGTGGAAATAGCGTGCTCGAAGTTTTAACAAACTTTACGTAGCTAAGAAACAACTTGAAAACTTAGAATCTAAAATAGGCGGTACGTACATCGATAAAATTGCATTTAACCCTTTGCACTCCGAAGTTTCTCACTAGAAATATTTAACATTTTTTGACAAAACGAAGACGATATTCTTTGAAACTAACTTGCAGTGAAATCAGAAGTACATTGAGGAACAAAGCTATTTTATTCGAATATTTCACGTATCGAGGCATTATACAAAGTTCAATATTAAACATCAGATTTTATAGTTTTATTGCGTCAGATCACGTGGTGACTGAGAGTCACCTCTCGAGTGCAATGGGTTAAAACTGACTGAAGATGGAAACAGCGTACTCGAAGATTTAACAAACTTTACATAGTAAATACTTATTCTAAGACTGAACCAATTTTATATATCGATCATTGGTAGAAAGATATCACGAAGCTGAATACAAAAACAATTTAAAATGATTCTTCCTTAAACGTTTTCGTTATCCCCGGATCTCGAGCAGACTCCAGAAAAACCCATCCAGAATAATAACCCGTGCCGCGCTTTATTAAAAACCGCGGATTTCCAGAATTTCTGAAAATATCGGATGTAGCCTAAATAAGAACGAGCGGCGCGAAAATATTAGTGGTCGGTTGTCGTCTAAAAATACATTTCTGCCCGACGCATCCTCCTTAGAAGTCATCGTCCAAGTAACCTCTCTAGGGACTCGTCTCCCGCGAATTCCTTTTGAGTCTCGTGTTACCAGAATGAAACAGACTTGCGAAAATGCCTAGCGCGTTTCCCCGCCAGCGTCCGCACAAAGACGTATTTAAAGTGCTTTGCATAAACAGGCATTTTTCATGGCGTTGCCTGTGTACCGCTCTCCGCAGCTCGCCAGGCCGCCATTGCGTACCGTTGCTGCACGTGCGAACTTGGAGTATTATAAAATCTTCACGTCTAAACATAATAGAGGAACGTGACTGATTCGATTGATCCGAAAAAATGAATCTTTTTCGTGAAATAATCGACCCAAAGGATTAATCCACCGAAGACTATTCTGCTTATTGTCGGCAAAGTTCCCTAACCTTACTTTTCGAATGCTATTTCATAGTTTGAAATCTAGTAAATTGGACACATTTGATTTATTGCGAATCTCAGAACTGTCATCGCTTGGTAACGTTGGATGTAAAAGATTGAAGGCACCTGGTTCATGGTTTCTAGGTATTAGAGGATCGTTATTGCTGGAACTTGTAGCAATACTGGGTTCTATTAATCAAACTTGAAAATTGATTCTCTTACAGCGTTAGAATAAGAAAATTAAAAATATCTTCTTCTCTGTCTCGCTTCTAAGTTCTATTAATCAAATTCTTCATCTCGATTATTCGATAATGTCGTAGTTGCAGTTAGAAAGTCGAAAAAACATGTTCGAGGAGCCCAGGTCATCAGACCCGGCATTCCTAAAGTCTACACCGGAATCGGGTTGTATTAATCAAGTTGCCGGGTTGGGAAAATTTGACAATTGTGGTCGTAGAGGACGATAACAGTAAATCTGTTATTTCTGTGCCACGGGCAGCCTCGGTATTCCGAAAACCAGTCTTGGACTAAGAATCTACTGACGACGATTACGTACACGTATAACACTTCGTGCTGTTAGACCTGGTAACTTAGGAACGCTTCCACATCATCGATTAGGTAATCCGAAGGACAGGCTAAGAGACATCAAACGGAGTCCTCTGTTTTCTTAACACGGGTCCAATCAAGTTTTAAAAATTTTATGGCGACACATCTCTCGGGATAAACGTACATACCCACTTCGCCGGTTCTCCGCAGTCATCAAGCGAGCGGCTCACTCATCAACCATAAAGTTGAACGTCCATTAAACGATTCCCGGATTCTTAATAAAGATCTTTCTAATTCTAGAAGCGTTTAACCTACTTCCGTAGATGCATTTCGGTCTGCGACATGACTTTCGACAACTCTCGAGACCAACTTGACAGGCGAAATCGAAGATTTCGCGATTTCCCAACTGGCCTCGGGTTTGTAAACAAGTTAAGGGATTGTTTCGGTGAATTATTGATTGCATTCTTGATCCGTTATAGGACAATGTCTGATCGGACACCGCGAAACACTGATGGAATCCGACAAGAAGAATTTATGGGATTGCAAGGCAGCCGGGAGTCGCTCGTGTTTTTACGGCCGCATTCCCGGCACATTTCGCGTCGAGCACGTTAGTAGGTGGCACACGGTCCAGATTGGACATTTGCCATGGTAACGCTAGAACGAGTTTCCGGATTATCTTGGCAAACGGACCGCGAAGTGGCGCCCGTACACCCCGGCCGAGTTCGGCAGTGAATCCTCGATGATTTTCCCGCCAATCGATTTCTCATCGGATCAAATTGTCTGCTAAAAATATAGCCCCCATTCATCAGCAAACAAGATTCACGGAATCTGCGACAAGTCGCACCAGTGAATCAGGATCCCGTCACATCAACCTTTTACGTTCAAAACAAACCTCGATAATTTTGTGGAACTTTGAACGCTTTGAAGAAATAGAGCTTTTTAAATCGCCCGCCTTAAACTTAAAATTCAAAATACGAAACCTGCTTCAACGACGGATTGGCGGTAGCAGATTCCACATCAATAAATAATGAATTCTTACATGAATGCTAACTCTATAAAATGATAGCATATTTCTCATTACATGCTCAAACTTCATTTGATTATTCAATTATGAAGTGATAATGTACCGATTACTGGAGGATTGTAACGTACAGGGAATATACACTTTCAATTAGAGCGAAAAGGCGATTACCTGCGATTACCTGAGGAGTTTTCAACTGGCCAGGACTCGAGTATCCTGCAAGTAAATTATGTCTCGGTTGACTCGGGGCAATTGATAGCGTTATTTAAACGTTTGAACGAGCCACTCTGTATTTCCGTCGCCAATGGAAACGGAATACGTGATAACCGCGAGTTATCCAGCCGGCTTGTGAATCGATCTACCGAACGCGCGAGATTAAACGTGCCGACCGCGCGCGGCAGCTTGGTAAATTTGCTTTCATAAGTTACGAGCGGTAGTCCGTCGCGGCGTTAGCGCGGCTACAGGACGAATTTTCTGTCCGTTTCCGCGAACGCTGCGCATAGATGCCGCGATAATTAATTAGTGGCGCGTTACGGAGACGCGAGAGGCCTCGAACCTAACGTCTAAATAGGCGGAATTTATTAATTTCATTCGTCCCCCTCAATTTGCATTCGAGTTACCTCGGACAGCGACGCCACAGCGGCAGCCATTTTGAACTTTGCGTCCCGTTTCGTGAATAGCCATTCGTGAGCCGGAAGTATCAATTTCAGGCTGTAAATACTTCCGAGCCGAAAAATGATCTTTTAAAGTGGATGTAAATGTGATAAACCGTACTGCACGGTGCATATTTTATATGAACACGTATTAATAGCGTCCTTTGAAGTTCGGTTAGGTCCGGCGGCCATCTTGTCGGGGGAACGAGTCTTTTGATGGTCCGTATTATTAAATCAGTGAAAATGCGAGGTAATAAAGAAAAGCGGGTCTCTCGTTTGCGAGAAGTTTATTACTAGCGTAAAACAATGAGCCGAATAAATTGAATTGAATGCCAGATTCCTTTCATTTGAATGGCTTCATTTGAAATTAATTTCTTAAGGGTCCAGCGCCTTTTGATTTTCGCAGCCGCTTTCGGTCGCTCTAATAAAAACCGTCTAGTCATCAACGTTTCTTTTTAAATCGTCGATGTTCACGACGAACGAGCGTCTGCGACGTCCATTTGATTTCACGAAATCCGTCTTGCCCGTGTTGTCTGCGATCACTGCAGATGCAATTCCTCGAATCGGCCGCGTAATGGCGAAGGTTTATTGCCGAGTTTGCGTGCGAATTTCCGCGGAAGGAAAATAATGAACGAATATCGACGAATGCAGACAATATTTACGTGTTACCGACGAACGCGTTCCTAGAATTGCGGATTTACTTCGTTTTGACTCGTCATTCTCGGTGCCAAAAAAGTAAAAACCGCGGAAACAATTTCATTTATTAAGAATATGTACGAATAAAATATTCATTTAATAATTCAATGATAGTATTAAGTGTTATCGCTGTGGGTACTGTTTAAAAGAATCCCGAAAGGAGAAATCACCTATGGAAAACGACTTTTTCATTGGAAAAACACGTTGCAACTTTAAATAATTTTATATAAACGTACGGTATGAATAAGCGGAATAATTCGCTTATCTGTGCAAATGGGTTAAGTCCGTAACAGATCCCTTATCCGTAGCTACCTCGTTAGAGAGCGTTACGGTTGACTGTTAGCTGTCACCGGCTATCACTGTTACCATGCTCCTAACGAATCGAGGAAGACCAGAAAATCGCGTTACAGGATGTACCTTTAATTGGCAGGAGGTTGTAACCGAGTCAGTTAGAAGCGCAACTCTGCTGCTTTCCGATCAGCCAGCTGATTTATCGGCCGCGGACGTCTTCCTTGCATCTTGCTCGACTTTCAGTGTAACGCTCGCATTTCAAGGAGCCAGCTTCTCATATTTTTCATTTTATTTTCGCAGTCTCCTTTCCTGTAAAAGAAACACAAAGTCAATACCTATTCCCAACCCGAAGACAACCTATAAAATTCCATTACGACTTATCCAATATCCACTTACGCCGCTATTTCCAATGTTATTGTTTCCTTCAAAAAAATTAGCATAAACCTGAGACAGTTCGACCACATTCCCGTTAACTTCCAAACATCAATTCAAGTTTACACCTCAATTACGATTCCCCAATAATGATCGGTGCAAAATATACGACAGACCGATGCACTCTTCTCATTCAAACGAGAATCTACGTATTTCAGACAATCAATCCAGCTAATCCGTATGATCGCACTGCCCTAAACTCATTAAATAAACTCTGTATCACGCCAACGTTCTTACATCTCTTTAACAAACATATTAACACACGCGCGTTGCAACGAAATTAGAGAAAAATCCGATTCAGTGATGGTCCCGCTATGCCGCGGCGAACAAGGGATCATCGGGAAGAAAGTTAAAGGACCTATGGTGTCAAGGAATCCCAGGTGTCCGGAGCAGTGAGCGGTGTATAATGTCCGGCGCGCTGTCTCGTAACTTTTTAAATTCACCATAAAATCCCCCGACGAAGTGCACAGTCGGTCCACGGTTATTTTTACAGTTTAATTGCCGGCGATCGTCAACTGACTCGTTAATGGGTGATAAATCAATCGGGTGCCGAGGATGTTCGGGCGGTTTCGGGGAATTTCGCGGATCCGATCGGACTCTTGGTGGATAAGGAGCGGGGGGAGGGAGCAACCGGACGATTTTTCTCGAGGGTTACGGTTGCAACAGTGGCCCGCGATACTCGTGCCACCGGATTTCGCTCGGCGATCGCGCGAGCGCGTGCATATTCCCAAGGTGCACGCTGAAAAAGGTTTACGAGCGTGTTTTTACGAGCATCTCGTATTCTTTCGCACGGCTATTTTCGACGCGACGCCGGGGGCCCGGGAATTTAATGAATGAAATTTGAACTTCCTCACGAACCGGCCGGGTTCAACGACACCATTCCGACCGATTTGTTTAAACCTGGCCGGTGGTGCGTGGCCGCCAGGCCGCACGAAATTCTCCTTCCGCCGGGGAAAAGGGAAAGCGGCGTTCAACAGGTCGTTAAATAAACTAAACTCCTTCTCTTTTGGCAGGGGTTGATGTACTTGTGCCAGAGCAACGTGTAACCGAACTATCGGACCGGCCGTTTTTATTGGAATCAGAATGCTCGCGGACCGATTTAGGAGGGGTTGATTAGCAACTTATTCCTCGTGTGGGGTTCGCTGGTTCGATAGTGGTATGTTAGGTCATATATTGATAGTTCTTGACAAAGTTTAATAATCGTTCTGTAAGAAGGGAACTTAATTTATTAGAGTAGTACGAATCTTACTCTTAACCCTTTGAGGACAAAAATTGTTTAAACTGTACAATACCTTTCACAGATTCTTAAATTAAACATCGAATACTTAAATCATAGAGAATAAGAAAACTACTGGTTTCTTGCTGTTTCAATAGTTAAATCATTTGTTCGCAACCTAGTATTCGAAACATGACAGTTTGACCTCTGCAAAATGTCGACATTTGTTCGTAAAGGGTTAAGTTCAATTTTAGTCTAATTTAATTTGAAATCTTAGAGTTAACTCTGAGAATCATCTCCAGAAAATTTGTTCAGCAAAGGAACCACGATCAGTAGGAATCAAAGTTCCCACAGCTTTTATTTAATTTTCAAACGAGGAAATGTCCAAAGAAAATCATTTAAGTATTGATCCCTTGGGTTAGTTATTTGTCTTAGAGTACTCTTGGAGCTCTCTTGAGCTCCTCTGAAACTCTTTTTTAAAAGGAAGCTTCGAAGAAGACGCGCGCCGCCATCTTTTATTGCTGATACACAGCGCCACGCGGCGGGATCGCAAGCGCGCACGTGGAAATAATAAAGTAATAGTTTATACGAGCGACCTGGTGTACGCGGAACATTAAAACGTTCTCCGTAAAATAGAACAAAGAAAACGGGCCGCGAGGAATCTGGCGACGCGGGGAAAAAGACGCGGCCCGTAAATCATACGCGCGTGGCGTTAAATCTTGAGTTTTTCTCGCGAGTCAACGGGACGCGCGCGCCCGCAGTCGAGTTTCTGGCCTGAAAGATCGCCGACATTAAAGAGCCGATGCTGTTCATTCGTCGCTCCTCCTTTTTTCCTTGTCCTCCTCGGTTTTTCCGCGGCGTGTCCATTCAACGCAGAAACTCTCGCGCAGGAATCGCAAGCGTCCCGACGGCGATCGCGAATGCGGTAAATCTTCGCGGAATTTTATGAAAGCCTGTCCCGGCGTCTTTTTCGTTCCTGACCTCGGTCGGACATTGTTCGAGGTGTATTAATAATGTAACTGTAAATAAACGGCCGTGCCGAATGCGCATGCATAAAATCGCGATAAAAAACACGTGTTTTTTCTACAATTATGTTAAGAATTCCGTATAGGCCGCGAATAGGTCACGGAAAAAGTGTATCTATCGTTTTGTCCTTCCTTTCGCGGCGATCAGGAGCAAAATGATTGAATACTTCAGTTCTGCTTGTTCGACATCTGTGCCAAGAATAACTTTCGATGGACGGTTGGAATTTATAGATCAGTTTGAGACGTTTCTAACGAAAATGAATAGAACTTCACGGAATCGATAAAGAGAGGAATATCAAGAATACTAAACATCGAACAATTCTCCTTCGATTCGTATTTTAGTGACTTAGCCCTTTGCACTTGGAAGTTTTTCAGTACAAATACTTCGAGATTTTCTGATGAGATAAAGACAATATTTTGTGAAACTAACTGGAAGAGAAATTGTACATACATCGGGGCATAAAGCTAATTTCTTTCAATATTTCTCAAATTGATGCGATATACACGGTATAATATTAAATATCAAATTTTATAGTTTCACCGTATGAAATCTGGTGGTAAATGAGAGTCACCTCTCGAGCAAGAGTTAATTTCCACTGGAATTGGATTTGTAGATCGAGTTCAAGGGAGCGTTTATCACGAAGATGAATGTTGATCCAACAAACAAAGGAATATTGAAAATTGCGAACACTAAATTAATCCTCATTCGATTCATACTTTAATAAATGGTTCTCTGTAAATATGCATTCGCGCAGACATAATTAATCTATTCATTAGACCCCGCTTTCTAGATTACAATGAGAGATTAGCCTCCCACCGCGACGACTCCGCCACGGAGCGGCGCGGACAGTGCGTTTTCGCCTGCGCGCTCGTCAAATCATCGGAACCGAATTTCACGAGGGAACTGCCACTTTCAATTACCTCTGTCCCAGCGGCCGTAGTTGCGCAACCGTGAAACACGGCCGTTTGCACGCGCGAAACCCGAGGTGTCCTCACCGGCGGGCAGACGATCAGTCAGACAGATTTACGTCTGTCCATCGCGTTTAATCGGTAGAACGGGATCGTTCGCGACCATGACCGTGCCAAAGAAGCTGGCCACGTGGATCTAGGTCATACGGAGTCATGGTTATTTCAAGCCACTGCGACGTCTTCTTTTCTTTCCCCCTGGTCGGTGTCTTTGCCGCTTCTTTTGCGCCCTTACCGCTTAATCTGCTGCACTCGCTAATCGAAAAATACCAGCTGCGATGAGAAAAATCTTTCTTAGTGCTCCTCGAGAATTTTAACCACTTGGGGAGACAAAATGTAGATCCATGACTGCGTCCTGATGTTAGACGATTTACATTTCTACTAAAATACTCCAGTTCTTTCGTTTCAATATGTGAAACGTTTCATATGCAAAGTCGTTTGAATATCGAATGAACAATATTATTAAAAAACCATTAGATAGATGATTAGAAAACTTAGAAAAAGTTACTAGGATAATACTATTGTTTAATTCTTACTTGACACTAGAACGGGCAGCTTCCCTTAATCTCCCCATGGAAATGATACAGGTACATTTATTTCAGTAATTTAAATCTCACTTGACTTAAATTTTAGTTAAATTAAGAATACTTCACCCAAGTGATAATTCCATCGTCAACAATGCAGTTTAAATATTCAATAACGTCTAAAAACATTCGCACAAATTTCGAAATTTAATCTGCACAATACAACGGGTGTTTAGAAATGAATCGTCCTCCAATCGCGCTACAAAAAAGAACTTTCAAGATTGTTTTCGGACGGTCCGCGCGGCCAGGCTGATTCCCGAAAGCGACACAAAGGAAGCTTTTGCCTGGAAGTGTCTCGGGGCAGCCAATAAATCCGAGAGCTTTTGATATACGATCGAGTCCTCGGCGGATCTTCTTTTTTTTCGGATCTCCAGCGAGGCTGAGGAGCTCTGGCGCAACGCCCAAGGCGCTTCCGGGTGACGTGCAAGAGGCTTGATGACTTTCAGTCAGCCGCATCAGCAGGTGAGGGGATGTAAAAGTCTCGTAAAACGAGACGGCGCACCACCTTGCGGTGGTTTCTCGCCGTTGATCCTTCCCTATGAGGACCTTGAACCGCGAATATTTTTAGATATGCTATGAAACTCAGCCGAGGCCGAAAATCGCGAATGCTGATTCGCGAATGGCCCGAGCCTCGATACACATAAATATTCCGCTCAGGAAATTGTAATGTTTCTTTCGACGTCGTTCGTCAAAGTCTGTCCGAGGCGTATTCCTTTCCTCGATTTCGTCTTACTGGTTCCTGAATGATCTTTTTATCCCGATCACGCTGGAACTTTCGCTAAATTCGTGGAACTGTTTGCTTTAAAATCGGTTTATACATTCGTTTGTTCGTTTGTTACGTGGGAACAGTGGGGAAATGAGGATTGTTAACTTATGAAACTTATTTTGTTCTTGAATCATTAGGTAGCTGATCGTATAGCAAATATTAGGTTCTTTTAATTAGACGATCGATTTTTGTACAGATGGATACTTGGACATTGAATTACAGAAATTGGAGTTCATCCTTAATCTTTCCTTTAGACGTGTTACTAGGTTCAAAGTGAAAGTTCAAATAGTTCAAATGTATACAGTGCTTCCGAATTACTTTTCGAAATTGCAACATTACTAATTAATAAAAATTTCAAAAGTATTCAGTATTTTCCAATTCCTTCTCTGCACAAACTCTCGAAAGATACAGGTTCCGAACACACTAAAAACATCACGAAACCATAACAAATATTAAACATACTTCACCGAAACCTTAATAATCTTAATAATTAATAAAATATTCAAAAGCACACAAGATTCTCCAATTATTCCTCTGCGCGAGGCTTCGTAAGAACCGGGTTCTCGAAAGGTGATGGTGTTTGAAGAGATCCGAGAGATCTCGAAGCTCGAAAGATCCGCAAAGGAAAAAATGCCGGGAGCTTGAACGATCTCGGAACCGTTTAATGTTCCACGAGATCGTAAAGCCTTTCAATTTCCCGCACCTTTATTACAACGGGATTGCTCGACAGTTCGCAACGGATGGAATCGAATGCCTGCGCGCGCGCGCTGCTCGGATTGTTTCCGGCGCTCGATTGCCGTCGATGGAAGCTCGAAGACGTATCGGAGACGAGCCGCATGGAAATAGCGGCGCACGGTGTGATTGCTATTGGATTTTAAATTGCGGCTCTTATGCACCCCTCAAAGGGGGAACAAGAGGAACAGAGAGAAAGAGAGAAAGCAAGAATTATTTGTGACTGTTCCCTCGGAATTTATTGCCAGCCCGGCTCGTACGTCATACCGTGTCTCGCGCATCCAGCCGATGATGAGACTTCCTCGATGCATTATCCGCTAGACACGTTTCACGAATTCACGTGGAAAGTGGAAATGTAATATTTCAGTTCGTTTTTTTTACGTGGCTGAGAACCACGGTAATTAACAGCCGCTAATGTTACGTAAATTGTTTTCGAAACTCTCGCGTCGGATGGTGAGAATGTCCGAGAAACTTCCTGCAGAATGTTGTTATTGTTATTTGTGTTTATTGTGTATACACATGCAACTTGCGAAAGAAGGAAATGGGTAAAGTGTGTGGAGTGATTTTGAAGATTTATACTTTTTTCTTTGGAATTGAAGTTTTAACCGATGGTTAGACATTTTTAAGAGAAATCTAATGTTTTTAACTGTTTTAACACTAAAATTACCAGACAGGTCAAAATGATTCACTTCTGCTTTCTTCTTTTTGTAACTATTAAGAACATAACAGATGTTTCTCTGAGAATAGATTAAAGAAATTAATTTAGCAATACCCAAACTGAATTGTAAGTCAGTTAAAGTATCAAGACGTAGTCTTGAAGTGTCTATACAGAAATTTCAAAAGTCAATTTAACTGCTCGGTAGTTTTAGTGTTAATGGTGATGATAGTAAGGTATAGGGGATGGTGATTTTAATATTGAATAATATCAAGGTTTCATTGGAAAATCAACAGTAGCCGGTTACAAACGCCAGCTTTGTCAAGTTACAGAAGTTATAGAGAAACTTAACGCATTAGCGTAAACTATGATCAATAGTTCCATCACTTATATTTATAGTACAAGGGCGATTACTGTTTGCGTTCAGCCGAGCGATAAGTGCATCGTTCCGATTGCAAAAATTTGGCGACCTATATTTCGAGCACGCTTGTGGAAAAGCGTTTCACCTATCGTCCTCGATGCACTTACATAATTCCATAGAGTTTATCGTTTTTATTGGGAACTATCGATGACATTATGTATCAATTGAATCGAAATAATGTTCACGTGCAACGAGGTCGGTTTAAAATTTTCATCCCGACTCGACGTCATAAAGCAGGGGATTAGAAAGTGAACAGTAAAAAGTCTTTCGCCTTATGTAACACTTTCAACTAGATTAAACGCGCATGCATATGCACGGAACAACAGGTTTTCTAGACCAGTGCACCGTGATGCACACGAGGAACATGCGTCTGTCCGTGAATATTAATCCTTTTTTCGCCCGAGATAATTGAACTGAAATCAATGTCTGTAACTAATCATTCGACTCAGACTACGAATTATAAAAATATATATGATTTAAATCAAGGAAATATAAAGATATGGTTAATTTCCTTTATTTATTTCAAACAATGTAGCACAGATTAAGAAATATATAATTAGTTTATAATTAAAAGGTAGAACAACATTCAGAATCAACTGTTTCAATACCGATTATCTTCTAATATATTATACTACACTAAAAGTATTTATTTTTCATATTACTCTATTCCAAAATACATAGTTCTTATTTGTCATGCAAAAACAAAGTCAAAGTTGGAATTATCAGAAGAATTCGGGAGTGCAATGTCATTTAATTTTTCTAAAGCAAACAGATTTGCTTCTATTGAAAAATTGTAAATATCCGTTTAAAGATTACACAGAAAATGTTCTCATCGAAGTACACGGCAAAGCAAGGGTTCACGCGTGCAGTCTTGGCAGATGTTAAGAGCGTGTTCTCGAGGACTTGTTTTTGACGCGAAATGGCGCATCAGGTCCACGGCATTCGACACAAATATGGGAACCCAAGCATGAAGCTAATCGACCCCAGACGATCAAGATTCGTCTGGAGTTGCAGGGTCGAGTAATTAGGTCGAGTGGCTCGATCCAGCATCGAGAATAATGGCGTCGAGTCTCAGGCTCCCTCTCTCCCTCTCGCTCACCCGGTGTATGTTTATGGGTTCCTATTTCTATGTCTGAAAACAGACGTCTGATTGACTAGCCGAACCTTGATGAAGCTAAATTAAAACATGACCCAGATGGTCCGGAACACTGTTAAATGACCGGCGAATAATAAAATTCAATGGGCCAAGTCTTCTTCGGGAACAATGCGCGCGCTGACTACCTCCGTATACAACAGACTCTCCTCCCGGCTGCAACTCGAGTCTCTTTTGTCTTCCAACTGTGCACCGGCGCGCCGAATTAAATCGTATAGGTTGTCGGTTATGAAATTTCATTCCAACGGAGCTATTTATTGAAACGTGAACCTGGAAATCGAAATGTTTACCATAACGATTATTTCTTCGATCTTCTCGTGTCGTGTAGAATGTACGGAACATTCATTCAGTGAATATAACAGCTTAGAAACGAACCTGTCGGTTGTACAAAGGAATGACACATGACTGACGTGGCAATCGGAGTGACACTAAAACAAGCATCGCGAAATGTTAATTTCTCCCGAATATAGATACTCGGCTGAAAATATTCAAGAAGCTTCGGGCGGTTTCGTAGAATCACAGCGAGCTGGTGTAAGAAGGAGATACATTAATATTGTAAAAATTACTATCGAAAAATCACGTCGTACATGGAATTGTTCGACAATCGCGTGATATATAACGCGGGAACGCGCTCGACAAGGTAATAAAACCATAATAGTAACAACGATAAAACGCCTAGTCCGGCGTTAGTCTTGTAGGGGCGCCGATAAATTTCAATTTCAATTTAGCGTTAATCGATTACGCTAACCCAGTGTGTCCTATGGAACTATGGATCACTTGACAGCGGGTGTGACGGAACTGTGAATCGTAAATTGCATTAAATCTCCGCTGTGACCGATGATTAATGAAACGGCGGGTTTGCTCATCGGTAGAATAAATATTTGACCGTTGTCGTTGTCGCGAAGTGTTCGGCTGGAACAAAGGAAGGAGGAGAATAACGCGTACGTCCTCGTCTAGACGAGGATGAGCAAGAAGTCGCGAGCGAGCGAGCGCGTCGCGGCGTAACCCACTTTTGCAAAATTAGATTTCGCACGCGCACACCGAGAAACTTAGGTATCTAGGCGTCGGGCGCCCCGCTGCTCGTTGCTTACAACCGGCGATCGTGTAACAGCTCCGAAAACGTTGTGCAGACTCTTTCGAGGGTTAGCCGGTTGCCGCACGTGCCGGCCAATCGGTCGTTTAACTCCGTTTTCGCACGTGGGACTTGCTGCGGACAGGTGTCGGAGACGGTTGAATTGATACGATTCGGAATTGAATGGATTGAGTCTGATTTGATGGTGTGGAATTAAGATATTCGAGTTATTTTGATGGAAACGATATGGATTTATTGAAATTTCGGTTGTCCAGAGACGGATTTGTGTTTGGATTATAATTTTTGTTAAGTAGTTGTTCTTTTGGTTCAATTAAACTGTAGTTGATTGTTATTACGATGTGTTAAGGGCGACAAGCGTTGACGTTAATCATGTTTCGAATTCAAATTTAGATCCAAATGATTCAAATAAAGAGTTTAAATGATTCGCTAATTATTCAAGTGTAAATTCAGATTGTTCAAATGTAAACTCAAATTCAAACGATTCAAATTCAAATATTTCCGACTGAAACAAACTCTACCCAACCGTCTCAGAGATCCAAAATCGTTCGCGGACCCTTCGCAACGAGCGACCCGCGATATTCTGGGCGCACAGAAAACCCATTGTGGCGGTTTCCAGAATGCCCCGTGCAGGCTCGAGCCGCGGAGCAGCGGCGTCCCGGACGGATCGCGATTCTGTCGGGACCGCAGACGAGCGCATTAGGGACGCGAGAGGTCGACTCTTAATTCACGACCACGCCTAACGGAGTGCCCTTTACCTGTCCGAACCTAATGGAACAAAATGGATTAAATGGGGCTTGCGTCCTGACGCGCTGACACGCCGCCGAAAATAGTCGGCAGGATGGTCAGCCCATAATTGACGTTACGATCGATCTCTATCGACGCTGTCCGTTTTTATTTGGCAGCCACGCGTCCTACGGTAGAGCCACTCTCGGGGAAATTCGAGTTTGACGCACGTGGCCGCCGGATCAAAGTGTCCGCCCGCGACTTATCCGCTTTATCGGGCCCTTTGCATCTTTATTGGACCCTGGAGAGCCTCTTCTCTTTCGGTCCCGATCCCCTGCACCTCTGCCGATTGATCTGCTGGCGTATTTTTAACGAGGCACCGAATTTATCGTCTCGCGTACCCGCCGCGACTACTTATTTATGATTTCTCCCCCATCTTCGGGGAACCGATCCATTTGGCGCTAATGTTCGGAATCGAAGTCTGCTTGCGTTGTTTGGGCCCATATCGGCGATCTCGCCGGTTTTGATGTGTCGAAAACGTGGACCAGAAATGTTTATTGTAGATTCGTAGATTCGCGGGGTTAGCTTGAGAGAACGAGAATCAGACGGAAGTTTGTTTTTCCTGCTTAAGGTTTTACGGAGGTTTTTATTGATGCGTCTGCTGCCGCCATTTTTACGGGATACCATCGTGAGTTGTCTTCTGAACGTTGTAGAATGGACCCGCCTTCTTCATGGTGTGCAGTATTTTGATACGGTCTTCGTGTTTGTTTAATCTTGTTAGTCATCGAGAGCTGAATGTTTAATTCGCGGCTGAGATTGCGTAATCCCGGGTAATCTAGTTGCAAAGTAACAACCGATCGAATGTGTTTGCCAACTCCTACTCACCGTGAGGATCGATATTAGTAGATGGCTCGACGTAAGCTGATTTCAAGCGAGATGTACGCTTTTATTCGACTGACACGTAACTGTAAGACTAAGCAGACCGCGTTAAAAGTGACTAAACCTACGCCCAAACTGCAGGAAATCGGATTTTTTTCTGCAGGACGCCTCTGGTTTTCGAGTACAGCGATTGGCTTTTACTGGGGAACCTCATAAAGATGCGGAATCAATTTTTTAACAGAGTTCGACAATGCAAACTATGTATATTCTTATTTTTAGCAACGAAACTCACTTTGCGGTGATTGTTTAATCGAAAATATTGAGCAGAAGCATTCTGTTTACTAGACTTTGCGAATCTTTTTATGAACATTCAGTCTCATAATAATCATTTTAATACTTATTCGCATCGTGGAAAATGCTATGCAATCGTAGATCGATCGTAATCGGCAAACAAAACTGTTCAGTACGCGAGCAACTGTTTCTAATACCGTCAATCGTGATTTACCGTTTAGAACCTCGGATTATTTGAACTTTTACTAATAGTTCCGAAGCGCGGAAAAAATAATCTAATCTAATCAATAATAAATCTCCCCAGAATTAATGTTAAATCAGAGAAGCCCACGTTCCCTATGCAAAACAAACGAACAGCATTCTGCCGATGAACCTATTATGCTCGATGCAGAAAAACACCGATTATATATCGTAGCTCGCTTCGGAGTCCGTGCGTGTAGACCCCGTATCAACGCGTCCGCCATTAATTCGCTCGCGGTCATCCTTCTTGGACGACGCCAATACAGAATTTTTACCATAAAACTAGATCGCCAAATTTACACTCTTACCTTCGCTTATCAGAACACAAGAAGCAAAGAGAACTTTTTTTCTCATTTGAATCCAATTTGCATGAACCCCTGTCCAATAAAGCTAGACCAAAATGCCTCGATCCAAAAGAAGCGAACGCTGTTGCTAAATATTCCGAGTCGCTTCGTCTCGGCATTCAAATCCCGGTGCTTTTTATTTTTCCGTCGCGCCGGATATCCATTCGAACCAATCAAACTCGTGTTCGCGTCAAAGCCGCCTGGTGATAAATTAACCTCGTCCGGGACGCAATCGTTTCGTGGGAAAAGGAGGATCGCGCGCGGATCGGAGAGAGGAAAAAAAAGAGAAGAAGGAAAGAAAAAAAAAAGGGAAAAGGATCGAAGAAACGCGAGCCTCGCGGATGTGCATCTTTTACTACCGGCCCACGTACCATTTTTGCGTCCATTCCCGCGACAAGCCTCTCGAATCGTGAACGCCGGATATTCAGCGCGTGGATATCCTTATCGGGAACGCGACCGGGATAAAGTCTCACCCACGTGAAACCGTTTTTCTTCGCGTGGACCGCATCGAGCGGACTTATCGGATGATAAGGGGGCGCAATCGACTCGGACGGTTTCTAGCGCGATGTGCACGCTTTTTCCGATTTCTGTCGGCTACGCGCGGTCACGGCCCGCCTGTGTATATCTTCCACGCAGCGTCCGGTCCTGTTTATACGCGCCGTAATCTCGTTGGGCCTCCTCGCGGCGGTTAGAGAAATATTTCCCCGATCAACCCGTGCTTTTCGAGTGCTCGGAATCGTCTCGCCGCGGAGGTCTACGAGGTGTCTTTTATCATTGGATACGTTAATCCTTCACGCGGCGCAGACAATTCTTGAGATTGAACAGTTTGCTTTTTCGTTGGCTTTGTCGGTCGGAAGCTGAGAGGGATTAGTGTATTATTCTTTATTCGATTGAATGTTCCTTGTATCACTGTGGGTATGTTAATGCTTCATAGGGAGTAGACAATTGTTGGAGCATGGAAAGTTTGTTTTTCGTTTGACTTCATCGATTGGAAGCTAAGAGATGTTTTAATGTGGTAGTTTCTATTTAATCAGAGGATACTTTGTGTTCTTGTTCAGATATTTTTATTCTTTGTTTTGAATTGGATTTTAATGAGTGGATGGTTTAATACATTAGATGTACAAGTTCTTTTCAACCGAGGAAATGTGAATCGATGTACTTGTTACCCATTGCACATCTTTATTCGCGGATTCTTGCAGAACTCGTCCTGGATGCAGTCACGATTCGTATTAGTCTTCTTATCACGCGTGCGATCCATAAATCGTGTGCAGATCGTGCTGCTTCTTTTTCGTCATCCTTTATTGAGAGTCCAGAAATAGCTTAACGAGGGAAACAAATTGCCCAGGCATTCCTCCCTGATCCAATTCACCTAATTAATTAGTTTAGATTGGTGATCCATTAGGTACCAATTTATCTTCTGCTCGTAGAGTATCGATAATTGTCGTTAGTCTCGTTAACCTTATTAGATGTGTAACCAAACCCATTAACAGAAACATTTCTCACGTAAAAGGACTAAACAACATTCTTATTTTATGTCGCTAGGTTACTCCGAACGTGAACAGGTTAACCTTCTAGGACGAATGTCATTTTATGACCAACATCAGGCTTTACTATTCAGAATCGAAGGTTGCCGGCAAATAATTTCATTATTCAACACGTTGACTACCAAATCAGCATTCATTAAGTTCATTGAAAGTAACCAAAGTAATTTAACGGAACTTTCCTAATGAAATAGAAATCGAAAAATCAAGATTCCTCACAGACAGTTTTGTTCCAAAATTGTCAATGATGTCTGTTACACATTGATAATCTTGTTGCATTAGTATTACGCTAGATTTACTTCATTTTATGTACATTATTCTAATCCAAATTATTCCACATCGCATTGATCTACACAAGATTAACAATTTCACACATTTCCCTTCTGTCCTCTTATTCCCTACTCATAAACTCTACACGATCCATACATCAGATAATTTCGAAAGATCTCAAATTTAATTGGTCACGAAAGAGAAGAATCTTCAATAGTCCAATGCTAACCCGTTGCTTTACAACTCGCAGTGAAGATTTCAAAAAGAACTTAACACTAAAACTACCGGACGGCTCGAAATCACCCACTCCTAATTAATCCTGCGTTTTAAGGTCTCAATTAACGCATCGAACAATGAAGTTTGATAGCCCGGTGGACGCGGAATGTCGACTCCGCGGGGCAGTGACATCATGGCGTCGAGCGGCCGGCGATACGATCTCGTTGCTGGCTGTCTCGTAAAGTAACGCGACGATTTATAGGCGCGCGTGGGAGACTTTTATAAAGGCTGATTATCGCCGGTCCGCGCCCGTACCCCCTTGTCCTTGTTCATTAACGCGATTCCGGCCGTTTCGAGCGTAAACGAAATCTGCGTGTGGACCCGCGCGAGGCCATTCCGACGGGGCGCTCGTAAAATTTCGCGAGCGACGGTAATGAGTCGCGGCAGAGGGTTTTCAGCCGGATCATAAACCAGATTCGGGACATACGTCGGCGACGATTTGTGACTTGGCGTGGCCTCATCGAAATAATGGTATCGCCACCCTCGATTAACGACCGGGCAATACCACCGAGTGGCCGATCCGCCGGCACCAAAGGTTCTTTTATTTCTTTGCAATGATCGAGCGCGAAGGATCCTCTTGCTCGTAGACCCAGAAGATAGCCGGCCGAACGATCGTTTGATAGACGCGCGCCGGTGCTTTAATAATTCCCGCCACTTGACTCGCGGTAATTATGAGTGGCAAGAACCACTCGATCGTCCCGCGCGGGGCAATTTATTGCGCGTGATCCGTCGCTATCAATGGATTTGACTATCCCCTATCTCGCTCTCGCTCAGCGTCCACTACGTCCCGTCGCGTTCCGCCAGGCCGTTTGTTCTAGAGAGTTTTCATTGTTACCGGGATATATTTTACGATACTCTTACGACCAGACATTAATCGCGTTCGGTATTAGCTGCAATGATCTCGTTCCGACGTCTGTGGGCGAGTCGAACACGACAGCGTCGAAACTGCGAGGGAACGTAATGGAACATTTCGGATTAATAAAGTTCTGTTCTGCGTGTTGCTGGACGGATCGGAAGAAGTCGAGGTTGCACAGGGCTCTGTGTTTTCGCTGAGCAATCTAATGTATATCCGACAACGGAGGGAGGATTTTATTGCTTCTTCTCGAGTTTCGTTGGAAGAAATTTATAGGCGCGCACCTCGTTGCATTGTGAATTGAATTTGTTCGCTCCGGGAGGAAGCGTTTCATTGAAATTAATGAAAATGCACTCGTATTTTAAGCATTAATTAGTCCCGCCCTCCCTGATGCAATTTATGCTGACATTTATGCCTCCGTGACCTTTAGGACGTCGTCGCACGGAATTCACACAAGTTCAGCCTTATGTAAACTACTCGGCTGTCCCTTGACCGCGACAGTTTTTTTGTCGCGCTCATCCTCGGCCTGTGAGAAAAGCGGGTCGAAGCTTCTCGGTGAGACGGTGGCCGTGTTAAAGAAGAATTTCCGGGCATATGCCTGCGATGCGCGACACGTGCTCGTAAAGCTGCAGGCATCGAGGCAGACGATAACAAAGAGGAAACGAAAAAAGATTGGGAGTCGAGAGTACTTGAAAATTAATTCTCAGAGTGTTTCCGTTATTTGGCAAAGATTTCTTAACACGTATACTGTCACGGTGGTCACCGATGATCGGAGCTTCCAAATTGCTGAAGAACAATTACAATAAAAGATTTAAATAAAAATATTTAGTAACATAAGTAGCTACATTATAGTGTAATATGACTACTGTAATACTAAATCATTAATAATTATTTTCAATATCATTTGCCTTTGTTATTAAAGAATAAGTATTACTATTCAAAACGCCAGAAATTCTGGTGGCAGTCAACGTGTTAATTATTTCGAGCTTCGTGGTCGGCGCTAATGTATGTTCTCATAAATTCGCACCACGCTTATCCGCATTACACTAGATTTACTTTATTCTGTTTAGATTATTCTAATCCAAATTATTCCACGTCGCATTGATTTACCCAAGATTAACAATCTTCATATATTTCCCTTCTCATAAACTCCACATGATTCATACTTCAAATAATTTCGAAAATCACAAATTTAATTGGTCCTGAAATAAAGGAAGCTTCAACAGTTCAACGTTAATCCTTTACCTTACAACTCGCAGTGAAGATTTCAAAAAGAATTTAACACTAAAACTACCGGTCGGGTTGAAATCAGTCACTATTAATTTCTTCTTTTCGCAATCATTAAAAAGATAACAGATATTTCTATGAGAAGTTATTCGAGAATTCAACTCAACAACACACAAACTGAATTTTGAATCAATTCAACTGTCAATAGATACATTCTTAGAGTTTCTATAGAGCAATTTCGAAAACTCACTCAACAGTTCGGTATTTTTAACATCAACAACTACCAGTATCAACTGTTTCTAATTCAACTGAAACATTATTTCTCCACTATCAACAATAATCCTTCAACACAACCATACACAGAATATCCCTAGAACAACTTTTCCTAAATTACTATCAAACCGCTCGCATCGTTCATAGCTAAGAAACAAATCGCAGGTCAAGAGGTTAAATCAACCCTTTCGGAATTCAGCTTGAAGCGTGAATCCAGTTACGCCACGCCGATGTATCGCCACAATCGATTTAACTAAACGAACCGGATAACCGTAACAGGGGGCTCGCCTCCGTCGCGGCCTCCTTCTTATTAGCGCAATTAGTCGGCCGCCCCTCCTTTTCATCTATTTTCACTTCTTCCCGATTCCGGCTGGACGCGCTCGTAGCAATTAATTAGCGAACGAAGGGTGGGTCTTCACGTTTATCGGAACACCTGGCGTCGGGACGACCGTGATTGCTCAGCGAGCACCCGCGGGATCGCGTTCCTGGAGCGATAAACGGCCGATTAAAGGGTCCAGATCGGCGGATCGCTCGGCGCACGGCCGAACCCGATCGTTGTCTCATCGTCGAACTGGGTCCCGAGCGGTATTACCGCGCATTAACCGGCCTGGAACTGGTTTTTCTATCTGTGCCGCGGCGTTCGCGCGCGCCCAGCTTGTCCTTCCCGCGATTTACGGTTACGGATTTCCTGCGGGACCCAGCGCCGAGACGTTTAGGGGCTGTTCCGCGTTTTTACGAGATAAACCGCTTCAGCCGGCGAGCAAACGAGCAACCGATGTCCGAATATCGCCGGCGGAGGCCTGCCGTTGCGGTTTGACCGATGGGGATCGAGATTTTGTTGCCGATCCCGTGTTGCCGATGTTGTTACAGCGTAACAAGGCTATTGGCAGTTTTTTCGTGTGCGAGCGAGCCGTCTGACATTGTTATTTAGCGAAGCCTGGGGACACCTATGGGAATTTGGACTTGAGATTAGTTGCTGGGCTTAATCGTTCGTGTTTGTTTATTGAGTTCTTGAGGTTGAACACGGTGATGGTTGATTTAGTATGTTTCTTTGTGGTTTGTTCTGCGTTTGAACTTGTTTAACACGTTCGCTACCGGCGTCACATATCTGTGTGACGGTCGTAATCTTATATTTTACATAATGAAAATGAAATTAATCCTATAGATATTGTTATTAGAAATTATAAACTACATTATATGGAGGAATTCAATGACTCGTATCAGTTTCATTTTTCTAATATTTTCTTTAGATTTATTAGATCGAAGAAAATATTATAATTGAGGAGATCGTCACCGAAATAAGCGCTGTGAGCGAATGTGTTAAGGAATTTGTAGGAATCTTCAGTGACTCTGGAATATTTTGCAGGTATTGTGGAAATTGTGTGAATGATTTAGATTGTTGATTACAGGTGAAACGAATGTGATCGTATGAGATGAATATTTAGACGAGTTTTTGAATTTGGGTTTAGGTTTGAGTGAAGGGTGATATTTGAAAAGAATGGTTTATGAGAGGAACGAGGAATAGATGGAGTTCTGTTGGACCCAATCTCCAACGTCACTGGTGGTCACGGTTACGTCAAGTTGTTTCGATTCATTTCCATTAACTTTACGAGACCCGATTGCGTCACTTCTTGATTAACATCTCGCGTAGTCTCGTAACTATTTTGTATTCCTCCAGCTGTTAAGTCAACTGACAGTTACGTTCGCGTTTTTGTTTGAGGAATACGGTGACAGAATCAACGGCTAGAAAGCGGTTTTCTGTTTGTAAATCATTTCATTAACAGAGGAATTATTCAGAAATCGAAAGAATGCCATTTTAATTGACTTAATCGTTTTACGTTCGACTGTTCGTGTCACGTGAAAGTTTAACGTTCAATCGGCTAACGAAAATTTCGTTGTAAACCGCGTATAATATATTACAATGCCTCTTTTTCTGAATGCTCCACTTTTTCCTCTGAATTATTCAGAGAGGTCCCCGATTGAACTAATAAATCAACCTTAATTATAATCGTACAATCGAAGGGGTATGATTTTGTCGTTATACGGATAAGATCTGCCGAAGTTCCGCAATAATATATGTGACAACGATATTTAACAGCGCGTGCTCTTCTTGCCGCTCATAATCTGGCTCGCGTCATCGAAACCACGTACGATTTACAGTGTCCGGCCCGAAGGTGAAGACGAAGATAATTGTAATACGATTTGACTTAACGACTCGTGACTGAAATTTAAACAGCCTGGCAGCCCTGTCATATTTAAAATAACAATTCTGACTCATGAATTCTTCAAGCTTCCCTTTCGTAAACAGACTCATCTGTAACAGCCGCCATTTGTAACTCGCCACGCTGTCAACGGCTCTTGCATTCAATTCCTTTCGTCGACCATTCATTTTACTACTTTCACTATCTCGAAATCAATTCGAATATAAATCGATAATTATCATTTACCATATTCACGAACAGTGTTTCCGAAATTCAATATTCATTATCAAACGTTTCTCGTTCCTTTTCTTACCTGTTAACACTTTGAACTCGAGAATATTTTTCTCAAGAAATATTCATTATTTTCTGATGAAATGTCAATGATATTTTTTGCAATTATCATAAAGAAATACCTTGCATAAATTAAATGACAAAACTATTTCGATGTCCCGCATATTGATGCATTATATAAAGATTTAATATTGAATTTTAAATTTTATCATTTTCTTGAATCACATCAAATGGCGACTGAAAGGCATCTCTCGACTGCAAACGGTTAATATCGTTAAGTAATAATCAATCAATTATTAATACTGTGACATTATTAACACGTTAACTACGAGAATTTCCAGCGTTTTGTATATTACTTAATCTTTCGTAACGAAGGCAAATGGTATTCGAATTGGTTATTAATCGTTTGGTATCGTAGCCATCGAGTTACACTGTTTTTATGTGAACCGTTTATTTTGTGTCTCAAGTCCAGTTAAAATAGATTAAAAAACCATTAAAAAATAAGAAGATTATTCAGAATTATAACCATTGTAACGATTAACTTTAAACGGCTCAATTACTCGTATTACTAAACATTTTAATTGGACATTTATCTTCGTGTAATTGTCTTCAACAAGTTTAGAAGCTCCGGTCATCAATGATCACCATCAATGTATTATCACGGATATTTCATCGGTAACATTATCCCAAACGACACGTTAGCGTCAATCACACGCAAATCGACGTTCGATGCGTCGAGGCACCGAAAATTGAATGATAATTAATGATTACGCGATCCGTTCGTGAAAACATTATCACAATCGGACTTAAATATCCTTTTTAACACCTATTCAGAAGTGGCCCTGTCAAGATCGAAGGGCCCACTGGTCCGCGGACCCTCTGTTCCTCAATTTGCTCAAGGTCCCACGCGTGTCTCGGCTCGTTAGAGTTTCTTTCACCCCGTTCCCCGTCGCGGACCTGGTGCCTGGACGTTTGTTCTCGTTCCTCGTTGAATAGAAAGTGAAAACGCCGCCGCGCAGCTACATAATCGGAACCGGTTGATTGATAGTTACGGCGGCCGCTCGGCCTACCGTTTATTTACTTATCGCGTCGTTAAAGTACCCGGCCCCGAAAAAGCAACAAGACGCAATGCTTTTCGTGCGTTTTACACCGAATCGCGGGCGCGCAAGAGAAATTGCAGGTATCTCGCGTTAGGCTGCGTTTGCACCAACCGTACCAATGCGAACGAACGCTCGTTCAGCTAGCGATCCGCCATTGTTGCGGTCAAACACCAAAAATTACAGGCACCGCGAACTTTTTAACACGTTGAATGCCATTGGGGTCACCGGTGACCTCCAACCAAATCGAATTACAATAGTTTATTCAATTAAATGACGATTGCTTGAAAACATTTCTATATTATGCATAATGTTACTTAACGCGATGCCATTCAGCTAGATCAATGTGCAATATTAACAATGCAATTCGAAGAAATGATTATATTGTTTTCGATTTGGATATTTTGCTCTATGAAATTGTGCGGCATTCGACTTCTTGTTAATAAGAAGAACGAAAATTCGCAGTGTTCGTGAAAACTATTAGGTAAACAGATCTGTTTATTTTTCAGTGTTCCATTTATACAATACGAATCTTCACGCAAATTCAGATCTTTAAGAATATTACTAGAAAAATGGAACTACGATTGAAAATTGCTTTTACTAACGAATGTCATAGAAAGCACTATTTGAAATATTGTGTACATTCTTGTGCAACTTTGCACCACTAAATACATGAAGATCCACAGTCTAATTATAACGTACGAATCTGTATAACAAATAAGTAAAGACAATGAAATATATGAAGGCAACAGAAAGCTCGCTAATCAGATATGCCAATGGCTCGGTGAAGTTCAATTGAATGAAGTTTCCTTGAAACTTCATTCGCATTGATGATTTCATCGGACGAAACACGTTGTAGCTAAACAAATCCAATCTCGCCTAGTGTGGATCCAGCATAACGCGGCCGAGATAACGTTCGAACTACCGTTTCCCTATTAATCTCTCGCCGCACTCTCTATTTCAACGCGAGAGGCCCGCCGCGGCGCGACTAATACACCGTTAATAGACAATGTCATTGGCGGAACCAATGAGAACATTTTCGTACCGTCCCAGCGGAAGAATAACGGCCCTGGCCGAGCGTATTTTATTGTCAAACCTTCGATGTTTACGGCGCTTTCTCCTCTCCGGCGTCAACTAACGACCCAGCCGCGGATGTTTATGCAAATATCGATTATTTCCCGTCCTTTTTTTTCATGTATGCGATTAATCCCGCCGAAACAGGAATATCGAAGAAAAGTTCGCCTGCTTTATTGATTCTTTGATTATCGAATCAGCCGTTGTTAACCTTTTGCATCATTAGTACTAAAACTACCAAGCAGTTAAATTGAGTTATTGAAATTCCCGTATAGAAACTTCAAGAGTGCATCTATTGAGAGTTTAATTGATTCATAATTCATTTTGCGTATTAGTAAATCAATTTCTTGAATAATTTCTTAGAGAAACATCTGTTATCATAAGAATTGTATAATGAAAAAATCGAGAACGGGTCGTTTTGATCTGTCTGGTAGTTTTAGTTTTAACTCCACTAAAAATCCCTATCAATGAATGAAACGCAAGAGAGAAACACACCGAGAGTACGATAACGTATTCGAACTATTAAATAATTTGAATTCATTTGAATTCAAAAACTGAATTACGCTTTTCTATTTTTACATAACAACATTCTAAGTAATGCGATCATCTCGTTTTATCATTTCCAAACAGGTAATAACAAAAATGAAAATGAACAGAAGAGAGCTAAATAGATAGTTTATAGAGAGCAGTGTAAACGATTGTTCTTGCTAATAACATCGAGAATAATATAATAATATAATCTATTTGAAAAACATCTTGACAAAGAAGCACACCTGTGAATAAAACTGATGTCGAGTCACGCTCGACGTAGCAGTGCAAAGGGTTAACATGAATGGAAACGAGAAATAACGAAGCGGGGGATCGATAAAACGAACGGGGTGGTGGGGGAAGCGAAATCGGCGGGCAAAAATGTGAACGTAAAGCCTCGCGGGACGGGTGTACTAAATTCGAGAGCGAAATTTAGTGTGCTCGTCGCCGGTCGACGAGATTTTAAGTAGCCACCGATGTTGGTGCGCATCGTGTATCCACGTCGGTATACCATAAACATCCGTAATAAAATAACATCGTTCGCCGCAATCATCTGGGACTCATCCCCGCGACCGTTATCCGCCATCTTGATTATGACATAATAAAATCTGGTACCGCGAGATACGCTGTTGCGGACATTTTTAAGGAGCGCGAACGTTTCACACGGCGCATTACTTTCTATTTCCTTGAACTTGCGGGAAGATTCTTTTCGCGTTTGACAACCGGCAGATGTCGGTCGCGATCTTTTAAATAATTCGATACAGTATCCTCGATCTATTAGCACTCAAATGGCATTCATTGGAAATATCCAACAATTCCTGATTGGATGTGGACGACGTCTTTTGAAATGAAAACTTAACGATAATTTGTATGTAAATTAACGGACTATTTTAGTACAATGTTTCACTTAGTGATGCATCATACGAAGTTTAATATTGATTATAAATGTTTCATGATTTTGTAGTATGCTATTAAGTGACTGACAGTCTATAATATAAAGGGTTAATGTGGTACATATAATAATTAATGTGACATATGGTATATAATATTAACACTAGAACTACCGAGCATTTCAACTGACGTTTGGAAATTTCATTATAACTTCAAACGCGAATTAAGATTTGAACTGATTTCAATTTCAGCTTAGGTATTACTTAGCCAGCCTCTTTAGTAATTTCTCAGAGATATTTGTACCTCTTCAGTAATCGTAAAAGAAAAATCAAGAAATGGGTCATTTTGACTCATTTGCTAGTTCTAGAGTTAATATAATGTACAAGGTTAATGTAATATATAATGATATATAATAATTGAAAATTATAACGTCTACAGAAAATCTGGAAATGATTAATTCGTAATATCACATTTGAAATATTATTTTCTCTTGGTTCCTGAGACAAACATCGGTTAAATTCAATTTAATACGAAAATATGAAGAATTTGAGGTCGTTCGATTATGAATAGGATATTAAAAGCGTGATAAATCCTACTCAAATTACTCTTTCAAGCCATAAAACGCGTCACGATATTCAGGAGAGCGTGTCTTCTTTGTTTCATTTTGAAAATGTTTCACGTTTGAACCAGGCGGCTCGCGTTTAATGAAATACGCTAATTGCGACGACTATTGCCGACATAACTGGCTGCAAACGTGTCGGAGTGGCTTCAAACGGATAAAGGGTCGAAACGTTCGAGACATTGTCGAAAAGTTTGTCGCGTGAACGGGCCAGCAAAAATAAATCGGGCAAAGACGCGACGCGGGTCGAGGCCGCGTCGAGTGAGTTATGGCGGGAAGAGGAGCAGCGGAATCCGGGTGTCGTAGGAAGAAAGGAAAGCGAGTCGAATGAACCTGCTAAAATTCTGAATTAGTTATGGAACAACAATTTTACGATTACCTTCCCGATTTCTAGAAAACCGTTACGAACTCCAATGTATTATCTGAAACTCGTATTCCACACACTCTTATATAAATGCAGAATATTTATTTCTCTGCGAATAGAGAAAAAAATTCTAAACAAAGAGGAACATTTATTGTACGCTAAGAAACTTGAAATGATAACAAACGAATTTATTAACGAACCCTTAGCCATTTATCAGTAATCATTAGAAAGATTAGACTCTACACTCGACAGTATTGTTTCTAAATATTCATTATGTTGTAATAAAACAGTGATAATATTGTCTGCAAACAATATAAAGAAATCTCGCATAAATGAAGGATATATTTCATTTCTACGTTTCATACATTGATACCTTAAATTCTGTATATTTAACATTAAACCTACCAGACGTGTCAAAATTACTTGTTTCCGATTTATTCTTTTCGCAATTATTAAAAATATAACGGATATATCTCTGAAAAATTATTCGAGAAATTGAGTTGGTGATACATAAACTGAATTGTAAATCAAAGTCTCGATAGACGCATCCTTAAAGTTGCTACAGAGAAATTTCAGAGTCAATTTAACTGCTCGGTAGGTTTAGTGTAAAATTTAACCTTTTGCACTCGGAAAGTGACTCTCAGTCACTACTTGATTTGATTCGCGAAATTATAGAGTCTTATATATAATATTAAGTTTTGTACGATGCATCAATACATGGAATATTGAAATAAAATAACTTTCCTTCTGAATTCATATATGTTTTCTCATTAATTAGTTTCAAAGAACATCGTCTGTATCTTATCGAAGAATATTGAATATTTCCAGTGAAAAACTTTCAAGTGCAAAGGGTTAACCCTTTGCGGACGAACGTCGACATTTCGACGAGATGAAATTTTCATATTTGGAAGACTAAGTCGCAGACAAATGATGTAATTATTCGAACAGCAAGAGATCAGCACGTAGTTACCCTTTTTTTCTATTAACACATTGTGTACCGGTAACGAGACATCTCGTTTTTATATAAAGACACTTAGCTGTGCAACTTCGTTAATTACCACAGTATTGAAAAAATATAAAATTTAATTCGAATTGATTATCTATTTAAAATATATTACATAACAATATGATATCTGAGTTTTTCTATGTATAGTGATATAAATTGACCTCAGTGAAAATTGCCATCCGCACAATACAGTTTTCTGAAAATTAGCCGGTACGCAATGTGTTAATTAAGCAACTGATATATAATTTATCTTTATCTCTTGAAGGTTTTGTACATTTCAAAGAATCTTCGTCCGCAAAGGGTTAATATTGTATTTGAAGTTCTATCGTTTCGTTAAATCAAATGGCGATTGCGAGTCATTCCAGTGCTAACGGTTAAAGGGTTAACAGTTTGATCCTAGTCCTCGGCCGTGATTCAGGAGCCAGCCTGTTCTGTCATCAGGCTCGTCGAAGCTTCTCGCTTTGTCTCGCTGCGATTCGAATTTTCGAGAAAAAAAGTTCGCCGAAGACGGGGTTTTTGGCGACGCGCCAGGTTAGCGCGCGCGAAACCGTGGGACCAGTCGGCCTCGACGTGGAATAATAGACGAAATTAATTGGGAATTTCTGACGGCGGATCCACGAGCGCGTTTCGGCCGCCTTTGATTCCCGGTCGAACGATCGCGTTCCTCGACCGATTCTTCACGGTGTCTTGGCTGTTTCGAGATTCAGCGGCACGCGGCGGGATTCGAATTGACAGGGGAACGTGTCAGCAAATTGTTACTTGTGTCTGGCGAGATACGCTGGTTTCCAATAGGTTTTTGTCCCTTTTCAGCCTCCGTTGGGGAGGATTCTGGGTGACGGCTGTTTGGAATGCTATTAAGCTCGTTCTTTTAACACTAGGACTACCATGCGGTCAAAATGGCTCCTTCCTAATTTCTTCTTTTCGCAGTTATTCAAAAGATAACAGATGTTTCTCTGAAGAATGATTAAAGAAATTGATTTAGCAATACGTAAACTGAATTGTAAATTAATTAAAGTCTGGATAGATACATTCTTGGAGTTTCTATAGAGGAATTTCGAAAAGTCAATTTAACACTCGGTAGTTTGAGTGTTAATTAATGCGTCGACTGCTGAGGATTTGCGTATGACTCGCTCAGAAGCCAATACGGTTATAGAAAAGAAAACTTGAGGAAATTAATAGTTTGGCTTCTGAAATGATTATACACGGTATTCAGGAGTTATAGAACGAAGAGCTGGAAAAAATAAAGAAACGAGTAAATGCTCGATCTTCTTAGATAACTAAGAAGAATATTATTCGTTCTATCTATTCTGTCTAGAGACGCTATCGAGTGCAATGGCTAGTATATTGTAAAACTAATGCATTTTATTGGAATTACTGTTTCCAGACGTTTTTCTTTCTGAAATTTATTACTTTATTGTGTACCGTTGTTATTGAGAAATTTGACAATGTTGCACGAATTTGTACGAAAAAGTACTGTAAACTTGTTCAAGTACCGTACCCGATGAGCATTATATAAGAGCTCGATGTTTTGACACATTATTTAAATTCAACGTGCCAGGTAGCACCCGAGTTTCTTCGGGACAGTAAAATATATTGTGCATTTACAATGTGCGGAAAGTTTTAATGAGAAGGCTACACTGTCAACGCTCTCCAGTCGCTTTAAAAGAGAATGTATGCGAACGTTTTGACGTTTAATGGGGAGAACTTCAATCTCCATCGGTGCAGGAACGTTGGCAGATCATTAGCAAGCGAAAGAAAGTGGTAAGTCGCTAACAATTGGGTCACTGGTGGGCACGAACCGCTTCGCTTAGCCGTCATTAATCAATTATGCGGTTGCACAACGCTCGAGCGTCGCCAGCTGATTAACATAGGATCGGCAACGAGCTGATCGCGGATTACGCGAAACGATAATATCGAGTGGCTCGTGTAAACTGATGTAATTAGGGGGAAAGACGAGAGTGTCAGGTGCTAGAGTGAATTATAATCTCCCATGCCGTGAATGAGAAACGAGCTAGGCGGGAAGCGCATGAAACAGCCACTCTGTTCCCAAGACGTCAAGAAAAATTGTTTATTAATCAACTGTTGCGCAAAACAAACTACGCTTGCTAAACTCTATAGACAAAGAGCTACAGATTATACTAGAAAAATTTCGAAATAAATCATTACTCATTGGTGTCGGTTGTTAAATCGTGAGAACGACAAATAAATGTAATAAATACGATTGCTTCTTTGGCGATTTCAACGCGTGGATAGAACAGTCGCGACACTCAAATTCTGCGTTTTCTTTTGTTCATCCTAATCTTATATCAAATCCTATATTATTTGATTAATTGGTTTTCAATGTTCATCCTTCCTGTTGTTTCTGTTTGCACTAAATTTATCATCTAATTTGTTACTATTTCGTAGCCAGTTATTTGGCTAGTTACACTAGGAAATGTGCCGGTGCGGTGTTAAAAGAAATGTATTAAAACGTGAACTATTCAAATTTATCCAGTACTCTAATTCTGCTCTATTTCGAGGAACACGTTGACAAATAGCGAAGATGATGTTTCAATTGATCGTCCGTCGCGGAGATAAACAAATGATCCTCAAGTGCGAGACCCGCGACTCCGAAATTGCTGGTTAGCCGATTCCGTAATTTCGTTTCACGCTTAATATTAATGTATTCAGCCGCAATGTCGCGACGAATTACCACGCCCTCGTCACTGTCCTTTTTAATACGAGCTGCGTAAACGCACGTTTCGACCGGGTCACCCTCTATTATGATATATCGCGGTCCGCATATTAAGCCCCGACCAAATAAAGATCTCGTCTGCGCTGGCTCCGTGACCGTCTTCAATTCAGAGATCTGTTTCGTGAACGGTGGCGCTTGTATCCACGATTCCGCGGAAAAACTCACTCCCGAGGCAATACGACCCGTCTTCTCTCCGGACAATTGAGAATACGACGTGTGGTATCGATCCCAGCGAAAGTTCGAGTTTCGCCGTGGAATCATTGAGCCGGAGGAACTGGCGACCGGAATGAGTCTGATCGCTCACGATCGAATTCTTTCCTGGATCCGACTGACACGAGAATTGCTTTCTTCGTTTTCAGGCGGATAATGAAGTATACACTGGAGAATTTCGGAGTTCTTCAAGTTTTGAGTTTGTATCGTTACCTCGAATATTAGGGACTTTCCATTACTTTGATAAATCGTATTAACATTAGAGGCACGTGAATTGGAGTTTTAATATATTTCCAATAATTATTCATAAATTTATTTGAATGAATTTATTTCCGTTATCTATAGCTTGTTAGGAGATTGCAGGTTACTATAGATTTATAGAAACTGCTATTAGAATTCGTTAAAATGGTAGCTTCGACAGCTACGGATTCAATATCCTTCGTTGCAAGAAAGATGTATTGCGATAATGAGAGACACCTTTTAATGCGACAGACTCATTATCATAAGGAAGTATGTTGAAGAAAGGTCTTGGTTAAGTCGTTAGAAGATTCCAAGTTTCTATAGATTTAGCTTGTTAGAAGATTGCAAGTCTCTATAGATTTAGCTTGTTAGAAGATTGCAAGTTTCTATAGACTTAGCTTGTCAGAAGATTCCAAGTTCCTATAGATTCACAGGCATCATCATTAGAATCCATTAAAATGGTAACTTTGACAGCTACGAATTCCATATCCTTCGTTGCAACAAAGATGTATTGCGATAATGAGAGATATCTCCCAATGAGACAGAATCACTATCAAGTATATCGAGAAAAGGTACGAGAAAGATGAATAGGAGCAATTTATTACTAAGTTATTAGTAGACGTCGCTGAGGACTAGGGGGGGGGGGGCAACACGACGAGCCAATTTAAAGGATCATATCGCGAACAAGTTCTGATTGCATCGGCCGCGACGATTAGTATCGTTATGCATATTTAACGTGGAGGCGATCAGCCGAGAGCTCGAGCGCCGCACACGTTGGTATCAATACCTCTCGAAGTATCCTGCGTACACAAGATGCAAGAGCTCGGCCGCGACTCGCATTGGAAACTTTAAGGCCGGTAGCCCACCCAGAAGCCGCCATTGTATCCCCGTTACCCATCGAACGCATAAAACATATCGCATAAAAGTCGTGTTCCAAAAGGGACATCATGAAAGAAATACCCCCTGACCGGTGTCTCGGTTTTTTGCGTTGCATTTCGGGGAACGATGTTTTAATCGACCTCGGCAGTCGAGTTTCGCTTTGTACGTCTGACGAGGACGAGCTTATTCTACTGTGACGATAACTGTGGCCCCTCAGATGTTAGATGTTTATGAGTTTCTGTTGATATAGATAGAATTCTATCTATGTATAAATTCTATTAATAGATAAATGAGGTAGGTAATATTGCTCTAAATTAGAGAACAGTAGTTGCGAAGAAAATATTTCATTTTGGTGGTTTCTTAATGGGTGATAGAGGAATTGTTAGAAGTATTACGAAAGTTCCTTTGTTGGTTTTATTTATTAATTTATATGCTCATTGTGTGAATATTTTTATTGGAGCCGAATAAAGGATTCTCACTTGCTATTGAAGTAGAATGTGTCTGTCTGAGTCAGACCAAGAAAAATCTTTCCGACTGATGTTCAATTTTATTGTTTTTCAGAAGTAATTAATGATTCTGACGAATATGGTCTACTCTGTTTAACCGATTACTTTCGGACAAGAAAAATCTAGTGTTATTTATTATAACGTTGTATTGAAAAATTCATTAAAATTTTCATTACAGTTGATTCGTTTTATTATCTAATCTCTTTCTCTCCTATTACTTCCAAATGAGAACAAAGATCTAGTGTTATTTATTACGGCTTTTGATTGAAAAATTCCTTGAAATTTTCATGCCAGCTGATTCGTCGCGCCGGCTCGGAGAAACCCGATACGTCCGCGGCGAGCATCGCGAATGAGTCTCGAGGGTGGCGAAAGTGAGACTGTAATTCGAGTGGAGAGAGAGTGAAACTGTATTTTAAGGTGATGAAAGTGGGCCTCGCGGTCCTGAGGGTGGTGATCCCGAGACTGGTTCGCCTTAATTTTCCTCTGGTCTTGAGGAAATGCCAACAAATGGTACTCTCTAATTAATTATGTCTTAATGATACACCTCGGGCCGTGCTCCCGTTCGTCCACAGAAAATTCAATGTATATCAACATGAACATAAACGTCGCCGTTAACCACTATTTATGTAACAATAAATTCCGGCTACTTAACGCGTTCATTCCAGCCGCGTCCACGAATTTCGTATCGCACCGAATTTTCAATTCGCAGCGTCAACACATCAAACGAAATTTCATCTTTTCCTTTAGCCTTAAATTCCTTAAACAACCAGTGATTCAGTTATCGATTCTCTATATTCTACGCAATGGAAACACGAATATTCAAACACCAATTCACAATCACATTACAAACAAATAATAACAAAACACGATCACTCCACCATCAAGCTGACATAAAACGCACCCCTAAAGAACCCTCGCAAACAGATCACCCAAAAACTACCAATAAACGAGAACACATAAAACACAATTCTCTCCAATCAACAAATAAATTCCACAAAAATGAAACAACTTCTATCCCTCAGCGCTATCCTCATCACAAACATTCTACTACAACATCCAAACACTACACAACAGCATAATCACTCACAAAAATCCAAGCCTAATCCCTAACGAACGAAGATCGAAAGCGAGTCGAAGATCGATCAGCTGCGAGAGAAAAACCGTGCAACCCGAAAAGAATAATCGGTCATCGAAAGGGAAAAACGGCGCGCTGGCGCGCCTGGATCAGCTGTACACGTCGAAAGGTCGATGAGTTGTTCGAGCAGTGGATTTCGAGGTCGTTGCCAGCGTGTTCGCCGGTCGAAAAGGCAAAAAGAGAGTGAGTGGGACGAAAGGGGGATAAAGCGGGTGAGAGAGCGAGCGATGAGGGGCAGCGGGGAGAGGAGCCCGGCCAGTGAGGTACGGAGAAAGGGGCGAGGGGGGAGGCAGAGGGAGAGAAAAACAGCGTTCTTGCCAAGAGTTCTCGGTAACCCTGAAGTCAGTCTTTGTGCCATCGGATAGCCACGGACGAGGAGGTGCACGCCTGCAGGAATGCAAATCGCGAATGCACCGGGCGTACGATACGACCGATGGCCATTCAATTCTCCCTCTTCCTCTTTCTCTACACTCTCTCCCGCTGCCACGGCGCGACGCTTTTCAACGGACAGGCTCGAGTGGTGTGGACGCCTCGAGCCGCTTTCAATATTGTTTCAATACACGAATCGTTCGCGGGTCAGACCGATTAACTCGGCTTTTTCTTAATGTTTTGAAAGCTCGATGTTCAGGCACTTCACTTTTTCGAATGTTTTGCAACGGAGACGTTTAACCCTTCGTGCTCGAAAGATTTCCAGTGGAAATATTCAACATTATCCTGGGAGACAGACGACATTGTTTGAAAGTAATTTAATGATGATTCATAGATAAATCAAGGAACAAATGTATTTTATTGAAACATTTCATATAGCAATGCAAAGTTTAACACTAAAACTACCGAGCATTGACATTGATTTCAAAGTTCTTTGTAGAAACTTCAAGCGTGCATCTATTGAGACAATTGATCCATGACTCAATTTGCGTATTGCAAAATTAGTCTCTTTAATAACTCTCAGAGAATCATCTGCTGCTTTTAATAATCGCGAAAACAAGGAATCAGGAATGGGTCATTTTGAGTAGTGAGGTAGTTCTAGTGTAAAAATACTAAATATTTAACTTCGTAATTTAATTGACACAGAATAATCAAATTTAATATCTAACAATAATCCTTGTAAAATCCATCGATACGTGAAATTAAAATAAAATAGCTTCGTTCCTTAACGATTTCTCGTTAAATTAGTTTTAGGAAGTGCCATTAATATCTCAGAGAAAACATTGAGTACCTCTAGCGAAAAACTTTCTGAGCACAGAGTTAATTTCTAGTCTATGAGTCGAATGTTTAGTTACGACACTGATTGCACCTTGGTAATCTAGGGTTCGGCAAATTTCTATTCGGTTACGCAGAAAGTCTACGTCCTACTCGTAACGAAGCCACGTCATTCTCGCAAGTTCAATGGCGCCCTCGGAGATTACAATCAAACATTCCTCGAAGTTCAAGAAAAATCAGCAAACCGGTGAGATACTCCGTTTAACACGGCTCTCGTCCGCGTCTGTGAAGCGGTTTCGGAAGTGTTTGAGGCCACCTTTCGCGAGAGCAAACAAATCCCGCGGAGAGCTTCTTCAGAATGTTTGATCAGTGAGTCAATAAATCGGCGGCGCGAGAAGGATAGCAATCGCTACCGCCGGAATTTCGGTGCGATTTAGAATTCGGCAAAAACGAATTAGAAAAAATTAGGGGGGAAGCCGACGGTCTGCTTTATGATTGATTCCCCAAAGGACAACAAACAGCCACGCGCCAGCCTTGCAAGTTCCGAACTCCGTTCATTGGTTAACCCATTGCCGCACACTTTTAATTTTAAAATCGTGTCCAGAAACGCAGTTTTTTTTTTAAATGTTTGTTTTGACTTGTTCGGGTCATGAAAAATCGTATACATAATCAACTTACATGTTATTTAGACTGTTACTTCATTTTTGTTCAATGTATTATTGAAGAATAAACAAATAAATGGATTAGTACAGTCCGTACTGATGTTTCTTTTCTTATTAATGAAAGCAGGACGGTTAAAGGCGTCGTTTGCGGCAATGGGTTAAACGCTGTGGACCGAACTGTTTGTTCACCAATTACGCTTCGTAATTATTTCTTTTCTATGAGTCAAATATTTTTAGATTACTTGTAATTCGCTTAAGAATTCAATAACGATTGAGTTGTAAGTAAGTTGTCTTGGAATATATTGAGTTGTCAGTAAGTTGTCTCGGAATATATTTGCACTAATGAACCAACTAGTCGAGCACATTTGTAAAAAAAAGTTGTAATTGCACGTATATCTGAATAATTATAAGAATTTGTTACTTCTCGCCCCGATATGTTGATAACTCGGTTGATCTCGATACGCGGTACTATTCATTATCAGTCGTAATACATATATGTTCATAAGTCACAGATAAATTATCAATCCATGAATCTCTTTTTTCTAATTCCACCGAGTTAACACTAAAACAAACAGTTAAATTGAGATTATGAAATTTCTATATAGAAACTCTAAAAATGCATCTGCTGAGAGTTCAATTAATTCACGTTTCAGTTTGCGCGGTGCTGAATTACTTTCTTCAATAGTTTATCTTCTTAAGAATTGCAAAGGAAGACGTCAGGAATTGGTGATTTTGACCCGTCGTTTCGTAATCGTACATAAATTAAAGAAAGAAGCTGTTTTATTTGAATATTTCACATATTAATGCATCATACGAAACTTAATATTAAATATTCTACTTCATAATCTTGCTGTGCCAAATCGTGAGGCAACTGAGAGGCGCCTATAGAGCGCAAAGAATTAACAACGGAGTATATTTTTAAAATCTTGTGTATTTAAAAAAGAATCGTTACGTCCTCAAATTGTAAATGACGGGCGATACCTCGTCATCCGTCCGCAACGCGTTAACACTTATGGCGTGAACCGTGATCGCAATGGAACGTTGCCTTAGAAATCGCACGCTGTATAGACGACCAAACGCGCGTTCCCAACCCAGATTTTCCAAATGGAATTTTCCCCGTTCGCCTTCCAGCAACTATGGACTCGACGAATCCAATAGTCTCAGCAATGTGTCACGGTGGTGTCCAAAAGAAAAAAAGGAAACGTCTTTTTCTTCGATTATTTCTCCATAGAAGGGAATCAGCTGCGCCCGTAACGAATTCCACGAATCCTTTCTCAGAACAACAACGAACGCTCCTTTTAAACCGAAGAACCACTGGTAAAGATCGCGAATGATCCAACGACGATCCATCCATCCCATCGAAGCGATCGAGCGTCCTCACAACGTTCAACGTGCGAAATTTCGATATTGACGAACGGATCGTCCGATTATTGCTAGTATAAATAGTGTCAACGCCGAAACTGCGCGAGTCTATTTTTAACCGGCAATTTCACCCGGAGCTCCTTAGATAACCAATTTCACAAACTTTATCAATCATACGAGGAATTGTGCAAGACAAGTCGATCCGGAATGCTCGCGAGAATCAAAAAGCGTTCACGCGATCCGACAAAAAGATTAATATCCCCGGCGAGTCGCCGGCAAAAAGCCGAATAATCTTTCCTCTTGCATCCAAGGATACGTTTTTCGAGAGGAGAAATCCGATTTCCGTTTCTCTTTTTAATAAGGGAACGTGCGGCTAGAATACGGGAACCATATTTTATCAGCGAGATATTTTTCTCTGCCGCGATAAACACGCAATCCGGGATCGACTGGACGGGACACGCATCGCGGTATGAAGCATTGCTGTAACAATCGAAAAAGGAAACGCGAGGGATCGACAATGAGACGAATTTCCATCGGTGCAATAAATTTCTGCCCTCCCCCTTCGCCCCGCTCGCCGCAGACCGTTCCCGCTAGCCAGGGCTTCTGAATGAATGAACCGACGGCCCGAAAGGTGAACTTCTTTTTTCGACGTGTTTTATACACGACACGGAGGGAGCCGTTTACGGCTGTCGTAATCCACTGACGGCAATGACAGCTGAAAGCCCACGTTGTCTTCGGTACTCGCGGCGGCACGGCACAGTGGCACTAACATCGGGAACATACCTGAGCTCCTCTGCTTTCTCATTCGGCTTCCTTTGTCCGCCATTTTGGTTCTCTTAATCGACGGTGTTCGGCCACTCGCGGAGCCCGAATAAACGTTCGATCGTAAAACAACGATGATCTTTCTCGTTTATTTTAGGGCTACCAGTGTCTTCTCGCGAACAATATAGCGGGGATTATTAAAAATTGATGGATATCGAAATTCTGGTTGGAACGATAATTTTATTATGATCTTTGGTGTTCGTATTTTAGGCGAATAAATGAACATTCGCGATTTAATGATGAATAAAGGAACGATCGTATTTCATATAAACATCTGTTTTGTGATAATTTACCGATGAAACGATTTACGGTTAGAATTAGTATTTATTCACGCTCTTCACACGCTTAATTCGATAAAGTGTACAATGTAATCACTGTAATTACTTAATACAACGATTTAGTGATAATTTACTGATGAAACGATCAGAATTAGTATTTATTCTCACTCTCCGACACGCTTAATTCGATAAACAATACAATATAGTTGCTATAATTACTTAATACAATGATTCAGTGATAATTTACCGAAGAAACGATCAGAATTACTCTTAATTTATTCTCACTCTCCGGCACGCTTAATTCAATGAACAATAATCGCTACAATTGCTTCGCACAATGATTATAATTACAAACGCTGTATCGCAAGGAAGTAGTACGTTGAATTTCTCAACGTTATATTGAAAAGGAGTTCGATTGTTCTAACAGATCGCCGAGCGGCGCTGAAAATGGCGATGTTTCCGTGTTCCGAGGCAGCCGGTCGTTTCGAAACCTCCTCGGCGAGTCGTAGTTCCATAAATGATCACGCGCCGGTTATTGAAAAGCGTCATTGGAATTAGCCGTCTACACCTTTTCCCATCGGTTCCGTTTATTTCCGCTCGGCTGAGCGATCTGCATAAGCGAAACTAGGTTGGGAAACGATCAAACTGGCCGCCGGTGATACGCCAAGGAGGCGTTGATAATCGATAAGTAACCGTTGCTCGCCCTTCAGCTTCGTGTTCGCAGCATGTCATTACTTACCGGTCTGCCCTGGCTGACCGGCGAACCGAGATTCCTGTAATTAGGAGCAATAATTAATTAGCCCTACTTCCCCGGTCTCTCTCGCTGGACCAGTTACCCGCTCACCCCCTTTTTTCCCCGGCCGAACAAGCAGCCGGCCGATCGATCGATGAAGTTAATTATAAACTTCTTAATTAGACCCGTCCCAGCCGAGCCACCGCGAAAGCGCCCCGCTCGCGCAGCTTCCGTATCGGGCACTAAAATTAATATTTCCTTGCCGATTGTATCTGATCGATCGTTACTCTTACAATCTTACTTCGGCTGATCCAACGATAATTACCTGAAGAAAATTGTTTCCCTCCTCCGAGTAGAAAAATCTCAGCATTAAGGATCTAATTTTCAAGCTTCTAAATTAGGCAGGTTTATCGCTTATTTATGCAGATGATATTTAAATTTAAGATACTTCTTTTAAACACAAGTAGCTCGTTCAACGTTCAACAGTCGTTAGCTTATATTAATAACAAAAACGAGATGTTTAATATTAAACGTTAATTATTTATTATTGAACATTCCGTTTACAATGTTTACGATTGAAATTCAAGGAAATTCACGGCGGAATTAGGAAAAATTGTTCGGCCATGGAAGAAACGCAACTCGAGCAGAACGGATTGAAAATCAAATGAGGAGTACAAAGAGGAGGGGAGTGTACAGGCGTATGAAAATTTGAATTTACGGTCGTCGGAATAATTACGTGTAATGTATTCAAAGGGGCCAGTTTTAATCGATTATTTTCACCTGATTTACACGGGTTCGTCTGTTCCGCGGCTTTGCCCTCACACGGAATGTACGTGGGTGGTATATATTTAGCGGGGGCGTCCCATGTAGCTGGTGTGTTTCACATTCAAATCGAGGAAGTTATGTCAGGGCAGCCCGCGGGCCGCGGGCCGCCGTTGCATGTATAAATAAATTGTAACGAACGCGATAACTAATCCGCGAAACGTTTTCGCGTTTCGCGCCTTTTCCGTACCGGGCAACCAATAATCAAGCGATCAGGAAATTCCGCCGTTGCAATCGGATTCTTGCGTGACATCTGTGCAAAAGTGTTTCATAAAACGTGGACATTACTTCGACACATTAAAATAACTCAAAACTCTTTCTCCCTCCCTCTCTTTCTCTCTTTCTTTCTCTCTTTCTCTCTCTCTCTCTCTCTGTCTCTCTTTCTATTTTCTTGTCTTGCAGGGAACTTTAAACATGCTGTTACACGTGGAAGTTCATATACCGTTCGAATGTTTCTGAATGCCAGCAATGTTAATAAACGTTTACACGACTGTAAATATTACTGTAATTGCCCACGAGTCGCGCGAATGAAAATTCTTTTCCTCTCGCGAGAGTTTTCGACACAGCTATGCAGATTTCGCGAATTACCGTTGACGTTCTCGATGATCGAGGTTTTAACGTGGATCCTGTAGTTTCAGTGACTGTCTAGGTGAAGTGAAGATCTTCTTCGGCTTCTTCGGCATGGCCATGTTATGAAATAGTTGCTTTTTAAGCTTTGAACGATTTCGAGTAGTCTTTAATTTTTATTTTCTTTGAGTTATTCCATCGAGTGTCAACGATTTGACTGATTCGACTTTTCCTCTCGCGAGAGTTTTCGACACAGCTATTCACATTTCGCGAATTACCATTAACATTTTCGATGATCGAGGTTCAAACGTGGATTCTATAATTTCAGGAACTGTCTAAATGAACTAAAGATCTTCCTGTTCAAGGCAATATCATAAAATAGTCATTTTAAAAATTTTGAACGATTTCAAGTATTCTTTAGTTTTTACTTTATTTTAATTACTCCGTTAGTTGTTAATATCTGAATTATTATGCACGAATTATTCATTGTAAATGCTTATTATTGAACATTCTTTTCCCCTCGCAAGAATTTTCGACACAGCTATTCACATTTCGCGAATTACCATTAACATTTTCGATGATCGAGGTTCAAACATGAATCCTATAGTTTCAGGAACTGTTTAGATGGCCTGAAGATCTTCCTGTCCAAGGCAATATTATAAAATACTCATTTTAAAAATGTTAAACGATTTTAAATGTTTTTTCATTCTTATTTTCTTCAAATTATTCCATCAGGTGTCAACGATTTGCATTATTACACACGAATTATTAACCGTAAATGCTAATTAATGTATATGGAAATACACATTTCCGAGGACTAAACCGATGGGACCAGAAATGATATTCAACGCTACAAGTCAATTCAAATTAGTCGCTAGCATTGTTCACGCGTGTGTTCACATTGAGAGACAGCTGGCAGAATAGAAAAAAATCTCGTAGACAATCGGTCGGTGTTTCATGGTTCGGTAGCCGTGAGTCGAAATGTTCGCCAGTAGGTAGCGTGTCTCGTTGGGGAGATAAAGGTCAATCATGACGGGGGTGACTCACCAAAATTTTTGGCATACTTTTTCTTCCAGACGGGCTACGTGAAAACGTCGACGGGAAGCTACATGATTAAACCGACGAGGCCGTGGCGGGGGAACGACAAAGATTCTCTAGAATTTTCGCTGCTGCACGCGATCCAAAGGGTGAGGACACTGGCCACGGATTCCAACCGCTTTCACGAGAACGAACACTCGTCTGCGGGCCACAACTGCGGCTTAAATGGTGAGTGCCAATCCGTTTTAACCTCAGTTACATTTCAATTGAACGGGATTCCGCAAACGTCGATTTTTATGGCATTATTTTTGGGAATTAGAATGGATGGGAGATTTGTTTGTTCTTAATATTACCATCGCGCGTCGTTAGCGATAAAAGTCTGTACAGTTTCAACTATTTTGTATATATATCTATTAGTTAATATTAGATAAGGTGAGATGAACTTTGGGAAAAAGAAGTGTCTCCAAAATGTCAATTCTTTACTAATGCTCTGAAATAAAATTCGTTCTATATAGCATTTCATATTCTAATTGAAAATTGTACTTTAGTTATAGTCAAAACATCGATTCCTTCTAAAAAATATATCAACACTATCCCATCTTCCAATTAGAAATTATTCTTCAGTTATTAATAACCAAATCATCAGTTGCTTCTAAAGAATACCCCAACACTATTCCATCTTCCAATCAAAAATTAAACAAGCATTGATAACCAAAGCATCAATCCCTTCCAATAAACACATCAAAACTACTCCATCCTCCAATCAAAAATTAAACAACCGTCAACAATCAAAGCATCAATCCCCCCAGAAAACACATTATTCCATATCTCGCATCCACGCATCCCCGCACAGATGCACCCTTTCTCAATGCCCAGATATTATTACAGCGAAACGATGGCACGCCGTGTCTTCATCGAAAAGTGAAGTGTACAACATGTCAAAACTTTCGTCCCGCTGTAGGTACACGTCGACCGGTGCGCGCATACTCGAAATGCCCGAAGACGGGTTTCGGGACGAGTGAGGTCCCGCGCCGAAAACGTATTAATAATGCATGCGCTCGGCCCGTGCACATTAGGCGGACGGATGCACACGTGCACCGGTCGCGGCGTCGTCGTGTAGTACTACAAATGCCCAGGGCCTCGGCTTCGATACGATACGTATCGTTTTATTCATGACCCTCCCCTTTCCCTCCCCTCGACCGCCACCGTGTCGCATCGGCGAAAGTTCATTCGGGCTCTAACGTAAGATTCGCGAATAATAAATCGGATCCCCCGGTGTCACCGGGAGTTTTTGGGCCCCGCGACCGGTTTCGCCATCTCGATTAACATTCCGTTATTGAGGTATCGCATTGTCGGACGCGTAAATCTGTCAGCGTATTAACACCGGTACTAACTACCAAGTCAGTCGAAATGCCCAATTCCTGATTTGTTCTTTTGGAATAACTGCAAGTGCAGAGACTTCTTGGAAGTTGATTGCAAAAGCTGATTTAGTAATACCTGAATTGACATGTTAGTATATAAGCTTCTTTCGTAGTCTAATTTTAATGTTTCTCCGAGGTTTTTGAAAGGAAAGAAAATAAGATCGGTATGATCGGAAGGTAGAATAAATCGGAGTTTCGTAATAGGACAAATTGTGTATTGATTATATCAATAAAATGAAAGGTTTTGGGGCAACCTAATAAATTGGAATCGCAATGAATTCATGGTTACAGGTTTCATGGAGAAATTTTAGGAAGACGGTTTAAGTGCTTGGTAGTTGTGTTAACCTCTCGCTTTACAATAACATGTCAGACATATTTTAGTTTATGGATTATACGTAGTTTAATATTTTGTGTAACACTTTATAATTTTGGTACGTCAAATCGAACAGTGAGTGAGTCATCTGTAGAGTGCAAAGGGTTAAACTTTGTATTATATGACGCGTTGATATGTGAAATATTGAAATATAATAGATTTGTTTCTTAATTTATATACTTTTTCTCATTGGTTTCAAGGAATGTCGTCTATGGATCATTCGAAATGTTGAATATTTCTGAAATCTTCATGTATGAAAGGTTAACACGTTGATCGATTGTTCTGAATGGTTTGAATATGATTGTGATATGCAGGTTTATTCGGTATAATGAAAATTTTACATCTAAACTATATTTTGATTGTATTTATTGTAGCTGTTTGGCGATGAACATCTATTTCAGATTGATACAAGGATTTTTGGAAGTGCTGTAGTTTCCTCGAATGGTTTCTTATAGCTTCTTTAACGCATAAATCGGCCGTTTTTAAGGGTCTTGTCATTTTCGAAAAGATTATGCGTTAATTGCTTCTCCAGTGGTCGTCCTGCTTGTTTATATCGATTTCTCTTTCTGCGCATACAGGTGGTCGACTCGGTAATTCAATGAACCCAACATGGCGGTTAATCCGGGTCCTATAAAAGACGGAAGTCGCAGAGATATATTAACATTCTCCTTGTTTTTTCCTTTAAGTCGCGTTCGTTATTTTCTTCTTTCAACTAAACGAAATTCACGGGTCGAATGTTCTTTTCGATCGCACCGCGCAGTGAGCAAAACGTTCCTAGATGATAAATGAAATTTCTTAATTAAAAGCAATCGCGGCAAAGAAGAGCTGCTCAAATTGATGAATGAAATTCGTTAATTGAAAAAATCGCTACGAGATTGGACCACCCTTTACGAAACTGTAATTGCCAATTGACCAGCGAGGATCGCCATTTATTAGAAGAGCAAATTGATTTCTTTCAGAACGTCCGTTTGAAGCGTCGAGCGAATAAAAAGATCTGCTCCGGCCGGGCTCCTCTAAGATGAAGATTTCTCTCTGACAAATGCTTTCATCTACTTAGGGAATCACCACTTTAATTGACGGTTGGCGACTTTTTAGTTTCGTTACGCCGTCCCGACTTCCCTCTTGCCCTTTTCGAGCCTCGGGGCAAACTCGTGCGTACGAGTTTAAAGAACGTTCACCCTTCGCGTACGAAGACGGAACATCAGCATCGCGTTCCGTTCCACCAGAGATTTTGGAAGATTCCTCGGCAGAAATGAACGAAATATCGTATGTTCGAAACGTGATTTACTTTACTTTCTATTCGAGAATTATGAGTTTTAAATAACGTATGAATAGGATGTAGCTCAGTCACCACTTGATTTGAGGCAGTGAAACTATAAAATCTGATGTTTAATGTTGAATTTTATACAATGCCTCGGTATGTGAAAACTTAGAATAAAACAGCTTCGTTCCTTGATGTACTTGTGATTTCTTTTCGAGTTAGTTTCAAAGAATATCTACGCCTCGCCAAAACATGTTAAATATTTCTAACGAGAAATTTCCTAGTGCAAAAGGTTAACCCGAATTAATTAACTCCGAATTTCTTTTGCATTTCTCGATAACTTTATTGTTGTAATGTTTGATTTGGAATGCATTTGGAAAATAGTTTATAGAGAGCAGTATAAATAATCCTTATCACTAATAATATTGAAAATAACATAATAATATAATATATTTGAAAAATATCTCGACAAAGCGGATCCGTAAATAAAACTAGTATCGAGTCACACTCGACATAGAAGCGCAAAGGATTAACAGCTATTTTAATTAACAAGAAGAAATAATATAACACCCAGTATGTTGAGAAACAAAGAAATGACATACAGTTCTTCAGAAATGACAGACAACATTTAGTTATCATCGAGCGAGATCTTTTTCGCTGGAATATAACAGAATATTCCATTGGAAACGCTTCTATTCTGAAAAATTGGAACTCCGGTTAGAATCAGCCGAGCGGATTCTCCGCCTTAAACGGTCAATTTGCAAGCCCATCTCGTTTTCCACATGACTGAGCACGAAAATAAAATGAAACGCCGGCGAGTCTGTACGTCCTCCCATCAGCAATCCAAAATTATCCAAAAAGAAGCGTCTGTCCACTCGGAACAGTGCACCCCAATTACGCTCTCTCGGCTATGCAAACTCTCTCTCCAGGCCATCGAAAAGTTCGCAAACCCATCTCATTTTCTACTTCATCAAATTTGAAATAAAAACAAACGGCGAACAATTTCAACGCCCTCCAGGACCAACAGCGCAAGAAGAGGAAGTGGCGGAGGAGGAGAGAGCCCCGAAGAACCATGAATCTTCAGCAATCTCCACTCGAACGTTAAACAGCACATAACACGAAAGGCATTATCCGACAAAAGGACCATCGTCATCGCTGAAAGTCACAACAGGAGTGCTGTGCGCAATGCTCGGAGATACAGGGTGTAACAGAACACGTGGGACCTGCTTCGAATGCTGATTGTACGCTTGAAACCCATGAGAAAACCTTGTATAAACAGCCATTCTACTTATCCTTGTTTCAAAGTTGCAATAATCACCACGTTTCAAATGATTCTTAATTGTTTAACATTATAACATTGAAATGCTGTACAGGGATGAGAAATTGGACGACCTACAGATTAGAAAGTAACAGCTCCTTAATTATTTATTAATTATTTCTCCAAAGAAGAGAAGAATTTTATACTTATTCTACATTTGCTCCAGAAGTCAACGACTGATGACAAAACTACTACTCAATCTATATTAACCTTATATTAACCATGACTTTCTTCACGACACTTGGTTTTATTTTATTATTAATTATTCACGAGAAGGTAAGAGAATTTCCTATTTATAGTATACACTCGCTTCGAAGATAAAAACATTGATAATTGGAAAATAGTTCGTAGCTTCTACTTATATTCAGTGAATAAAACTAATTCTCATTAAACTGAATTAAAAGTCTTCACCATGAGTCTTACCAGTCATTATACAAGAGGTTAAGATAAAGGTAAATATCATTTGAATTCATCAAATTCAATTCTAAATTTTCATCACGAGTCCGATACTGTGTCTCAACTCCTTAGTATACTATTTACTTTCGCTACTAAGCTCCTGTAACATTTTACTACCGACAATTTCATAGAAATGCAAAAAAATTCTCCATTCTACTTGAAATGGAGATTTCATCTGAAGATAATAAATTGATAATAGGAAAATAGTTTTTTTTATTCGTGGGGAATGAATAACATTGAGTTTTCTAAAATTAATCTAAGAATCTTCATCACGAGTCTCACCATTGCCACGGTAAGTAGTTAAGGCAGAAGGTTCACACGAACTTTCTACTGTCTTCATATGCCTTGTCGTTCGAGTTCCACGTGTTCTGTCGCACCCTGTATATATCCCGCGCCGCGGCGATCGTGGCCTAATCTCGTTTCGAACTGAAGGGCGTATCCGCGGCTGCAATGGCGATCCGAGAGCATGAGAGGTCGAGGAGAGGCATTAAGAGCTCTGGTAGCGTACCGACGACCACCTGTACCGAAACAGGTTCAGCCATTTACGGATGCCCCCGGGCGAATTCTGACGTTCCATCGAGACAGCTTGGCGACGCGAGCCACCGCCGGATAACGCTCCGCGTCCGAATTTCTGGTCACGCTTGTCCCGCGACTCCTTCGACCGCCTCCGATCGTGTTGTATGCGTGTACGAGTGTGCCAGAATGAATCGGAATGAATCGAGAATTCGAACAACTACGAAACGAATGTTCTTCGTCCGGAAATCGAATGAAATTGTTTAACCCTTTGCTGTACTATTTAACCCAGTGTTTCCCACAGGGGGCAATTTGATTTTTAAAGGAGGCAATTTGAAATTTGAAATATCACTTCATATATTTCACAATGTTTACGCACGTAAACGAAATAGCAAAAATATTATAATAAGTATTATACAAATATTATAATATAATATTATATTGTAATATTAATATATGCTATATAGGAGGGTATAAAATGGCACAAGAAAGCTTGGGAAACGCTGATTTAACCCCTTGCCATATGAAACTAAATGAAACATTATTGTTCTTGTTAGGAATTTGTATGGTTTATACTAAATCTAGACATAGAAAGATGGAATGTTTTCTTTTACTGCTGCATTATTAACGATAAATAGTTCTAACAAATGCACTTTCGAAATTCAATCGTAAAGCAAGGGGTTAACCGGAGAAAATCCGGGCCATAATTATAGCAACCGATAACAATAAACATAAATAAAACTAGAGAAAAGAGAAAGGATTTTCAAGAATAAAAACAACAACGATATCAAAAATAAATATGCAATTTCTCAATTATCATATAAAAATAATATTTCTTATCGATGATTCGAGTAATCTCTATTCACTCATCGATGTTCGCTCAAATAGCCAGCAACGTATTAATTTGTTTTAAGATTCTTTGGAAATTGTTCAATTTCTAATCGTCGTTGTTTCATAGTAAAATAAATACTGCTTCAAATTTCTCGATCTCAAGAGAACTATTTCGTGGAATGGAAATTTTAATGTTCAATTTGTCATTCGAGGCTGGTAACAAAAGTAAATGGATACGCGTGTAATTTATATAGTGTGGATAGTTGTAACAGGAAGTTACTGGACAAGATGATATACTTGCTTTATGTAAAATGGTTCTTGGTAGTTACCCTCGCTCGAGAAAGTGTATACATATATATATGTTTATTGGTTAAGTGGTATTTAATGCAGGGGATTAATAATGATTTATGTAACTCGTAAAACGGAACACGCGTTAGCGGTGTTGATTTTTCAAGCGTAACACTTGAAGGTTTACACGGAAATCGTTAATAAATCACGCGCCTAAAAGTTTCAATCAATTATGGAACTAGTTTTTATGTAATCGACCGCGTAACGCTGACGCGCCGACTGTTGCGGAGACTTCGACGCGCGGATAAGACGGTGCGCCGCTGTTGCACGGTCTAACGCCTATATCGTAAGCCAAAATTAATTGTCGATTAATATAATCTGTTTTCTTCACGAACGTTTTATAAGAAATAATTCTAGCATATCGCTGTTCGACCGTTCAAATTTATTCGAACACCTGTTCGGTAATTATGCTCGTTATCCAATGAAACCAGGAAAGCAATCGTCGAACCTCATAAAGTGATTTCTACTCATTAGCATCAATCGATTGCTAAGATCGGTAAATATGTCAATGGGCATCAAGCATTTCGAGTGGAAGCATTAGCTTTTACATTCGATACTTCTATTAAATTACACCAAAGCAAGCGTGAAGAATTTATATTAGCCGCTGGTGGCAGCCTTTATAGGATCCCTCTGCCATTTAGACGGACGAAAAAAAATTGATTAGAAAGTGTCGTTATCAAGAAGCAATCACCGATTCGAAAGTTTTACACTCCTAATATCCCAATTCGACAAACGTGAGTCGCAAATTAGTCATGAAGCAAATAACACAAGTATTTCGTCCTTTCGACATCTGACACATTCGTGTCATTAACTTGTCCTATAAATTAACGGATTCGTGTGTGATTAACGTAGAGTAATTTTAAAATCGCATTGTTACTCGAAACAACATTGTTAATACTAGGACTACCACACCAGTCAAAATAACAGGTCCCGGATTTTTTGTCTTGCAATTATTGATATATTAACACTAGATTTACTGACATTTACTGTAGTTTGTTCTATTGTTCTTAGAAAAATTGTTATCCGTTCATTAAGATCTTAGAAATTAGAGGTTTAGGAGTAGACAGTTAGGATACATATTTGCATAACTGCGTTAATAAAAATCAACCCAAACATTTACCAAACAATGCTTATAAAATTCAATGAATCAAATTGACTCGTTCCGTAAATCTAGTGTTACAATTGAATATTGAAATGATCTTAAAAATAGTTTCATTTGAATACTATAATGAAGACCCGAGGAAACTCAAAATAATCTACTATTACAACTTTTATAGAGATTATATATCAACACATTGACTTCCAAGAAAAACATCAGCTTTTTATATATCACTTCTCCTTTCTATATCAAATGTACAAAGCTAGAATTATTAATTCTTTGATATGAAAATTCTTATATTACCCTATTATCTAGTTATTCGCGTTATGAAAAATTTGTATTCGAAATCAATTATCTTCCAATAACTATTCTCTTGTAATTTGGAAGCTTTGATCATTGGTGACCGTGGCAGTCAAAGTGTTAATCATATTAACCCTTTGCGGACGAAGATTCTCTAAAGTCTACAAAACACTATAAATTCGGCGAAATCGCACATCGAATGCCTAAATGATATAGCATAAAGAAATTATATATTGCTTTCTTGCTGTTCGAGTAACTGAATCATTCGTTCGCAACTTAGTATTACAAACATGAAAGTTTGATATCGGCAAAATGCCGACATTCGTCCACAAACGGTAAAATGTTCGATAGTACTAGTGTCAACACATTGACTGCTACGAAAAACTTCAGCGTTTTGTGTCATTTTTTCTTTTATAACGAAGATAAAAATAAATGATTATCAATTATTTGGTACTACAATTCTTAAGTCACATTATTATCTATTTATTTTCGCTGTTGAACAGTTTTCTTGGATGTCAGTCATCTTACGAGGTATAATTGTTTTTAAGTTACTTGGAAGCTCCGGTCATCGGTAACCGCCGTGGCGGTCAATGTGTTAATTTCAACTCCTTCGATTTAGAAGATCCGAAGCAAAGTATTAGGAAGAATTTCATGAATCTTCGAATTAAATCGTACGGAAACCCCTAAGTGTACACTATCGAAATATTGCTCGAAGATCTCGTTAGCGTCGGCTTTTTCTCGCGCGGAATGTAAAGCAAGACGCTGTCATCGTTGCTATTCGTCACGTAGATTTTCTCGTTCGGCTGTCGAAGTCTTTTTCCCCGGTTAATCAGGCGATTTCAGTTCGTTGCTCGGAGGTGCAGAAGGGCTGGTTCTCGTTCGAAATTCGCGCGTGATTACAGGTTCATCGGCTTAACAGGTTTACCGTGCCCGAGGGCCGATTTCAGCCGGTGGATCCTCGATCGATTGCGATCTCCCGCCTACGTGTGTCTACCGGACTCGCGCGTCCTTCTTCTTGCTCGCTGTCACGCGGCTTCTCGCTTCGTCGTTTCGCTTCCAAACTGTTCCCCTCGGATCCTCTTGACACACTCTCCGCTCCGACTTTTCATTAAGCCGAACGAAAATCCGACGTTCGATTTAAATCTCGCGCAAAGAGAATCCTTAATCCTCGCAGCTCTGGTTTCCCTTCATTTGTTCCTTGGCGTCTATTTGAAACGAGATAGAAGCGGTGGAATCTATAATTAGAAGTTACACTGATGTTTCAATAGAATTTGAAAATTCTATTATTAAAACCCCTTGCCCTACAATTTATTTTCCAACTGTGACCGATACAACAATTTCATCACTAAGAATTATTGAAAAAGGAGAAAAATTCCATGCATATTCTATGTCCACCTTTGCCCTACAATATAATCATTGATAACAGAAGAATAATATTGAATTATCATTCAAAGTAATTGAGTAATATTTATGTTTGTTAAAGTCTATTTAAAATCGTCACCATAAGTCTCACACGTTATTGTAAGGCAATGGTTTAACACATTGAACGCCGCACGATTTCATAGAGCGGAATACACAAAATAGGAGAAACATAATATTAAATCATTTAATTGAATTGCATTGTTATTATTGCACGTTCATCTAGTCGAATATCACCGCATTTACTTTCTATGAAAATTTGGAAATAAGTCACTTTAATTGCTTGGTAGTTCTAGTGTTAATAAAGGGATTGAATTTTCGTTTGATTCCTGATTTCGCGAATCTTTTTATAGAAATATACATTAACACGTTGAATGCTGTACGATTTCATAGAGCAGAATGCACAAAGTGGAAAAAAACATAATAAACCATTTGATCGAATCGTATTATTATTGCGCGTTCACCTAGAATGTCACTGCATTAGATAGTATTATTTATAATATAGAAATGTTTTCAAATAATCAACCTTTAATTGAATGAACTATAGTAATTCCATTTGCTCGAGGCTCACCGGTGACCCCACGGCATTCAACGTGTCAAAATTAACAAGAAGTTAATTCGCAACTGAATACATTCTAGACATCCAAATGTTGATATCCTAAAAACTTCTAACTTATACAACGCTAAAAAAGATAATAATTGTGGTATTAATGGTATTTAAATATTTTTTATTTAGAAAGAACACAGGAAGAGGTAATTGAATAAAATACAAATAAATAGAAACGATATAGCTCGCAGTGTACAGGTCTTTTCTCTTTTCAAGTCGACGCAACTCTCTCCAAAAATCTCGCCATCCGCACTTAAAAACCATTCTCTCCCCCACAAGCATTCTTCTTACTCACACTTCCAACAAATTTTCAAACACACCCCACTCTCACCACCACGCACTCATCATCCTCGCTTACGCATCCTTCGGAAAAACCCATCAACCCTTGGTCCTGAGTCCCTTTTTCATTTATGGCCCTTAGAACACTCAATGTCCCACTGTTTTAAAACTACGATACTACATAATTAATATTCATATATAATCAATAACACTATAATATAAATGTCGAACAAATCCGAAAACCCTCCGCAAAATCATTCTTTCACAGAAGTATCGATGAAACCAGTATTACAAGCAGAAAGTTCCTCCGATCTCTCTTTCCTGGCAATAATTATTCGTTCAATTATCATTTTATCGCGACACATCGTTATTAATGGGCAGCTGCTCGAGGTAAACAGAATCGGAACGAGCAAAACGAGAAAACCATAGAAACGCGCTCGTAAAAATCACCTTCGGCGAAGCGGACGCTCTATTAAATGGAAGGCGTGGTGAGATGCAAAGATTTCTTTGTACGTAGGGGGCGTGTGCCCTTCGAGGGTGGGCTGCTCGAAGAACAAGGGGGGTGGGGGGATGCCAGCAACGAAACAGATCGCAGACGGTGCCCGGTCGAAGGGGTTAATAACGATTGAAAAGCGAACGAAAGGGTGCGGCCAGCGTAATCGCGCGACGACCCGTGGCTATCCCGGTAATTACCAATAATCGAGCACGAGTTGCGCGCACGGAGCCGTTTCCCCTCGTCCGGCGACCGATGCCAATGACCGTGCACACCGTTCGACGATACACGACGCCTCCTCGGCTATCGTTGCGCAATAATACGGGTAGATGGTACCGTTTGCTCGGTTCGTTTCGTCCGTGTACATTGCTCGCATCTTATCGGGGATGTGTTTGAGATCGATAACCGTACTGGTTGTCCCTGGTCGGATGATACACGGACGGCACAGCGACTGATCGATCGATCGATCGATCGGACTACGGTTGTCGGAGAAATTGGTTTCTCGGATCTATTGGCGTTACTTATGGCTACCGCGAAATATAGGAACTCGACAATTACCGCTAAATTCAGTTGTAATCCCTTACAAGCTGGGAGAATGTTAACCCTTTCCTATGTCGAGCGTGACTCGACGTCAGTTTTATTCATAGGCTTCTTTGTTAACTCTCTGTAGGCTTATGTAACTTTGAAGTCACATATCAGTATATTGGCATCTTGTTGATTTATTTCGTTGTGCACTCAAAGTGGTGAATGAAATTGAGTAATCAGTTAACTTAAGCTTTTATACGCTCAGGCGTGAAAGTTTAATGTCGTTGTAATTTGAAAGTTAGAAGATATATTCGTTTGATGAACGTATTGAAGCTATTGAATACATTGTTAATTCGTATTCGTATGTGGATATTTATTAATTTTGTACTGCATAGGTTTTGTTATAAGTATGGACAAAAATTCGGCCCATAGAGGGTTAAGATATCTTTCAAATAGATTGTATTGTGTTGTTTCCAATCTTATTAGTAGGAAGAATCGTTTAGAGTGTTTTATATATACTAATTGTTTTTTCAGATGCATTTCAAAGAAAATATTGTGATAATATAGAGTTATCGAGCAGATGCGAAACATTCGAAGTGCAAAGAGTTAACTCACTCCATTGTCGCTGTGACATTGGAAGGTCCGAGGAGTGTGAAGGGTTAAAAGTCGAATATAAACGTTTCATTAGTATCCAGAATGACGGTAAACGCGATTCAACGAGCAATAGTGTATCAGTAAACTATGTTCAACCAGTGAGCACTTATTCTATAGGAAAAAGTACATACGATATCTTATCATATACCTTTAACCCTTCGTACTCCAAGAATTTTCTACCAAAAATACACACTTCCCGATGAAATATAGTCTACGTTTGTTGCAACTAACTTAACGAGAAATCGTACGTGAACTAAAGAGGCTGTTTTATTCTAATATTTCACATATTAACCCATCATACGGAATTTAACCCTTTCGCACTCGGGATGTGACTCTGAGTCACCAGTTGATTTAACGCAGTGAAACTATATAAAATCTGGTATGTAATGTTTTACTTTGTATAATGCCCCGATACGCGAATTATTGGAACCAAACAGCTTTGTTCTTCAATGTATTTGTAATTCTCCTTCGAGTTAGTTTCAAAGAACATCGTCTTCGCCTCGTCAAAAAATGTTAAATATTTCTAATGAGAAGCTTCCGAGTGCAAAGGGTTAATATTAAATATCGTACTTCATAATTTTGCTATATAAAATCAAATGGCGGTTAAGAGGCGTCCGTAAAGTTCAAAGGGTCAAGTACATTCAACGAATTTCCTGTTTCCCAAAACCAATATTTCACCTATCAACGTCCACTTTTCAAGAAGTCAGCATGCTGTATCTACCCTACGCAACCTGTTTATCTACAAGCTTCAATGTCAACAGCAAGTCGACATGGCTATACGTTCCGTGATTTACATTCCTCGGTTGCTCGAGCGAGAAAAAAAAATGTTTGTCGGAGATCGCGAGCCACGGTCGTCCGCCAAATTCACCGGAACGATTCGGTAGACTGCTCGGCGCCGGGACCACGTGGCGGATACCGATCGAAGAAGTTATGCGCGGCGTTCCGCTGTCGGACGGAAGATCGATCCCGCGATATGCAAAAGTCATTGACTCTCGCCGCGATCGTCCCGGAATAACGGATACGGTGATCAAGATCGAACTTGCATCGCGCCCTTCCCCTCTTTGCCTCTCTCTCTCTCTTTCACACACACGCGCGCGCGCTCAAATACACATATACATACATGTGTGTATACAGGTATGTATATACATGGCTTTTTCCTTTCTCTCCGAGCTGGCTCGATCTCGATCTACCGATCGCGACACGATCCGATGATCGAAGGGAGAAGTTGTGTGTTATTACAGGTTACCGGGCGAAATGACAGCCATTACGTGACCTTTCTCGATCACCGCCGGGACCTTAAGTCGCTTATCAGGCTTTATTGCGAGCAGAATGGACGTTGACCGATCATTTTTCTCACGGATGATTCTACCTATTACCGATTTTTTAATAATCGTGGATTGTGGAGTGAGAACCGATGATACGGTTTTAATGATCCGATGTACATGTGGGTATATGTCTGTTTCATTTAATTATAGACGTTTGATCGGTTGGTTTTGTCACGGATGATTCTAGATGTTACCGATTTTTGAATAATCGTGGATTGTGTAGTGAGATCCGGTGATACGGTTTTAACGATTCGATGTATGTGTGGGTATGTCTCTATTTTATCTAATTATAGATGTTTGATCGATCGTTTTTGTTACGGACGATTCCACCTGTTACCGATTTTTGAATAACCATTGATTGTGGAGTAGTGTCGGGTGATAACGTTTTAATGATTCGATGTATATGTAAATATATGTCTATTTTATCTGATTATAGATGTTTGATCGATCGTTTTTGTCACGGACGATTTTACTTGTTACCGATTCATGAATAATCGCGAGTTGCTCGGCAGAGACTTTTTTTCCTCGAGGAACTCTCGACGGAGAATGGAAAACCTGTCGATTGTCGAATGAAAAATTGAAATAGAATTGTAGATTGTTAATTGATTATTTTTGTTAACGATAGATTCTACCTATTGCAGAGTTAATTATTTTAATTACAATGTCGGGTGGTAATATTTTCATTTAGATAGGAAGGGAATATTAGAATCAAATGAAGTACTCGGTCAAGAGATAAATTTGGCATACTCATTACCAAAGAACACGCAATCGATCGAGTAAGAATTTACTCGTATAAATTACGAACTACCCGAGCGAGTGGACAGGATAAACGCAGATGTATTAGACGAATAAATCATCGTAACATGAAAGAAACGATCGCGTCGCGTTAATCGAGGATAAAGATCATTTAGTGGATACGCGTGCATTAAATTCTCGAGTCTCCATTTGCGGAACAGTTGCCCGTGTCGCGAAAGGATTTTACCGTAATTATTCGAGTAATTTCCTGCTAATAATCATTCTATAGCAGTAATCTTCTATGGACATTATTAAAACCGAAACTCGTTCGAGCCTATGTCAACTCGGTAGAGTTTCTAAATCATTGACACGCCGTGGAAACTACTAACTTAACCGTTACATTTGCAGAAGGGTTGATCCGATCGGGATAATTTCGCAAGCATTCCGCTACGTTAACTCATCGGGTGTCGTAAGCGGTTCATTAGAAGTTTATGTTATCGCGATAATTGCCGGGGTTATGTGCCAACGCTAATAGAGCGATTTAGAAATTCATCGGTGCATTTATGACGCGATTGCAGCACGGAACGGACGAAAGATGTTATTAGAAAGTCGTTTCCGTGTTATTAACCGATAACCAGCGAAACGTCGGATCGCGTTTTATTCGTGTCTCTCCGTGTATCGTTAAAAAAAAAAAAAAGAAAAGGAAAAGAATCAAGCGACAAGAACAATGGCGAACGCGACAGAGGTGCACCACGTGTTTCGCAACTGAGACATATCTTCGTAGCCTTCCGTTCCTTTTCTTTTTGATCGTTCGAGCGAACGATGAATACGGAAACTGCGTGACTTTTGATTATACAAATTACAGGGATGCCTATAAGCTACTCTCGAACCCGGGGAACAAAATGTTCGATAATTGTTGGAAAGTTACATTGCACACTGTAATTTCTCGTGAAAGTTCGTATCATCCCATAATTTTTAGGTATTCCAGCTCGGTCTGCGAGACGCATTCCCGGATCAGGGCCAAATTTGAAAGGTGAAAAAGTGCCCGTAGCTCCCTCGGCCCGTTTCAAAACGCGTTCCGCCATGGGCTTGCTCAACGTTAACAGTTAGCACATTTTCGAGGTGTTTTTGATCGAAGCGACTTTGCGAAGGATATTAACCCTTTGTTGATGAATGTCAAGATTTCGACGAGATCAGATTGTCATATTTGGAAGACTAAATAGCAAGCAAATAATTTGATTACCCAAACAGCTAGAAATCTATACGCAGTTTCCTGTTTTTAATTATTTAGGCAGTCTGTTTATAATTTAGCTCCACATGCTGAAGGTTTTGTATATTTTAAAGCATCTCCGTCCTCGAAGGGTTAATATATAATTGGAAACGTTAAGTGGTAAGTGGGGATTTTCAGAGTGCCATGCGGGGGAAATCCGATCACGGTGAAATCACCGACAATGTAACGTCGTGTTGGAGAACGTCGTTCACCGTGAAATCGCCGACGGTATTAACAATCTTGTTATAATGGGGCGCAGCTGTCAGGGGAATCGAACTCGATGGTTTTCGGGAAATTAATAAGCTCGTCGATTGTAATTATTGTATATAAAAGCGAGCTACAAATTATCACTTTAACGAGTCTCATTAACCAATCATCTTAATGGTGATATCTTCATATATAACAGAACGGTCGAATTATAAAAAACGCTCACGGTTCACTTAACGTGTTGACAGGTTCACCTTATTATTCTTGGTTTTATTGACTTCATAAATTTGTTTTAAAGGATAGGGGTTTATTAAACATTTATTAGACATTTGGAGTAAATATTGTCCCGTGCATTTATGTCCTGGTAGCTGCGAAAAATGTACGCAGTTTCCTCCATTGAATAAAAATTAAAAATTATTTTGTTCAGATCGTTGATGGAAAAATTTACATTATTCTATTTACATTATTCTAATCCAAATTATACCACGTCGCACTAATTTACACAAGATTAACAATCTTTTCGCAATTATCGAGAAGATAACAGACGTTTCTTTGAAAAACTATTAAAGAAATCAATTTAACAACACGCAAACTGAATTGTGAATCGATGAAAGTCTCAATAGAAACTCATAGAGTTTCTCGTTGAGTTTGAGAACTCTTCGAGTTTCTATAGACAAATTTGAAAGTATCAATCTCACTGCTCGGTAATTTTAGTGTTAAAGTATCCAAAATGAAGACACATCGGTGGAAAAATAAGAACGATATAATTCAGGACCGTGAAGGGTTAAATTAACGTTGGCTCGTGGCGTCCCTGCTGTTCCAGTTGCGGGTTAGGCACCACCACCAGTCATCCCGCTCGCTCGGCCCATTGGAATGAAATATCCTTGGGTATATCGCGCGTGAAAGCTTTCGATTTAACGCGGCCCGCTGGAATCGGTTGTGACAGAAGTCGTTTCGAATACGTTCTGCATTGTGGCGTCGAATGGAAGAAGCCGAACGACCGGGCGCGCTTAATAAATTTCTCGGCAAGGCAGGTTTATACGCGGCGGAACCCCTATGGCGATTGGTTAAAATCTACGAATAAATCACCGCGCCCGTATAAAACACGCCATTTTGCCAGGGAACTTATCCCCGCGCCACGGAATTCCAACAGTTCTCGATTAGGTTCGAACACGATCGCGCCGGGACGAAAGAAATCATAATCTCGCTTTTCAACGGCGGTTGTTGAACAAGTTGCAACATGAAATTTCAATATTGTGTTATTAATCGTGCGCAGTCAGGAGAACGCCCTTAGTCGCCACTTGATTGGATACAGTAAAATTAATGAAGCTTGATATTTATTAAAGCTTAATGTAACGTAACGATGTATGGAATACTGAAATAAAATAGGTTTTCATAATTTACTGACTGATTGAGTTAGTTTCAAGGAATTTCAAGAATTTCGCGAAGGAACTCGAGAGTGATATAATTAGAGAATAGAACAGAATGTTCCTGTTTTCTCGAATTGCCTTGTCTATTGTCTCGAAACAGTTTTCTTCATTAACCAGAAACTGAGAAGTCAAGATTCTTTTTAATAATCGCCCTATCTTTCCATACGTTACCAAGAAAATTAATGTCCAAGTTTCTGTGAAAAATAGTGTCGCCCAAATTCGAAAGACGCGTTAATTCAGTGTTAATCGAGCAACATGTCAGTTCCGTCGAGAAGTAGTCGACACAAGCCTAAAGTTTCCAGTATTCCGAGAAGCTTCGATTTCCCAATCCCCTCGGTCCCCGAATGTGTCGTAATTATCTGATGCACGCAGATGGTGGGCCACGGGTCTCACGTAATCCAGATCACCGAGCAGACAAGCGCCGGCATCTGCCCGCGATCGTACGCAACGTTATCCAACGCCGTAAATTAAGACGATAAAATCCCAGCGAAGCTCTAAGCATTTTTCCTCGAAAGATGTACGATCCGTGACGAGACTCTCGGTTCTTTTTCCACAGATCGTCCCGTGGCAGGGGATGCTGCAAGAAACTCGCGGGCAGCGGCGGGTCTCACGATCATTCACTCTGACGTTCCCCAGTATGTCTTTGCCCTCGGTTTAATTAATCATTCGGCCCTTTACACGTGTTAACACGTGGAACATACATCGGCCGTTTAAAGAAACGGCATAAAACTCTTGGTTCCGGGCGTCGAAACTCTTTTCGTACCCCGTCCCATAACTCATTCCGGATTTTCTTCTTATTCTGTGCGTTCGCTCCCTCTCCTTAATCCGCTCGAGCGTAAAATTCTCGTGGCGGTAACGCACCGGGAGGAAGACCAAGAGGTCTCCTCGCGAGAGTGATTAATGTTACGCTACTTCTGCTAATCGATTTGATTGGCAAACAGCCCCGTGCTCAAGAATCCGGAAGGCGATCGATAAGTCGGCGACGCTCGACGGCCCGGAAAAACACGTTTGACTTACGCGTTCCCGCGTGTTTCCCTTGCACGCGTGCTCCGGCTTGCGTGAATGTTAAGCCGGGTGTTCAGTTGAGAGTGAAATTATCGTGAGTTGCTCGTGGCGGCGTTCCCTGCGAGAGGATACTGCGTCGAAGAGAATACTGTAGAAAGCAATTGCTAGCGTTGTGGGAAATCAATTCTAGTAAAGTGTTGGGAAGCTGGCACTCTTACTTCATTGGTTAGATTCGGTTCTCGTTAGATGATTCGCTGAGGCGCTTGCGCGCACCAATCAGGTCGTACTACGAACAGCATGAAGTTATGTCCTGTGACGTCACGAGTGCCAGCTTTTTAGCAATTGATAGTACAGATAGCCCTCTTACAACACTACAGCATTAGGTAATATGATTTTTGTTTAACATACTTAAAAACTAAATTACCTTAGAATAATGACGGGAACAGCGATGAGGCTGATATTACACGGTTTCAATATTACTATTGAAATAAAATAACTTCGTTCCTCAATGTATATGATTTCTCGTCGAGTTCCACAAAATACTGTCTCTATCTCATCAGAAAATGTTAAAACGCAAAGGGTTAAACATTACATATCAGATTTTATAGTTTTCCTGTGTCAAATTAAGTGGCAAGTGAGAGTCACCTCCCGAGCGCAAAGGGTTAATATCTGAAATATTCGAATAAGACAGCCTCTTTAGTTCACGTACGATTTCTCGTTAAGTTAGTCGCAATAAACGTTAACTATATTTCATCAGAAAGTGTGTATTTTTGGTAGAAAATTCGCGGAGCGCAAATTCATTGGAGAGTCACTCTAGGCAGCTATCTTCTCAAGCAATTACCTAGGGCAGGCCACATCCCGACGCCGAAAGTATCTCTCGCGGGCCATGTTGAAGGACATCTATCAAGCAGCATTATCATTCGAACGCGGTGTCCACTCGCGAGAAACTCCGGCGAGCGAGCGAGCGTAACTCACTTCACTCTGAAATGGACACCTAGCTTTAGGTGAAGTCGAAGGGGACGAAGAATTCCGCGCCGGCCGGCGTCAATTAAATCCTCCCGGCCCGGTTCCTTGAACCGGAATACCGTCGGCTCGATCGCGATTACGTCGTCCGCGATTTATTCCCCGGTTTCCACGAATGTTAGCCGACAGTCTAAACGCTTAGAGCCTCGCGCGCGTACGACAATAACCGCGGATAAAGGGTACACACGGCAGCCTATGCCCGGTTACCGCAAAGGGAAAACACCGTGCACGGTAGAACTGAGTCACGAACCGACGACAAATAGGCTGAACGCACCCGCAATTCCCATTATCTCACCACTGAGGCGAACCTTTCCGCTCGGAGACGCGGCCGCGCGAGCATTACGCCGGCTAGGGACGACGCGTGGGCGTCGCGCCGCGGGGACATAGATAATCGTCGCCGAAACGCGATTCCGCGGACGCCGCGCCGACATTCTAACGCCGTGGAACGCAACCGGAGATCTTTGTTCCGACGTGAACTGATATCGCCAGGTTCCTTGACTCGTTCACGGTTCTGGGAACTAAGAGCTAGGATTTTGGAGGCAGACTTCGTCGTGAATGTTCGCGCGAAGGTATCGTTCTTTGATCTTGATGATTTTCTTAGGGTAGATTTGTGAACGTTTATTCGACACTTTATTGTATTGTTTCTAGAAAGCTATGTGCTGGTTTGTATAAGTTGAGGAAATTGCAGCTTCGAAAGTGCGGTATTGAGATAGGTATCCACATAGTTGCATGAATCGAGAATAATAAACTACCAGATGTGTCGGAATGAGCTAGGAATTGCGAATCAATGGAAGTCTTGGTAGATATAGTCTTGGAGTTTCTGTAGAGGAATTTCAAGAAGTCAATTCAACTGCTTGGTAGTTTTAGTGTTGAACGGTTACTGAATAATGTTTAAAAAATTCAACATCCGTCGAATTAACGAGTTCCGTAAATCTAGTGTTAACGTTTGACGAACACCGCGATGGCGACTCTGAGTTTTGATATTTGAGATCAGAAATTGAATGAATAATTGAATTATTCGAATAATAGATGTTGATAGATTACCCTCGATGCGATATTCGGATTTTTATAGTAAACGTTTATTTGTCTAGATGCTGCAGAGTTCTCTTGTCATTTAGATTCTTTCCTTTTAAATTGTTCATTTAATTTTGTATTGGCTTGATAGCTTTCAGCGACCATTTTGTTATATGACTGTGCACGCTGTGTGCTCACGTGTTATGTAATTCAAGCGTGCAACACTGCATCTGGCTAACATTACATAAATGAAATGTTGTTTGCAGTCTAGACATAATAAAATTGTATTCGGCGCTGATGAATGGTTAATCGAATGTGTGTTTATACTAGAAGCATAATTTGGTAACTATTTAGTCGTTATTCCAGGAATTTCTGTTGGTTATTGTTACTTACGTAAAGAGTAAATGAATAAGATAATTAAGCTTATAAAGACTTCGAATGTTTCTATATATAAACAGAATTTAATAATCATTAAAACAGAGATTATCGAGACACCGCAAATATCGAAGCCTAGCGACGTTTCCTGACCACGCGTTGAAGTCTCCAACGCTACGTCTACAGCATTACACGCGTTCACAACTTTATTGCACGGAACATTCGATCAATTATCTACCGTACATAAGTCGTATCTTATCTCTCTTTAACCCTAATCGGACCACGATGTGACTTTGAGTAACATTTGAACTTTTTCTTAAATTTTTTGATTATTTCATATTGCATTTCCAAAAGTTTTTTTGGGCTTTTAAACTTTGGGCCCCGTAAACAAAAACAATATTTTAATCGTTCCTTTTATTCTCATAAGTGACTGAGAGTCACATCGTGATATGATCCGTTATAAAAACACATGGTACGATTAGGATTAAATAACAATAAATACTATACCTGTTCATATAAACATAGTGGAAACACAAAGGAATATTACTTAGAAAAAAAGACTTAGCTTCAAACATTCAACGCTAAGAAGTTTCATATTAACGTTACAAATATCGAGCGATCTGAGTTATTTATAATCTCTCAAACTAGAACAGATTGCTTAAGGTTCAAAGTAATTCTTATTTTCGTACCTGTGCAAATACAAGAGTGTATTTGACAATTTTTCACGGATCTTCACAGTTTCGATGATTCTAAAATAGAAGTCTCGAAATTAACCGTTTCGTCTGGTTTGGTACTTGTATTATCAATTCGACGTGAATCTCCATACATTCTATCACTGTCGCGTGTTCGGTATAAGCAGAGTAACTGAAGCAAACGAAAAACGCGTCGGTGTGCCGGGAGGAATGCACCGTTGAAATTAGAATGACAAAAGCCGCACCCTAATGGGCCAGGCAAGAATGGTCGTTAAAGGGCCTCGGTGTCGGAAGAGGAAGAGGAACGCCAGTAGATCAGAGAAATACGACTTCGGGGATCGAGAGGAAGGGTGGAAATCTTCTTAAGGCATGCTCGAAGCTTATCGAGACGTATCTGAAACGAACACAATTTCCTGTTACGTAGGGTGTGACTGAATATATGCCAGTACTCTCCATCATGATGTCTCCTTTTTTCGTTTCGTATTGTATGCGCGTTGGAGATCGATCTGATTGTGAGTTATTTTGTCAGGTATCTTCAAAACAGCTAGAAACTCGAAGTTGTAAGCGTAGAAATTGAAAAGAAAGCCATTCCTCGAGGTTATCAATTACAAAGTGTACAAATAGATTATTCTATTTTCCTTCGGAATTTACGAGAACAATATTTATTGTCGCTAACCTGTTCCATGAATCATCAATTGCCTATGCGACCAAATAGACCTGTGAATCATTCGAATCGGGTTCTCCATTAATCTTGCTCGTACCCCCTAACCCGTGAGTCACAGAAACCACAGCTTCTCGAAAAGGAGTATAACTGCCTCGTTTCATTAATTCAACGGATCTCGCAGGACGCCGCACAATTTCAATCGCTTAATACGTTAAGCGCCATGTCAGTGGTGACTGACGCTTCTGAATGACTAAACAAAAATCGTAACGTACAAGATAACCGATGTGAAATGAAAAACTTTAACCATTTATCAATTAAGCGATGGAACTATTTTATTCCGATGTTCCTTGTGTTGATACATTATAGAAAATTTAATATTGAATTCTAAATTTTATCATTTTGCTGGGTCAAATCAAATGGCGAGTGAAAGGCGCCTCGGTGCAAAGGGTTAATAACGTAAACGTTGATAATAGTGTAATGCCAACATTGTAACGTTAAATAATTAGTAATTGTTCCTGCTTTTCTTTGCTACAAAAGAACTCGATGGGAAAACGCTTAAGATTTTTATGGCGCTTAACGTGTTAACTCCTTGGCATGCAATGATCAGTGAGACTCGTGATGAAGATTTCTAGATAAATTTAACAAAATTAGATCTAAAATCATTTAACCAGTTCCCGGTTAGGTTACGTTAATAGCTTCAGTAATAGAAGTACTCTAACGGAAATATTTAAATTCTGTGATAGTATCTAGATCTTTCCTTGAGATGTTTACAAGTCGTATTGCATAAAAATCGGCACTTTGAAAATGTTTTGAATGTTGCGTTTCGAACGTACTATTGCTTGTAATTAGGAATAATTGATGAATTTATAGAATTTGTCTAATCTGTTTATTCTGTGTCGCTTAAGACAACGATGTCGCGTAAAACTGTAGACTTCAATCTTCACGTTTAACACTTTGACTGCCTGGTAAACACTTATCGAGACCCCTATGCAATCGAAACAGTTTCCTTCATTAACCAGAAACAAAGAAGTCAAGATTCTTCGTAATAATTGCTCTGCTATCTTTCTTATATCTTATACATCGAATAAAATTTCGTTCGATATGTCACCAAGAAAATTCATGTTCAAGATTACGTGAAGGTTTACGTGACGTTTACAATTCGTATTACATAAAAATCAACAATTCGTGGATGATGATTTTGAATGTTGCATTTAGAACATATTATTACTTGTAATTAGGAATAATCGATCAATTTTTAGAATTCGTGTAACCTGTTTATTCTATGTCGCTTAACGTCATCATTCCTCGAACTTCCGTCCATCATGAAACGCTAAAACTCTATCCAAGCAGGAAGTAGTTGGCTCGGAACTGTAATTCAATCCTTAAGCGCGCTGGTAATTCGAAAGCAATTATTGATAAGCCGATTGAATGATACTTTTAGCTGCACTAAGTGATTAAACCGCGCGTTTCTTCTTTCTCTGTCTTCTTGATTTTTCCGTGGCCGACCGCGAAAGAAACGCCGTTAATAACGGACGGACGATAGAACGCTAATGATACTCTAATTACTCGTATCGCGGACAGCGATTGCGCGGTCGAGATTCGCCAAAGCATGGCCGCGAAACAATATACCAGCAATCACCGCGAGCATAATAATGGCAATGATGGCAATTACAACGGGTAATAAAGCTATCATTACGATTGCATGAAAGCGCATTCCTTCGGGGACCTACCGCAATCTGCAGGGGTGCAATGTTGTTTTTCCTTCGTTCGGGGCGACGATCCTCGGTGCCTGGAAGCGACTACCGCTTCTTTTTTTCGATATCATTATTCCATCATAATTTTCTTTAACTTGATTTATACCGGCGCTTTATGCCGTCATTAAATCACGGATCCGATCGTTCTTTTACTAAGAGCGATAATCGTCGGGATAGTTTTATTCGGTGTACAGGACGATTCACGTCAAGTGTTCCAGTCTCTTTGAAATTTATCGATATTCACTTGAATTTTCTTATGTTCCATAGGAATCTTTTCAAAGACCTTTTTGTACTTTCGGATTCTACAGTTTCTCAAGTTTCTTCTTTTTTCTTACGTCGAGTAATTACGTTAAATGCCGCACGATTTCATATAGTAAAATACAAGATGGAAATATAATATTAAATCGTTTGATTGAATTGCATTAGTATTATTGCACGGTAATCTAGCTGAATGCCACTGTATTAGGTAGCATTATTTGTAATATAGAAGTGTTTTCAAATAATCATCGTTTAATTGAGTGATCCCCATGGCATTCGACGTGTTAATAAAATACTTGGCATGATTGATAATAATTTATATGGTTCAATCTGTAGACAAAAATTTTGATTTACGAACATTCAAGTTTTTCTGGTATATTTTGTCGCGTATTCTTTCTGTGGAGTTTGATTGCGAATCATTGAATGTAAGATCGGTCTGCCAAGATTTTCACAGAAATATTCCATTCGTAAGCGAAGCGTGCTTTCAAGGTTTCGCTGAAAGGTTCGCGTTCCAGAGCTACGAATACCGAGCAGCGGACTCTGCTCTTTATCAATATCGCGATCTCGCCACGGGGATCCATCAAGCGTGCACTCACACGACCGCGATCAGATGAATGCTTAATCGATGCAGGCTAATCGATTTAACGAAATCATTAAGCAACCGTTCAGCCGTGATTCATCGGTGTTCACGGCATCAGTGACGCACGCTTGATTCTCGGTTTTCGGAAAATTGCTTCGTCGCTTAGATTCCAATTAACTTGAAAGAAAATGAAATGTCGATCTAAGAGAAAGATCAGTGTAAATTAAACATTCTGAAATCTGTAACTTCAAATGTGTCCGATGATTTGGTGGAAAGGTTAGATATTATACCTCGAAAATTGGAACTAAACTTTCAACTTGAATATTTCATTGGCATATTTTAACACTACAACTACTATAAAGGATAAAATGACCCATTTCTGATTGCTTCTTTCAATTATTAAACGTAACAGATAATTCTCTGAGAAATTAATAGAGAAATTAATTCAGCAATAGACAAACTGAATTATAAATCAATAGAAATCTCAATAGTAACACTGTTGGCGTTTCCACAGAAACATTTCAAAATCTGACTGTTCGGTAGTTCCAGTGTTAGCTGTGTAACTTTGCTAATTACCAGAATATTCAAAAATATATGCAATTCGATTCGAACTTATCTATTTAAAATATATTATATAACAATATATTCGCCTAATTCAGTTTTCTGAAAATTAACGCAATGTGTTAACGATTTAATAAATTACAAGTATCTATTCAAGTACTTCATTTGAAAAATGTTATTAAAAATGTTCGAATCACTGATTTTTATTCACCAACATTCGTTGCAACTGCATAAAAATCTGCAAAGAATCGTGATCTATATTATGTTTTCATCGAAAAAATCTATTAACACGTTCGCTACCAGTGTCACATATTTGTAACGGCCGTAATCCTACATTTTACATAATGAAAATGAAACGAATCCTATAGATATTGTTATTAGAAATAATAAACTACGACATTATATTTACGAACTCAATGCCTCATTTCAGTTTGATTTTTCTAATATTTTGTTTAGAAGATTTATTAGATTGAAGAAAATATTATAATTGAGGAGACCGTCACCGAAATAAGCGCTGGTAGCAAACGTGTCAAACAGCGCCAAGCTTTTTTAACCACTTGCGCTAGAAATGAATTCAGACATTTGGCAATGTCTCGCGCGATGAATTTTTTTTACCAATTTTACGCTGATTATACACCAATTTTGTTTGTTAATCATTCTGTGTAGAGTGATACATTTAGAAAGAATCTAATAGGTGTAATGCAACAAGATTATCAATGTGTGAAAGACATAATTGAGAATTTTGCAACAGAAACGTCTCGATGCGGGTGGCACGTCTTTCCAGCGCAAGCGGTTAAAAACCGGAGACCAATAATAACGCGGACACCCTGTATAATTGTAAAACGAAAGGAAAATCGGCCGCGCGTCTGAGGATCAGATACCCGCACACGAGAGGCGCGAAGGACATCAAGATGGATCGCGGAACGTGAAGCCGTCAGGACGTATCGGTTTCTCTGAAAGTGTCAACCGCGCATTCAATTAGACGCGTATACGATCGTTGCCTCGATCCTTCGGCTATACTTGCAGCTATATCGGGAACAGTTGTGCTTTGTCTTCGATCGATCCGAACCGGCAGCACACGTTCCGCCCGAACAAAGGGATTTTTGTGCGTTCATTTCTTTCTTGCTGTGGCGTCGAGCTGCTCAATAAAATTGAAATAATTCATATTCTCAGAGAATCCCCGGCCGTAACTGATTCCGCTATGAATTCATGGCCGTTAATGAATTACCTCGCTGTTCGCGTGTCTAACTCGTTCAGATTCTTTCAATTATTCGATCTTGACGTTTCACGAGGAAACTACGGTTGACTGAGTTCCGGTGGTTTCTCATAGTTCCCTCGTAGAGTTTCTTTATTAATTAATTATTCGAGGTGACGCACGGAACGAGATTCTGAACGTTGCGAGGAACGATAGGTGAACGAAGACGCGTTAGAGATTATGAAAGTCGAAGCATCTATAAATACATCTTTCGAAACGCAGTGTGCAACGAAGAAATGATTGACGACTTCATAGTCAATGCAATCCTGAAAATCCCAGGCATCGGCAGTCGTCATTGCAATGAAGTTATCCAGGCGAGCAGACGTTCAGCTCGATCTCCCTGAAAAGTGGCTTCCGTCGCGTCGTGGACGTAAACTATTAATCATTTACAGAGTGAAGAAACGCGCGTTGATGTGATAAATGGAAAAATCTGTCGACAATGGTTCGCATTGTAGTTGCGGCATTCGGTGAATCTCGTTGCGGACGACATTCGAATTTCGATATTCGCAGTTCGGATAAATAAATCCCGATCGTTTATATTAGCAGGTTGAATGCGATGTGGGTCACTGGTGGCCCACAAGCAAATCGAATTACTATAGTTCACTCAATTAAACGATGATTATTTGGAAACATTTCTATATTATAAATAATGATACCTAATACAGTGACATTCAGCTAGATTACCATGCAATAATAATAATAATAATAATAATTTCATCAAATAATTTAATATTATGTTTGTTCCATTTGATGTATTTTACTCTATGGAATCGTGTGGCATTCAACGTGTTCTATAAAACGATTCGCAGGAATCAAACGAAAATTCAATCCCTTTATTAACACTAGAACTGCCAAGTAATTAAAGTAACTTATTTCCAATTTTTTAGAGAAAGTAGAATAGCACAAAGTTTCTTGAGATTTAACGGGTCTCATAAGTTTGTATCTGAAGAAATACACAAATTTCATTGAAAATCTTTCGCAATAACGCCTTCATTATTGAAATACTTGCAAAATAAAAATTCTGAAGTCAATCTGACTCGCCCGATAGCTTTAGTGTTAAAAGAGAAATAGAATATATTAAATGAAAAATAGATTAGCAAGTTTATCAGAAAGATTAGTAAAGTTTCTTCTTGATTATGTAAGAAACAGATTGTCTGCGTTAAGATATAACAATTAATGAGACGTCAGCGTGTTTGATCGTGTACGGTGTTATGTTCTAACAAATCGTGCTCTCTCCGTTGTTACAGATGGCGGTCTTCCAACTCCCATTGAGGACGACACGTCCGACATTAGAGTTTACGTCGGTGGCCGTACCCGGAAGCGCAGGGCATTGACGGAAAAAAAGTTTTTAGACGACTACCAAAGCGAAGAGAAATACGAGCAGTTCGTTGGACGACGTTCCGAGGGTCGGAATTTTATAGAAAACAGCGAGAGGTACAAGAGGTAATTCTCTTTACTTTCGCTATGTGGCAAATCGTTTCACTCGACGAAAAAGGAAAATAAAAGACATCGAAAGAAGTTCGGACAAATAGTCATTTCGTAAAACTGTAGACTTTCATCTTCGTGTTTAATACTTTGACTGCCTAGTAAACACTTATCAAAACTCCCGTGCGATCGAAACAGTTTTCTTAGTAAACCAGAAACTAAAGAGTCATGATTCTTCGTAATAATTGCTCTACTATCTTTCTTATATCTCATAGAATAATAACTTGGTTCGTTCGATGGGTCACCAAGAAAATTCATGTTCAAGATTACGTGAAAAATAGTGTCAGCCAAATTTCGGTGACATGGCAGTCGAAGTGTTAAAGTGTGTTTATATTTTCGTAATTATACGTTATTACAATCACAATGGAAATTAGGATTTGAGATGCTTGATGCTTTCGTAAGATTTCTTTGCCGTGCTGTTATGAAAGCGAGAACTGTAACAATGTCCTTGGGGAAATGAAAGGATCATAATTTAGGGGTAACAAAGGCTCGAGGAGAAATTGAAAAATTACAGATACTACTCCGTGGAGCGCAGAAGAAATGACGCGAACGAGGAGTACAGTCAGGACTGGGAAATGGAATCGGATCCCTTCGTGACTTCGAGACCACGCCGAGCCTTGTCAGGTGGATATTTCATCGAGCTCATGGTGGTGGCCGACGCCGAGATGGTCAAGTACCACGGTGACCAGTTGTTCAGCTACATTTTGGTCCTGATGAGCACGGTGAGTTAAGATATAGTTAAAATACAGCATGGTATTACCAAATTTTAACCTTGATGAACGTCTTTTCCGTTTTCCTTTAATATACCTTGAATATCATTACTAAATTTTAACCTTGACAACGACCTTTCCGCTTTCCTTTCACATACTTTGAATATCATTACCAAATTTTAACCTTAACAACGTCCTTTCTTCTTTTCTTTAATCTACCTTCAATATTATTAGCAAATTTTAACCTTGACAAACAACCTCTCCTCTTTTCTTTAATCTACCTTTAACATCGTCGAAATATTCAAGTAAATTCAGATAATCATAAACCCATAAGTTAAAAAGGTCAATAGAAATTAAAAACTTCGCAATAGTCAGCAATGACCACACGTGTCAAACGACTGACGTCGAATGAAAAGGTTTAATGGCGCGAATACCAAGATAATGCTCTAACCTACGAATCGTGATACCAGATAATTAATAATTGTCTCCATTCATCCTCGCCACAGAAGAATAACCGGTGTATCTATAAAACACTCGAGATCCTTATCGCGGTAAACGTGTCAATTCATTTCTAACATTTCGCTAACGACAGGCATCGTTCAAATCACTCCTCATTATTTTATATCGTCCCGTTGTCGATTGAATCGAGCACAATGAAAGCGCCAAGCGAAGCGGCCAGCGCAGCGGCGCACCCTGCGCAACGGCCGGGTATTTATTACACAGCATAGGTCCGACATCCGTTAGAAAAAGAAATGAAACGGAGAAATAAAAGATACAACGAAACAAAAGCTCGACACGCCGCGTGGGTGTATCACTTTGTCCGAGCACGGGTTTCGGCAAAGAAAAAGAATGATGGGACGCGGAGGAACCAGGATTAAAACGGCCCTGGAGAGGATCCACGGCACAGCGGCGGCTAGATCCATAGGATGATCGATCTTGAGTGCCAGCGGGATCTGTCGCGAGCATTAAATATTATGCAAATGCCCCGCTCGCGTTCCCAGTTAATTTCGGATATCGAAAGGTAGCCGGGGGAACTTTCGACCATCAGTCATCCAGCTTAGCAACCACCTACGGCACTAATTCGATGGCCGCTGAAGAATCATCGGTACGATCTCTAAGCGGGAGTTCATCGGTATCTCGAATTAACGTTAATGAAACGCATCCGTAAAACGCGACGTCGCACGATCGAATGGGTTGTTCCTTAACATGTTGACGCTCACATTGAAATCAGTGATGGACGACAAAAGCAATTTATTTTAGTTAATTCACTGATTCTTGGGGTGTTCAAGATTTCATATTTGCAGAACGATAGTACTATATTTCTTATATTTGTAATACTAAGAACATAGAGTATAGAATAAAGAATATAAAATATTTTTTTATGTTTATGATACTAAGAATATAGAATATTTCTTTATATTTGTCATACAACGAATATAAGGCCATTACCATCATTTGCACGATCAAATCTATATTCACGAACATCAAACGACTATAAACAACATTCGCATCAACACATTAAATGAATCACATCCGAAAATATCAAGACGAACCTCCGCAGAAAACTGATTTCCGTAAACCTAAAAGAAAATCCACGCGAACGCTCTCGGTCCACTTACGAACCGCGTTCATGAATAATTCACCTCCGACGATCGTTTAACTCTCAACGCTTGTAGCGACGCGTAGCACATCGGTGTACCGTTTCGCGTGTATCGCGCGACAGCTAATCCCCGGCGACAATACACGACACGCTCTAATATACTGTCTCGTATCACGAAATCGGAAGCCGGCTGTCCCGAAGACGAGCCCGCGGAGCGTATCAAGGGAAACGGGAACATCGGAACGGGAATGTAGAACGAAGTTTCGGCGAGGATACGCCGCGTCGCGTCGACTTTCCATTTCCGCGCGAGGTTTACGATCCCCGGAAGCGGCGGGAGGATCGAATTCGATCCGAGCTCCAATTGCCGGGTCGAAAGTGTCAACGTCGCGTTAAAGGCAGTTAGTTAGACCCGGCGAGATCGTATCGGCGGCCGAGCGGCCGGAGAATTTATAATCCCGAAGGTGCAACTTGTACTTTCTATTCTTTCGCCGATGAATTGTGCGCCGCCCGCGGCCACGCGGGAGCGGCCGACCCTGAAATTTATGTCCTCGGAATATACGGCTCCTAAATGTCCGTCGGAGGGATCCGCGGTCGCACTCGACCTCGCGAGATAGCGTCCCCATCAACGAGGCGCGTCCATTATGTCAACCGAGCGCGCTAATCTCCAACAGCCGCTGAAATTTTCCTCGGTGAAACACTCGGATGCGCGCCGCGCTAATTAAAGATGATTAACGAGCCTATCCCTTGCGAAACGAGACGTCCCACGCGGCTACGCGCGAGAAAACGAAACTTCTTGGCCATTCATCTGCGCGGCTCCCGCCGGAAGCGTTTTCATTCGCTTTCTAGAGAATCCGCGTTGAAGGTTGGTTCTTCGCTTTGTTTACTGCTTATTGCCTGTGGGCTCGCGGAACGTGTGAGGCGTATTGGATCTTGCAAACATTATTTCGTTTCGATTTTGAGTGGTGCTTTGTTGGCTGCCATGAAAAATAGCGTTTTATGTATCACTTGTTCTTTTTATAGAAAAGATATAAAGCAAGAATTATTCATTCTTTAATATGAAAATTCTTATATTACCCGATTATCTAATTATTTAGTTTACGGAGAATTTGTGTTTGAAATTAATTATCGTCGAAGGCGTAATTATTTTCTTGTGATTTGAAAGCTCCGGTTGTCGGTGACCGCTTTGACAAAGTGTTAAACTCTATCCTAATTGATTATTTTTGTCGCTGTGATTTTCAAGATCTCAATGGACGTGTTTCTTGGGACGATGGAAGGGAATGTGCGATAGATGAATCTAGCGTTAAACGTCTAAACGTCTAATAAACTATATCTGCACCTGTATAAACTATCCACGGGTAGAGACTCTCAGTCACCATTTGATTCGATATAACAAAATTACAAAGTGTTATATATAATATTAAGTTTCGTGTAATGCATCAATACGTGAAATATTTCTATAAAATAGCTTTGTTTCTTAATGTACGTATGTTTTCTCATTAGTTCGTTTCAAGTAAAGTCGTCTACGTCTCACTGTGAAGTATCGGGTTTTTCTAGTGAAAACCTTCCGAGTGCAAAAGTTTAATAGATATAATAATATAGACACGTTTTAAATAAGAATAACTTCATTACAAAATAAACATTACTTCACTGAATTCCTACTGTTACGTTACGATATGATGTTCATTTACTTATAGATATCATATATGAACATTAACACGTTGAATGCTGCGCGATTTCACCGAGCAAAATATGCGAAATAGAAGAAAATACAGTATTGAATTATTCAATTGAATCATATTATTATTATTGCACGTTTACGTTGCCGAATGGTCGCTGCACTAGGTAATATTATTAATAATATAGAATTGTTTGCAAATAGCCACCATTATTTGAGTGAATCATAGAAAAGCAATTACTACTTATATGGCGGTTTCTTTTGTCTATGAATTGACTTAATATGTTGAACGCCGCACGATTTCATAGAGCAAAATACATAAAATGGGGAAGATGTAATTGCGCGCTCATCTTACTCAATACCGCTGCATTAGGTAGCATTGTTTGTAATATACAAATGTTTCCAATAATCGCTTAATTGAATGAACTATAGTAATTCGATTTGGTTAGTGATCACCGGTGACCCCCATGGCATTCAACGTCAACTTTTTATTACAAATTTTCCCGCATCCCCTTACAGTAGTCCAAGCCTCCCAGGTTGAGAATGGGGGAATAAGAAACAGCAACCGAACCGAGAAAACATACTACTGTACAAATATAACAGATTTACAGCGTGGAACGTTAAAAACTTGCCGCGGCCAGTGATCAATTTATCGAGACAATCGATCCACTAATTGCCTAGTGAATTACGAGCTCTATGTCGATCGTGGCGGCGTTAGAAGCATTGGAATCGCGTTAGAGGCATTCTGTTCGCCATTCCGATTCCCTTTCCCAGAACCACAGCCTAAACCCAGCCAATTTGCATTGAATCCGGCGCGGGAAAACGGAATTTGCATTCGAATCGGATCGCTTTACGCGGCGAAAGATCGATCCAAGCGCGCCGCGGTGGATGGCCAATTATATAATCGCTGGCCCAGAATCTTTAAACAGAGCGTAACGTTCGCGGAGCACGTGGGTCGTGCCCCACTAAACCGGGGCCCGCCGGTACACTTTTCCCGGCGCGCGCTCCGTAATTTATGCCCGTCGGGCTATCTGGTTTTGCAAGCGGCGCCTAGGTGAGAATAGACCGCGGGAAGGCAGCTAGATCCTTTAGCGGCTCGTTAAAATCGCGCGTTTCGCAACAGGCCGCGCCACTCTTTTTCCGAAATCTCGGCACGATCGTATATTATTACGCGTCCACCCTGGCGATTCCAGCCCCGTAAAATTGCTGTTTTAACGGGCCGCGCGCGGCTTTATGCGACGATTCATTAACGGTTTTAGAACCGCGTCGCTCGACCGCGCGGTTCGAAGGTATCAACGAATCGACGAGGCTTCGTGTTCGTATTTTTCGGTAGGTTTAGGATATTAGGCACTGCTTCGTGGAGGGACTGGATAGAACTTGATTTTTTTCTGTTAACACGCTGAATGCCATGGGGGTTAGTGACTGATGATAAATTCAGTTACTGCGATTTCATCGATTAAATAATTGAATGCTTTCAACGTTATTATATTATAAATAATGGTATCTAATGTGGTGACATGCAACAAAGCACAGCTGCGGTAATTTAAACTCTTAAAACGCGAAATTTTAACCCTTTACGATCGACACATTTTTATATATATTTTCAAAGTTATTTTTCTATAGGTGGTTTGTATTGAATATATGAATGACAGTTAGGACTTGTGCCAAATTCCGTCACAATACAGTTATTGCACTCGCCGCACCTAATTAATATTCGCGTATCAGACGTATTCCACTGCGACTTTCATCTTACTATATTGATGGAATCGACAAATCAATTAGTTTATTGAATTTTGTTGCAAGATATAGAAACTTTAACGCTTCACGTTCCTATATAATCATGCCTCGACATCAGTTTTATTCAAAGATGTTCCTCTTTGTCAAAATATTTCTCAAATAGATTATATTATTAAGTTATGTTCAATATTATTAACAAGAAGAATCGTTCACACTCCTCTCTACAAATTACTTTTTCAAATATGAAACATTTCAAATAAAATATCGTAATAATAGAATCACCTAGACAAAGATGCAAAAGAAATTCGTGGTGCAAAGGGATGAGGTTACAAAACGTGGACAATCGAAAAGTTCGGATCAGAAGATCGGAAAGTTTGATGCGGCAGTCGATCTGGATAAGACGGGAATACGGAACAGGTAAAATCGATAGAACAAGGAAATCGGATCGTCCCCTGATAAATGAATGATTCATGTAATTTGACGGTTAGCCTCGTCATTGTCAACCAGGTCATTACCATCCAGTCGGTTGCACGTCCCACGCGATTCGGACCACACCTCAGAAGAGGGCAACATCCCACGGAGCGTCCGGGACTCACTTTCACGTGCCCACGCCCGTCATTCATCCGACGATTCAATCAGCTTTCCTGGCTATCGATCATCCTTTGATATTCATGACTTTTTTACGAATCGATGAAATCTAATTTGACGTCGCGTCGAACGGTGTTTGATAAGTTGAGTGGCCATCCCATTCTACTCGGCCCGTCTCGTTACGCGATATACGACGCATAACTCTGCTCCGCGATCATCCTGCCGTCGCTCGCAGCCCTTACCACCGTCGTCCTATGTATGCGAAGGAAATATTACCGATTCCGACAAACTTTTATAGATTTTACTTTTCGTTCTCAATTTCTCGCACGCTGACTCCACTTGGGACAAGGATTTCTTAACGAATTAACCATTTGCACTCGAGAGGCGATTCCCAGCCGCCAGATGATTTGATCCAGCAAAATTATAAATTTTGGTGTTTACCATTAACCTTTGCATACTGTATCAGTATCTGAAATATTAAAAGAAAATAGTTTTGTTACCGAATTTATGTATGATTTCTTGTTAAATTCATTTTAAAGAATCTTGTCTACATCTAATTAGAAAGTATTGAATATTTCAAGTGAAAAACTTTCGAGTGCAAAGGGTTAATCCTTAACCCCTTGCCTTGTGATTTCTTTCTCAACTCTGATGGATACGGATATTTTGTCATGAATAATTTATTGGAAAAAGAGAAAAATTGTAGGTATGTTCTATGTTTATGTTCGCTCTTAAGTATTATTATTGATTACAGAAGAGTAAAATTTACTTTGAATTCGAATAAATTGTCTAATATTCATGTTTGTTGAATTATGTTGTAAATCTTCACCACGAGTCTGACACGTTGTTATAAGGCAAGGGGTTAGCAGTTACACTGCTCTCTACAAACTATCTATTTAGCTCTCTTCTATTTATTTTCATTTCTGTTATTACCTGCTTGGAAATGATAAAATGAGATGATCGCGCTGCTTAGAATGTTGTTATATAAAAAGATAAAAATCCGTGAGACTCAAACGGTTAACCCTTTGCACTCCTATGTCGAGCCTAAGATATTTTTCAAATAATTTATATTATCCTGTTATCTTTACAAGTCTCTACAAACTATCTATTTCTTCAAATGCATTTCAAATATCCTAATACAGAGTTACCAAAGCAAAAATACAAAAGAAATTCAAAGTGAAAAGGGTTGAAATCACACTCGAATTCGAAATTTGGAATGGAAGATCTTGCTCGCGAAATGTTCAATGTAAGCGATATTCCACTGACATTTTCCAAGCTAGACTTTTTACAACAGAATTCCTCCGTGCAGGAATCCGAACAGTAAATCCACCAAACGCCTTCACGACTGTTAAATTCTCTGGCATAGTTCGAACGGGACAAAACATAAACCGGGGTCGCTAAACAGATCGTAACCCGAACCGATCGTAAGTCTGTCAGGAAGACATTAATCTTCCCTAGAAAGTCTGAAAGGGAGGAAAGCGACGCCCATGTCGCTCGCCGATTTCCCACGTCAGGATTTCCCGGTAGCCGACGAACGTGATGCAACATCCTGCATTCGAAAGATGGCGTTTCAATTGGCTTCTTGACGCGCGACCGTCGAATCGTGTCAACTTTTTACAGGATGATCGGAGTGGGTCGCCGGCGCATCGGCAGTAAATCTCGCTGAAATTCGGTCAATCGTCGAATCGTTTCAACGCCTAGTTGAACGGTCGTTTAGACGCGATGCGTGCACCCGGTGATGGACATTCGAAGCTGTAATCTTATCTAACAGCCGTAACAAACCCTGAAGCCGTAGAATCTAATGGTTCTCGAGATTGACCGGCTAAGTGATTCTTAAGTGGAAACGTGAACTCTGACTTAAAACAAAGAAATATTCTGTCTTTCATCCTATTAACTCTTCCAGAGGTATGCAGGGTATACAACAATTAATGATCGTACCATTGTGAGACGAATCTACATCCCTAAACGTAAATGTTCCAATAAACTTTAATAGTCCTATCTCGAGCTTAATGGATCGGAAGCATTTACGATGAAAATTCGCCTTCTATGTGTCAGTTCCTTTTAACGTTTCAATAAAAACGTATATACAGATCTGAGCAGGCTAACAAATTACAAAATACTTTTCATCGTTACTTTTCCATTAACCCTTTGCACTCGAGAGGCGACTCTCAGTCATCGTTTATCTTGACATGGTAAAATTATACAATCTTATATGTAATTTTAAGTTTCGTGTATCGAACATGAAATATTGAAATAAAATAGCTGTGGTTCTTAATTTATGTATGTTTTCAGTGCATTTCAAAGAATGTTGTCTATATTGCACTGAGAAATATTGAATATTTGTAAAGGACTTTCGAGTTCAAAGTGTTAACCCCTTATCATGCAATGACGAGTGAGACTCGCGATGAAGATTTCTAGATTAATTTAACAAAACTCAATGTTGTTCATTCCCCAATAGCTCGAAACAAAAAACTATTTTTCTATTATCAGTGTAGTATCTTCAAACGAAATTTCCACTGAAAGTAGAACAGAAAATTTTACATTTCTTCCAGATTGTATTAAATGCTACAGGAGCTCAGTAACGAAAGTAAACAGTACACCAAGTTAACACGTTAAGCGCCACGAAAATCTTAACTGTCTTCCCGTACTTTTTCTTTTGCAGCGAAGAGAAGCAGAAAGAATTATTAATTATTCGGCGTTACAGTGTTTGCATTACACTATTATCAACTTTTAGGTTATTAGCCCTTTGCACTGAGGCGCCTTTCACTTGCCATTTGATTCAACCCAGCAAAATGATAAAATTTAAAATTCAATATCAACCCTTTGCACTGGAGAGGTGACTCTCAGTCACCACTTGATTTGACAAAGTAAAACTATAGAATGTGATATTTAATGTTGAACTTTGTATAATACCTCGATACGTGAAACATTGAAACAAAACAGCTTTGTTCCTCAATGTACTCGTGATTTCTCTTCGAATTAGTCTCAAAGAACATCGTCTTCGTAAAGAAATTTTAAATATTTCTAGTAAGAAACATCCGAGTGCAAAGGGTTAAATTGTCTATAATGTACCAACACATGGAACATCGAAATAAAATAGTTCCGTCGCTTAATTTATGCACGATACTTCTTTATGCTAGTTGTAAAAAATCACATTGACATTTCATTAGAAAATAATGAATACTCGAGGACAAAAATATTCTCGAGAAAGGGTTAAAGATCATTTCATTTCACATCGGTTATCCTGTACGTTACGATTGTTGTCTAGTCATTCAGAAGCGTCAGTCACCAGTGACATGGCGCTTAACGTTAACACTAGAACTACCAGATCGGTCAAAATAACAATTTCTAAATTCTTCTACAATTATTGAAAAGCAATAGATCCTTCTCTAAGAAATCTCTAAATAAATTGTTTCAGCAACACGCGAACTAAGTGTTGAGTGTTCGAAGTCTCGATAGATACACTCTTATGCTTTCTATAGAAAACTTCCGAAACTTCAACTTGACTTTTGGTAATTCTACTGTTAACCCTTTGCGGTCCACTGTCCAATATCACTGGACATCACATTTTGGTTGAACAGGTCTACTGTCCAGTACCGCTGGACATATTCCATTGACATACTTATAACGGTTCTTGCAATTGCAATTCACGTAGGAAATTGTTTTAAAAGATACCATATGTTAACTAATTTTAAATTATAATTTGTTCTTATAAGCGAATAAATAAATTCGTTACAATTGTATTTTTTTCATTTATTCAAATTGACTTATTTCGTTCTATAAATTAACTTGGACCAGCCTACTAGCACTCTAATAAAATCAATGGACCGCAAAGGGTTAAAGGTTTCACAGTCGACTCGAATTATTCACGGATCAAATTTCGAATGCCTTCACGCGTTTCGTTGCAAGCTTGGATTTTGTCAATAGAGATTTTTCGATCGACAGTCGATAGAAATTCTTTCAATCGGAAATGCAAGGCGATCCGTTGGAATCGATGAACACTGAACGAAAACTGGGCAAGGAGAAGACCGGACGCGAACGATGTTAATAAACATGAATTTTTGCCGTCTGTATAACCCATTTAACCATACCGGTAGAGTGTGGGACAGGATCACGGCGGACGCAGAGACGGCGGTAGAGCTCAACGACGCTGGTCGCTTATGGATGACCACCTCCATGGAAATGAAAAACTTGTCTCTTTGCGCGCGTCTGACATAGCGATCGACCGGTGACACGATTGAACCGCCGCGTTTCTCGGTCGGTCCCTCTAACCGGTCCAGTAAGACTTCACCTGGAATCTCTTTTTTTTTTTTATACTACCGCTGCCTGATGGCCTGGTGATCAACCCTTCGAGCATTTCAAGACGAAAAACGTTGAATCAGAGACAATAATAATAACGTTGATATTTAATTACGTCTGACGAGGTTATGTCCGCGGTGAATTTATTCATAAGTTTCCTCGTATTATCTTCATTCAGTTTTAATTGTAATTGCTCCGAATCACGGTTCCACTTGGACGATACTAACACGGACATTAAGTTTACAGCGATAGCGATGTAGTCTAATCTAGATTTAACGTAGAACGCTCGAATCTGCGTGCTTTGTTCTACCTTAATAAGAAATTCGTCTGGACACAATGTTGAACATTAACCGTTTGGAGTCATCACTTGATTTGACGTAAAATTATAAAAACATTTACCAAATAATGCTTATAAAATTCAATACGAATCAAATAGACTCATTCCATAAATCTAGTGTTAAAGTATCGATAATTGCGAAACAAAGAAATCGAAACCAGCCATTTTGACCGGTACGGTTCTATTTCAAACTTAAACTTCAGAGAAGACAATTAGGATACACATTTGCACAACTGCGTTAAGAAAAATCGACCCAAACATTTACCAAACAATACTTAGAAAGTTCAATATCAGTTAAATTGACTCGTTCCGTGAATCTAGTGTTAAGCTATCGATAATTGCGAAACAAGGAAACCGAAACCAGCCATTTCGATCGGTACGGTTCTAGTGTTCAACTTGAACTTGAGAATAGACGGTCGAGTCAACAGGTTTGACTTTGATTTAATCCAAGCCCAGTTAATTGCGCGACGCTAAAACCAAGTGTGATACATTAGACACGCTAATGTCGCGAGCAGACGAAGAAACAAGCGAAGAATAATGGAGTGTCCCCCGACGTACGGAACCCTCGGAAAATCTTCATTGGTCACGATTAATCGTGAACAATGTGCGCGGAGGCATCTCGGAGCAGCTTAATTAGATGAAACGAACCGGCCCTAATGCATTCAATTGGAGCAACGCTTCGGTCGCCAGGCTGATGTGTCACTCGGACACACGTTTCCCCGACGCGACGGTTCCCTCTCGGACAGAGTGGTTACAACAGATTCGCGCATGTAGAACAGCCGTTTGCCCGTAATTGATTGATTAAACGCACACTTGCAGACTACGTAACTAGCGTCACGTAAATAGCGCTCAACAGCCTTTTTTTCCTATTTTTTTCATTTATTTCTCTCTTTTTCCTGTTGTCCGTTTCGAAACGTTAACTCGGATAGGCCACGGACGCTGGTGAACGGCCGGTCGGAAGTCGCGTGAATGTTATGTTAGGTTTAACACTTTGACCGCATAATTTAGAACGAAATAGACAAAATGGGAAAAATGTAATATTGAATCATTTGATTGAATTGCATTAGTATTATTGCACGTTGATCTAGCTGAATGTCACCGTGTTACGTAGCCTTATTTATAATATATAAATGTTTTCGAATGATCATCGTACATTTCAGTGAATTGTAGTTATTTGATTTGGTTGGAGATCACCGGTGACACGCATTCAACATGTTAATATTGCTCATTTCTTCAGAGATTTCAACGATTTGACGCAGATAAAATCGATGATTTAATATAAATTTTCTGAAAAGTGATTGTTAATATCTACCTATCGTTCCAAACTCGGACTTCATATCCCGAATCTGATTGATAACCTTGAGACTCCATTTTTATAATGCAGATGACGGCGGCGCGCGCAAAAATTCTCGTGTTTACAGGAAATCGACGGGAAATTGAAATCCACGGAAATCGGTGTCTAAAAGTGCCTATTGGTTCGTAGAATCAAATGAAGTTTATTCATTCGTCTTCCTTCTAATTATTTTGATTTTTGCTATTGCCTGCTTAGAAATGGAGAAAGAGAAAGAGAAAGGAAACGAAAGCTGGAGCTATGCTTTGAATGTCATGAAAAACAAAACGGTAGCTTGAAAAATGGATTCGCCATGACCTTAACCCCTTGCCCTGTGATTTTTTTCTGAACTGTGATTGATCTAGCTACTTCGTTATTAATAATTCATTGAAAATAAAAGAAAATCCCAGTATTATTCTATGTCAATAATTAATTAGAAAATATTGAATATTTCAAGTGAAAAGCTTTCGAGTGCAAAGGGTTAAAAGATACTAAGAAAGTAACATGTTTCCATATTCTCTTACTATAACTTCTAGATTAGTTACGTGAATAAATAATGAAACATCATTATCAATCCAATTCCACGGTTCACGCAGTAAACGCGAATGCGGCACGTTCGTAAACAAACTGCAGAGGTTTATGCAAATATTAACATTTCACGGCGAGGTACGAACCGTCCCCTGTTTATAAGGGAAGAAATTTCTCTGGGGGCCGAAAGTAAAGGCTTGTCTAACTTGTCAGAGAAATGGATCGTAATTTCGAACGACGAGAAGAAAGGAACGTTCGCGTTTTACGCATTTCCAAGTCGTCCGCGATCTCTCCGGGGGTGGTCTCGAAATCGAACGTCCACCGGGATCCCCCGAGTGATCGGCGTTAATCCCCTTTACACGCATTTACGAACGCATTCTCGTCAGTCGCGGGACATATAATATGGGGAATGATTTTTACAAACGAACACGATTGCATCTTAATGAAGCGTTTAAGCGGACCGTGGAGGGACGAAGGGCGAGGCCCGAGGAGAAAAGTACACGCACGGAGGGACAGAGGCAAAAAGACGACACCCATGCATAAACAATGCAAGACACAGTTGACTCTTAATTAGCGGCGTGCATCGCATCCCTAAAGCCATCGTCCCCGATCCCTATGGAACGAATTCATTGGACGGGAGATGAACGACGATGGGCCCGAGACGATTTTTATGTAAATGTCAATCTTTGTAGTCTGCCACGGCGGGACTGAGATCGAATGAAATCTTATTTCAGGTATTAACCCTTTGCCGTGCAATGACCAGTGAGACTCGCGATGAAGATTTCTAGATTAATTTAACAAAACTCAATGTCGTTTATTCTCCGATGTCTCGAAGCAGAAAACTATTTTGGTATTATCAATGTATTATATTCAAACGAAATTTCCACTTAAAGTAGAACAAAAAGTTTTACATTTCTTCCAGATCGTATTAAATGCTACACGAGCTCAGTAGCGAAAGTGAACAAAAAAAAAGCATTATTATTGCTTGTAATTAGGAATAATTGATCAATTTATAATATTCGTGTGATCTGTTTATTGTGTCGGTTGCGATCTATCATGGAGAGTGAAGTATATTTTCTTTTCCAGGTCTCTAGAATCTATAAAGACAAATCCATCGGGAACGCTATAAATATTTCCGTGATGAAAATCGTGCAAACGGATGAAACGTTCGGTGCGAAACAGAGGGGAAAGAACGGGATCGCAGCGGACGACATGTTGAGGAAATTTTGTGACTGGCAGAAACACAACAATCCGCATGAACCGTCGTCGGAACACCACGACGCGGCTCTGCTTTTGACGAGGTATGTCTCGTTCGAGAATTTCACCGTTAATGCGATCAATTGTACGTTTCCCTCTGCGTATAAACGAACATTGACAATATTCTAGCGTAATGAATGCTTTAATGAACAATTTAATCAAAACCGTTTGAAACTTTACATACGATTTATTTCTATAATAAAATATTTTAAGGGAAAATCTGTGTCACTATCAGGACCAAATGCGTTGCGACACTTTGGGTCTAGCCAATCTAGGACGAATTTGCTACCCAGGATTATCCTGCGCCATTGTCCAGGACAACGGCCTAGCCGCCGCGTTCACTATTGCCCATGAAATTGGTCACGTGTGAGTAGAATCTATCGGGCGCTGCAAAACTATTCGGACTTTCGTAAATAAACGATTATTCCTGTCGGGAATGGATACCGAAGGTGGTCCAAGCAACTGGCACCAGCTGGGCACTCTATAAATATTGTAGGGTGTAGGAAATGTACAGCGGGTGCTAAAAGATGCTCGCACTCCCATTCCCACAGCAAATTTGAATAAACATTCGTAGAAAATAACTGAGGGATATTAATATATGATATTCTGAAGATTAGATTTTATTCTATATTTATTCAAAGAAATCTGTTTACCAATAAGAAACTTCTTATTCTAATTGTAATACTGTAATGCCGACTACTGAAGCAATTGTGTTACTCATTGTTAAGATGAACAAACATTCGTAGAAAATAACTGAGAGATACTAATATATCTTATTCTGAAAATTAGATTTAGATTATTACATTAGATTATATTTATCAGATTATAAAATCAGATTAAATTTTATTATATATTTAGTAAAAGAACTCTTTTTACTAATAAGAGACTTCTTATTCTAATTGTAATACTATAATACTGACTACGGAATTGTGCTACCCATTGTTCAATTATTTTCATTGTTATGTTCAGAAGTTTTATGTTTAGAATCACTTATTAGGATTATTATATTCCAACAAGTTAGTCTCTACATGGCAACAGCTGGACCATCGAGGCTCACGGTTTAAAGCTTCCATAAAAGCGACAATTTATAAAATACATTTTCTATGCGAGAACTTTCTTTACCACAGTGAAACGATTGAACGTCGAAACTGATTCTGTTGTAAATTCCAGATTAAATATGCCGCACGACGATGACAAAGTGAAATGCGCAGATTTCAAGAAGACCACCACTCACAGTAACATCATGTCCAGGGTGCTGGACAACAACACCTTCCCGTGGGAATGGTCGGAATGTTCGAAGCACTTCGTCACCGAGTTCCTCGAGTGAGTTACGTTACCTTGACGGGCCAATAAACGGCAGCGTTCTGGAAAAGTGTCACGCTGACGAATTAACCCTGCGCCACGCTGACGTAGATTAGGCCCCGTCTGTCTCGTTAGTATTTACTTTTTCTTCATCGTCATCGCTGTCCACGTGCCTCCGCCGGAACCTTCGAACCGAATCAAAACTGCCGATCCTCTGCTGATTCGAGCCAAGTTCATCCAAATCAATTAAAAATCAATTAAAAAGTCAGACTTCCTCAACCCTCTATGGACCGAATTCTTCTTCGTGGTTATAACAAAATCTATGTCAAATTTCTAACTGAATTTGAAGAATCTAAGTGTGATTTATTTTCTGTAAATGTAAATTAAATATTTCGTTTCCATTATCAATCTTCAACTTTTAAATTCAACGTATACATAGAAGAAACATCAAAATTCTTTCTTTTCCTAATAAATTATTAACTATAAAGTAGTGGTATTGATCATAGTTAAGAAATAAACTATAGGACAAGAAGGTTACACTGCTCATCAGTCGAATTGAATTTCATGAATCCCTCTATAGAGACTGCAAGAATGCATCTATTAAGATTGAATTCAGTTTACGTATCACTAAATCTTTAGTAATCCCCCAAGGAAGCAAGTATTTCCAATAATTCCAAAAGGAACAAATCAGTAATATGCCATTTCGATCATTTAGTAATTCTACTGCTAAAATCAGTGAACCGTCTCGTTTCCAATATAACAAAAGCCTCAGCGAATACTGCCAATTTCTATTTCCGATGTGTTACAAACAGATAAAATCAATTTGATCAACCCACAATGCAATCGAAACATTAACGGCTCGATCACACAGGATCGGGGGTTAAAGGATCGATCGAAGTGGTCGCAGAGCGAAAGATTCGTGGTCAGCGCGGGTGACGTCAGCGCGGCCCACCACGAGAAAACGGGCGTCATTCAACGAATTTCGGTTCGATCGTGAAAGGCGGGGTCGCGGCGAGTTTTTCTGCGACAGCCGGAGAACTCGCCGCGACTCTACACTTAGGAATCCGGTTCCGCTGGATTCTAAATGAGCTGCACGCTCCGGGTCCCATTTGTTTCTGACAAAAATTTCGTCCCCGATGATACGCGGGCGCACGGTGCCTTGCGCCCGACCGGGACGATTTTCGAGCCTGTCGAAATTTGTTTCAGAGCCGGCCACGGCAGCTGCCTGCTCGACGAGCCCGTTATAATAATGGAAACGGACGACGTGAGTAGACTGGCCGGCGAGGATTACTCGGCGAACAAGCAATGCGAGCTGGCCTTCGGGGAAGGGTTCAGACTTTGCACCCACATGGTCGCCGATGGTAAGTCACGCATTCTTCTAACTTCTAACTAGAAACCGTGGGCTGGTATATTTTGAACTTTCATTTAGAGCGTTTCGAGTCTTCAGGACCTTCTTTTTAACCCCTTGCCTTACAATGACGAGTGAGACTCGTGATGAAGATTTCTAGCTCTTTGCACTCGATAATTATTCACTTAAAATAGTCAGTACTTTCCAGTTAGATGTAGACAAGATTTTTTCAAATGAATTTGTCAAATCACACAAATTGGGGAGCGAAGCTATTTTCTTTCAATATTCTTTAGAGTGTTCAGGATTTCTAGCTCTTTGCATTCGATAATTATTCACTTGACATATTCAATACTTTCCAGTTAAACAATTTCCTACGTGAATTGCAATTGCAAGAACCGTTATAAGTATGTCAATGGAATATGTCCAGTGGTACTGGACAGTGGACCGCAAAGGGTTAATACGTTAGCCTGTCTTTCCTAGCTAAATTCTCCGGCACCCGCGGATACTTCGAATAATCGTTTACTCCCGACAGTCCTCGTCTCGATACTCGTCCAATTAGTCCGAATAGAAAAATCGCTCGAGTTAACACGTGGAGCGTAGAATCGAAGGGGAGAAGCGCATAATGAACACGCTGCTTAAGAATTGAGATAAACTGAGCGGTTGGTTGGTTATTGGCCAGGCAGTGTGCAGGAGATTGTGGTGCACCCTACCGAATTGGATTAATAATCAGTGTCATACCGAGCACATGCCGTGGAGCGACGGAACTCCCTGCGGCGTGAACAAATGGTGTTACCGAGGCGAGTGCGTCTCCCGCAGGATCCTCGAACCGGTCGACGGCCAATGGGGCGAATGGGGAGAGTACGGGGAGTGTTCGAGAACCTGCGGCGGCGGTGTACAGAAGAAGTACCGCGACTGCGACAATCCACCTCCAGAAAACGGCGGCAATTACTGCGTCGGGGTACGCGTGAAATATCGTAGCTGCATGACTGAGGAGTGCCCACCAGGAACTCTGGGTTTCAGGTAGTTACCGATAGAAATTCCCTTCGAACGACAACCCACTGTCTCCGTTACGACTAAACGCTGATCCCGCTTCCGATAGCTTCCTTGAATGCATAAAAACCGATCTCTAAGACCGGCCGAGCGTGTTCATCAATAGAGCGAATAATAAACTAGAATTTAAATATAGATCTGCCGAGGCAAGGCTGCAGCGCGTACATTTTTCTCCGTTAATCCGACTTCGCTCGTATATTGTGATCGACTATATAATAATAAAATTCTCCTTTTAAATTTGACCCTGTTGCTGTCTCGGTTACACCTTTCTCTTTTTTCTTAACAATCGCCTACGTAGATCGTTCACCTGCATTGAACTTTAGGAGGGATGGATTTCGATTGATTCCAAGGATACCATTGAAATCTCTTTTTTTGTCCATCGCAGGGAAGTGCAGTGCTCGAACTACGACAACTACCTAAGGCTGCCGCACCTGGAGAACGCGAAGTGGTACGTCAAGTACAACAGAAGTAAGTAAATCCGGGTAACGAGTGCCCGGCGAGCCGAAGATCTAAGGAGACATACACGCCTGATCCTCGGATCAAGAATCTGAAACTCATTACCGCGCCCGTGTTTTTTCCAGTACCATCGAACGAACGCTGCCGATTATTCTGCCAAGTGGAAAGCAATCAGTATTACGCGCTGCGGCAACACGTGATCGATGGAACACCATGCGGCCGAGACACCTTTCACATATGCGTGAACGGCCAGTGTAAACCAGCGGGATGCGATCACGTTTTAGACTCGACAGCGGAGCTGGACGTTTGCGGCGTGTGCAAGGGTGACAATTCCACCTGCCAGAGGATCACCGGCTCCCATAATTCCACCGAGAAGGGTTATACGCGAGTGACGAAGATCCCAGCAGGAAGCAGCAACATCGACATCAGGCAGCGTAGCTGGCCGGGATCGGTCAATGACTCGATTTACCTCGGTACGATTCCTCCCCGCTGATTTTATTGCCGGCCACGCTCGATAGACTCGTTATCGGCCGGGATTTCTCGTTCCCGGTTTCCCGGGCTTACCTCCGCGGACGCTTAACGCGGCGACCCGCGGTTATTACGCAAACGCCACGATAAAAATCTTTCTGTTCAGCTCTAAGACTGGGCGAAGGCGGCGAGTATATTCTCAACGGGGACCACCAGGTGATACACGCGAGGGTAATCGACATTATAAAATCCGGTATCACTATCGAATACAGCGGATCCAACACAAACGTGGAACGTTTGAATAGCTCTAGACCGATAGGCACTGATTTGATATTAGAAGTACGTACTCGTTGGATTCTTCTAGAAAGTTTCCGGAGATCACGCAATGATAAGTCTATCTTTGCAGGTGTTATCCGTAGCAAACTACTCGTATCAAGTAACGTACGAGTACACGGTACCCAAGGCGATCCTGAAGAGCTTCACTTGGGTACTGAGCAACTGGACCGCGTGTAGTCACACGTGCCAGGGAATGAAGTATCGTAGAGCTGAGTGCAGGAATACCGAGCACAAAGACGTTGTTTCTGATGATTACTGTCGCGAGAAAGAAAGACCTCGCGAGGAAAGCCAGTTGTGCAACAACCATTGCCATCTGGAGTGAGTCTGGATATTATTGTGCTTGTAGTTTTTGAGTATTCAATGATTAGACTATCTACTGTTTGGGAATGTTATTCTTCTTCTTGTCTCTTTGTAGAATATTGAATTTAACCTTTGCGACAGAGATTGTTGTTCTGTTTATTTTCTTCTTTTTTTTTGTTATTTAGTAAATCTTGAAGTGCGATTATTTGCAATTCATCAAATACAGTTCTTGTTTTTACAAAACAAAGCTTTTAACCAAATTAATTGAATGAGTTCAATTGAAGATAATGGAAGAGGTTGTAGTTATAGTTCTTTTTAGGCAGTTGTCCAAGTGTTAACGTACCTAAATGATTCCAGGTGGAAGATCACGTCGGTATCCGAGTGTTCGAATCACTGCGGTCCAGGCAAACGAACGGTGACATCGAGATGTATGCAGATTCTGCGGAACTCGGAGTATCATCCTCGTCCTATCCAGGAACAAGCCTGCGCGCATCTCCAACGCCCTGTTGAAGAAGCTTGCACAGGTCCGTGTGAAAATGTACATTGGAATTACGGCGAATGGGACAATTGCAGTGTCACCTGTGGAAGTGGCTTTCAACAGAGAACAGCCGTTTGCGTGGACTTCAACGGGAGACCTGTAGCCGAGGAGAATTGTGCTAAACAGGAGAAAATTCTAAGGAGAGTATGCGTTCAGAGTGCGTGTCCCAAGTGGGATTATGGCAAGTGGGGCAACGTAAGTGTCGCTGATAATTTTCTAATCGCTATCGCACGGTAAATGTATTGCTTTAATTACAAATTTATTGTTTTGTCTTATGTATGCCAATTGATTGCAGTGTTCGGTAATGTGTGGTAGAGGCACACGGGAAAAACACTATTTATGTCACGTGGATAGTCTTGTTGTACCAAACAGCTTCTGTGGTGAGCCACCTCCTAGAGATATACAATTCTGCAATGCTGGACCTTGCGATGAATGGCAGACTAGTGACTGGAGCTCAGTACGTAATAAAATTACATGCTTGTTATGCTTTAGCTTAGCGTCTGTTGCTTGTAGCAATATGAAATTGTCTTTAAGTGTGCATAATTATTCGGTTAAAAAAGTAATAAATATGTTCTCTGTACAGTGTTCAGTTACTTGTGGTGACGGGACAAAAAAGAGAAATGTTGTTTGTAAATCTGCTGATGGAAAAACGAGCAACAAATGTTCTCCTTCTGATAAACCAGATAAAGTCACAACTTGTGTCCTTAAACCTTGTCCAACATTGGTATGTTATTTCCTTTTTTTCTCATCAATTTTTCTCAATATTATCATTGCATTAACTTATAAATATATCCTGTTACAGACTAACGTAGCACCAATTAAATATTCTTCTGACCCACCACACGAAGACTTTTCTCAGCAGGATAATGAAGTTGATGACAGCCTCCGTATCCGTTTTGGATACCACTGGGAGATTAAACCATACAAGAAGGTTGGCAATTTCATTCTGTTAAATCCATTTGTTATTCGCTAAAAATTTGTATATTGTTTCCATTTCAGTGCTCCAAACCATGTGTTGACAACTTTATGCGTGTAGAAGTACATTGTGTTTCCATTGAGATGAGGAATACAGTCCTTGATCACTACTGTGACCGGAAGAGGAAGCCATCTACTATCATCCCATGTAACCGTCATGAATGTCCAATGTGGATTACTGGTAATTGGAGTAAGGTTAGTTAACATACATTTTACAAATGATAACATTGCATATAACAGTATAGATAATGAGTATCATAATATTCTTAATAGCATATCCATTTTCATTAACAGTTGTTCCTGTTAATTTGTCTTGGGCCAGTCAGTTTGAAAGCCACTTTAAAATTGTTTCATTTTAAATTGAACGACAATTATATTAGTTAATTGACATATTTATCGAAATTATGAAAATTTCCTTCATAAATTACTCGGCAACTGTATTCCAATTTGTATAAGATATTACACAGCAAATTAATTTGTTAATTTTTAAACTTAGTGTACTGCGGAATGTGACGCTGGATTTCAACATCGACAATTGGTCTGCAGAGGACCAAACGGTGACGATTTACCAGATGAAAAATGCCACGACAGTGAAAAGCCACAAATAGTGAAAATCTGTCAGAGGATCCCCTGCACATCTAATTCCAACAATGGGAGACATCAGATGGAAACGAATATTTTCCGAAAGTGGAAAGTCTCAAATTGGTCTCCTGTAAGTGTTGTTTTTATTTATAATATTTTCGTTTGTGTTGCTTTCACTTTATCAATATGCAACCTTATTGTAATCTGTTATCTTATCTTTACAAAATTGTTATTACTGTCAGGAATTAAACATCTTTGAAAACCAAGACATTTCATTAGACTTAGCGCAAACACAGTACTCTTTTAAAGTATACATAAACGTTAGTACCTTTCATAAGAACATTACATTACAGAAAATCTACAAAGGTAATGTAATTGAGTATTTTTTGTAATATAGTGTTGGGTCTTCTATCGATGTTGTGAGCCATTAATATCGCTGTTGTTTAAATTGATCTTATACTGTGTACTGAAATGCATGAACAGTTTATGGCGATTTAAAAGTTTGTTGTCTCTCTATGTTACAAATTATAAGATGAGAACAAGCATTTTTAAACAATGTAACTTAAAAACATGTTGAATGTTATGAAAGACACAAGTCCTTACATGATACAATGAGAGAAGATTAAAAAATCCTAAAATTTACTACAAACTGATGATCCGGTGGAACCAGATAAAATGGGAAAATATTGATAATATCAATCGAAACTCGGTTATTATTCAATCCAGTAATCTATAGGTAAAATTTCGCATTAGATGGGTGTAACTGAGGTCATTGCGTGACGTATCGTTATGGGAATAGAATTCAGAAGTTATCAGTCGCAGTTTGGTCGAACAAAAATAATTTTACAGTGCTCGAAGTCATGCGGTAGCGGATTACAAAGACGAAGGGTGGAGTGCACGATGAGGAGAGGAAACCACAGACCGGAAGTGACCGTTAAGGACGAACAGTGCTCGAGGCTTGGCTTGACCAAGCCAAGATCGCAGAGGCCCTGCCGACGCTTTGCCTGTGACTATATTTGGCAGGAAGGCGCTTGGTCTGAGGTACCTCCATACCTCGCCATTATGATCAGTTGATCACATTTCATATCATCGCCTGCCTCTTGTTCATTTCGACGCAGCTCATGTCTGAATTATTTTGGCTGGATTCGTTTATCGAGCTTATTGATGGATACGCCATCAACTTCAGTTCATGACCATAGAATAATTCAAAAGTTATTTCTCTCAATGCAATTGTATGTTTTACCGATCAATGTTATATCCTTCTTCTGCAATTCATCTATAAGCTTGATTCTGTATGCTCGAGTTGGGAATTGTTTGAATAGAAATTCAGGAAATTGTACTCCATTGTGTGGTGGTTGAAGGGATAATTTGTAAAATGACTGAAGTTTAGCAGAAACTCTAATTGTGTATATATTTTACGCTGATCACGGAGTTCCATTGTTTCTATTAATTTACTTCTAATGACTGAAAAGATTCTGTAAAGTGGTGTATTAACTTTAACAGTTAAAGTTAATTTTTCTTAAAATATTTCTAGTATGGTACACAATTAATTTGTGGACATTGTTTGCAAACACTCATTCTAATTTAACACAAACGTAATTAAATCGACAATTTTCAGACATTCCTCATTGGTGTATTGGTATTCCTTATTAAATGTCTCAAATGTTATATTTTTCTGTAGATATTCTATAAAAGAAATTCTATAAATATTTCTTCTAAAATAGGTATCTTGATAAATCATTTTATTAACATTGATAACACTGTGTGAATTCAGTCAGTTTATCCTTATTATATTTTTGTTTTTGGATGGATTGTAAATTGTATGATTTTTTTAGCACAGTACTATCATATAGCATGTGGATGAAATCAACATGCATGGTACAAATAATTGAAGTGAACTAAGAAATAACAAAATGAAATAATTTAGAACCAATAGATCATTTACCACAATGTTAATCATTTCTATGTTCAATTTTAATTTTCCTATGCAAATACATTTTTATGTTTCATTTTTTTTACAGCTGTTTTCCATCATTTTGCAGTATATACATTTTACTTGTGTGTAATCAATGCATGGGCATGAATTTATATTTATTATTGTATACTTTAATGTTTGTCAATAAATTACATATATTTCATTGTTTACAGAAATAATATTAGTTATCATATTATTTATTGGATATTTAGATTATCATAAATTATTATCATCTTTTAACAAACTTTCATTACAAATTTTTATTGTAACTAACTTGAAATCTATTCATTTAAAACGACAACCATTATATATTTTATGAATTTATAATATAGTGCTAGATTTTATTAAAATACAAACAGTAAAAAATACATTAAAAAGTATAAAAGTTTTTAAATTATTCTTTTATAATTTCTTTAGTTGGTAAGAACTACTATAAAAAATAAATATATTTGTTTTAAGTGTTCAGCAGAATGCGGCGAAGGAATCCAATCCAGAACAGTAACCTGTTATTCTACCAATCGTCATGGATTATTAGATCCAGTATCTAATGATAACTGTCCATATGATCAGAAACCACCTTCAAATCAAATGTGCAAATTGAGAGAGTGCGATGATGAGTATCGATGGAGTCCTGGCCCATGGAAAAAAGTAAGTTTTTAAAATATTAAATACCTCTAAAGAAAGAGTTAAAATACAGATCTAGTGGACATTGTTTTAATATTATATAACAGTAGTATTATTTTTTATACTGTAAAAAATTGCTATGCTAATATGTATTTATGTAAAATCTAAATTTCAGTGCAATCGCATGTGTGGCACAAAAGGTCGTCAGACAAGGAGATTATTCTGTCACAATAAAGATGGCAAAAAAGTAGCACGCATCAATTGCCCTGAAAAGTTCAAACCACCACGTAAGAGAAAATGTAACCAAATAAAATGTCATCCAACAACTTGCCTTGAAGCCAGAAAGCATTATAAAGACACTGAAGATAGAGATTACCATTTACTTGTGGGTAGAAGATTTATGTTAATTTATTGCCATGGTATGGCAACTTCTGAACCTAAGGAGTATTTGACCTTGCCAGCCGGATTCGAAGAGAATTATGCGGAAATAAAACTTAGAAGGTTAGAGTTTAAAAACATTTTACTTTGCTTTAGAAGTATTGACAAAATATTCTAGATTATTTTCTATATATTTTTTACATACGTATTTTAGAGTAACAAATCATCAGTCATGTTCATACAATGGACAAAGAAATAATAGTTGTCACTGTGCCACTAATAGTAATGCTATTTCTGGTAGAACAATGTTTGGAAGAATACGAATTGATCCTGTTAAATTGTACATTTTAGGTAGGATGATATTTATATTAATTTTAAACGTTTTTTTAAGTGTAAGTAATAATTCCTTTTAGTATCTGTTAAAATATAACATATATTATACTTTTTAGTGAGTGATTATACATTTTCCCGGACAGAAGATACAAAGCGTGTTAATTATGGTATGGTTGGTGATTGCTATAGTCGTGCTTACTGTTCGCAAGGACGCTTTAGTATTAACTTAAATGGAACTTTGTTAAAACTATCGTCAGAAGTTAATTGGAGGAGCACACCTGGAACATCAATGGAAATTAATAAAATTGTAAGTTTGATAATTAATTTATCATTTAAATTCAAGAATAAAAATTAAAATTTGTTTAGACATTAATGTAAACTGTTGTACTGTGCACAAAACGAAATTACTTTCATTGTATAACATTATTCAATTACACCCCACAGAGTAGTCAACATGTTACTGGCAAATGTAAAGGTTCTTGTGGTTTTTGTAATCCAAAGTTCGGATTAAAACTAGATGTTTTACCACCTTAGTCTGCAATGTGAGGAGTTTTCTAATCTCTAGTTGCCTGTAAAGTATAGGTATGTAGAAAAAATATCCTTTAATTTGAAAGTATCGGTGAATATGTTTCAAGAGGGTATTAAGACTGTGTTTAAAACATTGAAAACTATTCAAGGTCATTTAATTAATTTTAAATTGTATTTTGTCAATTGAAAATATTTTAAATATGCAGTGGAAGTAACTACTTAATGCCCTTAAATAATCAGTAGATTTTGATGCGTCTATAAATTATTAAATTTTTAATGTATGAAAGTGTACATGAAACTTTACAGCTTTCAGCAGGTGAAACTTCCATTAGTGGATTTGAGTACATTGCAAAAGACTGGTTCAACGAACACAAGATGAAATCGACGACCTGCTGTTAATTAGCCGATTTCTCGACATCAACATTATTCTGTATCATTTACTTAAGTTGTCACTAGTCTACGTGATTCTTGACAATCAAATGTTAACCTTATGTAATCAAAGAGATAGTTTCGAAGCGTTAGACCTGGGAATTGCGAAAAAGCACTGACAACAATCTACTCACCTGTAAAGAATAGTTAATTACTCTATGATTCACATTTAAAAAATCATTTCTTTGTTGCAAATAGAAATCCTCATAGAATTCAAATTTTGATAACATTTTATTAATTTTGCTTATAATAAAGTTTTCAATTGTTAGCTACTATCTATAATCAACAACTTCGTAAAATTTTCGAATTATGTAAGTTTTATATGGCCAGTTTCACGAATGATATACTGTTCTGGAATATAAACATCATAGGAATGTCAGCAAAGAATAGAATCTTTGCAAAAATTTCATTGAAACTGGATAAAAATCATGTTTGGTACTTAAGGAAAATGACAGTATGTATGAGAAAGAATATAGATTGAAAATCAGTAAGACTATAATATTTCTATTTTTCCAAATTATTTACTAACTTCTTGCACATCTGTCCAGTTAAGAGTTCCACTAGACATATAAATAACTTAATATCTGGTAAGAAATGCAGTATTCATTTTGTTTATACTTACTGAAACATCATGACTGCTTGACACTTGTTGTTTATCACTAAGTATGCAAAAACAAATAACTATGTTAAAAACAAGTGAAATCCAAATTAGTAAATCAAGTGGTACAAGTCCGTAAATGGATCAAAGGTTCATAGAATGAATCACGTTTTATAAACAAATTTACAAAGAGAGAGGGAAGTCAAGATAGTGGTATTTGTTTAAATTTACAGCATAGCTATTAAAGATATTAAAAAAAGCAGAACAATGCTTCGATTCTTGATACCACTTTTTCATGTTCAATACATTCATATTTCAAAACAAATTATATATGTAATGTTATAGAACACATTCTTGAATCTTTAACGATACAATTTACGAATTGACATTGTATTATAATGAATATCCAAGACTTGACTTGTACCACTTAACAGTTATGAATTTCAATTTTGCATAAATATGAACATGTAAAGTACAGCAATAATTTAAAGTTAATTTTTTGTCCATCCCATCACTGCCATATTTTCGTGCCTTATATTCTATGTCTTTATGTAGTACCACAAAAAATCCATATATGTTTTATATCACTTAGGGTATACTCTAAGTAAACACTTCTTGTAAGTAAACACTGTTTAGAGTACACTCTGCATAAGTAAACTCAGACAGGAATGCATATCAAGTATGGTAGTGGAAAAAGTTATATTAGGCAGAAAATGTGTTGATGTTTTTAAGGTCGTTAACTTTTCCTTTCCTTTCTTATCATTCATTAAAACCGCCAGACCTTGAAGTCAACAATGTTTTGCTCCCTAATATAACAACCACCGTGAAGAGTTAAACACCGCGACATTAGTATTTTCGTGGTATGTAGTAATAGCTCTGGTGACTTATAATTTAGTGTAGTGATTTATAGAGACGTATCCAGAGCTGGAAAATTTATATCGCGCTTTTGAGAGATCCTGTTGTAGCGATTGAATTAACTTATTGACTTGAGTCGATGATAACTCAATTATTATAGTAAACGACTATTTTGTATATCGATACTTTCTAAAAAATTTATTCTCTTCAATTCAATATATTTCAATCGAGAAACTTGACAAAAGAAATGCAAGACAGTCTCGTACCTTCACCAAAATACCAAACCAATTCTCGAGTACAAATCTTTTTTTTGGCAGGGGTACGATGAACTTGTTCTCATAGATTCTATGGGACCTAAAAAAGTGTAGCTAAGTATGTAACATTTGAACAGACTGCCATAGTTAACGTTATGGATTACATGTAATATTAATAGTTTTTTTAGTAGGAAGAGAATAATCTCAGCGAATTCGGCCATACTATATAGTCTAGAGAAGAATAGAAAATTACTAAACTACTATGTCTTCCCCATAATTGTATAAACAAGTTATCGTAAAGGGAAAGTATGTTTTGTACAGATCTTCGTACAGCCATATGATCAAAATTTCATATGCTTCGTAGTAGCTTCAATAAAGCCACAGTTTCTATATTTGCTTTTAACTCATTTGTGACAATAATGGTACCATGTTTGTCACCAAATGCCAAACAACGACTGTTTAAAGATAAAAGTAGGGTATACTGCATAGCTAAATGTATCTGTTCTTGTATGTATATTACTTGTAGTCGACCGATATTTTAGAAACTAACAATGTAACAATCTCTCCAATTATTACTGAGTATTTCTTTTCCGTTTAATTGTATTCTTTTCATGTAAAGCTTCGCACATTTTCCTTCATTTCGTCAATTCTGCAAATTAATTGCAATTTGTTATTGCCACTATCGAGTATTTTTATATAAATTTAAGGACATTGTGCGACTATAAGCATGTAAGTTACGATCTCGGTATCCGAAGTTCATTTGACTTTTCCTTTCTTGTGTGTTCTCAAAGAAAGATGTAATTGATCTGCATATGGCAAAATAACACTGTACAGTCTCATTTAGTAATTTATTAATATGTATTGTTTAATACGATTAATACGTAGATTAATACAGATATGATTGTTAGTACTAGTGTACGGTAATTATTTAAATATATTGAATTCACAATTAATCCCCAGTGTTTATATGAAAATCCATTTTCTCTCAAATATCATCATTTAATCAGTCAAATGTCATTAGCACTACAATAATACTTTCCACAATTCAAAAGTAAAGATTAATGTCAAAGAAAAATCAAGTGGAAATCAAGTAAGAATTAATTGGGATCTCAACATTCTATTATATTATAAATAAAGTTGCTTTTGAATTTTAATAAAAAAACCTATTGATGATATTATACTTATTTTATTTTACATCTTTAATATTAGAAATAAATTTTTCATTATAATGCGTCATACATTAACTTTAATGTCATATAAGAATATAACAAATACACATATTTCAATTACAGTAACTGTTCTTTGATAATCTTAAATAATCATAATTACTTAATTCCTTATATCTTGAAAGTAACATATCACATTCAAAGCTGTTTCTATGAACTAAACATATAATCTTTTTAATTGTCAATTTAAAATAAACATAACTGTATTCATTTATATCCTAATAATTCTAAAACATATTAAGATATGTGATATTTAAAATTGTTATATATCTTAAATAACAATTCAAGACATAAAGAATTAAATACGGAAAAATTGGTAAATTTAAATTTTTATTGTTATTTGTCATGTTATTTTATATTAGCACAAACTGTTAATAAGATCATTCCATTAAAGAAGTAACTGGTGTAATACACAACATAGATGTCGCCACATTCAGAAAGGTTAGTAGTACTATTGTAGTTTCAGTTCCAAAAAGAAAAGAAATGATTACCTAGTCGTAGTTTCTACAGTTTTCTATTCAACTTATATCCATACTCCTCTTCATACAATGAAATGCCTTATCCTGTTCAACGAATAAAGTTTTCTAACAGATTTACAATAACGCTGTCTATCGGTTAAATGAACGTGTTCGTTTAACGTTCGTCGCATTGTCAGATACGTTCAATTTAAAATTCTGAATTTCTTGTTGGCTTTCTTCGAAAACTGCTCTCGGTATTCTGATATGCCAATTCGGTTTAGTGGCTGGCGATTTAGTTTTATTATTTTGCGACGAGGATTCCTGTGATATTTGCTGATTCTTTCGTTGCTCGATCAATTTCTTTTCGGTAGTATATAATTTCGCCTGCTCTTCTGTTAATTTGTTCAAGGTGATACTGCATTCCCGAATGTTTGAAGGATTATTTTCTTTCTTCTGTACCAGATTGGAAAATGCTTGTCTCGTGTTACCATCATTAAGGAAAAACAGTTCCCGACTGCCCGACTTTTTATTCCTTTGAATTTGAATCTTAATTTTATCATTGATTCGCGTGTTCTTTTCTTTCAAAATACGCGACAACTTCCGTCTCTTCGATTTCGCGTTCTCCTTTATTTTGATCTTAATTTTATCCTTAATAGATGTATTTTTCCCTTCAAATAATGTCTTTTTCTTCTTATTCCGTACCATTACAATCGATCTCCTCCGCCTTTTCGTTTTTGTATTCTGCACATTTAACGGCGACAGGTCGTCTCGTACAGTGACGTCCAAACTTTTCGATTTCTCAGTTTTCGTGTCCTGCAGATTCAACAGGAGATCACCACCTACTTGCACATCTAGCTTTTTACATTTTTCCTTCAGCTCTTCTAACTTTTTCTTATCTTGCTCAATCTCGGTTTCTTTGTCTTTCACGATTTTGGTCAGCACCTTCTTGTATAGGTGCTCATAATATTGTAACTCTCTCTTTATCTCTTCGTGTTGCACCGACAAACGTTTGCTTTTGGTCGTTAACATTTTAATCTTTTTAGTTCTCTGGTCATTCATTTTCATGCCTCCTTCCGCATGAACTAAATAATTTATCCGTTGCTTCAGTAATTCCAGGTCTATATAAATTTTATCCATATCATAGCTTCCGTCTTTATGTGTGGTGAGATCCATTTTATACCATGTGACCGGTCCCAAACAGTTACATAACCTGACACAACGTTGTGATGATGCCACCTACTGTTTCAACTCAATGAGAATATGTTCTGATATATCCTCTTTTGTTCCCAGTCAATATTACGCTTTCTTATCATGTATAAATGTGCACGTGAGAAGTATCAACTACACCTGTAAACAAGGACTTTCTACTAACAGGGCCCGAAATTTGACTGAAAGCTATTTCTTGCGTCTTGAGCGTCTACTTCGTAGTTGAAGGTTACCGCGCCATCTAAAGAATGGGCGGATACTATCGGAGGATCAACTGTTCGCAACCCTTAACGCCCTAACCTCTAAAACCGTACTATGACGCTCACTTACATTTTGTTTAGTTTCAACGTAAAGAAAATACAATTTTTTCATCTAGCTCACAAGCTTCAAGTTTGTAAGAGCTGAAAACAATGAAAGGGATGTTAAAGAACGAATTCATTTACAAATCTACAATCAAGGAACCACTTATATTCTCCATATATTTATGATCATTAGATTACCGTGGTTAATGATGGAAATTTTGCATTGGCGTTTTTGTAAATATTGATTTTTTTTTAATGCAAACACAATGGGATTATTGGTTAAGCCTGGCGGAGGGGGTAATGTACCCACCCACTTTCCTCCCCCCCTTTTACTTGCGTTTGCGCACTGGAGATCTCAGGCATGCTCGTTAAAGTGTTTACTATTAACATTTACCAATTACACTAATTAATTCTATATTACATTATACGTTCATAGGTACTCTGAATGCGAAGGAAAGAGTATTCTTTGATGTTGGGATCCTACTATGTACTAGGATCACGTGATTCCAAGCAAACTCAACTGCATCTTATTACTTAGGGGGCGTTCCCAAGATGCCACCTTGTTGCTCCCAGAGTTTAATTACCTGGACATGCTAGATTTGTAATAGAAGTAACGGTTCACGCAGTTCTCCGTTTCTTTTATTCGGAAGGATAAATATAATATAATATAAATATTACGCGTTCCAAATGCTTAGACGGTGAAACGTAAAGAATAAAGACTTGATTTTTATGTGATAGACATAAATGATTGATCCGTAGGCTATAGTTTTCATTCGTAAGTACTTTCCTACTTGTAAACCACCAGGTGGCGCTTTTAGAATAAATCCACGTATGGAAGGGGGTATGGTTTCATTTTGTATGGGGTAAAAACTCTACCTTTATTTGATAGTACACAATTATTTATGTAATATGTTCTTATCTTGCCGATATTGCAAAACTAGACTCAATAAGGACAAGAGTTTCTATCAGTGAAGGAGATGTAAGAATTCATGCGTTTCAGGGAAATAAGAACATACAAGTTGCAGGTATTAATAGTATATTACAGGTATCCTGTGTTCAGTACTGTTTCTTTACTTTTCATCTGGCAAATGCTCATGCCTGAGAAATATTGTGGGATTAGGACTTTCCCAGACCCTTTAAGTAGCATTAAAGAACCATATAATCCGAAGGTTCCCTCCTCCATGGTGGTTAAAGTATGGTTGATGAATTCCGAGAGCGCGAGTTCTCGAGTCCCCTCTGTGGTTTGTTGTTGTTGTTTGATCATCAATAATCCTCTTTCGCTTTCTTCTTCCCCTGTTTTTTTCTAGGATCATGTACAAATATGCCTGTGGAAATTAAACGAAAAATGTGGTGGTTTTGTTTAATACTGCATTGGAGAATGTTTGTAAGTATAAAAAAAGCTTTACTACTAACGCTGCCTTACAACTTTTCCAGTTTTCTTGTAAATCAGAGTCATCATATTAAGCTGAGTTCAACAAATACAACAGTCGAGGATAAATAAAGCTTATTATAGTCTTAGAGTTAGTCGCGAATAATTCGTTATCTAACAATAAAGACCTCTCTTGATAACTTTCTGGAAGACTGTGATTACAGATATGAACAAATTTATATAGTTTGCATAGCAAGGAAAAATCATTGGAATGATTAGAAATTCTTAGTTGTTATTTGTTGTACTTCAGACGAAAAATGATACATAATAAATATTCTAATAAAGTAGAGTCTTACAGTATGCATTTCAAAAACTGTATCCGAAACTACGATGCAAGTGTTTTCAGTTACAGGAAAAAGATTAACGGGGGTAATTATCGGAACAATTATCACTTAGACAAAAAAGATAAGACTTCCAGAGATCAAATGACAAAAGGTGTTTATTGGCAAATAACAAATGTATGTTTCTGGGACGCGATTCATTTCCGAAAAACAACGATTACTGTAGAGGAACAGAAGTATACTTATCTGTCAGGTACAGAGAGCGATAATATTAATTTTGTTCTGGTGTTTTTAATAGTATCATTACTTTTCATCAATTCACCATTGAACATTACAAACAATCTACAGAATAATATACGGTTATTTGAAATCGCAATTTTATATCTTATCGATACTTTCTACAGACAAATCATTCTGATTCATTTAAGGAAAAATGATGCCGATAACAATGAATCAACTATTTCACTAATTATCGTTCTCTGCTATTTAAGAACTTTTGTATTAACATACGCTTATTAATTCCAATAATTCTAAATCACTTGAAGGAATAAGATGAAACGAAATAATTTGAATTCAAGATAATATATATTTTTTCATTTGAACAGAGCGTATGTTCAAATATAACGTTTCACATAATATATTGTCTAGGTGTGCACAAGTGTCCCAAAGATTTTTTTTTAGACATATGCACGAACGAAGCCAGAATTTCAAACGTTCGCGAATCGTTTTTGCGATTCATTTAAATGCTTATTTATAAAACTGTATTTTAAACATATTCCTCAAGAGAACTTCTAACTTTCCCTGTGTGCACTCGCGTAAAAAGAATAAATATATTTATCGAAAATAGTGGAATACGTATAATTATCATGATCGCCAATATAGATTGGAATAACGTATCAATGGACACTATCTAAAATAATTTTGTATCACTTCAAATTCCCGATTGGATGTTTTATTAGTCTCGATTAATTGGGAGTTATCGAAACACTCGACATGACTTCCGCCCAGCAGTTTTGATAACGATCGATCATCTAAACCGAGTCTTCAAGTACCTGCAATTAACAGTAATCTACAATTCCCGAATAATAAATTCGCAAATGAAACGCATACATGTAATCATAACTATTTCATATTTGTAGAAAACCGAAAAAGAAAATAATAAGAAGTGATTGTTTTAAACTTAACAGATCCTTAACCCCTTCGCTACTATTCGCGCCTAAAGACAATAGAAATAATAATAATAATTGCAACAAACCTCGCTCAGATCCGACGCAGGTGAATTCTACTTCAACGATCGCATCCTCCGTTAGTCAAATATTATATAAACGTGATTATTTTAGACTGACTTAATTTAATTTAATTCAGTTTTTCGATGGTTTCGATACTTTCTTAGAAACACGCGTGGAAAATTCTGCCGTAGATAAAGAATTTTCTTCTGCAGTTTTTCCTCGATAACCCTGTATTATTATGATATTTTATTTACAATACATTTGAAAAACAGACAGTTTCTAGAGAGCAGTGCAAACGATTCTCCCTGTTAGTAATATTGAAAATAAAATAATAATATAATCCATTTTAATAATACATAGAACTAACGAGCAGTCAAATATGAAGTTTTCAAATTTGTCTATAACGACTCTAAGACTACAGTTATTGTGATGTCAATTGACTCGATTCAATTTGCGTGTTACTAAATCAATTTCTTCGGTAACTTCGCAAAGGAGCTGCTATTTTTTCAATAATTGTAAAAGAGTAATACACTGGTGGTTTTAGTGTTAAAGATATTTTGACGAAGAAGCACACCTGACATAGGAGCGCAAACATAAGTACTTCTAAACCGTGTTCACCAAAACAAAGATATTCAGAAAAGGCGGAACAACAGTTTGAAAATTTCCCAGAAAAACTATTTAAAAACATGAATGAAACACAAGGAAATCTGCAACCAAGAAATTCGTTCGATGACCTTAGTCTTTGTTCCTTCGTGACGACGAAAACCGGATATGCGCAGGGATGCACGTAACAAGGAAACAACGTTTCGATATCTTCGCGAGGAAACCGGGCAGACCCGTTACGAAAATAAAACATGACACCTGTTGCACAGTTATGTCCGCTATGGAATAATTATCTCGGAAATATTTACCCGTGAATTCCCAATTTGCAGAACTGCGGGGGATTCACCGCGCGGCCATAACGCGGGATTGCGAATGCGCGTGCACGCGTTATCGTTGCGTACCCCTTTGCCCCGATGATCCAGTTTGATCTACGATCGGTTACCTATAAGAAGGAACAGTTCACGTCCGTCTTTATCAGTTCGCGGTCACACATTGACAGAATCAGCTAACAGCTCAGAGCAATCAGCAACATGAAGGCGTTCGCCGCGATTTTCGTTCTCCTCGCAGCCCTTTTCGCTGTGCAGGTAAGAAGCGTTAATTCTATTATTCGCTCTGGAAATATAACATTCAAATCTGCACATGAATTACACGGTATCGTACAAGATACCGATCATAGTAATAAATTTCAAATAGCTTTAAAAATATTTGATTTGATTTTATAACGTTTCTGCAGCCCATAATTCCCTTTTGCAAGGCGTTAACACTAGAACTACCAAGCATTTAATATAATTGGATAAGTAATCCGTATAACAATTGTAATAAGAGATTATCTTCAGTTTCTTTAGACATTCGTTATGGTATTCGAGGGAAAGTATTTATTTTCGAGATCATTTCATATATTCAATGCTTTTAACGCTAGATTTACTGACACTTACAGTTTGTTCTATTGTTCTTAGAAAAATTGTTATCCGTTCATTTAGATTTTAGAAATTACAGGTTTAAGAGTAGATAATCAGGATATATATTTGCATAACTGCAATAAAAATCGAGCCTAACATTTACTAAATAATGCTTATTAAATTCAATATGAATCAGATTGACTTGTTTCGTAAATATAGTGTTAAAGTATTAATAATTGCGGAACAAGGAAATCGAAACCAGCTATTTTGACTTGTACGGTAATTCTAGTGTTAATTGCTGTGTTGTATATGATACCATGTTACATTTCTACGATTACAGTGCAGATTTTTATGTTTTACGTTTATACGAGACGTTAAAGTTGCAGTAAAAAGAGTCAATAAAGGTAATGAGAATTTTACTTAGTGTGCTTGGTAAAAGTTTTCTAGTATTTCTTATTTGATAGTATTAACACGTTGACTGTCAAGACAATTTCTAGCGTTTTGTAATATTTATTCTTTAATAACAAAAGCAAATGATATTGAAAATAATTATTAACGATTTAAAATTACAGTAGTCATATTACGTTATGATCTAGCTACGTATGTCACTAAATATTTTTATTTAAAATCAAGTTCTTTTATTGTAATTTTTCTTCAACAATTTGGAAGCTCCAGTCATCGGTGACTATCCTTACAGTCAACGTATTAATAGCTCTTATAAACGATTGTTTGATTAACGTGTTTCCTGTCGATTAATAAATTTCACTTATGAGTGTAAACTTACTTCGAAGTTTTCTGTGAAATGGTAGGAAAGTTTCGGTGTATTCGTGGAAGAATAGATGTTTTTTAGAATTCGGAAAGACAAACCTGAGATACATATTCTATTCCTTGATATTTATTTGGTGGTTTATAAGAATGTCGTGGAAGACAAAGAAGTCAGTTCCGTTTTATTCGCCTTATAGCTAATGAATTCAATTAAAATACTTCAATTGAAATAATTCAATCTGATAGAACTTCCGCGAAACATTGGCTAAGACGTAACTGATTTTACTCGTGTTCTACATTGTTAAGATCTGCTTAACACGTTCAGTGCCACGTGTACCATACATGGTACACGAGTATTTCTGTAAGAAAATATTTTTAAGGAACACATGGTCACGGATGGTGGTATGCGTTACAAAGCAGCGAGAACATAAAGGAATAATATGAAAATATATAAAAATGACCAAAAACTTGAATATAACTTAATATTTTATTTAAAAAATTCATACAGTTCATAAGTAAAATATAAGCGAAATTTTCGTTGCATAGAATGTGTTAAGCCCCGAAAACATTAAGCGATGAACTCAATCATGAAAAAATTTTTAAGACTTCACTGTTTTAGTCCCTTTAAAGTTTTATCAACGATTCGATGATATCAGTTAACACTCGCGTAAATATAAGTTCACTGGAAATAGATTAGATAATTAATCAATTTGCCAGTCAATTCCATCGTGTGCTGTGGCAATAACGGAAACACTAATCAACAAAAGCCCGATGAATCATAATACGCATCGTACAATTAAAATGATAAAATCTGGAAAGAAGGCTTTCATTCTTAACAAATTGGGTACCGGAAGCGAGAAATCTCGTTTTTATTTAAACCTACCTTTGTAACTTTGCTAATTACCACACCATTTAAATGAATATTAAATTATATTGGAACTGATTACTTGTTTAATACTTATGAAATAGTAATAAGATATTTGAACATTTTACATATATATCACGAACTTATAAGTTCATCTCACTGAAAAGTCAGCCAATTTTCTAAGAATTAACCGGTAATGTGTTAATTAGTGAAATTTCATCGTTACGTTTATCTTTCAGGCAGCCAACCCATGGAATGACATGCAGACAATGATCGCTAGAGCGAAAATTAACGTTAATCAAGTATCTAATGACCTGAAATACTTCATAAGAAATCTCAAATTCAACACTGAAAATAAACTGTTCAACCAAAAAATTAGCAGCATGGAACAAGTGAATACCATTGTGAACCCAGCGCTGAAAGAGATTCGTGTAAGTATCCGTTTTTAACCGATGTTGATCGACAAGAAGTTTTTATTATTGTGAATTGAAATTGGTCAATGAACCCGAGGTTAATCAAGCTTCATAACTTTATTAGACGAACGTAGACGCCGCCAAAGCAGAAGGAAAGGATGTTGAACAGTGTTACGAAAATGCCAGACTCAGCCTTAGGTCTTCCAGCCAGACAGTATACTCAGGCCTCGACAGATGCAAACAAAAAGCGGAAAATGCCTATGGGCCAAGCTGGCAGAACCTCGAAGCAGCTCAAACGGTGAGTATTGTAAAAAACACCCAGAAATAACAATAAATGAATATTATAGGAAGTAACAAGTTCATTAACACTAGAACTGCGAGATGGGTAGTATGGGAATACTTATTTTAGAAATTATTAAGGAAACTGATTTAGTAATACCTGAATTGATATACAAGCCAATTTAAATCATAATAACTACACACTTGTGACTCTCACAAAGAAATTTTCAAAAGTCAGTTTAAGAACTCGGTAGTTTTAGTGTTAAACCATTCCTAATTTTCATTGAATAATTGTACCTATAATTACGAAAGTGGTCTAAGTCATATATTCTTCTTTGTTTCAATTTAGTTTAATATAATGTGATGTGAAATAACTGATAAACTCATTTTTTTTAATTTCTCACTTAGACCACTTTTATAATTATTATTAATTTCATATTAATCCAATAGATGATCCAATTAATATTAAACTAATATATGTTTATTTAAAATTACTTTGAACATTATTTTTACTCAATTTGTAGAATGCAATCATGTTTGAAAATTGAATTTTTCTTGGACATTAGAAATGTTTAATAGTACGTTAAGATAATAGACATTAAAAGCGGCGTTTAATAGATTATAGTGATTATTAGATTATAATAATTGTTTCATATTTTTCAGACCGTGAACAGTTACATCACTGAATTAGACAGCATCATGCTTCAATGTAGCTCGTCGAACGTCATCGAAATGCAGTCATGCGTCGCCATAAAAGTGGGAACTGTTAACCAGAAACTCAATGCAATGAAATCTAGTATCAGCTCGATGGAAAGCACTGCGAACAGCGCCACGAACAGTGCTCTCTTGTTGCAAATGTCTTGCAATAATGATTCTGTATCGGTACTTCGTTCCGATACTACTCAAGTGAAAATAACTGCGAACCAATGCGTTCAGAAGTGAAGAAGACTGGCAAAAATCTTTGCGAAATCACTCCTTCCAAACTAAATGAATTCAATTTATATACAGATTTCCATGCATTCAAATATTTCATAGAATTGCTTTTATAGACTGCACAATGTTCGACTCTTTATTTATTTCTGTAAAACTTGTTTAGAATTAATAATATTACACGCTTATTTAAGAAAATTTTATTATGTAGATGAATTTTATACACCTTCAATCTTTCTCATTAGTATATCATTTAGTGTTCCTCTTCTAATGTTGTTATCCACTTGATGCATTCTCTATGTTTTCATTTGATCTTAAATTCATTTGTTATTCTCATATTTATCTTCTATATCGAGGTACCATCTTTATTCTCTATTCCCATAGCTCTATCCCCATAGATATATATATATCCATCCCAACCACAGATCTAAGATCCATGTGTATGTGCACAGATCACATGGAAGAATCTATCAGACATCTCATGGATTTTTGTAACTCGAGTCTGATTATTTTACCAACTTAAAAATCTAATTGATGATAGAGTCCTCTACTCGTAGGCAACGATTGATTAAGGAATTAATTATTATAGTAATATTGACAGACAAACAGGATAACTCGTTTCTAATTTTCATAGTCAAACATATTCTCTTATATAAAGAACTGTTGCAATAGATATATAACAGTTTATGGTAACTACATATTTCATGTAAGGAAGTGTTATAACATTGCATTTACAATGTCCCCTTAAAGTGGAATTAAAAGAGCGAGTTAAGAAATAAGTAAGATATTTCATGAAAATATCAACATTTAAATCAAGAAAGTTGTTTTGTATTCGCACTACTGTGCGGTAATTCAGAAGGTGTCTAACAATGTTCCTTGCAAGAAAACTCTTTCTAAACCTATCAAATAATCAGAAATAAAAAATTGATCGGCGAAATAAATTTCGAATCTGTTGAATCTATCGACTATTTGCTTTGCGCCGTCTTCTGCGCAGCGTGGCTGTGGAAAGCTACGGAGGAGTATGGCCTGGATAGAACTGAGTAGTGGGGGGGGGGGGGGACACTAAACTGTAAAAAGGAAGAGCATAGGTCAAAACTTTCAGATCACCGAAAGTCTTCGGACACATAAGAGCTTCTTTTAGCTCTTTTCAATTTAGAATAACATCAGATGATACTGGTCTATGTTTAATTATCAATGGTTTGGGATTTATAATAACTTTTGAGTTTAAAATAATATTAGATGGTAATGTTCTACGTTTAATTATCAATAATTTAAGATTTATCAATAGTCGAGCTCTTTATCTTTATTTTCTCATAATCTCCCGGTGATAATGTATAATTTCAGGATTAATAGAATTTACTGTGCATCGATGCAACTCTAATTCCACCTTAACACTAGAACCAGATTTCTTCTTCTCGCGATTATTAAAAACATAGCAGATGCTTTTTTGGGAATCTATTAAAGAAATTAGTTTGGAAATACGCAAACTAAATTATGAATTAATTATAGTCTCAATAGATGCACTCTTGAAGTTTCTATAGAGGAATTTCAAAATGTCAATTTCAGTCCTCGGTAGTTCTAGTGTTAATAATTTTTAATGTTCAATTATTTAGGAAGTTTTTAACGTGGCAATGCTATGTCAATGCGAAAAGGAGTATACATGAAGCTTTCATTGAAGCCGATGGGGATTCAAATATTTAATATTTGAACAAATTGCTAGGATGAATAGATTCTCGACATTTCTTCGAGGTCTATCTATTTTAGTAACCTGTTGAATTATTCGAAGTGTTATCTAACTGAATATCAGTTAGATCTTAACTATAAGACTAACTACTAAGTTAGGACAATTATAATATTGAACAATTTTACTATCACGACAAACAAGCTTTTAGAGTAGGGAATGAAAAGAGGTTACTTAATTTATGAAAAAATGAGGAATACATAAAAATATTTAACATTGGAGATAAATTCAAATTAATTTTCTATTTATTTATTCTGTGTTGGTAACGTTGCAAGTGATAAGGAAATGATAAATGATCTTTGCGAACAAGACAAACTGATTCATATTTCCGTTGCTTTTCAATCAATATACTCCAACTGTTTTTCAATTAACCGTCATTTACGGGAAGAGAACTCTATAAGTTTTAGATTTTCAAATCAGTGAAGCAGTTGAATTGGAATTAAAATGTTTGGCCCTTTCTTATACTATATATAGTATAAATCTTATTTTTGTCGTTGTTATTGGATTAAAATAAAATTTGTTATCTAATTAGAGTAGTTGCACAACTTCTTTACGACATAAACTTAATATTGTACGGTTCAGTGTAATGTGTGTGATCGTAAGTCTGTGTAATGTAATACCACTTTGCATTTAAAGTCTGACGTTATTGATAATCCACGATTTTCACTTGTATGTTGTTCTAACAGATTCCGAGGCTTCCAAATATTGTTGACATCTCCGCGCGTCATCAACTATTTATCTGTTATCAAATTTAATAAAACTGAGCACTGTGTTAATAACATTTTCATAATGAATAGGTATTTAAATGCAGTCTTAAACAATGTTTAGTTACACTTACGGCGGTATACGTTCCACTTATTTATTAACACTCACTATACAGAGTATACTTTAAAATTCATCGAATATTGTTGTTTAGAAAATATAAATTCAACTCTTGCAAACCAGAATGGTATTTGGATTTTAAGAATAATATATATTTTTGAAATGTACGTGGAAAAAGAACAAAGAACTTTACACCAATGCCATCGTATATTTATTATGTTTACACTTACTTTATATTTCACTCATTATGGTTTCTTTAATTTACTTCATTTCTCTTTTGTTATTTTATTTGTACCTTTAGTTGGGATGAAAAGATGTTACTTGCATATAAAAAGATTTGTTTAAGTTTGTTTTTTGTCGAGTTTTAGTTTGTATGTTGAATCTTCGTTTATTATATTAATATAAAGTAAGCGATGTCTGCTTTTGAACAGGTAAACTTATATTCATGCCATTATTCAATGTAATAGCTCTCAACTGACATGTTCATTTCTTGACAAAAATTGTTAGAGCATTTTCTTTTATAAATTCTTCAATACTTCGTTCATGTAAAGCTACTCTTCAAAACACGGTAGCGTTGATTTTTATTATATTGTGGTAGCTAGTCTTAGCCGTCATTCATTCTTTCAAACTTGTCTCCGTTATGGTCTTATGCAAGTCACTTATACAATTCAATTTATTCAGGTAGTCTGCACTTGAGTAATACGGAATTTTCAATAATACAGATCCATAGGCGGAAACCATCATTGGATTAGTTGTCTGTATGGTATCCTATGTTTGTGTGATGAATCTCGCGTATATATCCTTGTATATATACTTTTAGTATTAACTAGTAGATATTATTTTTCTTATCTAAATGATTCAAATAAAAATTTTCTCTTGTTTAATAAATATGCCATTTTGAGTAAGATACAAACTGTTTTTCCTCACATTGGAATTGCAAATACAAATAACTTAAGTGTGTCACAAACATCTGGGGCTTTGCATAATACTGAACATCAGATAAAAGTGTTATGGAAAAGAAACAACGGACATAGCTATTACTAGTTGAATGTCAGTGAAACATTAATATTTTTTTTTAAATTATCAAGCACAAATATATCTCTAATCCATATGATTGTAAACGAACGTAATTTATTCTCTATAAAGGCGAGTGTGCATACGTATATATTTGACATTAACCGTAAAAATTTGTTTAAAACTTAACAAAGGCCGTGTAATATCATACATGACATTAATATAAAATATTCTATACGCATTTTATAATCTACTCATGAATATCCTTAGTTCAACAATCACATATACTTATATATGTATATGTATGTATACATATACATATGTATGTGTATAGTATACATATGTATGTATATATAATTACATTATATTATACATACATGTGTACACACACACACATATGTATATATATATATACATATATATTATTTTGCCATATAAATTTTTGGATTGCATTCAAACGAATAGTTGGTTTAAAAAAGCGATTAAGATTGCTTTGTGTAAAAACGGATATACTTTCTTACATTCGTACAAGGATAAATAGTCAATTTACATATCAGTTGGAAAGTAACAACATATTGAAAAACTCTTCAATAAAACCATACTGCATTACAGGCTAGCATCATACTTGGAAAAAACTATTTTCTATATTATCTTTCACATTTTTCTAAATTGGTGCTAGTTCAGTTATATTTTTTAATCTTATATACTACTTCATACAAGGTTGCTAGATTTGCTACCTATCTTAACGGACACTCATCTCAATAACAATATAGACATCAAACCACAATAGGGATAGTCTTATATTTTTTTTTTCTTCAGGTCATCGCACGACAATTATCCGTGACACGGACATATCAGCGAATTAATTCGACCAGCTCGTAATTTTTCTGCAATAAATGTATTTTTCTTCTTGTAATGTTTTTGTTGTTTTAGTTCACTTAAAACTAAGAGTAGCAATAGTAGTTTTATAGTAATAGCAGCAGCAGTAGCAGCAGCAATAATAATATTTATAATATCTATCGTTAACATACTTCGATAAAATTATATTAATAATTATAGTTATAATCGTCATGACCATCATCATTTATATACATATATAATTACGTATACACGCGTACATATATAACAGTGCCTGTTATAGCAAATCGAGATGCTACACGATCATACATGTACGCATATGTTACACGTGCTAAACCTTCTTATAAGAAATCTTATAGGTATGTATCAATTCAGCTCTTACATAGCTCATGTAATTTCTTTTGCCCTATATGGTTCAGGATCGTGGCTTAGATCTAAAATTATAATTTCAATTATGGAAGTGATCGTCAGTACCGCGTCGCATAATTTTCTTAACACCTAATATGTAAAGTTACTTATATTCACGTTTTCATTCCTTTTTGCAAAGTTACATATTTGGCAGGACACATTATATTGAAGTACAGTAAAACGCTCGTTCTGTAAATAAGTTTTTAAAGAATTGACTTCTTACAAGGTTATAGTGAAATTTTATTTACCAATCTTTTCTGTAGAATAGTTTGATTGATTAAATTAATAACATTGTTATAAAATACAAATAAATATTTGTTTTAAACCACCCAATAACTCTATACATTATATGATATGTTTAATATAACAGGATCTTAAACAGTTTTTGGCAAATATTGCTTACACATGAACAAATATTATAAAATTAGCGTGTATTGAAAATCCATGCATTGCGGTTCTAGACTCTCACCACGGGGAGACGTTCACAAATACGTGATAATACTAATATACAAATATTGTGGGATCATCGAGAACACCGAATAACAAATTATCCAACTACACAATTTCAAAAAAGGGATTTTCTCCTCGAAACAACACACTAGCCTTTTGATAGAAACAACTGTATAAATTCACGACGAATTACTGTGGTGTTGTTGAAACAATAAATAAACCCGGTATTTAACGAATACAGAGGTAGTTGAATAATAGTTAATAGATTTCATTATTATTAATGTATTGGTGAAATTGAATTGTAAACGACTTTCGTTTCATAGAAGCAATATCCAAGATATAATCAAATGTGTCTGTCCACAGATCTTAAATCATTCTTTGGAGCTTTCCATAAATGCGATTGTACTTAATAAATCATGAGCAAACTTTTTTTGCAATGATATAATTATTACGCTATATTTTATGTTCCTAACCCGTGAATTTTTCTCTCGACATGACCGTATATATCTATGATGGTTTGAAAACAACATAGTATCACTCCATGACAAAGGACATCAACAATAAGTTGAGTAAAGATGCAATTAGAAAGGGCAGCTCATATTGTTCGCCATACCCAATAAGAGAGCGTTACAATATTTAGAGATGTGTTTAATACATTGCTTGACCGGCCAAACACATTTATTTGAAAAGTCAAGTATAGCATAAACACACATTATGAACTACAACGTAATCTCTTATGTAAGGAAGTCAAATGGATGCTCCTTGTTACAAAAATGTTAGATTTTGCTGTTAGAAACACATTGAATATGAGTCATTTAATCTATTTTGTTCTATAATCTCAATTAGAACGTTTTAAGCGTGTAAATGCTTGTTAAAGTTACTTTAAACGAAATTAAAATCATCCGAGGAGCATACTTAAAACTTCCAGAACATATGAAGCTCGATGTAGTATTTTTAAAATGCGCAGGTACGCGAATGTACGATCTGACCTGTACATCTATGTGCTCATCCAAAGTTCTCATCATTCCAAGACCTAGCAGGCACAAGAATCACCCTTGCCATTGTTTCTTTGGTCATTGGTCAACTTAATTTGATCAGGGAATTCATTATATAATTCCACCTGAAATAATACATTTGTGTATTATACTATTTAATAAATATATATTTTATGTGAACACGAAAAGCAAAAATATTCGTATACAACTTACTTCACTTTCCTGAGCTAGAGCATTCTTTGCTATCGTCTGGAAGGCTTGTTCAACATTAATGGCTTCTTTAGCACTAGTTTCAAAGTATGGAATATTATTTTTAGATTGACACCATTGTTGTGCTCTCTTACTGGAAAACTAGAATTTGCAGAAACAAAGATATATACTAATATGTTCATAGAAATGGAAAGTAGGATTTTTTAATTTCACATAAAACACCCTTACCGGTTTCGGTTCCAAATCAACTTTGTTTCCAAGTACAACAAATGGAAAGTTGTCTGGATCACGAGGAGAAGCTTGAATTAAGAATTCATCCCTCCATGAGTCTAATGATTTCAAGCTACTTGGTGCAGACACATCAAACACTAATACACAACAATCTGCGCCTCTATAGAAAGCAACACCTAGAGACTGAAACCTTTCTTGACCTGCTGTATCCCAAATCTACTCAAAAATTAAGAATATTTTAATATTTAATGAAAAATGCAATACGCAATCAATATTCTATTGAAAATATATATTTACCTGCATAGTGACTATCCTATCGTCTACCATAACTTCTTTGGTCAAAAAATCTGCTCCTATGGTAGCTTTATACTGATTGCTAAATTTTTTGTTTACATATTGATTCATCAGAGAAGTTTTACCAACTCCAGAATCTCCTAAGATAATAACCTTAAGGAGTAATTTCTTACGAGAAGCCATTGTTAACTAAAAGTAAATAAAATTTTTATTTGCAAAAAAATTTCAGCAATAAATTATTAAAAGCAACTAAAAATTCCTATCTAATATGATAAAAAGTGTTTCATTTAAAAAATATTTCACAAAGATAATATTGAAATATCAAAGTCATAGCCCCACAATCAAACTTCTGCATGTGCACACCCAAATCATAGATAACGACCAAGCACATATAATAAAAAATTCATGTATTTGTTTAACGAATCGTCAAAAACACAGTAGACTGTTTAATATGTTGAACCAAGAATCCGCGAAGTTTTGATCTTTGGTACTTGGTTTAATCGTAATTAGAAACTGGATATTCCGATATTGGATTATTTCTTGTCATTAAATAAATATCGCGTTGGAATGCTATAAGCAAGATCACGATCAAAGTATTATGAACGCATGATTTTTCGTGAATCATTGAACGTGAATGGGAAAAGTACTTCCCTTGTAATGACGTATGTACATTATAAAAAAAAAAGTCATCATGCGAAGATGCTTTAAATATATATTTTGGCGGTTAATGTCTACTTTATTCTTATGATATTGTGACGACTACGTAATGGATTATGAAAGTAAAACGAGAGGCATAACGAAAAGATAACATACACGATTAAATAGAGACAAAATAGAATTAGTTTAACTGCGATGCTTGAAAACCTGTCAACACGCGATCTAGACAATTGAGATTTAGTAGGACGATTATACGAGTGCCCTAAGAAACGTACATGACGCTTCTTCTAGAATGTAGGCAACAGTCGATGGAATAAAAGAGTATCAATTACAACTCACGTTACCTTGATTTGGATAGAAAACACTGAGAGAAATTTTGCTGGGCTAGCACTTCACACAAAGAAAATGGCGTGTTATGAAATCACGAGTATGACAACGATGTCGTCACCTGTTCTTTGCCACTTTTATCGACCGAGTACGATTAACACTCGATTATCGAAATCGTTTCACGTAGTCGATATACCTTCGATTAAAAACGTGGTAATATTTGAAACCGACAACGAATATTTTATGTTAACCCAAGTTTTTAAGTATTGACTTACAATCGATGCGTAAAAAATTAATTTATTTTCATTCTGTAACATATAAAAATAGGAATGTCTTATATTCATATATTTTTACATATTATATTTAGGAAACACAAAAGTAATATTTCTTAATTCTTATAAAACATCTTGGTGTAGTGAATACAGTATATACAATGATGTATATAAATATTATAATTATGGAAGATATACTAAGTATTCTGAAATTTTGTAATAAATCAAAACTGAAAATATTCATCAGAAAATATTCTTAGTATCCCGTAAAATTTTATAAGTTTAGAACAAGTAAGGAAATTACATATTGAGGACATATCGCAGTTTTGAAGGTCTAGTTTCAGTATGATCTTCACTATCACTATCCCCGCGATGATGTCTTTTTCTCTGTTGCAAATGACCACTATCTCCTTTCCCGTATGAATCTGTTTCTAGTTTATTTCGTGAATTCGATGAATATTCATTAGCTTCATCTTCAGACGATACTTCTTCTTTTATATCATCTGCTTCAAAATGATTTGGATTTTCCACTTCGCAACGTCCAATTGCTGAGTATCCACTAAAAAGTACATAGGATTGTAATCGTATACTATGTGTGAAATATTTCTATTGATAGATATTTTTTAAAAACATACTTATTTTTTCGATATAATTGATAGAACATTTTATTATTATTTAACTCGGCCAATTTGAACAAGAACTTTTCATCGTGACTGATTACAATCAATTGAAAATTTTTCTGATGCTGTGATCGTAATTTGACAACCCTATAATACAAAAGGACATTATAATCTTAAGTATTCAGCAAAAACAATCTTAGTACAATGATTGCAACACACGTGGCTAATGCATTTGCCAAACTATCTGCATTTTCCTGATCCAAGTTTGTTGTTGGCTCGTCCAACGCAAGAATTCCGCAATCTTTACAGAAAGTCTCAGCTAAAGCAAGTCTTATAATTATGGATGCTAGAACCTGAAGCAGAAAGTCTATAAATAAACAAGTTTACTGGTATATTTTTATTGACTTCTGACAATCAGATTAAAACAAAATTTACTCTTTGACCAGCACTGCAGCGACCTTTCATGTCAATATCATGACCGTGCTTTGTTTGAACCAATTTATAATTATATGTTCTTTTTGCACCACCTATACCTCCGGTAATATCTGTGCGAATCTCTATAGACGTTGTATCTGTTCCAGTATATACAAGCTTCCACATTTTCTTTATAATTCTATTCACTGTTGTCATACGCTCCTCGTGGTATTCTATCATGGCTCTATCTAATGCTTTACTATACGTTTTCAAATTTGCTATGGTTTCTTCTGTAACCTAATTTAAGGGTAATTTATATTGATATCATATAAGACAAATTATTACAAAATAAGCTATTCATATTTTACCGTTAATTCAATAGACTTGCTCTTATACTGTTTACGTGCTTGTCTATACATATCCTTCTTTAATTCTTCATTGTATAGTTGAATTGTTCTTTCTAATTCTTCTTGATTACCTTTTGCCATATTTTTCTAAATATGTTTCAGAATATATTATATATAAAGTAATGTATATATAAAGTAATATCTATGGAAAAGAGAGAGAATGTTGTAAAGCATTGTAAGCATTTTTGAAATCAACAATGTTACTTCTTGTGAAGGAGTATTTATTAAAAATTGTCTCTATTATTGAAAAGTGAAACATATATATGACTGAAAAATGCCTACAATACCGCTTTTAACTACAGACTGTAATTCAGTTCTTACTAATAAATTCTTAAAACTTAACTTGAATGGTTTACCTGTCGCGATAAGGCTTCTTCTCGATTTTGCAAGTTTTTCCACTCTTCCATTACTTGCGTGTAGTTTATAGCCATCAATTCATTCCTTAAATTAGAACATTGCTGCTGTAAAACTTTAGTGGTTTCATGAGTTTTTCGTAACAAAATGTTATCAGACAAATCTCTTTTTCTGACTTCCTGACGAGTAATTTCTTCTTTCAATTTATTTATTGTTGTTTCTGTGGTGTTTTTTTCTCGCTGTAAATTATTTATTGAAGTTTCATAATTTTTTATCTTCATTTCAGAACGTTCTAATTCTTCAGGAAGTTTACGAAATACAAACGCAGAGAGATCATTGTCTGCTTTTTCCAATTCGGATAAGCGCCTTGTTCCTTGTGCTACCCTATTTCTATCGATTTCGTGGTTATCACGATTTTCCTTTCTTTTCTTTTCCAATTTTTCGAGTGCTGAATTTAAATTACATTCAGCAGTTGTCGACTTTTGCCTTAAAGCTTCTACTGACTTTCCAAGCGAAATTTCTTTGGAAAAGAGATTTTCCTGTTTCTCTTTCAACTGGTTCAATTTTTGAATGTTTGAACGTACTTTGAATTGTTCCTCGAGCAATGCATTTAATTCTTCTCGTGCGTTATGAACTTTTTCATTCTGTGAATTTATTGAGGATTGCAAATTTTCAATATCGTCACGGATAGATTTTAAGGATATTTTCAATTTTTCCCTTTCGTTTTGAGCTTCTTCAATACTTCGTTCCGATTTAATACCTAAGTGTACACAGATATTACTTGAAAGTCATATAGAAAAATGCACATAATTAAGGTCGTTAATATACCTGCATCATGCATACGAGTTTGAAAACTATCAATCGTTTGTTTAACTTCAGAAAGTCTATCAATGAACATGTCCCATAATATGATATCATTCACAATATTTTGAATCAACATTAATCTCTTTTCAGGCTTAGATTTTTTCTCTTTTAGTTCAGTCATACACGTTTGTGATTTTGCTAGTTTGGCTCTCATCTTGTCTAAATTATCCCTATAAATTATGAATAAATTAACAGAAATGCAACAGAAAAAAAGGAAACATAAAAAATAAACAATATATACATTGATTTGTCTAACTCATCTTCTTCAAAGTGTATTATTTTTTCAACCACTGGTTTCAGTTGCAACATCTTATCATATTTCTCTTGCTGCATTTTCAATTCTTTTTCACAGTCTTTTAAACGATTTGGATGATTTTCCATTTCATTTTCCATTTCTTTTAATAAATTCTCTACAGCTTGACGTTCTTGAAATCCTCTGTGACATAACGGACAACAAGGATCTGTTTTCTTTAATTGTTTCATATATTCTTTGTAAGCAACTCCTTGATGAGCATATATACCTCTTTTATCTTGTAAATCTTTCAGTTTTTTTGATTGTAGTAATACAGATTCGTCAAAATCTTTATAATTACAAACTGATGAAACTTTCTCTTTATCAGCTGAAAAAGAAAAATTTATTATTGGTGATAAATTCAGTTTACTTTTAGAAATATTATCTCACAGCTTACTTTCTATTTCCTTCTTCATTTTTTGAATATCACGTTCAGTATGCTTTATTGTTGTTTCTAATGTAGTGAACTGACATTCTTCAGTTTTAACTTGTTGTTGAATATCTTCTATTTGGTTTACCTAAAAAATTAATAATATTAATAACATTAATAATAGAAATAATCATGGAAGTTTAGATAGTAAGTTTATTTTTAAGTACCAATTCTTTTTCAATTTCATCTAATTTATGTTTTAATTTGATTTCTGTTACTTCTTTCATATCAAATATATCCTTTATTGCTTCTTCATGTTTCTCTTTCAGTGTTTGTAATTCTTTTTTCTGTGATTGCAATGTCTTTTTATGTAATTCTAATTCAGCTTGTAACGAGTTTTCTTTTAACAATAAAGCTATTTCCTCATCTACAGCATTTAAATTTGCTTCTGTTTCATCCCTTAACTTTGTTTTAGCAGTAACTTCTTCTCTTGCAGCATCTATATTCATTTTTTCATTCAGTTGTTGAATCTTAGTTTTTACTGTCTCTATTTTGGCTTCTATAAAGTTTAACTTGGTTGTAACACCAAGCTTGAAATGAAAGAAAAATGTAGTAAATTAATGTTGATAATTATTATAAGATAACGATTTTAATACAAATCTAAGTATACCTGCGTTATCTCTGACTTTATTTTATTAATTTCACTTCTAGCCTCAATTACTTCATTCTCTTTCAGCTTTTTTTCTGATTCTGTTTTTGAATATTCAGTACGCAGAATGTCCACTTCCTTCTCTAATTCTTTCTCTTCCTCTTCTCTTTTCTTTTTGTTGTCTTCTACAAGCTGTTCTAATTCTAACATTTTTTCTTGTAACCTTTTCTTTTGAACCAAAACTTCTGCAGCATTAAAAAATTTTAAATGTACAAGTAACATATTTATGTTTAATTGTGCAATATGTAACCGAACAACACACCTATGTCAGATACGTTGGAATCTACAGTATCCAGACCAAAAGCAGATAATGTCTGGTTTAATATTTTGTTACGTTCACGAAGTTTCCTTTCCTGATCTTTAACTTGCTGTTGTAAAGAACCACTGGCAACTCTTTCATTGGCCAACAAATTTGATATCTCAGTCTCCTCTTGAGTAATATCCGTTATTCTGGTTTCAAACTAAATATTTGAAACGTAAATATGAATTCAAAGTTTGAAAGATATTTATTAATAAGAAAATATTATACCTCTTTTATCTCTTCAACTTTCCCCTTTAATTTCTCATCATATGATTCTATCTCAGCCAATAATTCTGGCAATGATCCCTCAAATATTTCCCCTATATTATCTTTTAATCTTTGCAGTTGCTGTTTCGACAGATCATATTCAGCTCGTTTATTTTCTAAAAAAAGATTGCACTTTTACATAAACATGTAAATTTTTATTATAAAAAAAATTCTCATCAATATTTTAAAAGAATTACTTTCTTCAATTTGTAAATTTTTATATTTAGTATCTATCTTTTCCAGATTTCGAACCCTCTGAATTATAGGTTGTAATTCCTTATTAATTTCTTCTATTTTTTCTTTTGCATTTTCCAGTCGTCTTTCAGTATCTTTAAGCCTTTTTTCTTTATCTTCTACTTGGGAAACAAGTAGTTGACATGAGTTCCTTTGCTCATTCAGTACTTTTACGTGTGTTTGCAATTCTTTAACATGTTTTAAAATACTTTCAAGAGCTCTATTAAAATTAGCACTATCAAAGATTTCATCAAATTTTTCTTTTAACTTCTTGCCATCTTGGAATGGCCAACTGAAATCTTCTTGATGACAAAATATAACATAATCCAAAATAGGCTTTGAAACGCCCATAGCTAATGTAAGCTCTGTATCAACATCAGCACATCGATTAGTTATTGATACCACTTCTTTTGTATCTTTATTCTTTCTACTTAAAGCACTATCAAGTGTTTTAAATTTATATGTTACATTTGTTTTTGAGGATTCTATTGCTCTACATATTGTAAGAACATTACCTAATCTATCTACTATTTCAGCTTTTACAATACCTCTGACCTGTATAAGTGAAAGTATTTGTTAGAAGTTTCGTTTAATGTAATAATGTCATAAGTAATAAATTATTAAACAAAATATTAGAATAAAGAATTGTACTGAGGATGTCATTGATAAAGTTGGATCATGTATAAAGCATTTTCCCCGGTCCGAGTTAGGTGGAAATTCACCACAAGTAGCATATTTGAGAGCTTCAATAATTGTTGTTTTTCCAGTGCCATTTGGACCAAGAATAAGTGTTAATGGTCGGTAAAATCGAATTGTAGCTTCCTCGTTGTCATCACCAAAATTACGGATACCTCGTATGGAAAGTCTTCTTATACGTGACATCGTTTAAAATATATAAATGTGGATCTACTAAAAATGATTTAATACTATAAATTAAAAGAATATTTTAAGAAATGTACTTTTAATAAATATAAAATAAATGCAATACCCACATTTTCCTATAGAGTAAATCGAATTTGAATCACTGTTGACAACGTAAAATAAGCGCGAATGAACTGCGACATAACATTGCCATAGATAAAGAGTTATTAAGATAGGTATAGAATTAAGTAAACTTGTATTGATATATAAATATAGAAAATTCTTCTCATAAAAGCATTTAAAATCTACTTGAATTTATAATTAAAAGAAAGGATATAAAAATAGAAAAGATAATTTCTTCTTTTTTAATTTTGAAAAATTTTATTGTTAGACATCTTATAGAAAAAGGTTATAGCTACATTATAACTAATACAGAAATTTAAAAATTTATTTTTTTTTATTATTTATTTATTATTATTATTATTTATTTAGACTTACATCACTTTTATAATCGATGATTATGCAATTTCATTTACCGACCAATTTTAAATTGTACAAAACATGGGAATTTTTTAAGAAATTAAACGCGAACTAGTTATACATAAAAAATTTTCATTAAATTAAGCATGAATTACGTGATATCTCGTTTTTTTCAAAAATGGACTTATACCACTTTCAAAATAAACGGTCCATACAATATTTAATTATTTTATAAATTTTCATCATAGTTATGAGAAAGCTTTTCACGATCGTTCCGTTTTAAATAATTTGCTGTTTAATATGTGAATACACATATACGAGTAATATTATTACGATGATTAACACTGAAACTATCGAATCAGTCAAGATGGTCGGTATAAATTTTATTATCTGTCGATTATTAATATTTTAAAAGTATTAGATATGTGAAATGTTTTTAAAAACTAATCAAGTTTACTGGAACTATAACGAATATTCGAGTATATTCAGTAGTATTAGTGTTAATTTAAGAATACTTCCAGTAAACATCCATTGTAGATCGTACTTTGTTCAATAGTTCTTTATGTCAAATTTAATACTGAGAATGATCTCATTAGATGTACCGTTTACAAAATCTATTACAATGATGTTTTTCCTTTTAAAAAACAAGCAATTTTTATTTGAAATATCTTGCATGCAGTGAATACATATAAAAATACATAGGTTTAGTGGGTAGGTTAGGTAGGTTTAGTGGGTGTTGGGTTTATTAAATAATGACACTTCTTTATTTATTAAATAGAATACAAATCTTATTACAACAGGATTATTAACACGAAGGACAAAACAAACAAACCACTAATAACAAAATCGTTACCCAGGAACGACAAAACGTACGTCGATATGTATGTATATATTATATATATGTGCTATACTTTTCTAACAGTGGGTGGGTTAGGTAGGTTTAACCCACCTAACCGACCTGCTAAACCCACCTAACCGACCTGCTAAACCCACCTAACCGACCTGCTAAAACCACCTAACCTATCTACTAAACCTACCTAACCTACGTAAAATAAAAATGGCAAGTGCAAGTTTTAGAGATAATATATATATATATACTCATAAGAAACAAATAAATGTAAACCAGTCATCTAATTATCCTCTTGATATCCTCTTAAAACCTATAACCTTAATGTTTGCTCATAAAATGAATACAACTCGCGCCGACAGAGGTCTTTCACTAGGGATTGACAGACAGTCTATATACAAACGGATACATATTTAAGATTCATCTCGATTCAAATTAGATAAGTTTAAAGGATAAAGTTCGTATTATCCTATTTAAATTGAACACGATGAAAGAGAAGTTAAAAATTTAAAGAAATTTTATACACTTCTCAATTATACACAAGTGGAAAACTATACTTTTGACAATAAAATGTATAAAGGTGAGCGATGTATACATTGTGCTGTATTCAAAACGATTATGCCAGAAAATGAAATACATTTAGGTTGAAGAGACACGATCTGCACTTTATCAAATGAACCACATGTGTATAATCATGATAAATATTCCAAGTAAACTAACAGAAGTTAAGTATCAATAACATAGTTTCAAAGTGTTGTGAATCAAGAGATACAAAGAATAAGATGTTTGTATACGCTCTAAATTCCTTTTAAGTTGTAAAAATTGTAAAAAATAAAGTATTATGACTGTTTTAATTTATATTTGACAATTGTTATATTCATAAACGAATAAGTATGTTAGATATTTAATAGTATGCCTTTACGTACCTTGCGGCATTCATTTCGTATACACAGGATGAACCTCGAAGCATGATCAGCTTAGATTATTCTGCTGCTAGCGGTTCGATTGGAAATTCGTTTAGCTAAAATAACGTGGTTCAAGGAGAGCGTCGCCGCTGTGGCGCTATTGCGTCCGTTCATGTGCAACCATTTTAAATGATTAGTTAGCCATTTCTGAAACCCCGAGCTTGCTCGAATCTAACATTCATCCCAGAGAGTATGTTACCTGCCTACCTATAGCTATACTTAAAAAAGGGGCGAAAGACTCATTCTCACAAAGACACATCATTCCATGATTGTCACTGATGCACCCGGGTGCGAAAAAACCTAACGACTAGAGAGAGTGTTTCAATAAGAATGTATCTTTTTTAAACTTTTAACACATTTTCAAAAATTCTCAGGTGATCCCTTTGTCGAAGCAGCTGTTTCTAATGTTAGGAGAATGTATTACGAAGTAGTGGCTTCGATTCAGAGACCTACCCGTCGCGAAATGTTCTCTTGTACTAATGTTCTTCTTCTAATGTTCTCTTCTTTCGCACGCTTAATTCTAACGCAGTTTAGCCGCAACGCATTACTCATATTATACAATCATCGCAGTATATGGGGAGTGAAGCAAGGAAGAGGTCCTCGATTCCAGCATTAGGCGAATCAGAGAAGAAGTCTCTGATTCAACAAGAGCAAAATGAGGGGATACAATCTTAATTCTAACATAGATACGCCTTATAAATCTACATACGCGCCGCAGTATGCCGAGCAATTATCGGGCCAAGAAGCAAAGGGAGCGAATCAAGAAAGAAGTTCTCGATTCGACAACTGGGAAAATCAGAAAAGAAGTCTCTGATCCAAAAAGGAGGGTGACGCGAGCAAACCGCGATCAGATCAGTCAGACCACAGTCCCGAGTTACGGTGTCTTCCTCTTTCGGTTCAGCGGACGACCACGTACTCTTCCTAGGCGCCCGTGAACTTCACAACGCCTGGCCCTGGGGTAGAACCTCAGGACTAGGGGCGGATTATAGAGAAGTAGGATCCTAGGAAGAGCAGCAGCCGTGAGTCGTCGGCGCGAGCACCACCCGGCCGACGGTGTGATCGTCTTGAACTTACTCGCGAGTCCAACACCGAGATACGCGAACTGCAGAACTGACTGACGTGACACGGCCCGATGCACTTGCAAGCATGGACAAGTGAACTGGAGAAAATGGAAACAGGCGAAATCAGAGAATGAAGCTAAAGAATAACTACTCGGCATATTTTACACAATTCGCAGCCATTGGCCTAGAACCATCCTCGATAGAAACTGCTCTGTCGGCGATGCTGCTAGTTTCCAGGCCCACCACGTGGAGGTTGCTGCGAGGAGACCCTGGGAGGTGGATGGAAATTCAATTCCATCGACCTCCGTTTTTAATTCTAAATTTTATCTCTAACGCACTTATTTTTATCGCATTTATTGTTAACGCACTTATATTTAACGCTCTTAATAATACTAATACCTCGGCTGTCTTCTTTCTTGAGTCTATTCTGAATTAGAATATACATTTGTAAAATGGTTTCGAGGAAATTGTAAATGAACTGTAGTAACACTAAATGAAAAGTGTATTCTGAATAAATGAATAATGTGTCAATGTGAAAGTGAAATTAGATTAAGATTCGACTGAAATTAGTTTAAAAGTAGATTACAATTAGAGCTGAAACAAATAAAAATTGTATTAAGCATACATTGATAATGTGTCGATGATAAAATGACATTAGTTTAAAATTAAAGTAGAGATAGATTAGAATTAGAGCTGAAACAAATGAGTAGGATAAACTAAAGGAACTGTAACAGAAACTATCTTATTCGATTAGTAAATGAATAGAATTTAAGAAATATAGTCGAAAAGGAAGAATACCATTTTTACTTACATTTACCTTTACAATATTCCCTGAAACAGAAATATAATGATTAAATAAATCAAATTAGAATTAAAATTAAGATATATATCATTTTCCCCTGAGAATTGCATCCTGTATCCCACCCAAATTCCTCTGAAACAGAAGCATACTTTATTACATAGTAAATTTTGTTCAATTACATGAAATTGAATAGAAGGAGGGATGTCTAAAAAATGGGACTGTCCACTCTGTATATTGTACGTACTGGCAAAATCCCGAGAGTGAACCATCTCTTTCGCAACACTAATTTACGGAATATAAAAATATTTCAATAATAAACGCGAGAGGTGCGTTACTGTTCGCCACGCTAGTTAATAAAATATGCAAAGATCTGAATAAGAAACGCGAAAAGTATATGATTAATCGCAACACTACTTTAGAAATATCATAAAATTAAAACGCGCGGGTTTCAGTATCGATCGCAACTCTAATTTATTTAATAGAAAATGAATAACTCGCGTGCACCAGTTTCATTCTACGCAACGCTACATTTAAGAACACGAGGCAGCTATGGTGGCTGCGGGAAATAATGTGCAGCTATTTTGGCTGCGAAGAACCACTGTTCGCAGTATCGCAAGCTGCTCTGCGGTTCTTAAGGTTCCAGCATATTTTTGAGCATTCGATACATACGCAACTTTAAAACAACGCGAAAAATCATTGTCGCGACACTGAGATAAACGCAACCGATCGATATCGCAACGCTACTTTAATCAATGAGAATTATATCTAATACATCGCATTCTATCAAACGCGATTATTTAGTTATTTGCTATGCTATTTCAAAATTGAAAGAAGTACGTGATGGTTAACATAATTTCGCTTTATATTCAATAGTATTAAAGTCAAACGCGATCAATGTTTGTCATACGCAAAGCTATCTTTACAGCAATTTCAAAAAACAAGTATAAAAATCAATATTCTAGTAGAAATCGCGATTATATAATTCGCAACTCTAATCCAAACCGTAATGTTTGTCTCGCAACGCTAATTAAAAATCGCGAAATGTTCATTGCTGGACGTTGGGGCGGTTATGGCCAGCCGGATACAACTACGACTACTTCTACTACAACCACCACCGCCTGAATGCACTTATTGTCTTTTCCGCCGTCGTTGTTTGCATGTGAAAAATCTCCGGCCATTTCGTTCTTGCGTCCACTAGTAGGAGGAAGTTATGTCCTTTATAAGGTCCTATGAAATCGGTATGAATTATTTGCCACGGTTCTCGTGGCCAATCCCAATGTGGATGCTATATAAAACTATATAAAACTAAATAAAACTATATAAAACAATATAAAACTATACAAAACTATATAAAATTATAGAAAATTATATAAAACTATATAAAACTATATAAAACTATATAAAACTATATAAAACTATATAAAACTATATAAAACTATATAAAACTATATAAAACTATATAAAACTATATAAAACTATATAAAACTATATAAAACTATATAAAACTATATAAATCTATATAAAACCGTATAAAACTATATAAAACTACATAAAACTGTCTAAAACTATATACAACTATATAAAACTATATAAAACTGTCTAAAACTATATACAACTATATAAAACTATATAAAACTATATAACACTATACAAAACAGTCCAAAACTATACAAAACTGTATAAAACTGTATAAAACTATATAAGACTATATATGACTATATAAAACTATATGAAACTAACAAAACTATACGGAAACAATATGAAGCTATATGAAACTATATGAAACTATATGAAACTATATGAAACTATATGAAACTATATGAAACTATATAAAACTATATGAAACTATATGAAACTATATGAAACTATATGAAACTATATGAAACTATATAAATCTATATAAAACCGTATAAAACTATATAAAACTACATAAAACTGTCTAAAACTATATACAACTATATAAAACTATATAAAACTGTCTAAAACTATATACAACTATATAAAACTATATAAAACTATATAACACTATACAAAACAGTCCAAAACTATACAAAACTGTATAAAACTGTATAAAACTATATAAGACTATATATGACTATATAAAACTATATGAAACTAACAAAACTATACGGAAACAATATGAAGCTATATGAAACTATATGAAACTATATGAAACTATATGAAACTATATGAAACTATATAAAACTATATGAAACTATATGAAACTATATGAAACTATATGAAACTATATGAAACTATATGAAACTATATGAAACTATATGAAACTATATGAAACTATATGAAACTATATGAAACTATATGAAACTATATGAAACTATATGAAACTATATGAAACTATATGAAACTATATGAAACTATATAAAACTATATAAAACTATATAAAATAACAGGAAAGGTTTTCTTGCCGTGCGGATGCTCTAGCCCTGGTAGCACGGGTAAGTAAACATCAGCGCTGCAGACCCGTGCGGGTGCGTTAAATTGTCGAGCCCTAAAACGGGCGATGAAACAAACAATCTACCTAGCTCCGCACGTGGGGGAAAACCTTCCTTTTCCGAACGGAATCATGGGAATGTCCATGTACCCCATATCTTTGTCTGCAGACAATGATGTGGGGGTGAAGCGACGTTTCATGGAAGCCGCCGTGACAGTCTGACTTCACTTCACGTCCATTCGTTCTGGTGCTAGGTCAGACGGAAATCTTTCCGCGTATCTTATAAGTGTTGAGTAATAAATAAGAGTTATCGTTAAAACTAGTCAGTCATTTCGCACCCTACTACCCACAGCTCGAAATGTTTCAATTTGAAATGTGTGAACGTTGATGCGTTAAAAACGTCGTTTCCATACATACTTCGGTTAATTATAAAGAAATTCACCTGTGACGCGTCGTACAGGATAAATCAAGTTATCTGACATTTTCCAGAATTTTTATGATTGCATTGTACAGGAAACGATTTCGCCGGGCTTGCTCGAACTAGACAGACCGTACACCAAGTATATCCTAACTGTAATGAAAATTCTTGAGAAATCGTATTACTTACCGATACTGGCGTTGAAAAAAGATGCTCCTGAAAGAGTTAGCGTTGCATTCTGTATAAGTCAATTACCATAACATGTAAAAGAGACACAGACGATTTAGTTGTTTACAACGTATACAGAATGCGGCGATATTGATGGTGCAATAGTGAACGGAAGAATTTCTGACGCAAACAATAAATTGGGACTGTTAAATGAAACGTTTTAGATTTGAATAAATTATGAAAATTTGTTCGTTTCGTCGTTGTTGAAATAATGATATCAATATCAATCAAGTTCATTTACTTAATTTCAATCAAGTAACGATTCAATTGAAAACGATAACTTTTACGACGACTTGTAAAACAATCGATTCTTTATTTTCTGTTTGCAGCTGTACATGGAGTCGTTTTATTCACAGTTGCATCATCGTTGTTGCCGGACTACAGGTTTACCAAATTTTTAGTCACTTTGTTTGCGTGTACATACGAATCACTTATTAACATTTCTTTTGGAAGAAAGTATCGGACGCTGCATTTTCGTACGTTTTAAACAATTTTATAAGGTAAAATAATACCATCCTAACTGAGCATGCTTTTTAAAAATCTATTTTTGACGACGCTGGTGCGAAATAGTGGTTCCGACACTGTTTTTAATGAAAGCGTACAGCTTTGATACTGATAATCGAGCTGTTTGATGCAATCGTTGATCGATGAACGAAGCTTTTTCCAAAATCATTTTTCATACTGTCATATTTTCGAGGTGTAGGTATATTGTTCAATGCTTTAGGAAGATCTGCGCGAATTCACGCGTATTATATGGAATTATGTCACTATAGAATGAAGAATAACGTACGTTGTATGTAAATTTTTGCGTTTTATAACATTTTCTACGAATATTTTCGATTATTTTAATCGTATATATTAAAGTTTACTATTCTTCGCTAATTTTCTAACATTTGTACGAAGAACCAAGAGCAAAATTACGCATTTATACCTTTTATGCGAATTATTTGCGATTAATGTGCCCGCGAATTTATCAGCTTCGTGTTGTAAATGCGAATTGTTAAGTGTGCAACTAGGAATTCTTTTCGTTCGATACAATTGATCGACACTAGAACTACCGAGCAATTAGAGCGATTGATTTCTAATCGTCAAAATTAGAACAATACATTTTATCTTACTCTTGTATCACTATAAATACACAAATTTATTTTACAATCTCTCGTAAAAGCGTCTTCATACTTTGAATTTTTGCAAAATGAGAATTCTGAAATGGGACAATCGAACCCGTTTGGTAGATCTAGTGTTAAAGCGGCCGTAGCCAGTGATTTCTGCTTTTAAAACGGTAATCCGACTATTTAGTTTCGAGGAAAAGAGAAGAAAGCTTAGGCAGAATTCTTTAATTGTAATGTGGGCGTTGCGCATACTTTTCAAACTTTACTACCAATAGCGATAGTGATCCTATATAGTGTATTTCGCTATCCATACTATTTGTAAGGTCCTCGCGAATCTTGAGCCCAATTAACAATTACTCTTCCCGTTTCATGTACAAACCTGTGCCGCAATATGTAATTTACGCTACAATTAACAATCCCGCTCACGCTGACGGCAGTTTTCGCACGTAAAACGTTTAAAAGACAATTAAGTACGAACTGTTGATCGAAGTAACGAAAAAGACAGTTTTGACGAATATTTAGGTATTAGCGCTAGGCAAAGCGACACGTAAGAATAGCTTTAAAAGAAAAATTAATTTGAAGGTGATTATGTGCTCGTTTGAACGTCGTGTTCTTCATAGACACGTAACACGAGTACAAAAAATAACATATCTACGATAGTGACCTGTAATGTTTCTTCGTTGAATTCTTAGACCATTTCAGCGCGAAAAAGGTTTGTTTTAAGGAAAACTTGAGAATCGCATGCATCGAGACACTTTCGTGAGCCTGAACTCGTACATTCAATAGCGCCGCGATAAACGTGCGAGACAATTTCACTTTCAAAAGTTCAACGAGCTGCTATTACAAAAGAATTTTATGAAAAGGAATTTGAAGCATTTATTAATTTTCATCCGGTTGTTAATTTTAAGGCAGAAATATTTTATTTACTTCTTACATCTTTATTATTTATTATCTCCACTTTATTCACGATTAATAATGAATTTTCATAATTATTTCCTTACTGTCTATGTAATTATAAACTTTTCAGTAATACACAGGAGAAAACGTAATTCGAAACAAATGGTCCAAGGCTTAGCCTGAATATTAACTCCTTGCCTTATTTTTCTTTCCGATTCGTTAATAATTCCACCACGTAAAAAGGTAACTATGTATTCAGTATAGAAAAGAAATTCCGAATCGAAATTAATAGTCTTATCGGCGCGAAATAATTAATATCCAACGTTTCACTCGATGTTTCATTATAAGGTGAGAGGTTAATGTCAGCTAAACTTTTCAAATTCACTTGTAAAGAAAGTTTTCCGCTGGCGTCACGTTCGCTTTCGAACGATCCGATCGGTCGGCCCCCGTAACGCTGCATATTAAAATTTTCCCGCGGGCCGTAGCTCTTAGTGAATAGATATATAGTACGTCTGTGTAGCATAATCAATGAACAATGCTATTCATAGAAAGTAATCGTAATAATGTTAGAGAGAAGTAGACGTAATGTTGAACGATTAACGATTAAACACGCATGATACGTAGCTGATAATTAGATGATCGATCGCGGAAAAGGTAAGTCTGTGCTCTATACTTCTTCCCATGTGCCGAAAATTTTCGTTGTACCGTTCTTTATTAACGCCTACCAATGAAGCAGAGTCATTAATGGCCACGGAAAATAAGGGAGACGATAATGAGCTATAAAGTGTTAAGAACGAGTCGTAAATATCCCGTGTTCACCTCTTAATCGACGAGGAATCGATCAGCAATTAAAACTCATTGCAAGATTCCTCTAAGTGCTCGACGTTCTTCTTTTAACTGTTAAGACGCCCCTTAATGGATCCCGTTCTTTCTACCTCAAAACAACGTACGTACCTACAGGAGGAGTCGCATAATTCGAGCGGATCGTAGTCGTTTTGTCTTTGAACACTTCACGAAGCATCGAATATCGCTCTATTCACGTTAAAATGATTGGAATCATTTTTTAAAAAATTGATTACTGCGACAGTTTATGCATCCTAACACATTAAAGGTTTCGGAGAATTATAAAATAAAGATTATTTCCTTGTTCTACGATTTCTTTCGCAATTGCGTTTGATGAAACAACTCTGTCGTTAATAATTTTATTAGAAAAAGGAAAGAATTTCAGTCTTCTTCTGTGTTTAATCGATAATAGACAAGTAATATTTAATTTACATTATAAATGAGCAACATTTAGATTCGTAAAATTTGGAGTAAAATTTTCATCATGAGCCTGACACGATGTTATTAGGTGAAGGGGTTAAAACAAAGGTCACAACTTCGCTTCACTATTCATTTATTGATGCCATGAATGAAAATCAATTTTGTTTAATGTCAGTTTATTTGGTTATTTCTGTAAAATGTGTTTTATTATTGTACGTTCCTGTGTACATACAGTATATTGATAAAAAAAATAACCTTTGGTCTATTTATTCTTTTAATATTGCTGAACGTGGTCAGAGTAGAAAGGACGAGGGAACGTTCGTCTGGTTGAAGAAGCTGCATTTTCATGTTCCAGAACAAAATAAAGTCGTCGGAAGGTGGAACATGTGATGAAATACAACTTTTCCTTTAGCATTTCCTCGGTTTTCGACAAAAGGAACGTGAAACCCGCTCAACGTATGCAACTCGCCCTCCGTAGAAAAAAAAGCATGAGAGTCGTGCTGTGAATCGATTTTTGATCCGCTACGAAAGGTATTCTACATTCGTACACACACTGTCGCCACATTTCTATTCACGTAAGTAATCCAGTTTTTTAATACTTCCTTTATTTTTCAAAATACGTTTGTTACAAAATACATTATGTTCTCCTATCTATATCTATATAGATAATATTTTTATATCTATAGATAACAAAGGAGAGTATACATTCATTTTCAAAAATCAAAGAAGTATTAAAGAAACAACTTTTTTTATGGGATCACCGAATATCCTTACCTACTCTTCGTGTAACAATTTCATCTGCGCCCGTTAACGTACTTTTCCGTTTTTTCAAGTAAGATGTATTTACAAGATTTAGTTGAAGTATTTAACCCCTTACTTTACGAATTTTCTTCTCGATTAAGCTCGCAATCGTTAATTTATAGCAACAATGCGACAAGTCAATAATTTACGGATACGAGAGAAAATCGTGGATTCGTTGAAGGTAGAGGGAATTTACTGTAAAAGTCAAATATTCTTCAACGAAAATGTAACAGAATTTTTGCCTCGGCTGATCCGAAACGAATAACGTTCGTACTCGTTGAATTTCGTATTGTAAGGCAAGGGGTTAACGAAACTGAACGTTTATTGTTACAAAAACAATTCACCGGTATGATTACACAGGATACGTACGCCAATAGTTTCTTCGATATAATTTGCGCAAGATACTCTATTTTATAAACATTTTTTTGTATAAAGTATACAAGACACGAAGATTTATTCTCGTAATAGTTCCGGACACACGTGACGAATTTTAGAGGAGCTTTCTACACTTAGAAAAAGTCAGTGGATAATATGTATCATAGACATGTGACATATTTACAGTTGACAGAGCTTCTTACTTATAAGATTATTAAGTTCGTCGAATTGTCGTCTGTTTCTAGAAAAGTTAGAAATCTTATTATGTATCCCGTGTCGAATTACAAACGAAGAAATGAACATTTTTCTCGTTGTTAATAACGAAATTGTGTATCGAAATTATTGAAGTATCTAGTTTTTCCTTGAAATCCAAGCCAATATGGATACAGTGTAGTTTCACGGCATTCTTCGTTACTATAAAATCAATAATCAATGAAAGAAAAAGGATAAAAGAAGAACGTTCCGTTGCAATTAAACTTCTAGTCAATATTGTGCGTGCTCTCGCTAGACAATCTGAATTCCAACAACCCTCCAATAACAAATAACCAAATAATATAATTTTATCGCGGATGCAATAAAAAGTATATATACAGATACTACTATTAGAATACACGTGTACAATACCAGAGCTGGAAGTAGTAAAAGATTTCTGTATTTAGTGAATTACTGGTGTCAATCGAGACGGTCAGGGTCTATTCGTATTGGTCGAACTATATACAAGGTATACTACTCAAGTTGAACTTCTGAATTTCGATTTGAACGATTTTTCTTTATTTCAGATCATTTTAAAGTCATACTCTCACGTATTGCTGAACATATCTTGAACTACAATGTTACATTACAGAAAATAAGTATTATTATTGACGATTATAACGTTATTGAAATGACATTTATAATAATTTTAAGAGGATTTATTCTTCTTGTCATTGCAAAAACCTGGAAAAATATAAATATTTTTTAGAAAATCTTCTTAGAAACCTTTTTTTGTATTTTGTACAACAGCTTCTTCGATTACAAGTAAGATATTTTATTTAAGTCAAGCACCTTGTATATTAATTAAAACCCCTAGCACAAGAAGTAAATCTATCGAACTTTCTTTGCTACAAGTTTCTATCGAAATTAGTTTGTATAAACATCCATGTCCAGTTATGAGAAACAGCAGTTCAATTTGAAATTCTTTCAAAAAATTTGGTAAAGTAATGAAATAAACATTTTCGCTCCGTTAAGCAAGACGAATTGCAAAATTGATTATAATTTCTATGCTGCATTCGAACGAGGAAAGCCTAATTTTTTTGAAGAATACTTTTCGAAAAAAACCCATCGGTATTCACAACTGTTTCTGAAACTATTTATTTGATTCTATCAAAACAGAAAACGTGTTAAATGAACGTTATACACATATTAATATATTAAAGTAGTTTTCAATTTGAAAAACACGAATAACATTGTATCACGATTCGTGGACACGCAAAACATGTGGACTGATTTCGAAACACGTTATACGTGTCGCAAATATTTCTGTAAAATACAAATGTGTTTCTAAATTACTGGACACATTTCCGTGGAGAGTCGACTCTTCTACCGATCAACACATCATAAACATAGTAACGCTTAACTGTCGAACACGTGAACAAATTTCAGAGAGAATCGCAACATTCCGCAAATTTTCGTCATAGAGAAACGTTGTATTAGCGAAAGCAGATGTTGTAATGAAATGTGTGCATATATGTTGTATGATAAACTAAATCATTGACACGTTTATGGTAAACGATAAGAACGTTGTAAAATTGTTACTATCGCACTGCTGTATCTTGCAACATTGCATCTAGTACATTGCGTACTCACGTTAGTATGCTGATTTCTCGTAACGAATTTTGTGGCAATTAATGCCATGAAGTTTCGCGTAGACGTTTTCCGACGTCGGAGAAACGTTTCAGCTAGAATAATTTTGTAAAACGATAAGCTGCGAATGATGTAAGCCGAACTAGTGCAATTTCATGCGGACAAGTAAGTACATGGAGAATGTAAAATCAATTAATAAATCCGAAAGAACATCAATGAAATCGAAGTTGCATTCCTACAAGAATGTACCGTTTTACACTTTCTAATTATTTGTCGCCAATAAGAATTCCATACTTTTGTAATATTTTCCGCCGATTTTATAGAATTATCTTATTATTTGTAATTCATGCAGTCGGTTTTTGGCATAATAAAACACATGTAGCTCGATAATGACATATCGAACCGTAGCGATGTAAAGGACACAAAGCTTAGGTGCAGTGTAGAGTAGACATCATTATTATAATTACCAACCATTTTCTTTTTATATAATACTTTGATCGAGTAGATGATACAGTGCGCGTTAACTAGACGTAAACAATGTATCTAGACATTGACGCATATTTGGACATATGCAGAAACAGCGACAATAAAATGAACTAATGTGATATTATACAAATCTGTGAATCTGTGTGGTCCTTGAGACTCCCAGTTATTACAAATCCCATGTCCGGTAACACGTATTTATTACATCATTTCAATAGAACACTTACTTTAAATACATTATTCAAATGAGTTTAATGTTAGTTTCATCAACGTTATAATTTTATTAACGTTTTATTTATTTATGTGAATCTTCTCCGTTATTTCTTAATGTTCGAATCGTCAATAACGAAATTTTGTACGATTTCTTCAAGTGTCTAACTGACTGGTGGTAAGTATCATAAAAAAAACACAAAAGAATTTCATAAGATACTCTCAATTCTAAATACTTTCCTTAATCGATCCAGGTTAACATAATGCAAATAACAGGAGAAATGGGTGAAATAAGCTGAAGACTAACTATCCAGTATATCTTAAGATGGATTATACAATTTCGCAGCTCAATTATGCGGCCAAGCATTATCCTCGATAGGGTACTACTCTATCGACGATAAGAACGTAAGAACGTAATAATATAATATAGGTCGTAATATACAGTTAAATAATGAATATATACTAGTATGAAAAGAAAACAAAATAAAGAGAGAAAATTATTGTGCATACGTAATATAATTACACGTTATAAAATTGATCTCTTTTCATTCTGTTATTCTACTATTCCGAAAATGTCGATCAAAAATAAAATAATGGTCTACTGTTCATAGAATAATGATTAAAATGAATAAAATAAATAAAAGCCAAATAAACTATTACGAAACAAGTAAATACGCACTTTCCTTTACTCGATTAATTACGAAAATTCTCAGATTTGCATATTTTTATCTTTCATTATTCCTTCGAGTTAAACAAAAGGTAATAGAATATACATATTAGCGAATATTAAATTCAGGTCATATTAAAATAAAACTTCAATGAAGGTTAAATACGTTGCAATAAAATATTAATTTTGGTGAATATTAGTATCCGTTTTTGTTACATTCAAATTTCAAAGAAGGTTAAGTAAATGATAAACATTCTATTTCGTAGCTGTAAAGCCCCATAAAATTCATCACATTCTTTCAACAGTTATATATCCAAAAGTAAGGAAAGTAGAGACCTCTAGCGATTAGGTTCGAAAGTCGGCGAATATTGCCGATAAGGAATACAAAATAGGATAAAGCGATAAGGATTCCGAAATTCCAATATTAGTTCATCGTGAGTCGCCTCATCTTTCATTCCCTACACAATCACAAAAATTTTCGCGCATTGATAGATACACTTGAACTTTATTGGAATGAACACTCATTACCATTTTCATGTCGCGCCCTGTCATATCGACTAAGACTAGTTTTCTATGCCAGCGCGGTAAAACATAGAAATGAGGTTCAAGATTACGGCAACATTAAAGACCAATCAGTACAGCACTTTGGAAATCTGGTTTCCATAGACTAGACACATTTTCGACTAAAGGTGACCCGGACTTTCCACTGCACAGGGTTGTAGCCTTCGTTCCGATGGGACCTCGACCGAGGAGTCCCATCACTGCTAAGTCATGTGGCTAACCCTGGTCTTCCTGGCAATTCTGGCAGACGGAATCCGACTTTTGCAATTTGGAAATCTGGTTTCCATAGTCTGGACTCATTTTCGACTGAGGTAACCCGGACTTTCCACTGGACTACCGGTTGTAGCCTTTGTCCGGATGAGACGTCCTATGGAGTTTTATATCGTTTTATATACTTTTATATAGTTTTATATGGTTTTATATAGCTTTAAGTTATTTAGGTAGTTCTATGTAGTTTTGTATAGTTTTATATTATTTTATATAGTTTTATATAGTTTTGTACAGTTTGATATAGTTTGATATACTTTAAAGAGTTTTATATAGTTTTGTACAGCTTTATATAGCTTTATATATTTTTATATAGTTCTATATAGTTTTATACAGTTTTATGTAGTTTTATATAGCTTTATATGGCTTCATAAAGTTTTATATAGTTTTATATGGTTTTATATAGTTTTATATAGTTGTATATAGTTTTATACAATTTTATATAAATTTGTATAGTTTTATATAGTTCGATATTGTTTTATACAGTTTTATATAATTTTATACAGCTTTATATATTTTTGTGTAGTTTTATATTGTTTTATATAGTTTTCTATAGTATTATACAGTGTTATATGATTTTATACAGTTTTATGTAGTTTTATATAGTTTTATACAGTTCTATATAGTTTTATACAGTTTTACATAATTTTATACAGCTTTATATATTTTTGTGTAGTTTTATATTGTTTTATATAGTTTTCTATAGTATTATACAGTGTTATATGATTTTATACAGTTTTATGTAGTTTTATATAGTTTTATACAGTTCTATATAGTTTTATACAGTTTTACATAGTTTTATATAGTTTAATAATATTTTATATCGTTTTATATAGTTTTATATGGTTTTACATTATTTATATCTGTTTATATAGTTTTGTATAGTTTTATAATTTTTTGTAGTTTTATATAGTTTTCTATAGTTTTCTATAGTTTTATATAGTTTTATATTACATGTTCGAACCTTTTACGACTTCTGATCGCGTGAAGAATCGATATGTTTAACTCATTGCACTCGACACTTTTTCGATGGAAATATTGAACATCTAATGAAATTTGGACGATGTTTTTTGAAACTCACTTAAGGATATAATTATATGTAAGTTAAGGAGCATGAATATTTTGTTTTTTATGTTTTAGGTATTCATGCTTTATAATAGAGATTGATTTTAATTAATAAATTTTATAATTGAATAGTGAATGAGAGACGTCTATAGAGTGTATAGGGTTAACTGTTTAATTTCGAATAATCCTTGACGTAATGAAATTGATTGTAAATTGGGAAAATGGTGTGATAGAAGTGAATTCAATATTGAATCAGTGTAGACTTTCATCTCGCAGTTCAAGGGTTTTGTACAGTGTGTGAGAGAGTTGGTCATGCTCGTACGAGGTAATTCTGTAAGACAAAAGCCATGTTAGTTTGGAATGTACACAATATGCTCGATTTTAATCGCATAGAAAAATGCGAACGAACGTCGCTCAACGATAATATCTCATTTTCGCTTTGTACTTGGCAAAGCGGAGCGAGTTTGACGAAAAACACGGAAATTGCGAGAAACTCTCATCGCCTGAGAGAGTATAAAAGCCGCCCAGGTATCTGCAGCGACGACCCATGAGACAATGTTTTCTTTGTCGCGATGGAAAGAATCGCTGCCCGTTTTACAGCTTCTCCGCGCGGAGAACTCGTTACTGACTATAGAATCATTTGCATTTGTCTCGTGTACTCTGCTTATTAATAGAAACATTAAATCATTAAAAAGATTCAAGTGAACTAATTAAGAACAAACTTGAATAATATATTGTATGAAGTTATTGCATTCAATCGTAAATAACATTGACATCTATTTTTTCTTTCGAATCAACATTCATGTAACTCGCGTTCTCTAGTAAATGTGCTATTAATGTATAGTTAATTAAATAGCTGTATTCATATTCAGATATTCACATTAAGTAATATTATTTTTGGAGTAATGGTTCACAACCGATGATATCATTCGCTGTTTTATCATATGGACGTTTGATGTATTTACCGTGAGACGGTGAGGTTTCCTGTTCTTTATAGTTCGCGAGACATCCGGTATGTGTTGCGATATTGAAGTTCCATATTTGTTGATTCGTTGAAGATTTTAACGAGGATAATTATAACGAGGAGAAGAAGGATGAAGTACAAAAAAGAATTATAACAGAATTATGAGAAATAAGGTACTCCTCTAGTTTTAGTTCTAGTTCCAGCTGTAGTTCTAGCTCTAGCTCTATATGTAAATATAGTATATCTAGCTCTAACTCTAGACCTAGCTCTAGCTATGGATCTGACTCTAGCTCTAGCTCTAGTTCTATCTCTAGTTCTATCTGTAGTTCTATCTCTAATTATATCTTTAGTTCTATCTCTGGTTCTAGCTCTAACTCTAGCTCTAGTTCTAGTTCTAGTTCTAGTTCTAGTTCTAGTTCTATCTCTAACTCTATCTCTAGCTCTACCTCTGGCTCTGGCTCTGGCTCTGGCTCTGGCTCTGGCTCTGGCTCTGGCCCTGGCTCTAGCTTTAACTTTAGCTAGAGTCTATTTGAGTACAAAAATTCTTTTTCCTAGAGGTATTAAGAAAGAAAACTCTTTACACTTGTCGATTTTGTTAACTTCAATCTTCGATCCGAATATTACTCCTAAACTTGCCATTTTCAATGGTAGAGGGAATGTCGAAAGGTTCGGTTTTCTTCCACAATTGGTATTGCAGACTATTGGACACGTAGTCCTATAAAATATCCAGTTTATCCAATTCTCATCGGTAATGTCGACATGGGGTATATCTTATCCTTTGCCGGCGTCCTAACGTTCGTGAGTGTATCAATGCTTACAACAGCTACAGTAGGTGTTATCATTTCTTTATCATTTGTAGAGCCAGTTTGGCGATTTCGTTACGGATGGCGCCTCAAGTCAAGTTTTTATTTAACGATCCTTTCACATTTAGACAGTATTGAAGCAATAAAATCTCTTTAACTGCTCAGTAAAAATTACATAAATCAACAGTTTCATAGATAAGAATCATCACATCACTAATCATTTTAATATCATATCACCATGTAAAAGATATATACATACTACGAACTTTATTTTATCTCAAAATATTCAAAAGTTTTAATAGTAATTATAGGCAAGCAATATTATACTCTCCTATTTGGAAATTGGTCTATCGAGGGTATACATTTCTAGGAAAATTAGTTATTGGATTATTACGTGTACTTTGACAAATAAGGGACGGCGTCCGGTAGAATAAAATATTTTATCCCCTGAAACTAGTCGAAAAATACAAACAATTAAATGGGGTTATTTAATCTGATAGGATGCGTATAATTGTCGGTTAATTCGAAGGTGAGGCGAAGGTCGGAAGTGACGTATGAAAGGGGTGAAAATGAATAAACAAAGATTTCTTGCATAAACATTCCGGTCTCCGTTCCTTTGCATATTTCATTTCGTTCCGAGACTCTGGCGGAATTTCTGGGATCGAAGTCCAACGAGAAGACCAGGAGCTACAATAACGATATTTGGGAAAGAATTATTATGGAACTTGGCAGAGCACTTTCGAGTAACGAGGGGAAAAAAGGGCTTTTCTCCATAAGCCAGGTCGTACATCATCGGCACGAATCCCTTCAGACGGTTATGGAACGAAAGAAGCTGTGATAACAAAGGCACCTCCGTCGAGCGATAGGAGCTTCGTAAACAAACGATCGTTCCCACCGTTGAAGGTATGGCGGTGAATACGTGGTGTTCGTTCAACGGCGATTACAAAAATTATAATCTACTCGACGATATATTATTAAGTTACCTGCACCAGCGTCAAACGCATCGAGCACGGAATATAGCGATACACGTGGCCGGATAGGACGGTAACAAACTCGTAAAATTAGCTCCCTCAAGATCAATAAACTGGATGGTAATGATATAGTGAGACAGTAAATCTGGTTCGGTCGTAAAGAGAAGTTTGCTCCCGATGCTCCACGAAATCTATTATTATAATATGTGACTGGCAGCTCGTGTGACTTATAATAAGCAATCACGTTTTGAATTTGAGAATATTGATTGCTTTTAATAGTTTCATATTTTTAAAAAATTATATTATAAATAGTATAATTCGATTGTATTGCTTCAACATGCGAGATTTGTTTCCAGGACTGTTGAAGCAGTTCGTTAAACTGAGGAATTAATTCTGTTAACTAATAACTGAGAACGGGCAAAAAGTGAATGTAACAAATGAAGGAGGTAAATCAATCTTGACGGTGAATCGGAATTCTCTGACGTTGTGAATATGAAATTGTTATCACAGGTTTCTCATGAACTCGAAAAGTGTTCTGGAAATGTTTTGATAATGAATCAAGATAGTGATTTCGATAGTGAATTTTTTCTAAGAATCAATTGACCTAATAATAAAATATTGTTACTGGCTATATAGAATTGAATGCATGATAATGTAGCTTATAAATTTGAATGTTATAGCATCCACGTCCACGAACGTGTTAAGAATTCTTTTTTCCAAGGATTTCCTTCTTTCCTCTATGAATCCTTTTCTTTTTTTTAAGAATTAACACTTGAATCGTCCATCGTGTCGATTTATTCCCGAAAAATGATTGTTCTCGAGGCTTGTCGGCTGCTGCGAACGGGAAAAGATAACAGAAAGGTAATTTTGATTTTAATACCACACTCCTTGCAATAGGAGCGAAGTGTCTCCGGGACGAACATGTTTTGCCAAGTTATCCTTTGATCGTATTATCGCAAAGCTGATATACGAGGATCTAGTAGCGGATCCATATTGCTGGAGGTACATATAGTTCGCCGGATGATGTAAAGTGCACAGCGGAAAGCCTTTCACAACCTGTTATTTTTACCTCGAACAGTGTTTTCACATTTTTCCGAAGGCTCGCTAATTTAATTTTACACTGACGACCCCTTCCTGTTGTTTCTATAGATATCCCGTGAACCTGCCCTCTAGTATGAAACGCTCCCGGATAAATTGATATTTATATGATGTTACAGTAATTAAAGGATGGAAACTGTACAAAGGGCCCAGTATTTTTATTCATTTCGAAGGAAACATTCCAGAGGTAAGAAGTCAGACTCGCGAAGTCATTATTCTTTGTCAAACACCATTGTCAATTGAACTATTAAAAAAAAAGAATTGACGAAACTCTTTGTGAAATTTAAATGAATACTGTGCCGAGGTGCGTACATTATCGGTAAAAGTATTTAGTCTAGAATGATCGAATGTATTTATTATCAAAGCAGTGGAGTGTTCAGCTATAAATATTTTATGAGGAACTAATGGCTTAATATATTTAGCTGAACGCATTCGTACTTTCGAGTAATATAAATTTCACGTGCTACGCTTTAATATTGGAGTTCATAAAATACAAGCTTTGTTAAAAATCTAACTTCAGTTCATAAATACTGCCTTTCTCACCGAATAGAAGTGTTCGTACACGTCATTTAGAATTATTACAAATTCTCGATGTACAGTCACAGGACTTCGTTTCATTTCATCACTCCAAAAATTATGAAATATTTCTTAACAAAAAGAAGAAATCACTCCTTAACAATTCTTTACCTTTCAAACATATAATCTATACGCGTGTCACTTTGTAATGCATGGCAATTAACCGTTACCCAAATGCTTATAATTATTTGTAAACACAGTGGTGTTTGCATACACGCAAAGTAGCCAGTAAAGTATAAGGAGGACTCGCAGCAGAGCAAATATAAGAAAAGGAATGTGAAAAGGAAATGAAATTTTCAACGGAGAAAATTTTCAAAAAGTGGGACAATTTGCCCGCATCATGATGTCATTTTTATGAATCACCTTGCATAAAGGAAAACTGAAAAATATAATTATTAATATTTATCATCACAATCCTCATGTTGCAATGTTACCTAGTCGTTCAACCTCTCAAACATTTCCATTCGACATCAATCCCCTCGTCGCAATTCTTCCCAAGCAGCTTGGAGTCTCCGATAATCGGCACAACCACCGCGGCAGTGAACGCATTAAATTACGGATGTATCTGGGTATCCGTGAGACCACCGTTCTAAATGCATAAAATCCGCAGTCCATTCGTAACGAGAAGGAGAGACGGGGAGAGAAAGCGAGAGGGTGTGTGTATTGATCTAGTGTCCACAGCTGCGTCGCGGCCGATATTTATCCTTTCCAGGGCTCCTCGGCCCTCGGAGCCGGCATTTTTTCGGAATTTATAGTGGAAATGCGCGGAGGCATTACTGCAATCCGTAGGAGCCCGTTGGGCGCGTGCTTATGCATGTTTAGATTTACAATTCAATTTCAGCCCCGGTCGCGGACGGGGCCGCGTGTGCGTCCGAAGGATTTCACGCGCAGGATTCATAAAGTAAATGGATTACACGCCTACCGGGAAGGTCGACGCGTTAAAATACATATTTGAATTCTCCGTTCGACCCTTCGCGCGCGCCGTAAAGGGTCCGCGACCCCTTTTCGCCTCGTTTGCGGAAACGCTGTCCACGAAACCGCTCGATCTTCACCTCTAAATCGGGATCCTCGCCCATGGGATGAATTCTCTAACCCGTCTTTCTTCTTCGTCCCTTCCTTCACGGACGAACATATTGGCGAATACTAACAGGTTAGGCTCTTCGATCCTGAAATTTGCATATCTTTCTTCTTCCTTCTGATCGAAGACGGAGCTAACGTTCCTGCGAGCTGAATTTCTTCGATGGTGCTGTTGAATTTTGCAGCTTTAATCACGCGAAACAAAATTCTTATAGCTGGAATGGTATTGGGAGAAATTGTGCTCTGAATTCATGTGTCTTGGAAATTTTATTGAATGATAAATGAATAATCGATAGGTATGTAATTTGTGGGTTAAGGAGATTAATATTTCGAACGTTGCTCTATTTGATTAGTCATATGTCTGTAGTGTTTCATTTGATCTAATTTAATGGGGAATGTTAGGTACAGCGTTGGTGGAATTCGCGTGTATAAAATCGGCGAGCGATTACACGAGATTTCAACTTAACGGGCCTAGATTCGAGCTCATTAAAAATATAACCAGCCAGCGGACGGCATTAGCGGTCTAGTTCGGGGATGATACGAACCATGCAAAATTAAATTACTCCGCCCGTTAGGCCAACATGCTTATGGATAACAGCCTGTCAGCGTGCAAACTGTTACGGACGAACGCGGGGACACATTGTCAGGGAAGAGATGCGTAAGCGGCTGCAAACGGGTCAAGTAGATAGAATGATTATCGACAGCTTTTCCGGGCAGAATTACAAACCTGACGGAAACACAGACAATGCCCTGAATTAATTCTAATCTCTCCGTTCCCTCGATGGACTATTCTCTCTCTCTCTCTCTCTCTCTCTCTCTCTCTCTCTCTCTCTCTCTCTCTCTCTCTCTCTCTCTCTCTCTCTCTCTCTCTCTCTCTCTGTCGTGCGTTTCAGTCCGAAACAAATATATGTATACCTACCTACATACCTCGTCCTGGATTTCTGGACCGCGTAGATATTTTACTCTTGGCCCTCGCGATCTGTTCATATAATGACCACGATCGCATACCCTATATATGAAACCGTGTCGAAATTAAAGCCAGATTAACGCGATACCTTATAACCGTGGATACTAAAATATTTGCGGAGAGGACACTGGAATTTTATTATATCATTTCTGTGAGATCAAGTAATGCTATAGGTTTATTCAATTGGAGGAATTACGATTGGAATACGATTAATGCATGATTGTATGAAGTTTTAATTAACTCATGCTCGAGTATTAAGGTGATGTTTTTATTGACAATATCGAACAATGTCTACATTGTTTATTTGATGGACCTCGAAGGAATTGCTGACGATGTATTGGCATACTGATTCTTAAATAATGTTGATTAATGTAATTTCTGTTTCTTTTAATTAAAGTGGTTTGAATTAATTTATAATAATTATTTTAATTCTAATAAGTTAGAAGAATTAGTTCAAAGTAATAATTACAGTATTTAATGTATTACCTTGTAATTTAATTACTTATAAATTACAGTGTTTAATGCTGTTGAAATAGATCCAAATTTTAAACTGCGAGGAATTATTAAATTACTAGATTATGCACGAATAATTGATGTAACAACCGGGACCAACAGTACATTAATTTCGTAACTTTTACGCTAACTGTTTTTAGGTGGAGTAATAAGGAATATGTTAATTAACCTGTTCCGTGCTGTGCACAAACACTTCTGGCTTTTTATACCGCTGTGCGGAAGGGTGATAAAGAAAAGGGTCCTTAAACCGCTTCGCTGTAAAGCGAGGCATAATGAGGCAAATTGTGGTCCACAAGGGTTGCCAGCGTACTTTTTACGAATCGAATTTCGTGCTAGTTCCACCCCTAACTTAAATCATACTCAATTTTATGCGACATTTCCATTTAATATAGAGAACCATCAGAAAAACTGACATTATTACCGTTATTACTATATTACAGTCATTAACTCTATTCTATTCAGTGTAACAACCCCAAAAACACTTCCTAATTCAAGCATTTCACGCAAAAGGAAAACACCATTACCATCCCACAATCCAACAATAAAAACTGCAAGCGAGTTAATTACTTTCCACCCAACGCTGCCGCTCAAACCGAAAAGTTTCAAATTGAACTTCAACGTGACGCGTGTAACTTCCGAAAGCAAATAACGAAAACAACACCATAGACACTGCTCCGAGCAGTTAAGTGTCGTGCCGGGCGCCGCGCGCTGCGAGCATTTCGACAACAGTTTCAGCCGCGGTGCCCTCCAGCGGTAATTCCGCCGATTCATCTTGTATTTTTTTTTTTGTTCGTTCGTCCGTTTGTTTGTTTCCGGAATCGTTCTCCCCGCGGCCGATGCCACCTGTTACGGGGCCGACCGGTCTATATAATGGAGCACTAAAATATATTCGACCCGGGGACAGTGGGACCATCGAAAACAACACGCGCCGCGCCCGTAAAAAGACCGACATGCGTATTACGTGATTCCGGTGCATCGCTTGTAAACACGCCGATGTAAGTACGCGTTCAGTGGCAGCGGATCCGTGGTATGGCGACGGTTCCATGGGAAGCGTAGATGGCGCTCGCGCGGTTAAGGCGATCGTAAACGGCGTGTAACAACCGTGGCGACGCTGTACGGCCGGCGTTTTCCGCGTTGTTCGCCCGTCTCCATGGAAAAAAGACAGCGGGACCGAGTTCGTCCGGCAGTAAAGACGCTGGGAAAACTGTTCCACGAACGAGACAGTGACCGTGAAGAAAGTGGAGAGCGGAAGGGCGGCCGCAATAGAATGACAAGAGAGCCGGGGACTGAAAACGGGGCTGAGTTCGGGGATGAAAGAGAAGGGGGTTACGGCGTCTTAGATGGCAGATAGTTGTTTTATGGAAATTTTTCGCGGTCCGGAGCGCGTCTAATGCCCTGAATAATATTCCGCAACCTGGCTAGCAGGGACTTCGTGTAAAATAGCCCCCGGGTCTCGCTCCTCGCCTCGGTAATTGATGATCCCTTTATTCTGCTCGCACGATGCACCTTATTACGCGCCGCCACGCCACTTTTCTTTCGGTCGTTTCACCGGTTCGGTCAAAATCGCGGCCCCCGGCTTTATTTCAGCGCCGCCATATTTATCTCCTTCCCCATTATTCCCCCGCGCAGCCCGTCCCGGCCGCGGTTTCCGTATTACGGACGCCAGCGAAAGCGCCCGCCCCGTATCTCCGGAGATCCCGCGGCCGCTATTTCCATTTCACGCCGTAAGCATGCTGCCGGCTGCATATTTTCCGTGTGTCGCTTAATAATTTTGCAGCCGATCCGACGCCGCTTTGACAATCGCGCGCGCCGTGCATCCACCGCGGAGATATTGCCCAGCGAGGACGTTTGACAGCAGGCTCGGCGGGGTATGTAATAAAAATTCTTCGAGCTTTCGCGCGCGGAATGTAATCCTTCCGCGTGCAGGTTGCGTTTAATGAAGGTGTAGTTCTGGCTGGTGAACGTATTGTTAACCCTTTCAATTCAAAGGCTTTAATATTGGATTTACAATGCTGGTTTAGAGAATCGGTCAACGGTGCGGATTAAAAATGGCATACCGGGGAGTTTGTTGTCAACGATTTGTCTTTTGTTGTCGCAGGAATTTGGGTAGATGAAATTATGTGTGTACTGTTGATTGTCGGTATTTGCGTCATATTTCCCGAGAGAAGTATTTCGACTCTCATTCACCGCTTGGAATTTACAGAGCAAATATAAAGCTTTATGTAATGCATCGATACGCGTAATATTATTATGAGCTTTCTTCTCTAATTTATGATTCCTCATTAATGATTCTAGTGGAAAGCTTTCGAGTGTAAAACGTTCATTTATTAGTAACCCTGAACGATGATTTACAAAGAAGACATGGTACACACTGTTCTTATATTTCAAAATATCAGTTATTTTCATTTCGCAAAAATATACGTACTATTACTGTACTTTGAAAATAATCCGTTGGAACGTCTATATCGGAAATCGTGCTCGAACCATCCTCTTCTCCTGATTCCCGCTGCGGAAGCGAGGTACTCCACGTAAATATCGTCGTGCGTCATTGTAAAATTTTGTTGGAATCCAGTGAACCGCGAAATACAAATTCGAAGTCGGTGTAATTCGGTGGTGTCGCGTAACAAAGCGAGCATATTCCTCTGTCGGTTTGCTCGTCTTCCGGCGCACAACAGAACGTGATTCTTATTCTTTATCGAAAGCCTGACGGATTTATCGCGCATACAGCGCAAAGTGCACGAAGCCGGGTTCGATCTTACCTTCCCTTTACGGGGTTGAACTGTCGTTGCCCGACTCGCGAAACAAACGTCTCGTACATCAAGGATCTCCTTGCCCGAAGCACTCCTACCACAGAAATCCGTTTCCCTTCCGTATTTGCACGACTCTTGTGCTCACCACCCCCTATCTACAAACCCTCTAACTCTCTCTCCCCCCCTCTCTCTCTCACTCTCTCTCTCTCTCTCTTTTTCTTTCTCTTTCTCTTTCTCTTTATCCGCTGATTCTCTTTGTCCTCCTCTTTTCTCTCTCTTCGCGTGCACACCGACTCGTGTCTTCTGTGGCTCTCTGTGAGAGGAACACCGGTCCTCGAGCATAGAAAGTTTTATTATTGCCCGGAAGGTATCATCGGCAGACACGAGACATAAAGGAGCCCTTCTCCCTTCCCTATACGTATATATGTTCTCTGTGGGATTTACGTAGGGAGATTTCGTTAACCCCTTAACTGCCTTAGTGGTCATCGACGACTGACTCCACTGAATTGCCTGAAAGCAATTGCAATGAAACGAATTATATTAGATAATAGTGTTACGTAATTGTATAGATAATAGTGTAATGCAAAAATTGTGTCGAATAAATAATAATCCTTTCTAATATTATTTATGACTTACGGAAATATGTACGATGAAACACGTTTATGAAAACCACGAGATTTTTGCTGTGAATGCATTATTACGGTAAATATCAAGCTTCCGTTGTGAAATTGTGAAGGATAAAGTAACTTTTGAGAAGCTTGGTAGGAAAAAATTCCGAGGCAAAGATTTTATGTTTCGATTTTCATAAATTTATATATAATGTTTAGGTGAGGATATAATTATTGTTTGCAACGTATGGTACAATTTATTGTTTCTTGCATACAGTGTTTGTCAAAAGTATCAAAAATCGGTTCCAGTAT